>NC_090711.1:10733750-11460000 GCF_040954835.1 Lepisosteus oculatus
AGAATGTTCTACAGCTCATTTGATTGATAGGCAGAAGAAGCTCGTGGTGAGAATTTCTAATGCAGATTTTGAGGTGACATTCATTAAAAACTGCAAGGAGTTCAAGACTACGGTGACTTCTGAAGGAGAAAACTAATTATTTTCAATATCCTCATTATGCCAACCCCAACAAACTCATTTCGTCTGAGGAGTAAATCATTAGTTTTTCTCCTTTTGGCTACAGTTGAAGAGTCAGTACACAGTGGCACCCATCTTTCCTGATGGCTGTTAACATTTTTCCCCAAACACTGCTAAGCACTGTTGCGACAGATTGCACTGACCAACAATTGCACTAAGGGATATTAAAATACCACATTTCTTTTCATTAGCAGTAATTCACAGCTGGTAATGAATGTGTTATCAGGATTTAAATACCCACTAACACTCCCTACTTACACAATTTAATTAGAACAAAATGTGCTCAATGGAACTTTCTGTGAGTCCATATGATATACAGTATCAGCACAGCTGACAAGAAACTACAGTAGGTGGACAGCTAGGCGAAATACACTTTTTGAAAAAGACATTTCTTTCACTCCTGCTGCTTTTCTACAGTGGAAATACAAATGTTGCAGTTTAAGTGTATTTCTAGTTTGTTTTTTCAAGGTTTTAAAATAACTGTTCTGATGGGCCTACAGTATATTGTATGTCTGATTTCCCTTACAAACAGAATCTGCATGTTTCGGTAATTGTGCAAGTCAGAAGCCGATTGTGTTCACATGTTAAAATCTTTGACTGAATTAATTTACAACACTGAACATTAATAATTAATACACTCATTGGAGACACGTGTCATTACTGAATATGGGGAAAGGGGTCTTCTTATTATTAATTTATGGTTGCTCTTTGTCTTCATAAATACAACTATTACTTCCATTGAATGTATTGGGTCTACTCTTCTCATTCCTTCAGACGAGACATAAAACCGAAGTCCTGACTCTTCGTGTTAATTACAAGTCCCAGGAGGCTTCTTGAAAAGAGTAGGGGTGTTACCCAGGTATCCAGGCCAAAATTTCCCCTGGCCTTTACCAATCGTGTCCTCCTAATAATCCCCATCTATTATTTAGCTTCATTACTCTGTTCTCCTCCCCACTGATGATAGCTGACGTGCGGTGAGCACTAGGTGATGTATGGCTCACTTTGTCTGCCATCTCATCATCCAGGTGGATGCTACACATTGGTGATGGTGGAGGGGAGTCCCCATTATATGTAAAGCAGTGGAGTGTCCGGAAATGCAGAATATAAGTGTAATGAATTATGATAGGAATAATACAAATAAAAATGGTATGTTAAAAATCAGCCATATTTATTATAGGAACAAGTAAGGTTTATTCCATGCTGAAAAAAAGAAGAAAGAAAACACAATGTTTCAGCCGTGGAGCCTTCTTCAGGTGTGAGAAAGACAGGGCAGTAAGCAAAGGTAAGGTAGCAGGAGAACAAAGGCTGGGAGAGAGGAGGAGCGAGGGGCGGGAGCAGGGGACAGAAAGAGAGGCCAATCAAGAGGTGTGAAGTCAGAATAGGTGTAGAGAGGTGTGAAATTAAACCTCCAATGAATGGAGAAAATTGAAAAGAAAAGTAGTCTGTCGTTAAGAGGAACGGGAAGGCGTGATCCTAGCTGCAGGATAATTTTGGTTTCTGTAGCCTTTCTGATGTATGAGTTCGGAAAACCGTAAATGAGATCACAGACGGAGAAATTAGAGTGGTCATGGCCATTTCACACCTCTCTCCACCTATCCTGACTTCACATCTCCTGATTGACCTCTCTTTCTGTCCCCTGCTCCAGCCTATCGCTCCTCCTCCCTCCCAGACTTTGTTCTCCTGCTACATTACCTTTGCTTACTGCCATGTCTTTCTCAAACCTGAAGAAGGCTCCATGGCCGAAACGTTGTGTTTGCTTTCTTCTTTTTCAGCATGGAATAAACCATACTTGTTCCTTTGCAGCCTACACATGCTGACATAGCTACCCACCTGAACTATAGATTTATTATACACAGTTTCTTTTATGGGGACAGCATATACAGTATACATTATATCTGTCAAGTGGCAGGCATGCATGTTACATACTATAGGTACTGTATATTTGGAAACTCAGGAGAATGGGTAACAGTGGTGATGGGAGGATAGAAGATAGGTTTTTTGCTCAACATTAAAACTTTTTTATTTGTTAAGTAGTAAGAAACCCTGTATCATATAAAGTACTGTATATACACTCTTTGCATTGAGAAAAATATTTTATTGAAGTAAAACCTTCTTTTTTGCCAACTAACAGAGTACTCGCACTATTGTCCAACAAGTTTCTTAGACTTTTGTCTGTGTTGTCATATTTCAGAGTTTCATGCTGGGTTTTATCCTACTGTCAATGACTCATTCCTCAGTTCAATTTCTGTTTCCTTTCTTCTGTACTCTTCACAACAAATGTGCCAATGTCTGGGGAGTGACAATAACATTTGTAAAAGAAATATGTTTGTTTATTTTTCTTTTTTTCATTTATTCTGCAGCTTATTAAAGTTCCTACAAACTCCACTACAATTGTTAGCCATGGGGAATGATTGAGCAAATCTGAGATAAGGTTTTATTTTAAAAATCTCTGTAGAAGGATTTGGTTTGGTTTAAAAATGTAAATATAGATAAGAACTGTTTTTTCTTTGCAACCTTCACATCCAGTAAAAAAGATGACAAGAAAATGAGAAATGCAGCACTGCCTGAATAATTGTTGTAGACATTCTTTATGAAACACAAGCTCTGTTATTACATTGTAAAGTGCCTGGGGTGATTACATAAAGAGCACTATATAAGAATAAATTACATTGTCTTGTATTGGAACTATAGTCACCCGATGACTGAAGGCAATTCTTCAATCAACTTTCTTCATATAAAAGACTAAATAAATCTCAAGCTCACAAAGAACATCCCATGTTTGATTTGTTCATGTAACTTCTAATTGTGACCTTTGAAACTCAACGTACATCACTCATGTGAAAAGGAGCCAGTGTTTTTTAATGCAGTGATGGTGACAGTGCCTCAAAAGGCTTATCTTAATTTATAGCATCTGTTATGGTACACAGCAGCCTGGAACAATTTAAATGGATTTTTCATATAACAATTGTGTATTTTATTTAGTGGTTTTTATTGAATATGCCATTATGCATATGCCATATTTTATTATTATGTTTTATGTGGACTGCTAATGACCTGTTCTAGTAACTGTTAATTCTGTATAGACTGGTCAGAGGAAGTTTCTTTCAAGAAACAGCTGGGTGAGACCATCACATCATTTACAGCAGCTACTACAAAACCATTTGTGTTAGAAAGGAGATAAGCCACCTCTCTTTCGTAAACCTGTATTCTTAGAAGAACTGAAACTGAGAGCACAATATACAGTATTCAGTAAAAAGGCATGTAGCCACCAGTATAGTGTACCACTTGCAGTACGTTTTTATTAATGAACCAACAATTTTAGTGATTCCAAGAATTCGTATTTTAAAAAAGCAACTGTGAGCTGCCTGCTTTTGCATCCTTTTATTCTGTCAGATAAACTCGTTGCACAATATAGGATATTCCAAATGCAAGAAATGAAATAACTGCAAAATGCATATATTAACTTCTAGGGGGATTTCTCTATATCCACTGCCTCGGTGTCCTTGCTGTGTTGGGATTACTTCAGCCCTTTTTGGCACTAGCACAATTTCAGATCATCCCTCAGTGTCACAACACCCTGGGAATGAAAGTGAGGGATAAAATTAATCATTTCTTCCTTTATAAAGGCCAAGAACCATGGGATGCTGTGTAGCTTTTTTTAATTTTCAGTCAAACACCTTTTTTTACAATACTGTTCTCCCGTCCTCATAGAACCATTTCCCAACCCAACAATTCAGGCGATCAAATTTGCTCATAATATTACTCGTCTTCGAAGAAAAATTAAACACTGGGATTCTCTTATGTTGAGAACAATTATTTTACAGCAGGCTATTAATTTGAGTGCCTGCATGAGAAGCTGCCTTGTTATCTTAAAGCCCTCCATCATTTCCTGTTGAAAAGTTTGCCTTGAATGGGCTAGAACTGTAAAGTCTAAGATTTAAATAAATATTTTATCCTCTAGATATACCTAAAATTTTACAATAATGTCTGTACTTTCAAATTTGAAACCTGATGTTGCATACTTTGAATATGCTGCTATTAATATATAAAAAAAACTTTTTTATAGAAATTGGGTAGAGTTAAAAAATACTGTGCTGTTTACAAGACTTGTTGTTTAAATTGAAAAATAATTGCATGCTACAAAATCAAAAACTGATTAAACTGCATAAACCAGATGTAGCTGTGAGATGCATACAATATTTCATCAATATGGTCTACTATTACACAAACTGTATCACTTTGCCCATTCCATGCAATCCATATTAACGTAATCAAATGCAAGTTTGTATATAAGGGCATTATTCATGAGGTCCTTATGTAATTAGAAGCAACTAAGTCAAACGCCAGGTGTTCCTAATGAAAACACACATTTAGATACATCTGCAAGCTGTACAGTATGCACATACTGTAATGTTTGAATTTACATGCATACAATGACTATAATGCAGATAATATAAAAATGTAGACTTGAGGAAAGTAATGAAGCACTCATAATATTCACAAAACCATTCTATTATTCAAAAAGCAAGTAAACAGCTAGGTTTCATCTTATGAAACTGCAGTACAGCTGACCTCACACCTACAGTATCATCTCTAACTGTACATCACTACTTTGTGTTCTTCTCTTTATTTCTCCCACATAATCCCCTTGCTCCTGTCTCTCCTCAAATGGTAATCTTCTACCATCACCTTAGCTCCTTAGCACCCTCTAATCTTCTGCTGTTATGTCCTCTTCTATTAAGACATTTTCATGTATGTGTTGACAAAGCCACCACCAGTCTCCTGTCCAAATGTTCTACGACTTCTGACTCTCTTTGTCCCCTATGTTACAGGTCAACATGACTCATCCTCCTTTCCTTGGTTCTTGGATGCACTTTATGCAGGCAGGACAAAGCTGCAAGTGAGAGGACAAACCATAAAGATATAGTAGATGACACACTGACAGCACAATTTATAAAGATCTTTTATTCTACTTCTCCACCAGTCACCTCAGCCAAAGCCAGATTCAACCAGTACAAAATACTAAATGCTACTTTCAGCCCTTGTAAACGTTTAATCATGTTCTTCTTTATTCCACTCTCTACCTACTGTATGCATCCCTTGTCTCATTCACTGCAAATGACTTTGCTGGCTTCTTTGTGAAGAAGGTGGCAAACATCAAGAATAAATTTACTCAACACAAATTGTGTACCAACTCTGAGGCTTCTTAGAACTTTATTCTCTCACACCTCCTTACTACCAGTTTTTTTATCCTATCCCAGCTTTCTGCTCAAAACATTTTAACCAAGCCTACTACTGTACCACTCATTTCCTTCATTCTCAGTGCTTCCCTATCTATTTGACAATTCCCCCTATCTTTCAAGCTGATACTTGTTGCACTATTAATTCATTTAATTCAATTCAACAAGGTTGCCCCAAGGTGCTTAACAAAGCAGGTGACCATACATGTGAATATAGAACAGAAAAGACCAGAAGGCAACAGAGGACAGGAACCAAAAACTCCTTAGTAAGGAGAAAAAAACCCTCTCGGGGTCCATGGTCAACTGGCTGCCCAACCCCTTACTTAAGAAACCATGTTCTGTGTATTCTTTCTCAACAACATCCTAGCCACATCTGACCACCTGCTTTGCTCAGCTACTCTTCCATGTGCAAGTCGTCTCATGGCTGGGTTATTGCAGCTTTCTTCTAGCATTGCTCACTGTGTTTACCATGAGATAACAAGAGCTTATACAGAAACTCATCACTCAGACCCAGAGAAAGGACCATTTTAAAAAGAAACGATTAAGTTAAATACAGGTTGACATCAAGACCCAGAGTTTTTCAGTAGTACATCAGTAGGCACCTGCCACATCCATCAACAGTATACTTCTGTAGGTTTAAAATTCTTGTATCTGTGCCTGTTGTCAGGCTTGGCAGAATTGCAAGATTCTGACATTTTTCTATTTAATTTTCTGCACTTGCTTCCATAGACTCCATTCATATTCTTTTCTGTGCATCCAAATACATTCTCAGTTTTTGTACTTTCCTTTTGAAGAGGTGATGTCTATGCACAGCATTATTCCTTTGTATATGTATCTACAGTACGTCTTCAGATGTACAGTCTAAAAGAGAATTTCTGCACATTAGTCCCAAGTAGCTGATGAAATTATATGCTAAAGCATTCCATTGCATGCATAAGCATATTTTATGTTCTTATGCACATCAGGATACTTCTTTCATGTGTCTTTTCTTAGACATAAACTACTGTAAATCTTTTTGAATATGGCTCTTGGTTGCTTAAATTCCTGTTCATGTCATGCATTCACAGAACATGTTACAGAAACACATGAAGATTAGAGAAACCATGTTTTAAAAAAAGTAACAGACTCACTGAAGACCTTAGCAAAGGACATTCTGCAGTATTAAGTGAACAGAGAATGAAACAGAGGTTGATTTGATGTGGACCAGAAAAATCAGTAGAGGGAAATACACAACATTATGGCTATTGAGGCTTCTTCAGTTGTAAACTGAGAATGTCATGCAAGTATTTCTTGAAAACTCCCAGGAAGTCAGCTTCAACAACATGGCACATCAGTATGTTTCAAACCATTACTCTTTTTTGGAAATAAGTGAGTATTCTTGTCAGTCCTAAATTATATTAGAATTGTTTTAGCCCCTCAGCTTCATGGAGTTTCTTTTCGCTTTTACATTTTTTTCTACCAGGCACCCCTGTTTCCTTCCATCTCGCAAAGACATGCATGTTAGCTTTGATTGGCTATTCTATATTGCCCCCTAGTGTCTACTCCCCAGTTAACTAAATATGCTGTCTCCCAGTTACGCACAGGACTGAAATTGTCAATTTTCTCTTAACATCCAGTTGTGTATTTAATTGGATTAAAATTGTCAATACCTTTCAATTTTCATACTTAAAACTGTGACTTACACTCAAGTAATGTGACTATTTCGCTCAAACATTCATTTTACCCTACTAATTGCATGACTTTCAACACTAATTAAAGCATGGGTGCTCAAACTGTGACTTTAATCTTTAGGAGAATTTTGCGATACGTGACTCCTCTTTTCTTTAAATATTGCTTAGGAAATCAATACCGCAAGTAACATGTTGGTTCCACTAACGTACTGCATTAGGTGGAATGGAAAGGCAACTTGCTGTAAAAATTCTGACAAGACGTAAACTTTTGAAAAATGAAAGCTAAGAGAAGAGAAATGAAAATAATCCATTTGCTGAAAGGCTCAGCAGTCATGCATTAAAATAGCTCTGCATTACAGAGCTCAAGACAGCTCAAAGCAGTTGCAGTTTTAGTACCATGTTGGACTAAAACGCAGTCTCTGTGGTTTAACAGTACAGTTGTAACAGTGTATTATGCAGAAAGACACCATTATGAATGGAACAAGAGGTTTCCCATTCGAGGTGGACAAGCACTAATATGAGTAGATGGTGCTTTTTCAGTGTGTAATTATAGGGCAATGTCACATAGCTCTGTATAGTTCTTGTGTGCAAAGCTGATGATAATTTTTCTTGCCCACATTAAGAAAGCTTGGCTGGGTGCCCCCTCACAGCAGTGTGAATGTTGTTATTTTTCCTCTGCATCCCCCCAGACAGCTGTAAATAAATGAAGAAAAAGTAACTCCAGAGGGGTTCACTGGGCCAGAAATAGGAAGTGCTGACTGGTTTTAGCAGGGTGGCTGTTTTTGCCATTCTTCATAGCTGGCTACCTCTTACATTAATTCCCATCACAGTAATAGAGTTTTCAATGATTTATCTTACACCAATTTTACTACACATCCAGCATCCCCGACACCCGCTTATTTAATTTGAGGAACGATCTGAAAGAAAAACCTGGATAATAAATTTGTTCCCCCTGCAAGCACATTTTGTACAAACCCCATTAGTCATCGTAACCAAGTAAATGCTTGACGGCCTGTGCTCTAAACAGGCCAAAGATGTTCTGTGTGTTTCATTGTCGTTATAGGGAGAAATGTTGTACTGTTGGTCTTTTGCTCAGAATACTAATACCTAAGCAATACCTTTGTCTCTTCCTTTTTATATACTGAAATGTTTTTACTTACCGGCTTCTATTTGGTTTTGTGTCAGTATGTCACCTTAAAGTGTTTCACAGAAAAAGTAAGATCAAGATTCTGCAATACATGTACTGTACAGTATGTAAAAGTATAGAAAAGAATGTTCCATGACTATTTAAGAAGTTTACATTAGAGTTCAAAATACGATTACTTTCACAATGTAAGATAAGGATGCCATGTGTAAAAAGAAATTTATATTTTTAAAGAGCCGTACAATTGCTAAATCTTAGATCTAGCTGACTTTGCTTGAGCCTTTTCTGATTATATTTTACATTTCTTTATCTCATTGCCCCAGTGTAATGCAACACAGAACCTTTATTTAAACTGAATTTCTGATTTCACTCTCTGGTCTTTTGCATGTCTGAAAAATCCTCATCAGCAGAACAATTCTTGCTGAATTCAGCCCACCCCAGATAATCTCTGGTCTAACAGTATAGAAAAGCTCATTTTTGCTGTTGTTGGGTGGACAGGGATCCTTGACTTGGAATAATATGAGCTTGAACACTCATCTAGACCCAGTCTGTCATCTCAAGTTTGAATGAGTGTGACCTTAAATGTTGTTTTAATTTTTCCTTCTCTACATTGCTTTGCATTGGTGTTCATAGCAGAGCTAATCTGGAGCTTCTAGTTTTCATACTGTTTGTCATTTTCTCATCTGGATATATCTAGATTTACACAGATAAAAACACACGTACAAGTTGGAAATACACTGATCCTGTCTGAAAACAAAAATATAATTAATAAAAACCAAGCCTGTGGTCAACCACAGTGCAAGTGCAAAAACTGTACACAAAACCACTCAGCGGCTGATCACAGTACACAATAGTCTGACTTAGGGAATAAGCTGAAAAGGGCATATTTCATAATAATAAATAGAAAAGGTCTTCAAAAGGAAGTGGGTTTCATGTATTGTGTTGACTTTTTATTCAGTAGTACCACTGGGCCTAGAGAATGGAATTGATTTGAAGTTTAAAAAGAGCTGCAAAATGGTTAGGACCTATTCCCACAGGTTTAAGGATGAAGAATAAATGAATCATTAAATTTAAATGGGAAATCAGGGGACTAGAGACAGGATGTAAACCCTCTGGATTGCTCATATTTTGAGGGAATTTATGTTTTAGTGCAATAAATCTGAATGTGACCTTTTTTGAATTCCTCAGAGACATACAGCAATACATTGAAATTTGCCACAGCCCTGGATCTATAAAGACCACTCTTCAAAAGGTTAGAAAATCGCTCGGCTCTCCCCTTTAACATTAAAAGTCTGGGTGAAAGCCAGCCTACGCAGTTCTAAACATTATTGAAGCAGCAGTTCTCATTCCTGATAGCAGTTGATTGCTCCTTAGAAGTAAGTAGAGTTTAAACATGATGATTAAACTGACTTTTCCTTCATCCTGATTGAATGGGCAGGCTCAAGTAGCGCTTTGTCAATCAGTAAACCACATTCAGTTTGTAAAATAATGGTCCAGTTTTGCACAAAGATGTAAAGAGAAGCATGCATTACTGTACGCACATTATTGTTATTAATACAATCTGAATGTACTCTTACATACACTTTTGTATAAGACTGCTTTAAGAGGATAATAAAGCTATCACTAGTAGTATTCACAGTAGAATTATTATGTAGCTAATACAGTCAGGTATTAAATTACTGTACATCCTTAAATCATTTCAAATAGCTGTGTATTGTCCGTAATAGAATGGCAAAATGTACCTGATAGTACAGTATATGTAAAAAACACAGCAGAAATGCAACAGATTTATTTTCAATATTTAGGTGCATTTGTTTGTCAGAGCACCAGATGGAAATAACTCTGAACACAGTCTAGAGTAGAGAGGAACCTGAGAGCTGAACGGTAGGGGATCAAATTAGGTAAATTTCAGTGTTTGGAACAGAATAAAATAAAGCTTTTTTTGCTCGATAACACTTGGGTAAAACTATTTTTTATTCTGTATCATAATAAATGCATCTCATCATGTCCATAGACAGAATCCTTTGTTTCCTTCTGAGCTGCATAATGAAAATAAACCTCCTAACTTAAAGCCTGTGTAGTTTCTATTGAAAAAAAACAACATGAAGGAGATCTTGAAAAGTAGTAGATGTAATGTGAGTTCAGTAATGAAATAGACTCATGCTGATTTTATATTTAATCATATTTAAGGAGTATCTAATGTAATTCAGAATGGTTGACAGGAATACATAAATTTTAGAAGATATAACTCATACCACTATATGTACAAGAATGAGTTATATAAAGTGTTTTTACACTGCTAGCAATGATCAGGTTCCTGTGTTTGACATCTACCTTTTTGTCATCCTAACACAAATTAATTAAGAAATCAAATAAGAATGCCAAGAATAAAACAAACATAATTTGCAAATACCCAAGTGATTTTTTCTTTGGTGCGGCTTTCATTTCATGGGACTCTGAAGTGATCATCAGTCAATATCACTGCATGGGTGAGCATTTGGTTTAGACTTAAAATTAATTTTATTCTGTTGAATGCATTAGGGGGACCAGCATGTTTTTCATTCTGTGGTCTGCCTGAGTGTAGACTCATGGTGGGTATTCATAATTCCCACTGTATATTTGAAATAAGCATAATAAGATAAATAAAATACAATTTTTCTTTGTCCTTTCCTAATTCCATCCCATCGATACAATGATAACCTGGTTGGATTGTCTATAAATAACCTCTTTCAAAGTGATTCAGTGTAGTTTTGTGGACCCACTGTATACAGTATGTGAACCTATAATGTACTTGCAAATATACGCTAAATTGTTCCCTCTAAACTGAATTTTACCAAGTAGGATGCATTTCATCATTGAACAACATGTTTCTGAAGTTGTGTTTCCATATTGTGATTTGCATTGAGTGTTTTTAAAATAATGTAATTCTGATGATTAAACAAAGAAAGTAAGGGCTTGCAGTAAATTGTTTACCTTTTAACTTTAAGTCTTTAAAATTGAAAAAAAAAATTCTGTTAATTTCTTTAACACAAATGCAGATTCAAACCAGACAAAATATGAACTTGACAAGCCGTTGTGCAAGAAAATGATATTTCAGACTTTACATAATTTAGGATAACAGGATCGCATTCCCTGGAGATATGTAAATGTCAACAATTATTTAATTATTTATTAGACTATTTTCAGAATAAATGAAGATTCCATTTAAAATAAACTAAGGGGTAGCTTTGTTTTGCTTTAGTTCTGGTTCTTTAAAGGGACGTACTTTAAACATTGTTTCTTGAAAGCCCGAATGCTCTCTTATGTTGGCTTTTCTGGTTAAGATAGTCATCTTAGAAAGTGAGAATACTAGAGTTAGGATGATTGATGTCAACTGAGAGCATATAGGCTTCTTTTCCTGCGGTGACACCCGTGTTTGATCTCTGCCTCTTGCATTGGCACAGAGTTTGTAACAGTGAATTGCTTACAGAAGGAAGTAATAAGGGCAGATTCTAAACTATTCAACCCTTTTTAGTGATGCCCCATTTAGTTAAATGACAAATGTACTGTAGTATACATATTTTTTTTATAATAGATCTAATTTTTAATCAAAGCTGGCTTTTTTGGACTTACATTGGTGAAAGGAGTTCAATGTCAGCAAAACCAATAAAGACATATAAAATACTTTGATTACAAAGTATCTCACAGGAATATTTTTGCGAGGAACTGCATATTGCATATAAATGTATTGCAGTGCGGTGCAACATATACAAGGTGTATATAAAAAGGAAAAAAAGTATTTTCTAATTCTACCATTGATGAAAAAAATGGAAATCCAGAAAGATGATTTTAAATATCTGTAAATCAGGATTACGGAAGTACATGCATTCTAAGAATAGTGATTAGAACCTGAGAAACCATATATATAGAACACAAAAGGATAAAGATACTTATATCAACTGCAGTTCCTCACAAGAATGTTAGTCTGTACAGTGACTTGGAAGACAGAAACAGTACGTAACAGATTGTTTGACTGCAATTTCTTTGTAGCTGTAACAGATTTTACAAAGCCATCACACTGATTTCATAACAAATGGACCCACTCCCTTTTTTCCAGCAGGAAATCAATTACACTTAAACAAACAGGCTTTTTAGAAGTCTTTCTTATTGGTGATTCCATGCTGTCTGCGGAGCATCATGTGGGGATTGTGGCTTCCTCGTTCTCCTTTCTTATCCTCTCCTTCAGCTGTTCAATTCAGGAATTCCTGAGGGGTTTCCAATAGCTTTCATTGCACTTTTCAAAATCATAATGTTTATAATGTTTTAAAAATGAGTCATCACCCATGGGAGCCATTTATCTCAGCAGATATTACAAGTGTTCTTTTTAATTAGGTCTTGTTAACAAAAGAAAAAGAGCCACACATAGACACAAACATACAATACAATGAAATGTGAAAGCACAACTCATTTTTCCTGCATGTAATCATGTTGTTTGAAGATAAGCTGGTTGTGCTGTGCAAGTTGGGAAATGACTTTGAATTTTATGTTCGTAATTTACAGACATTGGAATTGTATTTCTGTCTCTCATCTGCTGGGGTTATACCATGTCTTTGAGATTAGGTGGGAATGTGGAATGGTGGTTATGACTCAAGATTTGCAATTGGATAGATGTGAGTACTAATTCCAGGTAGAGCACTATTACACCCTTGAGCAATGAGCTTCACTCGAATTGCATCAGTAAAATGTCAGCTGTATAAATGGAAAAAATGTAAGTTGCTTTGGATCTGCCAAATAAATTAATTCTGATTAGTAGTGAAAAGCATTACATGCTCTTGTTTTTAAATTGGAATGTTTTATCATAGTTATTGTTCTAGCTCTGCTGCATTAGGCTTTGAGTTGTTGTTCTTAGCTGTGCTGAATTTAAAACCGAAGTCATTACTCAGATTCTGTGGAATAGAAATATGAGGGTTTACGAGGTCCTGATGCAGTGCTTCATGCAGCAATCAATGAATACAGATCATAATATAATGTTTCATAAAAGTAAATTAAGTGCAACTAAATTTAGGAAAGAGAACAAGAAATGACCGTTTTCAGGGATAACTATACAAGACGCCAACTGCCCAATTTTATTCTAGATCCTTAGTCTCACATCCTTTATTTGACTTGATTTTCAAGGGGTTCTGGGATCACTGGATCAGTTGTCTACTGACAACAAGATGAAGGGTAAACAGCTTCCTCTCATTAGTGACATATGATAAGCGTGATGGTGGCGGTTAACCACTGTTATGTATGTTTAAAATCAAATAATGTGCATTAGTTTTGGGTGGAGTTTCCCATGTAACTGCAAATTAATTTTGTACGAAGTATTCCCAAACACAAGATAATCTCTGTTTATTTGACCTTATGGTTGTTCTTTGGACCGTGTTTCAGTTGCCTCAACATGATTCAACTCAGGCTTTATTATATGGAAATAAATCGCCTTGGAAAACATTTTCCTTTTCACAAGTAACTACTTCTTGATATGGTAGTTCAGGTGGGTAGCTACAACAGCTGCGTCACACCTGAAGAAGGCTCCATGGCCAAAATGTTGTGTTTTCTTTCTTTCTTTTTTTCAGCATGGAATAAACCTATTACTTGTTCCTTTACTTCGTCATATGGTGTTTTCTTTTTATATTTGCCTTTGGGCATCCCGTATTCATTTTATTCGTTGATTGCTTTGAAAGTGTTGAACAAGCTTTAGCTCACAATAGAACATTGATATCGTAGTTCTGCTTCTGGCATTCAGACAACCAGCCAGTCAGAACTTTAACCCACCTACCAGTCTCAGATTAAGAATCCAGAACTAATCCTTTGGAAATAAATTAACAGCTTCTGTTAGAATCCTGCCTCAAGTATCAAAGTACTTTAAAGTATAAAGTATCAAGTAAAGTATTTTGTAATTGATGTTTTGTTTGAATCTGTTCTTATTCTTTAATAACATTAACTTAATAACGCTTATAATCTTTTCCAGTATGTGTAGTCCCATAATGGGAATAAATCACTGAGAAGAGGCATCACTGCCAGCCTCTCACTGGCAATTAATGATGTGAGGCCCAGCCTCTGTCCTCAAGGAGACCCCAGAGGAAAAATCTGGAGTAGCCAATCAAGCTCAACCTGCATGTCTTTAGGTGAGAGGAAACTTTATCACTCAGTGAAGACCGAGTTCAGTATAGATTCAAATAGGGAATTGAATCAGGGGACCCTGGCTAGTGAGTTATTCGGTGACACAGAACTTTCTACCACTAGAATAAGCACATCATGGGATGCCTCTTTGGAAATGTGGAGAGGAGCCACAGGTAGAATAACTGAACTGCTACAGTAGGCTCAGGTCTTATCCACTGGTCTGAAAAGGAATGGGAGACCACGGGGCAGGAGAGGGTTTTGGTACAGTATCTGTGAGGTATGTGTTGTTCAGTTGTTCTTTTTTATTGTTACCTTATTTGGAACTGTCTTCACAGAACGCCAAACTATTCTGATAACATAGTATAATGTTTTAGCTGATTGCATATATAATTATGCTGATTAGTTTTAAATGCTAATATTTCTTCTCAAACAGCCCTGCCGCAGCTGGTATGTGTGGAGCTGCAGTGCCCATTCATTCAGCTCGAATTTACCTTTTATTACCTTGGTCGTTGTGATGTCATCAAAAGCAAAAGGCTATTCCAGGGAGAACCAAGATGCTTAATCATTCATTCTAAAACGCTATTTTGGTTGTTTTCTTTCAGTGATGAAAATATGCATTTCAAAAATAGCAGTGGAAACAGATCAGTATTCATTGGATACAGGTCTCATAAGACCCTTTTCAATTGTGAACATTGTTTTCACAAAGTTGAATTAATATCCAGCTTCCTGCTTTGGGAATGTTTCAATGAGATGGGAGAAACCTGTTCTTATGATGACGGCAAATCACAATTAATTTCTCTAGAGTTTAAAGCTTTTTTCCATCCACTTGTCTAGATATCAAATACAAAGCAAGGAAATCAAGTCAGTTTTAGTTTTACTGACCAAAGAGAAGGATCTTTGTTGAAATATCATGGTCATTTTTTTTTCAGTTCACTTTGGTGTTAATTAAGGATTCAGTTTACGGATAATTAAATTACAGCATCTCTTTAACCTGGTGACTTTGAGAAGCATGACACTGTTGCAGGCAATGATCCATGGAGCACAGACCTTTATTTGCAGTGCAGAGGAATTGAAACAACATACTCAAAATTTGTTAAGAGCAGCCAGTTTTGTTTACTAATTAGCAGGCTTTAGGATTAATAGTATTTAGCGATGAGACCATATTGGCTTCACAAATGAATACCTGTAGTTAGAGTCAGGCTTTCTTTTGACTAATTTATGTTCTATTATCTTACATTTGCACCCATCAATACAACTGGGTATTTTACTGGGACAGTTCAGGTTCAGAATCCTGATTACTCTGTACTGATGCTTTTTTAAACTTACCAAGACAGTAACTTCCCCCTCTCCCCATATTATTGTTTAAATTACATTCCAAGAGATTTAGAAACTCAACATCTGGACCACTGAAGGCCACATACTATAAGTATAGGAATTATTTTATTAATTTCAGATCCTTCACCATTTCTTATACATCTTTTGATTCATTACATATATTCATTTTAGGAAACTGGTAGTTTTTTGTTTTTTAAAAAAAGAATAACAAAGCACACAGGAATCAATTATCATTAAACTTTCCCTTTCACTTGCATCAGTAAAACCAATACTCAAAATCCCTCCTTCCTTCCATAGCTGTAAAAAGCATCGTTTTGGAAATGTATAAGAGTGTGATTATATTAATCACTCTTTAATAATTAATAGCTATCCATGGCCTTTAGTTTATGTAGAAAAATAAACTGATCTTTTTCAAAAAACACCCCCCTTTTTAAGCTACCAGGCAGAGGCTGACACAGAAATTGTTTTCTGAATAATAAGGAGAACTAACATTAAATTATGACAGAAATTCTATACATCAAATTAAGATTTAGAGGTCCTCAAATGAAAATAGCCAAATATCTTAGCAAAAAAATGCAGTTCAGTGTTTCTGAAAAACAAAACTTGGGCGACCTCCCATTCTTTCCTTTCAAACTGTAACTGTAACTCACAGGGAAAGAAAGGTTTATGATGAGCATACATCTACTGTTCATAATGACTCCCTTTGAAGAGACTTAACCATGTTTTATACTTTCCTCATCTTGCCACAGACAGAGAACAGAAGTCTCAGTGCAAGCCTTTAGATGAAAATGCTAGCTGGGGTCATCATAGTAATTGAGATGCAGGGGAAGCAGGGAGCCCTATTAAAATGATCCATACTGAGAAAAGGTTGAAAGTAGATGAAGGAAGGTGGGTGTACTGTACCTTTCTATTGTGTGCAGCATTTATTGGTCCGTGTCAGGATGTACTGTACAATGAAAAGCAGGAGAAAACAAAAAGTAGAGGACTGTATCTCATATTGGAAGTTCCAGATATTTTAAAATTGTTGTGGCAACCATCCACAGCACTCCTTGGTCTACTTATTTCAGTCAATGCTGTTAATGCCATGAATTATTTTAATAGCGATAGTTTATTTTCGAAAAATAGTATGAAGTCAGAAGCATTATCTCTTTGGCTATAAAAAGAAAGCTCCAGTGTGAGAGAATTTATCTTGAGCAACAATTCTGTGTTAGAAGTACCGGTTAAAAGCAGATCAGCTTTATTAGTTTATGACCCAGTATTTGTAACCATGTCTCTTTGATTATGTGAATTATAAAACAGTATCCTGTAGCCTTTATGAAACATTCTTAAACAGGCCTGAATCGACCCACCAACATGTAGACACATGAGTTGCATGGATTTTACTTTTATGATGAAAGCAAACACCAATTGAAGACATTTCAGAAATTTTCCAATTTACTTAGATGAAGGTTTAAAGTTGTTTTCTTCCCATTTAACGTTTCAGCTGTGGGGCTTTCTGCAGGTGTGAGAAAGAGGAAAGTCAGCACCTAATAAAGCATGGGATTGCTGTAGCTGCTGATATTCATACACATTTATACCCATACAAGCATTAGCTACTGACATTCCTCTCTTTCTCGCCTGAAGTAGGCTCAACAGCCAAAACGTTGTTTCTTTTCTTCTCTTTTCAGCATTGAATAAACCTTTACTTGTTTTACTTGAACTACTGTATTTTTTCCAATTTAAACAAACACTGGAGATCAGAGAACAAGTCACCATCTGGTATGACATTTTTTTATATCTGTACTGTATGTCACCAACATTAATTGTTTCTACAGAAACTACTGAGAAGTACATTTATTTTTACTTTAACTACTTTAACTAAGGTCATAGAGTTATTTTTAATAGACTAACAAAAGTGATGAACAATGATTATTTTAAAAGTAAACAATAAAAACATACTGAAACATTTTCCTCACAGGGATGTATTGAGCCAAAATACAATTTTTGTAAGAACATTATGGTGCTGAGTCTTTACTTTTCTGTTTACATAAATTTGTGAAATAAATAAATACTGTCCACATACAGGTGATTTTTTCACCCTAAAGTCTGTTTTTCTGCTTTCTTAAAATAAGAAAATAATTATTTTGTAGTCTCTGAGGAAAGAACAAGCTCATTTAAGGATTTTTAAAATACCCCAAATTATTTATTTTCTGTGACAAAGAAGCTTATTGTTTGTTTATTAGTTTAGTTATTTATTATTTGAAAAATGAATTCTGATTTAAATTCTTTCTTACTCTGTTCAGCACTCCAGTAGAATTACAGGGGATATATAAAGGCCATTTTCTGCAAGATTTGTAAAGAATATTGTTCATACACTTACTGTATGTAGTTTTGCTCATTTATTATTCACTATTTGAAAATAGTGAAAAACTGGCAGGCAAGTGGAACGTGTTTTTGTGCGGCTCACAGAGTTTGATCTCTCTGTGGCCAGCTCATGTAAAAAGCCTGGATTCAAATGTCCTCTAGTTCTGTTCACTGAGCTGTCAAGTTCATATTAGGTGATTTTCTGCCTGAGGGTTGCGCTAACCTTTTTTAATTTAATGGAAAGAACATGAGAAATAACTCTTATTTCCGAAATATGTTTAATGATACAAACAAGACAATTGCAATTATTTTGAATAAGTACAGTGCATCCTGCATATGCTTCTTTTATGTCCGTTGGGTAGTTAAACCTCTTAGGACTGTGTCACTGTGACATGACCTGCAGAGGATGACTGGGCTGCCAAGAAATTGAAAAGAAGGTCAGGAAACATTTTAGATCATTTTGCAGAATTCTGACCATTTCCTATGGTGCCGTATCAAATCAGAGTAAATTTGTAAGGCTAAGACCATTAACAACACAAAGTAAAAATGTTGTGTATTAAAAATATTCATTTCATAACACAAAATGTGGATTAAACTGTACTTGTTGGTTAAAATGTAATAGTCCACTAAGCTTTCAGAAACAAGAACTGATCTATGTATTTAACATTGTTTTTCCTGCAAACATGTATCATAATATGGAAGCACATTTGAAGAGTCAATGTCATAAACACCCAGAGTTTTAAATACTTTGAGTAACAAATTAATTTTAATATCACATTAATAAGTTAATAAAAGAAGGCTATGGAAAATAATGGATGTTAATTTTCAAGCAATAACCATAAAATTAAGCTATTTCTTAACACCTTTCTCATTAAAACTTCACAAGGCAATTTAGAGTCAAACATAAAATGCAAACACATGTTATAAACACATGCAATAAAACTCTCCAAAATAAATTGTGGAAGGGACTCAGCTGAAGAAGGTATCAAGCCCAGATGGCTCATACACAACTAGAACCAAAACATTACAAAGATTTTTTTTTTCATTTCTTAAAATTAAAATATTTCTACTACAGTATACTGAATATTCTCAAAGCCACTCGGCAGATAGCATTGCTGCTCCACTGCTCTTGGGTTCAAATCTGGAGCTGGGCTGCTGTCAGTGTGGAGTTTGTATGTTCTCCCATTTTTGTGTGGATTTACACATGATACTCCAGTTTCCTCCCACAGTCCCAAAATATACTGGTAAAACTGGCGCTGATGTGAGTGTGTGTTTCTGTGTGTGCCCTGGGATGGTCTGGCGTCACATTCGGGGAGTATTTTGCCTTCTAGTATTCTGTATTCTGGTTGGAAAATGGAGAGATGAATGAATATTGTTCAAGAATAAGAATATCAAGTGTATGTGTTATGTTTCCAAAAATGCCTTTTTATGAATCGGGTACTCGTCGTTACAGTGTAAATTTGAAATAAGGATTAATTAAATATGAAAACTAATGTAGGGTAGGGTAAAACTGCTTAGAAATTGCTAAATACAGCATATGTTATTATTTTGCTGCTTATCTGATATGATCATATTTTAATATTATGCTTATCAAATTCTACTTGTTCCAAGCTATTGCTTTTTTACATTTTAAGTCGTTTTGCAAATTCATAAGCAATCCATGTTTAAGAACTTAACACTAATTATCTGTAAATTCCCCAAAATTAGAATATACTGACTATTTGTCAAATATTAGTGTCGTGCTATGAGCTTGCAGTGCATACAGGGGCAGTAAGGCCCAACCCAGAGGTCTGTTTCAGCTCTTCCTGATAAAACTGCAAGCTCAGACACACAACAAGCCACTGCTGTTGCATGGAAAAGCCAAAGAAAAAATCAGATCCTTAATGTTAAAGATTATATTAAACATGGTATTTCTATATCGTGTGCTCCATTTTTTAAAACAGTGTTTGTTTGTTTGTTTGTTTGTTTGTTTGTTTGTTTGTTTGTTTGTTTTTTTTGCTTAAACATTGGAGAAGTCAGTTTCCAGCCTGTGAAACTACTGGGAGCATGTTCCTTAGGTGGCAATCACAGTAAAACAGTGTGTGATGGTTTGGCTTTTTGCTTCACTACAGGTCAGTTGCCCTCGACACTGATCCAAGAAGACTGCAAGCAGCTTGTCCCCAGACAGGTTCTTGCTTTAAGTGGAGATTTTGTATTATTATTTTTTGCAAACTTTGGAAAATCTGCTGCTGTTGTCAGCTGTTTCAACCTCCTTAATATGTATGAGGTTGGAAGGTGGTTGTCATTCAATTTATCTGGGTAGCAGCCTGAGGTATGAAAGCTATCTATCTTAATATAAATATTAAATACTAATCAGCCATGCAGAGCGGCCACACTCACTGAGAGAGATGGAGAGGCAGGCTCTGCTCCTATTTACTTCACATGTTTGGTTCACATTTTCGTTTTGCTCCTTCATCTTTGTTTTCTTGTTCTTTCCTTACATCTATCAGTTTGATGTTTTTTTTTTGTTTCTTTGACAAATTTTCTTTTTGTTCTTGTATTAACATTGACAATTTGCCCTTTCTCTCCCTTTCTAGAATCCATCGCAATTTACATTTTGAGTCATTTTCTCTCTTTTAAAAAGCACTTTCCATTGTTTTCAGTAAATAACTGTATTTCCTTTTCCTGCCTTCATTTGTGTTTTCCTTTCTGCTGCTTCTCTCTTATTTCTCTTCCTCTCATTTGCTCTTCTTTTTTGCCTTTCATCAGTCTCACATCACCCTCTTTCCTGTGTTTTAATTCTGCCATGTCATTGTTCTCTCTTCTATTCACATGCATGCTCGTTGCTCTCTCTTTTGCTCTGTTAAACACATTTCTGCAATCTCTTTTTAATTTTGTGCTGAAACAACAGAAATGTTAATGTTATGCTGCTCCAAGATTTAAAAAAAAACACCTTGTTTAATAAAAAGTGTTTAGAGGCCTCTAGCTGAAAAGAGAACATTATTATGACACATCGGAAAGCAATTTTACCACTTCAGCTTTATCTTCAGAAAATGGGACTTCAATGTCACTGGCATTGCTATGTGATTTCTCTACCAAAATGCCTACACTCTAATCTGCCATCGTCCTTCACAATGCCAAAATGAAAAGCCATCCTGAAACATGATAATGATAAGGAAAAACCACAATATCTGGAAAAAAAATGTCAAATTCAGATGAAATATACAGTCCAGTGTGGTATACACAAACTCTTCCAATACTGCATATTGTTTCCTCTTATGTACATCAATACCGTTATAGTGTAAATTAAGCTGCCCAGTTAATGTTTTTGTTGTTTTTTTTTAATTAAAAATGACATGCAATGTAACAAGTACTAGGTTTATTCCATGCTGTAAAGAAGAAACGTTTTAGCTGTCGAGACTTCCTCAGGTGTTTTGACACCCAGCGAAGGCTCCACAGCTGAAAAATTGTGTTTACTTTCTTCTCTTTTCAGCATGGAATAAACCTCTTACTTGTTCCTTTGCGGCCTACGCATGCTGATGCAGCTACCTACTTGAGCTACTATCAGTGCAATGTGTCATGTAGAGAAACTAAGATACCTGGCACCCTGGGTTTGGCGTTTTGGTCGGACATTTTGCACTTGCCCGTGTGGAGTTTGCCCCCTGTTTGTGTGGTTTGCCTCCCACTCCTAAAACACACACAGGCTCCATCCCCGTTCCCAGTGAGGAGGAGAGCTTGACATTCCCCCTCATTACTCTCCCTTTAAGAGTGGCTCTATTGCCTCTTTGCCCTTCCTTCGGAATTCAGAGTATGTTGCACTTACAAATATATTATTAATGGGAAATGGTGTGACCCTGAATGGCAAACATTACTAGCGCAAAAATGTGAAGAAAAAGAAATCTCATGACTAATATGACAGGTGAGCAACAATTACTGTAGACCTCCTGCTGCCTGCTACTCCTTTTTGTCTGTTTTCCTTATTCCTCCCATCCTTTTCTTTGTGCTGGTGACACAACCAAGATGGTGGGGACATGGAAAAAGCTATTTCTCCCCCCTAATTACAATAAAAAGAAGCTAAAAGAGATAGATTTTTTCTGAATTGGTCATAATGTCTGCTCTGCTAAAGCTCTCATTTGAACATCCATGAGGCAGCTACATCCGTAGTGGCTTGTAAAGGCCAAGATGGTGGCAGTGAACTGTAGTAGGTGTGTATATAAATATCCTGTATGTCAACTGAAGCTGGTCTGAATACTGGACTTTGACTAAGGGAACTTAAAAAGATAAACATCAAGCAACTAAACCAATTTATTATATTTCTCCAGTTTTGAGTAGCAGTTTTAGTAGTTTTAATAATTATTTTATGCATTCTGGAAATTAGATTTGGTTTCTGATACCCATTATTAATGTCTGTCTATTGTCCTGGAGTGCATACAGGCTACATTCTTCCACCAACTTTCCTCGTTATCTAGGTTTCTTACAAAGGATACAAACAGAAGTAATGTTACAGCGACTTGTTACAAATGTTTTACAAATAAGTATTATTATATACAGTACATCAGCCTGCAAAGGGTCCCTTAATTGAATTGTGAATTAGTATTTCAGTTTCCTTATTGTGGTCAGGGAGACTGTGATATTTAAAATATTTTCTCACACGTTCTTCACATGTGAGAAGCCTTGACAAGCAGTGCAATGTGCTTTTATCTTTCTATTTCTCTGTGTGGAATTAATATCTACACGTTCTTTGAAGCGTGCTCACTGGTGTGACTACACCACTCGAACCTGTTAATGACTGTATTTTATTAAATTAATGTATCAGCTTTCATTTATGTGTTACTTCCCCTTTATAAACTTAAAGTACTGTAGCTAATACGTTTCAATATTAGATAACTGTATTTAATACACACGGTGATGAGCTATTTTTAGAGCATAGTGCGTTGTGTGGCTCAGATTCCACTAAATTTAAAAAATGCTGTTAACAATTGTAATCAACATGCCATTATAAATTTTTTTTTATTTTATTGGTTTATGAGTAAGTGCTGGGAATTACTATAAGGCAATTATATACTGTTCTGAATTGATATGTAATTCGGTTTGCTTAAAAACTTTTTGCCCCTCCAGCCAGGTCAGAAAACACTTATCTCAACGGCATTGATTCCTCAGTCTTTTCCATTCGAATATATTTGGCCTTATCCTAGCCCAGTGAATAAATGCATATGAAACACAGAGTAACAAAAAACTTTGCTTATAATTGATTTTCTGAAAATGCCATCACTCAAACTCTGGGGATGATTCTTATCATTGCACTTTTAAATAACAATGTAACTTTGTTTAAATAGCCCATTAACCATGACAGATTACACCCCTGTCCCCTGTTCAAATTATGGAATGGGCCTTCTGCTTCACTTTAATGCTGCCTGCTCTTGCTATAATAAGATGGCTTTTTTTCCCCCTGCATTCATGTATCTCACACCCATCAGTAAGAAGAGACACCAATATCATTGCAGATCTCACTCTGCTGTCATCTACATTTTGCAGAATCAGTACATACAGTTCAGGCTCACACTATAATTAAGATGTCTAACCAGAATATGAATGTTTGCTTCTGGTTTCTTAATATACTAGATGGCAGGGTTTTTGAAGCATTTGTTTCCTTAACAGATAAGGAAATGGTGATGTCTGCTTTTGCTGTCAGTTCAAGTCAAGATACTTTTGAAATATTTCAGCGAACATCTGCACCAAAATGCCTCACCTGATTCTTGCACTAAAGCATTGATGCTACACATTAAAAGGAAGAACCAGCAGCTATGTCAAAAACGGATTACATTTTTAACTGTCTGGGAGTCAGAACATGTTGATCATTGCTTTGCTGTCATCCTATTTAATTTCATACATGACTGTATTTCTTCTGTGTGCTTCTGATTCACAGTTATTCTGTCCCTCTGAATTATAGTTGGTGATGTTCTTACGTACTAAATACTTAATTACAAATAGCAGACAGCAGAACGCCCTCTTAAAAGATGTCTAAATTAATAAGAAATGTTATGGATAAGTATATACAGTAAATGAAAAAAAGATCAGATCGTTCTCATTTACCTACTGTATCTGCTGTACTTTCTCCCAGTCTGTTTAGAGAGTTCTCAATTGAGAAACTAATTATTATACAACTGTGTATAAAGCAGTTTAGTGTGATGCCGGTACTAGTTGCCGACTTAATATCTTTCCGCTATTTAATAAAATCACCATCTAAATTCAAACAGTTGTCATCAGCTGCTATTTTTACTACTTCACCTCGTTAAATGTCATCACCTTCAAATTCACTCTGCAAGAATAGTATTTCCACACTATTAACTCGATCAGAAAGAAAAACAAAATGAATAAAAGCAATCAAAAAATTACTGTTTGTTCGCAAATATTGTATAAGAAAGCGTGAAGGCTACTCGAGATTATGGATTAATATGTTAATTCCATCCCCTGAAGATTTAGAGACATTGTGCGGCGGAGCCGTGCCTAGCAATCACTTTGCTGAACACATGATAATCTTCTCCACCAGATTTACTTTTGATTGGCTGATCTATGTTGTCCGGTTCAGGGGGTCATGAGTTGAATTAATGCTCAGGTGAGGGTTTGGTTTTATGGAACTGTAGAAAAAGTATAACTAAATGATCTTGATGGGATGAAAGCCCTCTTTATAATGATTTGTATTGTAAATATTTATACTTATATTAATATTATATTTGTGTTACCTTTATATTTATTACTCTTCTTATGTTTTGCCATAATGTTTAAGTAAAGAATAGAAATTTGGAAAACTTCCTGGTGAAAACAAACTATTCCTTAAGTCTCCTGCTCATCGGTAGTGATTGCATTTGGCGATTTTTGTTTGTTTCAGGTTACAGTAGTAGAACATCACCTAATTCCTGAATCAACTATTCCTTGAGTTTCCTACCTAGTGATGACTATGACGTTTGGCAATCGTAAGGAAATTACGATTTCCTAATTCTCTAAGCCCATTTTGTTTTAATGAATGTGAAGCAAAATGCTATTCCGTTATGTACAGTAATACAGTAATTTGGTTGTTAACAAAACCTACAGTAAATTCACATAAATAGATGATAAGAATGGATCATAAACTCTTTTTACATTAAACCACATTTATAGGTACAGTAGTTTAAGTTTTTAAATAATTATTAATGTGTTGAATGTGTGGCATGGTGATCAGAGTGGTCTGGACTGAATTGCCTTCTGCATATTCTCCATATCTTTGGGTTTTTCTTAGTAATGTGAACTACTGTTCTGTGGTTCCCTCTTCCACCCCCTAAAGACTTCCTGTATTGGCTAGTCAGTGTCATTGAACAATAATTGTTTGGCTTGGTGACACCAACCCCCCCCAATAATACATAATTGGAAGTAATAATGCATTTGATGCGTTTTTTTGAATTTCTGAAGCTTTGATGGAGCCTGCTAGCAGCTTTTACATGCTGAGATGTGACCGTCACGCTTGCTTGATCACAGATGCTTCCCCCCCTGTACTTACCCCCAAATTGTGAGTGTTTACCCAAATGGTGAATGTTTACACTAAACTCCTGATGAGAAAGGAAGGTTCCTATTTCCTGGAGTTACATCAAAGACAGGAGGGGAAGGGTGTAGAAAAACGTATACTGTATACAGTATAAGTTGTGTAGAGCCATATCCCCTTCGAGCTACGATAGGTACTATAACTATTATGGTCCTTATTGTGGTTCCTTCCATACAATGCATACAAGTGTATGCATACAATAAAGCTTGGCTGGACGAACAAACACTTCAGGCTTGAATTTCTTGGTTTCTACAGCTTCTACCAATCTAATACAAGGAAGAAACAAAATAGCCATCAATGTCAAATCATTTTTTTCTGTAGTATTAATCTATGATAAAATGTTTCCAAAGGCACACTTTTTTCAGACCTTTCAGTTTATTTTTATAATACATAAAATAAAAATGTGCTTATTTTCTTATCTATTTGTTATTGTCGGAACTATACTAATGCCACAAGGATTATCGTTATGTCTCTAATGCCTTCACTTTTGAATTCAAGGAAAGCTAAAGAAAAATAAGTCTGTATCAGCTGCTGTAGTCTGGATTGGTCAGTATTTCATGTTAGGTTTTAACAAGCATGAAATATTTAACCTCTGCTGCCTTGCTTTATGCCAGTGAACTTTGAGAATAGGAGTTTTATTCTAGCAGAAGGAATAGCCTTTATTGTGTACAGTTTTTGACTATAAAGCCAATTTCTTCACTGGCAAGTGTACTCAGGGAATATTTCTCCCTCCCGAGTACTCTCTCTAGAAAATTCTCTATCAAACAGAAAAGTACAGCAAACTTCAAAATCACCCCTATGTTGGAGTGTCAACTTTTTGCTCTACATTTTATCTAAACTTGTTTTTCACAGAGCTTTTTGTCCCATATAAACCTCCTGGAATGTTTTTCTTGAGCAATAATGTCAGCCCTCAGGTACTGCAGAGGACTTCTGAGTGTTAAAAAGTGATCCACTGATCTCTTCTCATCTTAAGGAATTTCTTTTCAATTTAGTCCTGGCGTTATAGAAGTTGATTTGGATTTTGCCCATAATTTATGTGCTGATTGGATTTCAACAAAGCCAAAGAATCTTTTATAACCCACAGTGCCTTCCTGTTACACAAGGAATAACTGATAAGAGGCTATGACTTTGAGTTTTATAGGCATACAGTACCTGTAGTATGATAAGAAAGAAACCCTCTCTTCATGTTTTCCATACTGTATGTTTTGTATTTTTTCCGATTTCACAAAGTACATAACACATGAAGGAGATGTCTAGAATATTGTTACTGTGATTACTGTATGAAGCTGTAAATTGTATCATGGGATTGTATTCTGCAGTATCCTAGTTTAGAGTTTTATTAAATCGATACCAAGGTTTATTATAACCAAAACTCCATATCCCTGTGTGCAAAGAATCAAAAAGTGGGGGCATGCTTTCTAATTTTAAAATCTGATCTGTACTCCACGCAGTCTATGAATCTTATATTTACCCAGATAACGCCGTAATAACTGTCACTGCATTCACCCCTACTGTATGTGATGAAGTCTTAGCTAGTCCGTAACTGGTATGGATATAATAGCATACCAGATGAATGGCTTGGCAACCCGTGGTCCATTTCTACCTGACATTTACACAGTCTAGGGTGAGATGAGAGGGATATACAGTAGTGTGTTTTGCCTTCCCTGTGTATTGTCAAATGAACTTCAACATAAAAATCTAGACTTTTCCCCTGTAATCCAGCAAACAAGATATTCTCTGGCACAGACTGTTGACCTGACACTACTGAGACCTGTAAAGATTAGAGAACAGTTTGAGATCCAAAAAGCAGAAAGGTATGAGGCGCAGAGAGTGTTTGCACTAAAGGAAGGCAGTGACCATGAGGTGATAGATTCTTACTTGTATGTCTTGTATATTAAAGTTCAGATGGAGTTTGGTGTGTGACACCACACCCTTTTCCATTTCTGTTGCTTGAATGCTCACATTGAACACTTTTAGGGGTTAAAGAAGTCAAATGTCAACAAAAACTGCAATTAATAATAAAAAACTAAAAATCATTGATCATATAAGTATTCAGACCCTGTGCAATAGCACATCTAAATAACAGTAGTTGAGGTCATAAAATCACTATGACAACTTTCACAATTGGTTGAATGGCCTCAATTTGCGTGAAATCATATAGGTTAGTTTTCAGATACATCAAAGCCTAAACTGAAGGATTTCCTTCTGTTTTTTTCTATGGTTGAACTTGTATTTTTTACCTTGTGTAGGAAATAACCATGACAGTCAAAGTTAAGGTGACAAAGAGGCACATAGAGGATTTTTTCAAGTTTAGGGAATAGTAGCATTCAATAACTGAACACAACTCCTGATCTTTTGCTTTCTGTCAATAAACATTAACTATAATTTAATGCAAATATCCTTCCTTGACTCCAGCCAGCAATCTGTCTCTATCCCTCTCCCTCACTCTCTTGGAGTAATATGAAAACATTTGTGCTATTGATTAGAAAAGAGACAGATAATTGCAGTACAATAATATTATCACTATAATGTTACTTTTCATTTTTAAAGAAATTGCATAGAAGAAGCAAAATGAAAAATAAAACAAGGAAAATATATCTTTGCTTTCCTAAGTGCAACAGAATTTGTTAAGATGTTACCTCTCTACCCATCTCTCTGTGTCATCATAGGGAAAATGTTTACTGGCAGTCTGACCCTGCTGACCTCGTACACAAGTCAGCAGGATATCAGTGACTCAACGTAGGATCTGGGTCTAATTATATAAAAATAATTGTACTGTAAGTCACCCATGCCACACGTTTTTTTGAATTTCTGAAACTGACAGTTTGTACACTAGCTGATTTTTCTTACAGTTTTCCGAAACAGTTGTGGCAGAAATGGTGTGAAGCAACGCAGAAATGTTTGATACAGGGTCACTACTGTAATACAACCCAGATGGCTCAGGCTACTTTGAAAAGGAAGAGAAGCCAGTCAAATAGGCTTTTCCAAATCAGAAAGCCACTATCCTGATTTCGTAAATGAAATATTGTATTTACAGTTATCAGTCCTTAAAGATTAAATAGGAAGATTCCAATAAAATACAGCGTAGTCGATCTCAAGTATGTAAAAATAGAAACTCACAGGCTCTTCTAGTCTCCAGTGCAGCTACAGTGTACTTATGCCATCGCCAGCAGCCATATCACCCTGCAACTCACAACTGGCAACCCACTGACGCTAAGCAGGTGTGAACCTGGATGGGAGACCTCCTGGAGAAAAACTAAGGTTGCTGCTGGAAGAGGTGTTAGTGGGGCCAGCAGGGGGCACTCACCCTGCAGTCCATGTGGGTCCTAATACCCCAGTATAGTGACGGGGACACTATACTGTAAACAGGCGCCGTCCTTCGGATGAGACGTAAAACCGAGTCTACTCTCTGTGGTCATTAAAAATCCCAGGGCGTTTCTCGAAAAGAGTAGGGGTGTAACCCCGGCGTCCTGGCCAAATTTCCCATTGGCCCGTTGCGTTTCATATTGATTTCAGTACTAATTACCAATATGTTTCCTCTACAAAAGATATTTTAAAATCAATTAATATGTGAGTTTCTAAAGCAACAAGAAAGAACTAACAGATTTTGAAAAAATGGTCAAAGAGTTAGTGCCCAACTTGCAAGAGCATCAGTGACAGAAATGGCAACTTGAAGCTCTCCAACAGGAATAGACGGACACAGGACAGTTACTGAAAACCACAAAACAATGGCCTCAGAAACTACCACAGAATTAAATCTATACCTCCATGACCCAGCCTCAAATTCACAAAGCTGATATTTATGGGAGGGCTGACACTCAGAAACCACTTGTAACCAAGGCTAATGAATAGCAATGCATACCCTGGTGTAATGAGCACAAAATCTGGACTGCTTTCTGAGCAATATGCCAATAAGAGAGTAATATGCCCTGATGAGTAATCTTTTGCTTTTTCCTACATCTGAACAGATCTATGTCTGGAGAAAGCCAAAGAAAACCTTCAATCCACAATGCCAGTTACCAACTGTTAAACATTTTACTCCCATCTTGTGGGAGTTATTGGGTATGATTTGACTGTATGGCGTAATAATTGCCAAGGAACACAAGGACATTTCAGGTGACCAGGTGCACATTTTGTAGTGCAAACATTGTTTCCTCAAGATGTTTTTATATTACAAGACAATAACATCCCCCTACATACGGCTAAATTGATTTAAGAATGGTTTCATAAACAATACGTTGAAGTCAAACACCATCCATGGGCTCTCCAATTACCAGATTTAAACATCATTGGAAGTTCTGGTTCATTGAATACTAAGTAGATTTCCACTTCATTCATATCTCTGAGAACTAGAGGCTTTCTTTCACTTGTATAAGTATTCTAAGAAGGATTGAAGCTGTTCTGAAGGTAAAAGGTGGCCCAACTCCTTATTAGTTAATAAATATTCATATATTATTTGGTGTTTCTGTTTTTGGTCTTTCCTCCTCTATATATGAATGCATATATCAGTTGACTAACAGTACAGAAGAATACAATACAATAAACACAGGGGACATATCTATACCTAACACAGGGTTTGCTGCAAATGTGATACATCCAGCTTAATAAATACATTAAATCATAAGGGCCTGAATGAGGAAGTGATCCATTTCAGAATGTACCCAGATATTAAGTGTGCAGATCTTGCCAGGGGACACATTAAATGATAAAAACATGCCCCTACCATACACTTCATCTATATTGAATATTAGAGACCTAATTCAATCCAATGCAGAACTGAAAGGTAGTGAACTATACCAATAATTATAGAGCTGCACCCCTCAGGCAAGTGTAGCAGCAGATGACTTTGAACTTTTAAGTGAGTTCTGCACATGCTCTTCTGTCCAGAGCACAAAAATAGAATGGGTTTTATTTAAATAATTCTGAAACATGGAACATAATTAAAAAAACAAAATTTTTTTAGGAGTAAAATCCAGGTCTTTTAAACTAGTCTGCTTTAACATGTATTGCTTTAGGCATAAAAGTAGATGCAATTCTTGATTGACCCTTAGGAGAAACAAACACTAATTGCTGCAAACTTCCTTTTATTGGTCTTGTGCTGCAGAATTATTTACTGCATACAGTACTGACCTTCATCCCGAAGGACATCTTTTTTAAACTGATAAGCTTGTGCCTTGTAATTGACTATTAAAAATAACCTTTTCTCTATGGAATTTCGAAATATGTTAATATAATGTACATTAACCTTCCTTTATTAACCCCCAAAGCATCTGGACACATGTTTTTCATTTACTCTGCTGTTCCATAGTCAGTTAAGTCTGGAAATGATTACACCCTGTGAAGTGAAAACACCTTTGAAAAGCATTCAATGTTGTCACCAGTTTAGATTCACCTATAACGTACAGTATTGTGATATTTATTAATTTGTTTTGGTATCAAATTCATATCCGTCTTTATTTGGAGTTTTGGACTGTATCAGATGGAGGTGACCACGTATCCTCTGGGAGAACAGCAGTTTTAAGTCAGTCCTTTAACTCAGTCAAACCTTTCTAACTATTGCCTCATGCAGTACATTATAAAAGGTTTTGCTTGGAAGGCCTCCGGAAGTGAAGTGATTGAGCAGCTCTCAGAAGTGTGGCTCAAATAAATGAGAGTGGAATCCTTGTGCCACTGGGCTCCGTCTGTTTGTTTGTGCTGTGTTTGTGCTGTACTGATCGCTCTTAAGCACTTGTCGGGCCTACCAGCAGAAGCCAGGAGGCATGCAGAGAGAGACTTTTTAACTAAGCGACGTGTCAGTGTAAAACGACAGAGATTGAGACTAATTATCACCTTCTCGGTTATTAGAGCGCCAGTCTTTATCAGACAGCATCTCGTCTCGGCTTTAATGAATCTGCCGGCAGCAGGAGCAGACTGCACCGTGTCTTCGCGGCTTGATAAATGTTGATGAAAACCTTCCCACCGCTTAGCTGTGCCTGAGGTAGCAATAATCACAAAGAAAAGCTTGCAAAAATGTGTGGGGAGGTATGGGTCAGTGTGTGAAGGAAGAAAAAAACAGTTACAAGGCCTCATTTTGCACTATACGACACAGCAGGTTGTGAGTTTTGGATGGTTTTATTTTTGCAGAATCCCGTGGCTTCCCTTATTGCCTTTGCCTGTTTATTGGCTGTCCCTACCAGCTTGATAATACTGCAGTCTGGCTTATTTAAATTACTCCTCACATCACCTTAGAAGCCTGAAGTCAATATCTGAATAGGATTAATATATTAAATTCTTTATAGTCCATCCAACCATTTTCTAATCCCCTCATCCAAGTCAGGGGTGCGGAGGAGCCAGAGCCTTTCCCAGCTAGCAACAGGCACAAGGTAGGGTACAGCCTGGATGGGATGCCAGTCCATCACAGGGCACACACAGACACACTCATACCAGGGCCGCTTTTTCCAGAAGTCAGTTATACTACCAGTATGTCTTGGGACTGTGGGAGGAAATTGGCGCCCCTGCAGGAAAGTTATGCAAATACGGTATGAGGAGAACATACAAGCTCTATGCAGATAGAAACCCAGGTGTGAAATTGAACCCGGGACTCCAGTGGTAAGAGGCAGCAAGGCTAACCACTACAATACCATGCTGCCCCATTGCTAATACTATAGAGTATATTGGAAAATCTCTTCAAATGTAACCCCAGAATTTATATTTATGACATTTTAATAGCAGTAGAAATAAGTGTAATAGAATTTATTTATACTTATTTCTACTGCTATTTTTACCTTAAAGTATTATACTATACTTTAAGGTAAAGTGCACAGATTATTTAGTATTAGTAACGTGCAAACTGATGCTCGGAGAAATTGAAATATTTTAAATGTTGTTTGGTCCATATACTGTATAAACAATGAAATTGATATTTCATGTTGTATTAGCAAGGTAATAAAAAGTATTTTCAGAGGTTTCAATGGGTACCTGTCATGATGTTAAATACACACCTTGCAAAAGATTATTTCTTGGTTTGCATAAGCAAAGATGTTGTCATCAATAATTACTCTAATTATTTCTGTACTCCATAAAGAATTTTGCTGCACTTCTTATTGAATATGTCTAGATGGAAGATCCAGCTTATTGAATATCACAGAAGTAGACTCTTTTCCATTTTGATATCAAGGTAGGTAAATTCTTGCATGGGAATAATGTACAGACAAGTTCAATTTATTTCCTCTCCTGGCTTGTTTGCAGATATACTTGAGCCATCATTCCACAGTAGACATGTCATGATACATAAAGCGTGGTAATTGTTTTGTGTATCTGTCCTCCAATTCTTTATTTGGTTTGTGGCTCTCTCAATGTATTTTACTGTAGCAGTTTATCACCATATTTCATAGAAGCTAAAGATGGAGACTGAAATAAGCTCACTTTTCAGTCTCCTGTGAATCCTCCTTTCTAGCTGCTGTGTATAAATTCAGCCACATTTCTGGTGAATTGACAAATTACTTTTCAAGTAGGTGTATTTCATACATACAACTATAAAAGAAAAAAAACGGCATAATTTTAATTAGCAACAGCTAAAGTATTCAACCCAGTGAACTATCTTTTTTGTTTTTTGAGTTTTACATATTCTCCAAACACGGTTTATCAGCAATAGAGGATCTGTTCATTTTAACTCTTAAGATAGTTTGGAAAAGCTCTTTCATGCAATGTACTGACGACCAACAAATGCAATGACTTAATATCGTAATATAATAATAATGGACTTCATTTTTCAAAGGTAATAGGGTGAAATTGACATTTTTGCTCAATTCTGCTGGTCTCCTCTTGGACACAGATAAGACTTACTGTATATTACATACTGTAGCTGTTAGATGTAATACTATACAATTGCAAAGTGTTAAATACTATTAAATGTTCACAAATCTGCCTGTGAAAAGTTACATTCAATATGGTACAAACATGATTTACCCAGTTCCTGGGCATGAATTACTGTATATACAGGAGCCTGCAGCTCAGAAAATCTGAAACAAATCAAACTACCATTCAGTAAGATTATTTTTCAGTACTTTCAATCCCAGACAGATGGTCTAAAAACAAGGATGGATATTTTGATAAATACATCTGTGAGGATGGGTATCTGTCTGGGCATTGCAATAGTGTGCATATGTTAGACATCTAAGGATCTGAGGTGACATAATGCCTAGAACTTTGGAAAGGAGTTTATCACAATAGTAGTCTAGTTGATCAGTACCCACCCTTTCAAGCGATTAACTGCTCTAATGCAGTGTGTGTAGAGTTGTGGAGGTTGAGGTTAAACTTTATCTGGGAATAATGGTAATGAATAGCAATACAGAACATGGTGATTAATGCTTCCTAATAAAAACCCACATTTAGATCCCATTTCTTTGTGATTTTACAATAGTTCTACAGGCAAAGGAGAAAGTCTTTCAAATCACAGCTACCGATACTTTAACAGTGAACTCAATCGCCTAATGAAACATTTGAACCATTGTTAGAATGCATGCCACGTGAATTCAGATGCTGAAGACTCAAACTCAAAGGAATTCTGTATCCTCTTGATACATTATAAATGCAAAATGCATACATTGCTTATGATGTTTTTTCCTGGCTATTCTTATCCTTTATTTGCTTGTGAATTTTCAGATTGCAGCCAAGAAGCTTTTCTGTATACTGTACATTTATCTATTGTAGGTTGATTAAGGTCATTATTGAAAAAGAAGGGTGTAACATTTTGCAACTCACACATCATAGAAAAGAAAACATCAGATCGCACAGCAAAAACATGTAGGACCTCCCTGAACTGGAATTCAGTTTGAAGTCTTTATCTGGAGATGTTGTCGAAGGCATTGTTGATTTGTATTATGAGCCTTTTTGTTTTCTTATAGATGACAAGCAGACTTGGGTTTGGTCATTACGTGGGTCAGAAAATGAAAACAAGTCACATGACTCTGTTTTGTTTTACCATGCATCACTGAACCAGGCTTTCAGAATGACCCTACAGACTACATCACTCAGGTTAAAGAAAAAAAGTTGTTTCTATGTGTAGTAATCTAATTAAACTTTTTCAGCAGTGCCATTGTATTATCCCATGAGCTACAAAAATGTGCTCCTAAATTTACCTATTGAAAGGAAAAACAAATTAACACATTTATCAAATTCTTATCATTTTACTTTGAGGTATTTGTTATGAAAAATAATGTGCATGACTGTCACAGTAGTCACCTTTAATGTACACACAATAATATCAGCTGTAGTTACAGTTTAAAAAACTAAGGCCAACACAGTTTTTCAATGTCTCAATGTTTACTTGAACGTTGACTCATTTTGTTCAAATTAATGTAGTCCTAACTATAGGCTAGATGTTTTTATAGTGTTTAAGCCAATAAGGTAAACATATTTGCAACTTCTGTTTTTAAAACTATTTTAATATAACATGAATCCATTTTCTAACCTCTATCCAGTTCAATGGCCTTGAAGGAGCCAGAGCCTGTCCTGGAAAGCGATGAGCACGTGACAGGATACACACTGGATGAGACACCAGTCCATCGCAGGGCTAGCACACCTCATACTAGGGCCAATTGTCCTAGTATCCAATCAACATACCAATGTGAACCCCAGGGCTCCAGTGCTGCAAGGCAGCAATGCTAAATGCTGTACTTTCTTAATATGTCATGTCATTTGCCAAACTGCTTTATACCATAGGGTGTTGTGGGAAGCCGGAGCCTACCCGGCAAGCAATGAGTGCAAGGCTGGGTACACCCTGGACAGGGCGCCAGTTCATTTCAGGGCAAGTGCAAGCCAATCATACATGGGAACAATTTGGCCTGGACACCGAGATAACTCCCTACTCTTCTCAAGAAATGCCCGGAGATCTTTAATGACCACTGAGAGTCAGGATCCCGGTTTAATGTCTCATCCGAAAGACGGCGCCCACAACAGTATAGTGTCCCCGCCACTATACTGGGGTATTAGGACCCACACAGACCGCAGGGTGGGCACCCCCTACTGGTCCCACTAACACCACTTCCAGCAGCAACCATAGTTTTCCAGAAGGTCTCCCATCCAGGTACTGACCAGGCTCAACCCTGCTTAGCTTCAGTGGGTAGCCAGTTGAGAGCTGCAGGGTGATATGGCACTTTTTTAAATATATAAAATATATACAGTAAATTGAAGTATTGAAGTACAATATGCAGTTCTAAATATGATTTGTTAGTACTGGCTTACTAAACGCTTTCAATAAATGTTGAGAAAGGGGATGCAAGTACTATTCCAGGGGCTTTCAAACTCTGTTCCTCTTGCCAGGGAAAAGAAGAGCTTAAAGAATTACTCCAGGGCCTCCATTGCAAGAAGTGCCAGTGGTTGATCTGCATTGCACTGTGTGGCACCAGTGAAGGACCAGACACAGAACACAGAGCTTTCAGTCCTGGCTGTTTTCAAAGGCACATCTGAAAGCATTAAAACAAGAAAAAAAAAACAGATCAAAAGACCCCGTTACATTCTGCTAATTAGGAGGAGGAACTGGGCTAATGCAATGAGCCATTGTCGAAGCGCCTGAAATTGGCTCCGCTTAAAAAGATGTGCAGGGAATGATCAGCTGATGAGCCACTTGCCTCTCCCACCTTTTTTTAGTATGAAAGGCCCATTATAATGTTTAATTAAATGCCAGAAAGGGAGATAATGTGCACAGGCTCAGCAGGAATTTCAAGGTAGAAGTGAGACACCAGGAGGTTAGTACTCATGACAGTAGGCATCCTTCATATCTAGAAAGGCATGGCCTGCATGCAAGGCATACTGACTGAGATATCAAACCTTTATAACCACAGGGCTGAGAATCTTAATTCCTGAACTGCAAACATTTGCTATTCATGTTCCTGCTTTTATTATTTCCCACTTGTTTTTCAACCTATTTCATGTGTTTTATGTGAAGGCTTACTAAATCCCTTTTGAAACCAAGTATCGCTTTTCAGAAGGAATGGCTCTTGAGAATCAAAGAAGATTAACAAATTACTGTGCAATAAAATGCAAGACTGTAAGGGCACCATAATAGTGTAGTGGTTAATGTTACGATTTCACAGCACGGGTCCTGGGTTGATTCTTGGTTGCCATCTGTGTGGAGTTTGTGTTTTCTTCTTGTGATCACATGGGTTTTTGCTTGTTTTTGCTGGATGCTCCAGATAGTCCAGATAGCATCTATTATTGTGTATCCAACCTGAGATAGACTGGCATCCTATCCAGTGCATATCCTGCCTTGTGTCCATTGACAGGATCACTACAACACTATTTCTGACTTAACAGTTGCAGAAAACTGGATGGGTGGATAACAAAATCACTGGCAAAAATATTAGGGCCTGACTTAAAAACATGTTGTGCCTTCTGATGTAGTACCAGTTGGACATGACAAGGTATTGAAATATTTGGAGAGTATTTCTATTGCATTCTACTAGCAGAACTGCTATCTTCTGGGGTTAAAGCTAATAGACATTATCCACTTGTTTTATGGGATTTTAAATCATTGCCATTGAAAAATTAGTTTCATGTGTTTGGCCACCAGTTATATAGTTTTAAAAGCAATACTGTAGTACAGTACTTGTAAAAGAATTCTAAATTAGAACATTTACATAAATGAATTTAGCTGTTTATATAGGATAATGAGAGTGTTAGATTGTTGCTTTTTTATTCAACTAAAATGCTCATGTAAGATCTCTAAGGACACTTTTTTAATCTATGGAGACCAGATGGCACAAGTCTAGGAAAAGGGCCTATTGCAACATGTTCCAAATTTAAGTGCTAGTTTAGTCATAGATCAGTTGTGTGTTACTTTTTGATAAAAAAAAAAAACTTTTTATTAGCTACTTTTAATAGGCAAAAAGCTACTGAAACACTTTATCTGCTTTGGCTGAATGAGTAATTATTAGTAATTGTTTGTTGTGGTCTAAATTGCAGTGTGAGGCTGCTAGTTAAGTATTCCTGAAAGAAATGCTATGTAAAGCTATGTAAATTATGCTGAATGAGACAATGAAATAAGAAATGCTGCACGTTTCACAGCCCTGAGAGTATGGGACTACACCAAGGACCTTCACGGGACTGCATGACATTATCTCACTTTGCCACAATACTTTCTTCTATAAAAAAGTTCATTTCTGGGACCAGAATAAAAATGGTCTTTAAAAAAAGAATGAGTTTAAAAAAACAAGAAAGGAGCTTACACAAAAGGAACAAAATAGCAAGCCAAAACAAAGAATAATCAAAGATATTTTGTGAATAAAAAATGCACTTGTATACTGTAGCTGTGATGCTTTCCACAACATAAATATGTAAGAATGAATGTAAAATTCTTCTTTTTACATCTAAGAACGCTCTTTACAGAACTCTTAAGTCATTTCTGTATATGGGAAATGTTTGGACTAAAACAGAACAAACACATCAAAAATACAGTAACTGCAATAACAAATTTAATAGCTCTTTTGCTAAATAAATACCACTCCTATAATCACTAAACAGAAACTTGTTTACATGTAACAAAATCAGTCTCAAAATCAGTCAACGAGGAGGTCAACTCGTTTTCCTACACTAATTTAGCCTCCCTGTCATTCATGAATCAAATTTCTGAACCCATTAATAAAGAAGGGATTAAGTTAGTACAGGCTTTGTCTTATTGAACTAAGTCATATAACTTAATCTTTAAAATTCTGTCCAACTTGACCCTTTTGAGTAAAATCATATTTGTCTGGTTTCTGTTTCAAATAAGACTTTTTTTGTAGATGGGAAAAACGTTTTGGAGTGAGGCAGAATGCATGAATTGAATTTATAACAAATGTCAGGGAGAAAGATGTACTGCAACACCCATCAGTCCGATCAAGTTCTTCATGTCTCACTTCTTTTCTCAGCTACAGTACCTGTTTGCTATTCTGCTTTGGCTGTTTTTGCCACTGCCTGTGGATACTCTCAACCTTGAATCAACTATTTATCAGTCCTATTGCATGTTACCTTCTTAAATATATTAAGGGAAATTCTATAGTGTCTTCCTCCTTCAATCAGCTAACCTCTGTATCAGCCATTTATGTGATGGTTAGTGGCTCTAGCAATGAGTATCTAAAGAAGATTAAGGAATTGATTATGCCCCAAATCTTGAGAGATTGGGCCAGTTTATCCATCTTAACCTCCACTTCCTCATCTGTAGTCTACAGTTTCTCTTACTTATTAGCATATGAGATCCTCCTCCATAAATACACAGTATATTTAAGCAGTTTACATTTTTTTACAACTGTAATGGCATCCAGAGTCATAGATCTTGCTAGCAATGCCGTATTGCTATGTAACCCATTGAATATGTCCCTGCTAGGGGATCATGCCAGGCTATCAGCCCTGTGCTAGCCTCAGTCAAGAGAGGTAGTACAATTGAGAGTCTCCCACATATTAATGCACACAGTTTAACAAACATTAACCAGTAGTTCTGTAATTCTTCTCTGTTGTTGTATAATAGGAAGAATTTAATATAAATTGATTTATACATTATATATAATTCAATATATTTTAAAATGAAAACTATAAAACAAAACTGCATATGAGTGATTTCTGCTATTGTTCTCTGTAATGTTGAAGAGTAGGCCTTCTCTGGATAAATTGTTTTTTTTCCAGCCTTCTGCATATTTCTTGATGCATGTTTTGAACTATATATTTAAAATTCACAGTAACACCTGAATATTATATTTTCCAATATATTTCAAAGTGCTACAATGACTGCCATCTGTAATCATATGCAATAGGATTCAAAGGGCAGTTTCCTGAATTCTGCATTAACGTTTGAAAAAATACTATAACTATACTGTAGGAGTCTGCCCCGACACATTTTATCTCAAGAAGCAAAACTGTTTTATTGAGAAATATGTCTTGAGACTGTATAACTTCACTTGCCTAATAGTTTCTAATGTTATCAATAATTAATAAGATCAAGATATTGCTCCCGAAGAGGAATAATATTCCCATTACTTAGCAGTTTAATCTTTTTTAAAAGTTTCCCTTTCTTGAATATAATCCAGAACTTGGTGCAGCATATTTTATGCTATTTATATAATGTTAATATTATGTTCAGCAAATCTAAAATCACAGATGTGGGGTGAAGATCCTATGCAGGATATATAGATTTGTGATCTCCCCATTTACAGTAAAAGCCATCATGGATCAGAAATCTGCCTGTTTTGGATTGCTTTTTTTTACAAAAGGAGTTTGGTGTTAACAGTTCAGCCACTGTATGTGCATGGAAAACAAGGCCAGACTGTAGAAACTGGTAAATTAAGAAACAGTTCAACAGTTTTGCTTTGGTGCATTTTTTTCATAAATTCATCATCTTTTATGATAACACTTTAGATTATGAGTTACAAATAGCATTTATTATTTATTATTAATGTTTTTAACACAAAATATACTGAGGCATTAAAATGTATAATATTAAAATATATATTAGAACATATCTCACTATATTTGGAAAGTATTACTGTTAAATTATAATCTGATTTGAGAATAACTAATCCCTACTGTGTAGTAAATAAGTGTTAATCACAAACACTGCTCATCGTGAGCATACTATTAAATGTTAGTGGGGATGTAATAATTTTAGAACTATTAAAAATGTCAAATAGGTTAGAAAATGATGTTGATGAAAATGTTGTTTTTAGACAACCATTGCAGAGACCTAAAGTGTGACCATATTTGCAATAATGTGCATCCTGTGTTTTGCAATCTGTTATTTTATAGCTCTTATGGTTAAGACAAAAGAGCCAAGATCATTTTTATACGCTCTGTGTTCAACTAAGTTAAAAATGTTTTGCAAAATTGATTTTCTCTGCTAGCATTGCTCCATTCTGCATGGGTAATTCCTGCAGCAGCATCGCACCGGTCCATGGATCAAATCGACTTTGCAGGTACATGAGGTGTCAATAACTTTCCCCTGACAGTCTCTCCTCACCTCCACAGTTTGCTAAGCAATTCAAACTGACAGGCCTGGAACAGACTGCCAGAGTTATAGACACAGCCCCAAATCCACTGCTACAGCAAATATTTGATTGCGAGATTTGAGCTGATTGGAGAAAGAATGGCCGTTGACATTTATTTAACACGCACAGGAGGAGACTCACATTCTCCAAGACTCTCACTGCTGCAATATCTTAGATTTACTCTGTGCAGCACTGCAGGTTTTATTGTTTTGCAGTCAATAATGGAAGTTTTGAATATCACTTAAAAAACACCCTTAAAGGTCAAACTACTAACCCGTTATAAAACAGTTTGAATGTTTATAGATGACAGTCTCCATGGGTGGCATTATACAATGTCACTTTTGCTCAAAGATAAAGTGCTGTATTACAGAATAACTGAGCAAATAAAATATTTTAAATTACTTTAAAGGCACCTTAGTGAGTACTAATATTGCACTGCAGTCTTCATTGTGCCCTGAGTTGGATTTATGTCTAATGTAGTAATATGTCTGTTGGTACTAAAAAAGCAGCATTAGAGCTTTAACTTCTGCTTTGGAAATCTAGCAGACTGTGTACAGTATATATACCTGAGGCAGGGTTAAGGGCTACAAAGCCTGAAACTTACTGAAGCTGCTGGGAAGGTGTCTCTTCCAGGGAGGCTGGTTAATTGGCATAAGAATGCAGATAGAGTATGCTGTGCTCTCTGTTCTCAGTCAGTGAACCAATTAACCTATCCTGGGATTCAGCTCTGGCCACATAATCAAGCTACAGGAGCTGAAGCAAAAGCAGATGTTTCCAGCTCTAGTCCTGTAGAACCTCAGTCTAATGAGTATTTTAGGCCAGCCTAAATTGTCTGTTTTTAGAATGAGCAGGTTAGTAATCCCCAATGATAGAAACACTGTGAAGTGGAAAAACTTAATTCTTCTGTGCTTCTGTGTCATAATTCCAGTGTCTGCACAGGTCTGTCCACTGTCACAATCCCTTTTGGACTGTATACCAATTGGAAGGAAAAGGATGCTGACAAACCAGTCTTTGAGGAACACCCTTAGTGCATCCTATAAAACTGGAACAACTACTGTTGAATTTGATGGCGATAAAAACAAGGGATGATTGAATATATACTGGACATTTATCTTGTCATCTGATTGTTGTCTTCCTTCATACTAGAGGCCAGATCATTTTGGAACTGTTACATTGGGTTTCCCTTTAATAGTATAAAAAGCAAATCCACTGAAAGCATTAGAATATTTGATGCACTCACAATGTGTTCAAGAGTATATTCTGCTTTGTTAAAGCAACACTATAACTAGATGTAGCCCAAGCCTCATACTCTTGATATAATTTAGAGATTGCTGAGCTAAGAAAATGGAACCAGTTTCTCACTGGTTTACAGATAATTGGCTTGACATATATTATCAGGAGGGATGTTTTAAGACCCCTTTATTGTTTGTGTAAGGTTAGTAACAAGGTAGCAGTGTGTTCAGTGGCTTTACTGCAAGTCTTTATTTGGCAATAGCTTTTTACCATCACCTTTCTTCAGCTCTGAAAATAAAGCACATGTTCTAAAAATAAAAATGTTAGCATGCAAGCCTCAATGGGTTTTTCATAGACCTATCTCTTCCTGCCCTCTGCTTTTATAGGAAGAGATTTTTCTGGGCCCCGGGACTCCACTGCATTTCTGTCATATTTGATTTTGTCTTGATGGTGTGAGATAATAAAAGTGTCAGTGCCCTAAGAGCATAGAGATCTAATTGAATGTAACTAATTATCTCTTTCTCCCATGCTCCCTGTGAATGAAAAAGGGTGGGGGAGATCGTTCATCTTTTGAAAAAATGAATGTAAATATGAGCCAAATTGTATCTGAGCAGCAATGCATAAAAGGTTCTGCATACTAATTACCAGATAAGACCTTACTAAAACATTTACTGAAAACAGTCCTTTGCCAATCACTGACTTCCTCATTTTTTTAATTTACTGCGAGCATGCATTAAGCAATTTCACAGTCTGGTTAACTTAGTCCCACCGAACAGTGGGAATGAAAAACAAATAAGGAATAAATGAAGGGAAAAAATCAAAAGAATGTAAAACGAGTTTGGAAATGCAAACTAGTCGATATTCACTCATACAGCTATGGAACACAATAGAGTTAATGAAGGGGAGTCTAGTTAATTAAGATGGAATTTCTTTTTAACAAGCACATCAAAGGTCTCTTTAGATATTTCCAGCACAGTCTGAGTCTGCCCCATTACATTTTTGATCCATTGTGTATTTAAAATATGTTAATCCAAATTGTGTGCTTGTTCCTCAAATCCTGTTTTTGCAGTCTAATACAGTAGCATATTCATTGGGGTTTTTTTTCCTGTGTTCAGATCAGGATTTGAAACACACAATTCCCCATCAGCTGTAACACAAAATCCATGGAGACTGAGAAAAGAGATGGGTCCCCTGACTGCAAAAAATGGACTTCTCTCCCAAAAGGGAGATCTTTCCACTTAGCTAGACCAGTTTGTGACACATTTAAACATTGAGCAATGATAGTTAATTGTTTGTATGGTGTTATTTAGAATCTTGGTCTGTAATCAATTTATGTGTTGTATGGTAAGACACTAATGTGGGAGTTTGCTGTTTCTACCCCAAGTAAAAAAAATCTCATCAACACCATTACCTTCTACAGTGTAGGTGTGTTAGATTTGGCACAAATCACAATGTGTTAAGTCTGGGATGTATTTTATGGTCCCAGATTCATAGTATAGTTTAAACAAACAATATAAAATAAACACCAATGCATAACACAAATGAAGTGATACACACCCACTTAGTGTTTAAATTGAATTCCTACCATCGCATACCATCTACAGTTAAAAACTAAAAGATTGTGTAACATAATATATAACTGTGCACCTGTTACAAAAAATGTGTCATCCAATTTTGAGTTGTAGCATTTCAGTTGAAAATGCTCTTGTTTCCAGCTCCCATGATCCTTTGTGTAAAGATGTGAAATCACTTTCATCAACTTTGTATGTGTTCTTAAGGATTGTGAACACATCACACATCACTACAATTGGTTGTTTTCCTTGTACAATATTTTTTTAAAATGTTCAGCCCCATTTCCTTTCAGTGTAGGATTTTCTTTTAAACCTGTGAATTTATCTATTCCCTCTGTTATAGAATCATTCCAGAGAATGTATTTTTTATAATATGGTGAAAATTATACTGTACACAACATTTAAATAAGATCTTACAGTTTATAAGACCCTAGCTATGCCTTGTTTTATGTACAGTTAAAGATCTACAGTATATATCTGTAAACATCTGTTAAGGAAAATCATTTTAATCCATATTAGCACAAATTGTATTTCTTGCTAATTTCTGACTTCAGGATAGTGAAGAGTCCAGTTACAGAACTGAATTACAGTTATTCAGACATACAATAAGAGTATCTGTATCTCTTTTACTTTAAAATGTTTGTCAGAGTTTTTGTATTTTATTTTGTCAGCTGCTATCTGGCCATTGAAATGGCTTTCATGTTCTCAGGGTTTTAGATGAGGATAGTGCTGAAATGTATTTCACTCTCAAATATAGTTTATCACAAGCCATGATAAGATAAGATTCCTATCTACCTAAAATTCTTGTTCAGTTGGTCATTTCTCTATCCTTGCGATAGCAGGTTTAGTGACTTAGCTTCCATAAACTTTTAATTCTTCTATTTAACTTCCTCTTCACTAAAATATTACAAATAAAAATAAATAAAAAAGATTAGCATCAAAGCTACAGGTGTTTTGGAGTAAGTTTTTGAAGACATGGCCTGAGGATCCAGAAGAAAACTGTCTCATCTCTTCCAATAATAAACAGTTTAAGTATGGCAATATTAGAATGCACTGCAGCACGAATAATTAATTGGATTCAGACGTTTTGGTGACAGCTTTTGAGCTTAATTGTGTGAAAAATTATAACTGGAAGAGGAGCATTAGATGTAATGATGTTAAGTGCACCTCTTACAAATTTGAAAGGAAATAAACAGGTTGCTTTGTTAGGGTCATATTCTCACATCAACATACTGACTCACTGACGGCCTTCCCCAGTTAAGTTAGCAAATTTCTTTCTGACGTCTGCCTGAACCTATTAGCCTTTCAATAATGAAGCACTGTGCTTTAATGCACTGTAATTGTTAATTGTATAAAGCATGGGACAGAGAAATGAGATGTTTGGCAGAGGGCTTGCTTTGAAAAAGGGGGACATTATGACTAATAATGACTAATAATGCATAATAATACTAGGTGTCCCTTAAAATGGTGTTAACTGCTCCTATTACTGCCTTTTCTGAAAAGTTGTAATATCTGAGGCTTCTCCTCTTTTCCAGCTGTTAATAGTGAGCTGATAGCTCATCCTCCATGTGATAGAGGGTGGAGGCAATTTTATCTCAACCAGGTGCTTTTTCCCTCCCTTATTTTTGGATTATCTTTTTAAATAATTGAATCAGATTTGACATAATGAGACAGCATTGTCATTTTTTTAATGAGGTTTCTGAACCTCTGTTTGCTTTAACCTGCTGTTTGCATTTCTCAGCACAATAATAAAGTAAAAACGAATTGGAAATGTCCCAGGTAAAACATAAGAAGATGCTTCACCTTACCATAGAACTGACACATCTTTGAAGATAGCCCTTTGTAAAATAAACATATTTTAATGTCAGTGGAGCATAGTATATGCATTTTTTTTGTGTCAGAAAATGTAATACATATCCACAGCTGAATACTATTCTGTTATACAACTGACATTATACAAATGTTCAACTAGTGAAACACACCATAGTGTGTACTGTTGTTTTTGAGCAACAGTTCTCTACGGTCCAATGTATATGTGTAACACATTTAATTGAACCACAGTATACAATTTGTACTATACAGTCATTGTAATAGGCCACCTAACTTAACAGTCACTCTGTACCTTGAGGTTTTATAGGCAGAGAAACAGGAAAATGTCTTTATTTAATACGTTTAAATCTATTGCAGTACATTTCAGGAAAGTCTCCTACAGTTAAAATGGCACTTTTGCTGAAAGCCCATTACAGATAATGGAAATGCTTTTGTGAGCTTTTACCTACTGTCATCCCACTGGATTAAAAGGAGTACCTCTTTAAACTTATAAAACAGTGGGTGTTGTAATTAACGTGGCACTCCAAATAGCTGTTTCTACCAATGTTTCTTTCCTTATAAAATGACTGCAATATATTGTTAACTTAGGTTAAAGCCCATGGTACTGTACAATATTCAATATTTTAACTGTGAGCAATGTAAGTGTTCCCACAGATGACCTTCGCTATCTACTCATATAACTTCAAAAACTGCATGTGTACATTTGCTCAGAGCAAAAGATGGGCAGTGCACAGCACAAAAACAGTTCCCTGATAAGCTAAAGAAAACATTTATAAATTGCTTGCTGTAAAATAAACAGCAGTCATAATATTCTCAGTGAAATAATGGCTTTGGTTTCAAATATTATTCTCAAAGGCCTTTTCTGTTTCTATTGGTTATCTTATCTGGGGATGTTTCTTTCTATTTTGCCCTACACAAGCTGTTTAACAGATCCTGGGTTCTGATTAAATAAGCAGCAGCTGATAGTTTTCTGTTAAGGGTGCACAATTGCAGAAAAGACTGCTTCCATTTTAACCAATTCACTTTATTCGCTTAGAGATTTCTTTCATATATGGTGTTGTGTATAGATTATGGTAATTCAACCTGTTTCATGTAGACATTTTGGAAGAAAGTCTTTATTGTAGCATACACAAATTGCTAGTTATTGAGGAGCTGAAGCTTTAATAATAACAACATCACTTTATTAACCCTTTACAATTTCTTGCTTTAGGAATTGTCTTTTCACATTGTCTTTTACTCCAGCTCACTCTCCATGAGACACACAGTCAGGGAGAGAGCCTGGGGTCAGAGCACAGGGTCTGCCATTGTACAGCACCCCTGGAGCAGATGGGGTTAAGGGCCTTGCTCAGAAGCCCAACCAAGTAGGATTCCTCTGCCAGCTCTGGGATTTGAACCAGCAACCTTCCAGCTACAGGCACAGAGCTACCACTCCACCCTTGTCCTAGACCACCTTTGCTTATTTTGGTTTTCATTCCGATTTAACTCAATTAGCTTTAACATAAATTTTCTCCACTCTGTCCTTGCTTTCAGAAATACCTTTCTATATACAGTATGTATTGTTTTTGAGGCATTTACTGTTTACCCTCAGATTGTTCAATAAATTATTGCTGTCTAAACAGTTCTTAACAAATTAAAAATTAATGATGTACATACTATATCATTAGGAGCAAATTACATATTGTCAATTATACTGTAATAAACTTTTAGTTTTGCATGTGTAATCAGAAGTTGCATGCCATCTGACACCAGTCACCATTAATCTTAACAGCTGATTAGTTTTCCATTTTACTAGGATTTTAAAGATCTTAGAATCCTATGCAAAACCAGAAACAGCGCCTTAACAACACTATAAAACAAAATGAACCATATAATAAAAGAAATTTAACATAAACAAATCAGGGCCACTGTTACCGAGCTGCATCTGCAGAAGGTCCTTCGGGAAGGTACCTTAACTGCGTCAATATGTGTAGGCTGCATACGAACAGCTAAAAGTTTTTTCCATGCTGAAAGGTAAGGAAAAGAACATACAGTAGGTAAGAAGGGGTGGGGAGCAGTGAGGAAATGGACATACTGTAAAGTAGGTGAGAAAGAGTGTCCAAATTCAGGAAGAACAGGAGGAGAGGTGTGGAAAGCTGAATCTGCAAATGAATAGAGAGGACTTAGTAGGAAATGAGTCTGGTGTTACATTTTAAGCTTTCTGATACAAGCAGATGCTGTTATGAACCATTTTAAAATATCTGTTTGATTGTAAGGTAAAGATATATTTTTTATGGCTTTTATATTTTTGTGAAAGAGTTACAACACCGATTTTAGCCTCATTCAAGTTACTAAAGAACCTTTGAATAAATCTGGGAATACAATTAGAAGTTAAGATTAGTAATGTTCAGTGCAGAAAACATAAAACACATTTTTGCAGTGAATGTTCTGGGAGCCTGGAATCAAATCCACAACCAGGCTGCTGAAGTTTACTTCATGGGATCTTTCAAGAAAGGGCTTGATGAAATTTTTTGCATCAATCTACTAGTAACTACTAGAGCAAAATAGGCCTCTTCTGTTGTGTAACATTATGTTCTACATCCTTCATGGAGTCAAAAGCCAGAGTGTACTGGAATTTTTTTTAAATTTGTAAAATGAGATTAAAGAAAGTTGGAAAAATCAGTAACCTTGCCAACATTATGTCAGAACCCAAATCACTTTCACAGAACAAGTTAAGAATGTTAAAGATCCCCTTTAAATAAACAATCGCAAATTAAGCAAAGAGAGACACTTATGATCACATCACAGCTAAATTGTTAAGGTCAGCAGTTATTCACGAGGAATTGAGCAGCTGTTAATTGTTGTCAGATTAGCGGCAAAAATACAGTGCCTTGCGAAAGTATTCGGCCCCCTTGAACTTTTTAACCTTTTGCCACATTTCAGGCTTCAAACATAAAGATATAATTTTTTTATTTTATGTGAAGAATCACCAACAAGTGGGACACAATTGTGAAGTGGAACGAAATCTATTGGATTTTTGAAACTTTTTTAACTAATAAAAAAATGAAAATTGGGGCGTGCAAAATTATTCGGCCCCCTTGCGTTAATACTTTGTAGAGCCACCTTTTGCTGTATTACAGCTGCAAGTCGCTTGGGGTATGTCTCTATCAGTTTTGCACATCGAGAGACTGAAATTCTTGCCCATTCTTCCTTGCAAAACAGCTCGAGCTCAGTGAGGTTGGATGGAGAGCGTTTGTGAACAGCAGTTTTCAGCTCTTTCCACAGATTCTCGATTGGATTCAGGTCTGGACTTTGACTTGGCCATTCAAACACCTGGATACGTTTATTTGTGAACCATTCCTTTGTAGATTTTGCTGTATATTTGGGATCATTGTCTTGTTGGAAGATAAATCTCCGTCCCAGTTTCAGGTCTTTTGCAGACTCCAACAGGTTTTCATTCAGAATGGTCCTGTATTTGGCTGCATCCATCTTCCCCTCAATTTTAACCATCTTCCCTGTCCCTGCTGAAGAAAAGCAGGCCCAAACCATGATGCTGCCACCACCATGTTTGACAGTGGGGATGGTGTGTTGAGGGTGATGAGCTGTGTTGCTTTTACGCCAAACATATCGTTTTGCATTGTGGCCAAAAAGTTCGATTTTGGTTTCATCTGACCAGAGCACCTTCTTCCACATGTTTGGGGTGTCTCCCAGGTGGCTTGTGGCAAACTTTAGACGAAACTTTTTATGGATATCCTTGAGAAATGGCTTTCTTCTTGCCACTCTTCCATAAAGGCCAGATTTGTGCAGTGTAAGACTGATTGTTGTCCTATGGACAGACTCTCCCACCTCAGCTGTAGTTCTCTGCAGTTCATCCAGAGTGATCATGGCCCTCTTGGCTGCATCTCTGATCAGTCTTCTCCTTGTCTGAGCTTAAAGTTTAGAGGGACGGCCAGGTCTTGGTAGATTTGCAGTGGTCTGATACTCCTTCCATTTCAAGATGATCGCTTGCACAGTGCTCCTTGGGATGTTTGAAGCTTGGGAAATCTTTTTGTATCCAAATCCGGCTTTAAACTTCTCCACAACAGTATTACGGACCTGCCTGGTGTGTTCCTTGGTCTTCATGATGCTCTCTGCGCTTTCAACAGAACCTTGAGACTATCACAGAGCAGGTGCATTTATACAGAGACTTGATTACACACAGGTGGATTCTATTTATCACCATCAGTCATTTAGGACAACATTGGATCATTCAGAGATCCTCGCTGAACTTCTGGAGTGAGTTTGCTGCACTGAAAGTAAAGGGGCCGAATAATTTTGCACGCCCCACTTTTCATTTTTTTATTAGTTAAAAAAGTTTCAAAAATCCAATAGATTTCGTTCCACTTCACAATTGTGTCCCACTTGTTGGTGATTCTTCACATAAAATAAAAAATTTATATCTTTATGTTTGAAGCCTGAAATGTGGCAAAAGGTTGAAAAGTTCAAGGGGGCCGAATACTTTCGCAAGGCACTGTATCAGGCAACTATTCAACAGTACTGTTTTCAATGTTAACACAGCAGAATTGTAAACAATCTGATCTTTCAACAGCCGTCAGTCAAATTAAATTTGGTTTTGGTCATAAAGGTGGGCCAAAAAGAAGGTGGGTCTTCACACTATCCATACAGCTAAAAGAAACTCAATTGCTGTAGTGCAGGTAGGTTTTTAGTTTGAAGAATTACTGGGTAACAAAACAGGGATTAGCTGTTATTAAAGTTCACAGGAAAAATCACCTTAAGAAAATGCATACAGGAATATTAATTGAAAAGTCAAGCATAAGAAACTTCAGCTTAATTGCCTGACTGGTGGCCATTGGATTCCCATATGTAGAGAGAAGTGAAGCAAGGTGTACCTGCAAATGAGAGGACTGGGGGAAGAGGAATACAGAAAGGCGAATGTGAGTAAGAGAGAGACTTTTCAGGAAGTGCCATTATGGACCATTACATGGGAGTCATAAAGTGCTGATGTGCCTCCTGAAAGTTTGTTAAAAACTTCAATAAATCAAGAGGGGTATGTGGCATTTTTCCAGTTGTCCTAAAAGGTCAATATTCCAAAACCCCTACAGTACCTAGGATTTGTAGGGATCTATCAAAATCATTACTTTTGTTGATTGGAGAATTTAGCAAACCAGATTTTTTGCCCTTCATCATTCTTGTGCATATTCATTCAAATTGTATTTTTTTAATATCTCACTATACACTGATTAATAGTTGGAAAAGCATCCTCAACACGATTTTAAAATAAATGTGTGGACGACAAAAAGCAATTCTTAACCAATATAAGATGGTTAGCACTCAACTGTATCTGGAGCCTATTATCTGTAATATTAATTACTAATACTAAATCATTTCCAATATCAATCCAGAATATAGTTACAGTATATGTGTACAAGACCAAAAAAAATGTCTATGAGAACCCTTTTCTATTCTACATTTCCCACAAATTGCACAAAAACCAAAATTAATTTTGTTACAGATAACTGTATTTTTATGAATGTGTTGCATAACTTTATACTCAATCTCTCATGCTCTATTTCCAAACAATATTTCTCCAGCCTCAGTTAGGGCCTTTCCCTAAGTTTCTACTGAGAGCATCTCATTAAAATATGTTTCGCATTTCCTTTTAAGATAGTGTTAACAACAGATAACAACAGGTTTCTTTGGGAACAAAAGGCAAATCAACAGGAAAGTGCAAATAAAACCTTCCAAAGGAAAACACATTTTTGTAACAATAAAATGTCTCACTTGTAGAAACCCCAAAATGAGAATGTGGTATATTAAATTCTTGTTGGATTTGTTGAAAAGATTGTTTTGTTTTTATATTTCATAACTTTAACTTACAAAGTTGCATGATCTATGCATGAAAGGTCAGTTCATGTACAGTAGTGTATAGTAGATAATTCTGCTTTATTATATGAATTTTATTCCTAGACCTCTAATACAGAAGCATGTAGTATACACTCTATGACTGCTCACCCTAATAATTTTAAGAGCAATAGTAAATCAGTAAACAATACTTGCAGCAATGTTCTCCCAAAGTAAACAATACTTGCAGCAATGTTACAGTTCTCCCAATCCGCTGTTGTTGAAGTTTGTTCTATTCATTATACTGTGCATTGTTAAATATAGCAGTTAAGTCACTGGTTGTTTTTTAAGACTTACTGTGGTGAGAGGACTACGTGTTTGACAAACCCAGTCTTGTGTTCTGAAGACCTGGACACTTGTGCATTTTTGTCCACAATGAATTTTACAATGAATTTTGAGGGTTACACTTAAGAGAGTTGCCCTTAAAACCACTCTTCTTACACTTGAGAGAGATTCCACTAAAATACCCTTTTAGCTCCTCAAACTGTGATGAGAAAGGACGGAAAGGAATGCTCACAGCTGGAATAACAGAGACAGCTCCCTTCACTCCTGTGTGCGAGAGAGGCTTAGAACAATTGTATTGTCAACACATCGGCTTTCTGCCTCATTAGCTCTGTAGCTTGAGGAGAAGGAATCTTCAATTAAGTATTTTAATAAACTGTGACCCTGCTCCCATGAATCACTGCAAAGCTCTCTCAGTCCCCCACAGTACCCCTGCCCACGCACTACACACCCACACTAATCTACCCCCATACCCTGGGTCCTGGCCAAATCCTTTATGAAACTGCTTAAGCACAAAGTTTATCTGCATGCATCCATCAGGGTGATAAGTGGCTGCTTACAAATCTAGCACAACGGCGTGAATAATGTGCCGACAAGCTATTTTCAAAAACGAAACAACATTTTCAATAAATAACAATAGATCTGATTCATGGAGTGTGGAGATAACGTTTAAATTGGCCCCGCTTGCCTATTAACGCCTGGAAGTCAATGAAAGACACAATAGAGAGTGATGAATGACAGATTGAAATGACTGAAAAGCACTTGTTTAAATAGTATAGCAGTCTTTTTAGCAAAGCTACTACTCAGATTGCTCTTTTTACACTCTTATATTTGTTCATAATAAGAATTCACACATTATCATATATGATTTTATACAGAATATGTTCTTTGGTACTGTATACAGTATATACTGTAGTATATACAGTAACTGCAATGTACAGTAGTTATACAATAGCTTCTACAGTACCATTATATTTTTAGGAAGCTGCAACAGGTTGACACCTGTAGCTTGTAAAATATCACATTTTTCCTAATAAACTGCTACCATGACACTATGCCATTCCTCTTTCTCCAGTGGGTACTAACAGAGCAAACATTTAAATGTGAGTGGGAAACACCTTTCAGTCTTTCAAGGATAAAGAACAAAAATATTTGCATTTTTACTTTTGAAATAGACTTACAGTACATGTATGTGTGTACTAATAGGATCTGGGAATATGCAGGTCTTGTCTAATTCATTGTTCCTTAATACGAATATCGCTCCTCTAGATCTGCAGAATTTCCAAAGAATTTCATATGTTCATGTTTGAATGATGAGTTTGACATTCATGGCATTATCTTTACTTATAATGTCACAATAGGAGGTACTGTATGAAATAACTAAATTATATTATGGAAATATTTCTATTTTGCTGGGTACAAGTAAACAGTAACTTTGGTATTGTTTAATTCTACTTAAAGTAGAATATAATAATTCAGTGACTTATTTTCATTGTTAATGAAGTGTTTGAGAGCTCATAAGAAAAGGAAAGTTGAAATATTTATAGTGTTGTGCTGGCCATGATATTTAACAAGACTTAACATTCTTTACTTTTCTGATTTCAGACAACTATTTTTTTAGAGCTAGAAATTCATTGGAAACAAAGATAGGTTGGAACCGAGTTGTGTTTGTCTGGAGCAATTTAATAATGAAGCCACATTTTAAACCACCTTCAAAGGTGGTTTAAATCATAAACATTAAATCATAAACATAATCAAACTCAATTTATCATTATTTAGCATTACTATTTTTAATTAACGTATGGTACTTTATATAGCCCGAACCTTGCTTTTTAAAAGCAATTATTGAATTTGAAAAGAATTTTGCCACCTTTAGGGAATACAGAACTACATTTTCATTAACTGTAAAAGCTTTTACTCAAAATGTAAGCAGCAGTACTTAATTGTTTCTGCTATTTAAATAGACTAACAAATTTTATCCAGTTTCTCATTATGGTTACGCTTTTCTTCTCTTTATATTTTTATTGGTACACTATGTACACAGTATTTTTTAAAACATGTTTCTGTGTTATGCAGTTCAGTTGTTTCCTATTCCAGACTTTAACCAGAGGCTGTGCCCAAGACTTCTAGTGACTGGACAATTAAATATGAATATTTGTATGAATGTGTAGATAGCTAAAGTGTTCACAAGATGAGATATACATTTGTAGTAAAAAAGTTTATAGAAAATGAGTTTTTAGTTAGAAAGGTGTGCCATTGGACTGTAATTTGATCCATTATCTGAGAAAAGCCTACTAAGCCAGAAGGCTGGCCCTCACCACAAGGGGCTTCAACTCTCTTTATTCGTCGATTTCTTCTATTAATCTCTCAGAATCACCTGTACATGCACAGAGCAGCAACAGACACTAGTAAATTTATAAGTTCAATGAGGTTTTTCCTCCCCCCAGTGCTGTGCAGCTCATTTGTTTTTTGGGTGTTAGGAGCCGCCCGTGAAGGGAGGGTACTGTCACACCCTCTGCAGCTAGAGGGTGCTCCTACTCTGTCCTGTCCTCAGTTTCCCTGTGCTTTCCTTGTCCTTACGGTGAGTCTTTGTGTGGGGCTATATATTTCCGGGTCACCCTTTGCTCCTTGCTCAGTATTGAGGGTTTGGATGTCTGGAGACCTGCCTAGCACCAGGTCGTCTCCTCCGCGGCCTGAGGGCATACAGTAGGTTTCTACATCGCCTGACCTCCTGAGCCTGGGCTAACCTCCATTTTGCCTCTACATATAGGGTCTTTTTTGCTCTCTTGGCCATTCCGCGGCTTGCCCTTTCTGGCATCTGTGACAGTGTTAGTAAGATGGTCTTTGATCAGGGCAGGAAATGCAGAGGATAAGGCATCCAAAGGTATCAACATTTGAGTGTCACTGGCCCACAGTCCACCTTGACATCCATACAGCCCATGACAACTGGTGCCCAAACACCCACCCTTTTTCACTTAGAGACACACAGTATACAACAGATCTGGCATCAGCTGGCGCCATGGCAAAGGCCACTGGTCCACTCAAAGCCATCCACCACACTGCTACTGTAACTAGATACCACTGCCACTAATTGAGGAATCCTGGTCACAGTGACACCAGACTCAAACCAGTGAGTGTCATTGCAAAGAGATCAGTCAAATATTGAGGACTGATGCCATCTTTACCCACCAGCTGTTTATCAGAGTTGGAGTTAGGGCATGGTTAGAGTTAGAGGCTGGGGCAATTGTATTTAGAAAATGTACTGTACATCTCCAGAATGTTTCAGTGAACTGAAAACAGGCACACAAACCGAGATAACTCTTTTCAAGAAAAGCTCCGAAGGCCAGTTTAAACAGCCTACATGTGTAAGAATGTTGATGCCTGTAGTTTTTTGAACTAGGAGATGAAGGCCCCCCTCCCCCAAAGCCAAGAAGAGCTCTGAATTTCTTTCAAAATTAATCTTATATAACAAAGTGAAGATATGTCACTTCAGATTCACTTGCTTTTTTTATCACCAAGAAAAAAAAAACTTCACTAGCTTTCCGAGTTAGCTGGAGGCCGCATTTTAAGTAGGCTGGTTTTTGTAAGCAACACAAAGTCTCAAATATTAACAGAAGCTTTAAAGATAGAAAATAATGAGCAATTCTGGCCAAAGATGGGCTCCCAGATTTGCTTACCCATCCAAACAACCTGTGAAAATGCCAATGTTGTCATTTTCTCTGGCAGTGCAATAAGGAATGAATAAAGATCATCAAGCTACTGGAGAAAAAGTAATTCCCAGGTCAGGGTCAGTAGTAGCCCAGAATTATAAACACTGTAGTGTCTGTTGGTGGTGTTCCTATTTGAAGAGCCAGACACAGAACAGTTCATTTGATGTGCAAACTGAATTTAACAAGCCTCCCTGACATTGTACTTTTTCCTTCTGTTAAAAATCAAGTTAAATTAAACAGATATTTGAACCAATGAAGCAATTATCTTTAACCTGCAGACCCAGTGTGTATAACCATCGCAAAACAAATTGAACAGGGAGAAAAGCATGGATTAAATCAAAACTTCACCCCACCTTCCTATTAAAACCATAGTATTTCAAAGCAGATTTCCATTGAGAGGAAGCAAGAATCCCTTTGCCTATGATATTATTAAATAAAAATCAATCCTAAAAGGTTATTAATTGAAATTATGCAGGTGTCAAGAGGGTTGAAAGTTGGATTTAATCTGTGCCAAAGTATCCAAAACCCTGGTCAGGTAAGTTCTACAGGAGACTATAATTCACCTGGCATTTGACATTTGAATCTTTACAGAATTTGATACGTTTTTTAGACTGATCCCCTTGAGTTAAATGTGGACTACCAGAGTGTGATTGAATGACTTCTCAGAACACTGGAAATATCGTATAAAATGGCCTCCTCTTTAGGGATTTTAAGTGAAACAAAATGAATATCTCCCTTACAGAGTTTAAAAGGCAATGCAATGAGCTAAAGATGAAAGGAATTTTACAAAAAAAAAATGATGGCAGACATTTGGCAAGGAAAGCACTCCAATTTATTTTCTGCATATTTGATAAATATTCCACATTGAAATGTTCAAAGATTTTTACTCAAGTACGGTACGCATTCAATATAAATCAAATATTGTCAACATATTCACTTTGTTGTTTCTTTTACTCTAGGTAGAATAAGAAATAACCTTTCCACCCATTAATGTAAAATAACCTTTTAACTGCTTTCCTTTTAACTGTTCTTACAGTATGTTGTTTGGCCCACAGATAAGGAAATAAGAAAAAAATAGGAAGCTTAGGAAGCATATTCTTTGTTGACTAAAGATCAAGAAGCTCTGAGTTTTGGCTGTATGAGGAGGATAGTCATTCTGACCTAGCGAGGACTGAATTGCCTGGATTACCAGGTGATTAATGACATTAATGGTGGAATCTTTTGTCTTGTCTTTTAGTTTTAATGGGTACCAGTTCTGTGTCTGCTGCAAAGTTTCAATAATGCAATTTTCTTGCCATTACAGACTAAAAGCCCAATAAGAAAATCCCATAATCTAATTTAGATGGTAACAGCATTCATATATTATGTAGTGTATCAATACACAGAGCTTATTTTCAAATATGTGCAATTTGTTACAGTCTTGGTGGGTGCATCAGGGACCATTTTGAACTGTGCAGCAGATAGGTCTCAGGACAGCCTAATCAATTTTGCAGTAGTGAAACCATTTATTTTTTGATTCTCTGTGTGTAATTTGTGGTCACCTATTTCCAGATCCCCACAGCTCTTCACAATAACACAGTGCGTGTTGTTGATATCATCTCCAATGTTTTGGCATGCTTTGAGTAAATAAGTAATATAAAAGAAAATAAAATAATTTTAACTTTTCTGCACATTCACCCAAAGCACTTTATAGGTAATGGGGACTCCCCTCCACCACCAGTGTGCCAATGTGGGGCCCACCACACAGTATGCTCACCACCCATCAGCTCTCAGTGGGGAGGAGAACAGAGTAATGTAACCAATTCATTGATGAGGATTATTACTAGGCTATGACTGATAAAGGCCAGGGGAAATTTCCATTACTATACTGGGTCACAGTGCTCCCTCCTGGTCCCACTAACACCCAGCAGCAATCTTAGCTTTCCCAGGTACTGGCCAGTCTCACAAATGCTTACTGTAGTAGCCAGGTGTAGCTACTATACCTGCTGTGTTTGTCTAACAGCTGTTTACTACTGGTTGTAGTTGTGAATTTGCAGAGTGATATACTGTAGCTAATTATTCAACAGGATTGTCAAAAGACTTGCAAATGTCACTGTTATCTTAATTTATAATACATGTTAAAACTAAAAAATAACTTTGGAATCCCATATTTTTAGACATTTTATAATGATATAAAATACAGGCCATAAAGTAGTGACAGTTGTGCTTTTATCTTACCTTGACAACAAATTCCTTGACTTCAAAGAGGTGAAAGAGGTGGGGAGGGGAAGGGGGTTAAGCTGATTTAACTATGCCACAATTGTAGACAGTGTAATTGAATTAAAGAGGTAGATTAAAGAGAGATATAGCCTTCACTACAGATAGGTGATTTATAATGAATCAGTAACAACAGAAACTCTCTCTTATCTGGGAATGTGCAAGCCACCTCTGTCATGGAGAAAGCATTAGTTGCAGATACAATGAACTACAGACCTAAGGTTTAGCTTTTATGTTCTTTTCCATCACTATGTGAAAACATGCTTCGAATAGTGAGTCCTGGCTTGCACTACTGCATGTCTAGTATGCCCTCTGGTTCTGGAACTATTTTATAGAACAATTTCTAACCTTGATAATTTTCCATTAAGAGGATACAATTTTTTTTTCATCAAAGCATCCTCCTCAGTGAGTTGTGTTTGCAGTATTTAGATTTTTCAGCTTACTGCATTATTATTTTGGAAACCCCTTTTAATTGTCCTTGTTAAAGAACTTCTGTTAGTCAAGAATACAATGTCCTCAATAAAGAAAAAAACAGAATCATTTAATGTCTTCTTTAAAGGTATTTAAGTTAAAATGCTTGATCAAGCAATAAGACCACTCTTTCTATCTCTTTTTAATTTATCCATTCTTGTGACTTTCAGTGGAAAATGTCTCGCAGCATTTTTTTATAGTACTGCATTTGATTTTTAAAAAGCAGTGCATTAAGACTTATAGGAAATATGAATAAGAAATCATGGGAAAATGCCCTACTATGTGATTTTTGATTGTTGTCTGAGACTATTACTAATGCTGTGAGGTGGTCAGAAAATACATTTTAGAAAGATTATAGCAAACTATGGCCATGCATTTTGAAAGATGGGCTGTCTCTTTATTACAATATCCATTTTGAGGTAGTATAGAATTTTGTGAAATAATAAAGCATGAATATGTAGGAAAATAACAAAAATAGTCCGGTTTCAAAAGTCAGTTTTGGAGCAAGATTAATCAATGATATATATAAAAATATCTAGATATTGTGAATAAAGCACTGAAGAACTATATGTGTATCTGCAATTTACGATGTCAGAAGCATATGCTGTATAATACTTCAAAGCTTTTATTGCAATACAAATGGGGTATGCGCTAATCATTTAAAAGTGAATATATGGTAAGGTCCAGGTCTCTGTACCCTACTACTGTAGTTCAACTCCCAGTCCATCTTGCAGCTTTCCAACACAGAATGCCTATAAACTCAATTCATATTACAGTATTGGCAAATAAAGTTCTGCCTTTTCATCACCTGCAACCTCTATGATGATATTTTTCCCAGATTATCTTAATTTATTGAAAATAGTGTATCACACTCTCCACAGAGGCAGTACAGTATGTATATAAAAGACTGATCTCTTCAGATATGTTTTTTTAGTGACTCTATTCACTCTGGTAAAGAAATGAATACCACAAATATACAGTAAGTTCATACAGTGTAAATGGGACCTATAGAAAACTGCCAGTGCATTCTTGGATATTTTGTAATGCCTTAAGAAAAACAACCTCAACACACAACATGCAGCATGAAATGTTCATAGATTAGTATCATAACCCCTGCTTCTCCTTTGAGAAAACAAAATAGCACCGTGATTGTGCTTGGAACAGAAACATTTATTTTGCACGGTGCAAGAAAAAAATGGCAAAGCTCTCTCCTAGTCCAAGTGAAATGTCTGATCATTCATTCCTCTCTTTCAATAGCCAGGAAGCTTGGCACCCAAAATCAAATTTCCAAATTAAAAAAACTCTTAATATATCCACAGGCTCATTGGGTGGTTGGCTCCTTGCTTTCTCTGTTGCAGCATATACAGTAACAGAAGGTCTGCTCTCTTACCAGACAGCTAAGGCTGACAGCCAAAGAAAGCCTGTGGTTTCGAGTTTTTAATAGTGACAGAGGATGGCAGGTCATTTCCCACAGCTTTCTGGAAAATTTTGTTTAGACAAAAACTCCAGTCTTAATCAAATTTGATAGTTATTGCATATTATACTATATATATAGATGGATGTCGACTGCTATTTTACTCTTTTGCTCAGTTAATGTTCAGACCTACAGTAACTAGTCTGGTTTTCTTTCAGACACCTTCAATTGGTCTAGAGCACTCTCAGTGCTAGCTTGTGTTACAGTATATGCCCATATATCAGTACATTGGCAGAGCCCTGCCAGGGTAAGTTGAGCATTATCTCTTCTAATTTTATTGAGAAACAGCAAGTCGTATGTCTTACCAAATGCCTGCAGGTTTGCCGTGACATTGAGATGTGTTACTCCTCCAATCAGTGATAGTTCTGCTGTAAGATACTGTGGGGCTTACAGTGATGACAGGCTCATACAGGTGAACGTGTCTGCAGGTCCTCATTCTTTCAAGGCAGCACAAGAGCATTGGCATAAGCTCAGTCTTAAATAATGATAGTCCAAATTGAGTGGGCATAGATTTATTACTACAGTAGGAGTGCCAATTAATTATTGATAACTCACACATTTTACTGAAAACAATTAACCTGTTTATTTATTCAGTACATGTTAAACACACTCCTCTGTTTCAACTATCTTTTCACAGTTTACTGACCGGTGCAGTTCGTCTAAGTACTTTACTAATGAAATAATTAATTACGTTACTAATTCACTTATTAATTAAGATGAGATCAGATCACTTTATTAGTCATATACAATTTCTGGAATTGGGAATTTGTCTTTTCGCATACCCCACCTTGCTCTCCATGAGACGGACAAAGAGAAAACCTTGGGGTCAGAGCTTTGGGTCAGTCATTTATACGGCGCTCCTGGAGCAGTTGGGGTTAAGGGCCTTGCTCAGGAGTCCAATGTACTAGGATTCCTCTTCCGGCAGTGGGATATGAACCACCAACTTTCCAGCCACAGGCTCAGATCCTTAGACAATTATTAAATCTGTGTTTTTGTTATTGGGAGCAATTCATTTAGATATATAAAAACACATGTAACAAACCAGTTACAGTATAGGGCTTTTGAATGCAAAGTTTACTTAATCAAAACACCTTGGCATTTCTTTGGATAAAAACCAAACTAGTACTCCAAAGCTAAAACATTTGTTTTATGTAACTCAAGTCCACTGTACCACCTACATCCTAAACTAATCAGAAAATGTACTGTCCAGTCATTCTTGTGCAATACCAGATGGCAACAACTTAGTCCCTTGATTTCAGAATTTCACAATTGCTACTGAAGGATTTAGTCTTAATTCCTTGTCTGATAAGTCTTTTATATCTTAAACACTTGTGTCTTGTAACTTTCCACTCCAGCAGTTATGAAAGTATGTAGTTCCACTTTTGTATATACTGTATGTTGAACTGTCACTGTGTTGAACTGCCTTGTGTTGTAAGGCATAACTACCATATGTTCCTGGCAGACTTACAAAAACAATGAGGAACTTGCTTGACACTTTTCTTACATAAACAGCCAATGTTTAATCCCTTTTATGGACATGTTTTACAGCAGAACATAATGTACTGTATGTAATTTATCCATTGTGAGAGTGACCATTTAACTTGTTTACTGTATAAAAATACAATACTTCTTTGGATCTTGCTTGACAAACCAGGCTCCCATATGAATTTGCAATGTTTTCCGCTGCATGAACAACAGAGTTGAAGCCTTTTAACTGATACTACAGGCCTTAGCTAGAGTAAAAGTCAGGAATAGCCCATAAATACTCAATTTATTTCTTAATATGAGTCTGGATTTAATTCCAAATGCAAGAGCTTTATATCTTTACTCACTTTCTGTAAAACTTTTGCCTTTAGGAGATTATAGGCCCTTTTAGGGAAATACAGTGTATACAGCCATATACTGTATGAAAGAAATAAAATGTGAAGATAACTTGAAAATACCACTTTTCCAACATTTTGTTTCTGTCCAGAAACACAGCAGTGCCATCACAACTTGTCTACGTTTCGAGGGAATCCTAACCCTAACCCTAACTAAGGATATGGAAGTTTAGGGTTAGGGTTCAGTTTTAATTGAAAAAATTGATGCCAACCTGTACTCATTTCAGGGACAAAATACTTCAGTGAATGAAAATAACGGTCGGACCTGACATAGCAACCTCACCAAACCAAAGATAAAGCAACATAAATGCTTACATTTTCTTTTATGTCAAGTAATCTGTTCATGGAAATTTCATGTTAAATGGTGTCCTTAATGAGCATTGTTGTAGTCTTAGCTAGGGTAAGAGTCAGGAATACCCAATAAATACTTAATTTATTTGTTAATTTGCCTTTGGATTGAATGCCAAATGCAAGAGTTTTAAAACTATACTCCCTTTCTTTCAAACGTTTGCTTTAGGGCAATATAGGCAACATTCCCTTTAATGGTAATGGTTGTCTTTGTGTAGGAAAGGGCAAGAGTTTCAAAACAATGATTCTACTTGTGCTGTGTTGGACAAGGTCGATTTGAATAACACCTCAAGGCAGCATTCATATTGAATAAGTAATAGGTTTATTCCAATGCTGAAAAGAGAAGAAAGAAAACACAACGTTTCGGCCGTGGAGCCTTCTTCTGGTGTGATTCATATTGAATGTCATTTTCATTTAGGAAACAATGCTCTTTATGGTGTTCTAAACACTTTTACATTCCGTTTGTATGTTTGTACTGTATCTGTGCTCCACATTGTCTTGTTAAACAGGGTGGCTAGGACAGGATGTAGAAATGGAGGTGAACCACCAGAGGGCAACATTGAGACAGTCCCTGGTACACATTACTCACATTCTCATGAGGAATGTGCTGCAACTGGGGACCCCAACAGCACTCACTGTGGAGACAGAGGTGATCTATCCAGACTCTTACAGTCATTCAGGACAGAGATAGTATGATCTCAGAGTGAGATTCTTACGGTAGGAGTCAAATTACTATCCAAAGGGTTTTGGAATATCTTCATACTGAAAAACTGTAGAATAACTTCTAATAGAATGAAGGATGTAAGCTTACTCTTTTGAATTGAGCTGTTCAGTCCAGTGGTGTGTTTAAAATCCCATCACATGTAGAACTATAACAATCCACATCTTTTTAAGTAACACCCCCTTTTTTTCTTCTTAGAGGAAATGTGTGGCCTCAGTCAACCAATGTGTTAATGTCAGTAAAGAATAATTTTACCCAGAAGTTTATGCAAAGCATAAACATATGCTTGTTTCCCACAGGGATGTAATTTTACATCACATGCCAATGATTTACAAAAGTGAAACATATAAGCTCGAAGATGACACAGGTATTTTTTCTGTCTCAGGACGAGTGTTTTTATTTCTCATTAGTTCACTCTGGTATTCTACACACATACTGCAGACAGTTCATGATTTGCATGGGAAATCCAAACAGCCATATGTCTTTGTAAATCCAAACCAAAAGCATGATAGCTTTCTAATTTGCAATGGGACTTTTTTCTTATAGAAAAACATTCATATGTTATGCAGAGAGAGAGAGAAACTTAGAGTAATAAAATCCTGCTGAAAAATTCAACAAATTAGAGGGCTTTCTGGAAGATGCTATTTATACCATATCTAATTTTGCCCAAGGATGAAGCTTCAAGGGTGATACTATGAAAATGGTAATGCAGTGTTGGAAACTGTGAGGGGTTTAATGCCACAGTAAGGTGTAACTGGCATTTATATCCTAAGGAGAACTCCAGATCAGACTGGCACTGTGAAAGATTGTCACTTTGATGAGGAAATTGAAAAGGCATGGATGAAACCCATTGTGGTGAATGCTTTCAGCAGCTTTATCTCAAGGTAATATTTTTTCCACATAATTGCATTAGCATCTTATAAACTAATGAGACAGATCATTCTCTATTTTGCTTCAGTCCTCTTTTTTATGTAAATAACTCAAAATAGTAAATAAGAAGAGCATTTTGCATCAAACCCACATGTCTTTGCGATCTGTTATACAATATATTTTGCAGGTGGAAATATTTTCTTTGCCAGAAAAATTGCAATGCCTCTATCAAGCTCTCCTGGCCAAGCCACTTGTGTGAAATTCCTGTTACCTGGACAGAATGTGACCCACATCTGCTACTCTGAGGACTTGTCTGGTGACACAAAAAAGGCCTCATCCAGAGGAAGTCTTTAGGGGAGCAGTGTTTAAGGTTTTGGCCTTATAATTGGAAGGGTGTGAGTTCAAATCTTAGGTGAGGTGCTTCTGTTGTAACTTTAAATGTTGTGCAAGAGTAAACTACACAGCTGTATGATCAGGAACAATTATAAGTTACTTTAAATGAAAGCATTAGAAATTAGTGCAATAATGCACTATTTTCTGCACCATATCTGTGCACAATGGAATGCTCACATCACATCCATAAAGCATTTTATATTTATATTAATATATAAATATAAAATTATTTATATGTACGGTGCACAAATCTAATATGCCAAATGACGAAGGCAATTTTCCAGAAGTTGGTGTATCTTATTTAAGGTTAATTTGTCTTCTATATCAGATACCAAGACTGTCATTACAACTCACATTAAAAAAATGGGGTATAACTACGCAACAGCAGTAATACCTGTGGCACTGGGGTCCTGGGTTCAATTCCTGGGGAGCTGTGTTGGATGCAGTTTCTACAGTATGGTCTCCCCAGATTTGTGTGGGTTTTCTCTGGGTGGTTTCCTCCCACAGTCCATGGACATGCTGTTATGATAACTTACTTCTGGGAAAAGTGGCTCTGGTGTGAATGTGTTCCTTGTGATGGATTAGCATTCCATCCAGGGTGTATCCCACTTTGCTCCTGCTGCTTGCCCGGTTAAGACCTGGTGTCCACTGTGACCCTGTAATGGATAAAGTAGTTAGACAATGGATGGAACCTGGAGATCATCTTATGTATGTTTTGCTGAGACCTGCCTGTATAAATTAACTTAGAAAAGCAACCAGCATTCAAGATAATCCAAAGTTGTTAATGAGTGAATATCTATTAGGGATCTAATATAATTTCTGTCTGTGACAAATCCTTTGAGTTTAACACTTCTTACTGTACTGTATTTACAGTGCTTTGATAATCTGATTCCTAAATGACATGATGGCTTCACTTTCTCACTGTCTTCCAACAACAGGTGTCCCTGTCTTCAGCTGTTCAGACAATACAGTCTGTCAGCTAATGATCTTGAGAAAATGAGACTGTCAGAAATCTGCATCCATCCTTAATCCTTCTTTTTTTAAATAGCATTTGGCTACGAACTCTCCTTCTGAGAAAGACAGTGAAATGAACCTAGTGCAATTACCCAAATGCTGCACATCAATTAGTAATATCATTAAGCTCAGAATTTGATTAATTGCATGTTAAAAGAAAGCAAGAGAAGGTGATCTTCTTGCTCATTACTAATTAAGCGTGTTACCTGTTACCAGCCAAATTGAATAAGCTGAAGATCATTGGGATTGAGCAGAAAAAGGAAAGAAGAATTTTCATGGGGTTTTTTCAATGCAGAGTTGCATTAAATACAATAGAATAGGGTAGTTTCTAAGATATTGTGAAGAAATGTTTAGAGAATCAGATTCTTTTCTAGGTCCTGGAAAAAGACTTTAAAATTTACTGTTTTTCTACCTACAATCGCAGGCTGCCTTGCAAAGAGTTTTAAAAGCAGTAGGAATAATGTTTTTCATTTTTATATTGGCACCATCAGTTCTAAAGATAACTGCCTTGATTAAGGACTTTGGCTGCAAATATCATATTTAAATAGAGCTCAACACTGTATCAAGATTTCATGCTTAGATTTGCATATTTTTCACAGCTGATTAATATCCACATTATTCTTTGTTGACAGTCTGCTGGAGGATAGTAAGCTATATACTGTATGTGTTTAATGTAAAGGCCAAATATTTTTGTTTTCTTGAAAAATGTTTCCATTATGCACTTTGCACTGTATATCATACAGTATACTGCACAGGTAACTGCTCTACAAGCCATATACAGTACAGTATTTGTACAATACCCATTGCCAGTGTGCCTCATAATGGTTACAATTATCAGGTTTTAGATATCAAATAAATACAATCATATAAATGAATTGTAACAAGCTATCATATAAAGAAATGATACAGAGTGTTATTTATAGCACATACAATAATTTATGTAGTACAAAACATAATCTTGAGAGCATGTTGCATTATAGTTTAACTGCATTTTAAAAAGCAAATATGACCATTTGTTTTCAGGCTTGAGAGATGGCATCTAAGTTATAGACTGGCAACCAGCTTTTTGAATGCTTATACAAGATCCCAGATTTATATTTGTAGTTTAAAAAGATGTTAAAATAAGTGTTTAAAACAAAACATGCAGCATAAGGATTTTAGGTTAAGGAGAGTCACATAATATCTATGGTACACAGGAGAGAACTGCTAACTTTTTCACTTCATCTTACATAGTTACATAGCTGTTACATAGTTCTGTATTTTTTTATTTATGTAACAGGAAAAAAGGAACAACAAATGCCTTCCACAAAAGATCTAATACATTATTACAGGTGAAGCCTTGTCTCTGTCAGATGTCAAACATGCTAATCATTAGTGTAAAACCACAGTAATGTGAAGTATGTGGTTAAATAGAATAGTATACAGTATACAATAGAATAGTATACAGATCCTCTCATTTTAATCCTCTAAGCAAAATTGTATTTTGGAGCCAAAATGAGGGTCTTGTGCTCAAACTAAGGGGCAGAATGAAAGTCATCCCCTGTTGGTCTGTTAGTGCAACATTAGACTTTGAAACCTTTTGAAGGATGAGCACTTAAAAAAGAATGTCCTTAAAAATGTTTGTTGATTAATTATCTGCAGCACAATCAAAGTAGCCAAAGATTTAACCTGTACTCCAGACAGAAGGGAAATAAATATCTGAAAAGCACAGAGCAAGAAGCTCTGCACTATGACAGCCCAGGCACCGGTACAATTTGCACAAAACTGAGTGTAAACTGAAATAAAAGCAGTAAAGGTTGTGATGGTATTTCTATTGAGTGAAAAATGCAAAAAAAAAAGCCAGCCATTAAATAAACTTAATCAAATGTTATATTTAAGTAAGCTTGTCCTACCTGGATTCACATTAGTATGCATTTTTATCCCGCTGCTACAGTTTTTGAGCCTGGAGACAGCGGGGTTGTGGGTGGTGAATTTCAAGTGAAATTTTATTTTTTGAGGGATGAAAGGACTTGTTATCATAAATTTAGCACTCTCAGTGGAAGGCTGGCTTCCTGTGAGTGAAGTGCCTGCATAAAGGTTGTCTTTCTGTCATTCTCCTCCTGATTTTGATGTTCCAGACAAGCCGGGCCTTAGAGCTGACACAATGGGGGCCTTTGGAAACTGTCACTGCCAATGAATTTTTACTTTCCAAGCCGACAGCTCTCTTTTTCATCCCCATAGAAGTACTTTTAGGAACATGAAATTGAATTTGGTATTCCTTCAATGATGTCCATTTTCCGAGAGCATTTTTTGATCAGTTGCATTTCCACTGCTTCTTCGTTTTCCTACTTGGCCCTATCTTATCGCACTGCTCTCTACTGATGTTTATATGAAAATGCCTGCCAGAAGGACATCCTGTGAAGAAACAGATTGAACATTCTCAGATACGTCAGTTATGAAATTAGACATTCTGTGTCTGTTCTCCAGGAAAACGTTCTGTATTTTTAGTGTAAAATGCTTATTTTCATGCTTCTTTCCTTCTTTCACCTGTAATTTCATAGTATTTTAAAATAATTATCAGTACAATTAAAACAACCAAAGCAGACAGCAGTTGACACTATAAAATGACTTTCAGAAATCAAGTCACAGTTTGTACAACTTCAGGACCAATTCTAAACTACTGTACAGTATACAGTATACGGCATACAGTACTACAATACACATACTGATATAATGAAGCTAAATGTGTAGAATAAAAATTATATGACAATACAAGACACAAAGAGGGTAATACAACAGACGATGAGCAACCTAAATAAAAATGGTAAAACACAACTAAAACATGTAAAAATGTAAGAACATTTAAAAAGAGAAATTATTCTGTAGTAAATATCAGGAAGTGGGGAACTAAGGTTGATTTGAAGGTACAGTATCAGGGCAGGAAGGATGAAGGAATGAAAGTAATAGTTTGGAACAAGTTGGAATGTACTGAAAACTGTGATATTCAGTAGTATATACAGCACCAATTTAATCATTACCATTTTTCTGTACCATGATTTCTCTTTTATTAATGAAAATTAGCAACAGTTTTCCTGTGCAGCATTATTCCACCTCTACAATTAATTGGTATAACAACAGTACTATGTCCTCTATACAGTATACTGTACATACTGCATATATTGGAGTACAGTACATAAATACTTACAGTATAAATTTAAGTCACACCACCACAAAAGTGACACTTGGTCTTACATCTTTCACAAGCAATATGGAATCTGGCAAAAGTTACTCTGAAACTGTGATCACATGCATTTCATTTATGTATGTGCCAATAAAACATACAAATGTTCTTGCAGCATATACAAAATGTGGTATAGTATTTCCCACACAAATAAGTGACAATTCAATTATCTCCTTCTTAGTGTACTGTAAATGTAAGTTGATTAATCCTTATGAAACTGGCCACATCATAGAATGGGGATAAACAGCAGGACAGAATAAGGAGAAGGAAAAAATAGAATTTACCATCAATTATTATTTCTTAACTAGTACATATTATAGGACTCCAATTGCTATGATACAATTTGTTTACACACATAACTATTTGTTAACCATTTAATTTCAGTGTCGCAATTCACTAAATAGGATTTTTTTGCAGTACTGGAGACCTTCTGTGAGAGCTTGTAGCTTGCACCCAGAATCTGCTGGCCAACACACCATGCTTTACATCTTCATTAAACAGCTCTCTTGAATTGCCACTAAAACCGTATGGTCCAGTATTACTGAAGAGCCCAGTTCATGAGAATAATTGTGCATGGAGGAGGTTTGTTATAATACTTTCTACTTCATGGGAAAAAATCTTAGTCCTGATGTTATAATGAATCATTCTACTAATCCTCCATATCTTTCTACGTGAGAACCTGGTCTCACCTGTTTGAAAACAATAAGCTGTTCTGGCCAATACCTACAATGCCTTCTATTTCTAGAAATGCCTTTGTTGAGGGCTTGCTGGCTTGTGTCATGTCTGAAACGTTCCAAGCTGTTTGGCATTCACCTTAACATCTGGCATGGGAAAAACATCTGCCATCCTGGAAGAACAAAGCTGTTTTACGTCTTTCTCTGAACAGGAGGCTGTCATGTTCAAAATACAATTGTCTCTCTGTGTGTCAGCTGTCATGGCTGTCTGTGCATTCCCTGCATTTCAGCTTTACCTGTTGTGTGTTTGATAAGTTTCCATCCAGTACTGAAGTTTTTATACTTTCCTATTCTGTATCCACAACATGGAAAATGTGAGAATGTTTTCAAACATACACATGGAAGATCCTTCTTCTAGAATCTTTGTTCATGTGGGGACAGTGGGCAAGAGCCCGTAGGAAAACTGCCAACTCATTGGACTGGAGGGAGTGGAGGGGTTGAGGACATAATCTTGGCATCTCTCCTACAGTACAGTATATCCAGGATCAGTACTGAGGACAGTTTATGTGGCTGAGAGAAAGAAACTCTTTTACTGTATGTCTCTTTGATTTGAGGTGTGTTTTTCTTGTTTGAACTTTATTTTCTATCAGTGTTTCTGATTTTGTAATCACCACAGTTAATGCATGAGAATAAGAGAAGGTTATTTAATGTCACCAAACAGGGATTTGTGTGAAGATCCTACACAGAATTTTCACGCAATTACTACCATAACTGGGAGGCATGGAGGCTCACGCAGAGAGCCCCTTACATCTGGACTTGAACTCAGGGCTGCAACTCAGGTCATATTACAAGTGTTTTTTATTATGTTCCTTGACCAAGGGGAAATTATGGTTATGAATAGGTAAGGAAAATATTGAACCACTTCAACCTGGTGGATGGGCTTCATAGTTCTTGCAATTCAAAGATCCCTAATTTAGCCCAGGTAGCCTGTAAATTTATGTTTATTCCTTCTCTATCTCCACCTGTAGCAAGACTCTTCATTGCAATAGACAACGTTTTCAGGTACAGTATATGAGCAGTTCAGCTTATGTCATGCAATATTTGAAAAGATTGTGTTTTCAGTTCTGTTGATACAGTGATCTTAATGGTTGTACTGTATGCATGACTTGAACGTTTCTTTTTTATGTACTGTAATACAAAACATTTTTTTTCTTTTTGTATTTCTTAAATGTGTACATTGTATGTTAATGAAAGTAATTACCCATTACTGTTGTTCGCTGTGGTCTTAAAAATGAAAACTAAATGCATGTTGTGTGTGTTGGTTGGATTTGGAATGACAAAATCAATAGGAACCTTAATATATAAATGGGAGCAACAAGGACTAAAGGAATGGATGTGCAGAAGGGAACTGAGTTGTATTTGATTAAGTGGAATCGACCAACTCTATCAAATAGCAATTTCACTGGATTGCATAACTTGTAATATGAAACAGGGACACTGAGGCATACTCTAACTTGATTAGTCATTATGTAGCCAATCATAAGCAAAACAGAGTTATAATGAGTTTTTCTTCAGCTTTAACTTCATCTTCAGGTAACATTAAAAAACAAGGAACACTTCCAATGTCAATATTTCTGATACACACAAAGTATTTTAAAACATCCACCTTTTTAAAGTTGTCATATTTAAAATGACATTGACAGGAGCTTGCCAGAATAATTTTCATGGTCTGAATGAAAGTTTGACAGCTTCTCAATTTAAAATGATAACTGTTGACTAATTAACTCTCTACTATTTTTTCAATAAATTAGTCGCAGTTGGAGAGATGCTTCTTTAGAGAAAAATGTGGAGTGGGATGGTCAGATACTTTTCTAACTTGCAGGTCTCAAAGCATCACAGCTGTGTTACTAGTTAAGTGCTACTTTGAATTTATTTTGGATAATTAAACATGCTAAAAACAGAAGTTTAAACTCTAGGTGCAGTGCTGTTTTGTGACTATTTTGTGCTATTGAAAAATAAGTTTCAGCACTACATCACTTCTATATGGTATAAGATAAAGTACCACTTGGTATTTTCAAGTCTTAAACTGCAGCAGATGCATCCAAAACCTTAACTTTCTTAACAAGAAAATAGGAATAAAGATTCTGATCATTTCCAGATGGAAGAGTCTCATAAACGTACTATGGATCAGGTACTGAACCAGACTATATTAATCCTGACCCTGACCACAACATGGGCTATTTCCAAGGTTAATAGTTCCATTTACAACACTCAAATTGACTTAGTATCCACTGGCAAAGTGTACAGTTAGCTTTTCATTACACGTGCATGTAAATGTGTGAAGAACACATGAGAACAGCCCATTTGAAGTTGAAACCTGTGACCGGAAAAGTCTGCCATTTTAGATTTCAACTCATTTAATACTGTTTTTCCCAACAATGAAAATAAATGTGTACTGCAGGCAGGAGCTGCTAAAATAATAAGGGGTTTCATCTTATGAAGTCTCAGCAGGCCCATTATTTTTGTCGATGTTTCACAATAGTTTGATGTTGTTTCAGCTGATGAATGAAAATTGCCTTTTTTGTTTGCTTTTTGAATATGGAGTAATGGCGTAAAAGCTCCTGTTGTTAAGTAAGCACTGTATTTTACTGGCATGTACTGTGTAATGCCATTTAATCCATACAAAATAAATGCGGATGTAATTTTTTCTGATTAAATGTCGCGGCTGAAACCTGTGAGGTTTTTCACAGTCTTCTGGGAGGATCATCCTTCAGCACTGTCTTCCTCCTTTCCCCTACTGAACAGCCCACACAAGCATGCTGCAGACTGCCGTTTCTGCAGAACACAGAACAAAAGAAATTAAGAACAGATTACAAAATACTCTCCAGTCAGTGAGTGCTCTATCTTTTTGGGCACAAAGACAATACATTTTTACATTTAAAAGACAAAATACCTAGAAACACTAGCAAGTTATTAGTGAAATGTTTGTGTTTCTTTTAGCTTAAATACTGTACATTCCCAGACAGATCAATGAAACTAGGATATAAGATCAGGAAAAAACTTCACATTCTGTGTTAATCATGAAAAGGTACAATTCAGTTAGTAGTGCTTAACACTTGTGGATTAAGAAACTAATGAGATGAGAAAACCTTGCTGGACATGTTAGTCTTAGAGATTTCTACTCTGTTCAGCAGACCAGGGTTGAGGACTTTGTATGTTTTCCTCTAATACATGCAAAAACAAGTCATACATCATTTTGCACACTGTGAGAGGTGATTCACAGCCTAATACACCCAGCTCAAGGGTGCTATTCAGATCACTATTAAGTAGCAGTCCTGCACTTTGGGAATCCTACTTTTCCACTAGTGGCAAAGCCAAAGCTTGAACTGTTAATGTGTGGATCACAGGGCTCAATGTCTCATCTGAACAGAAAGTAATGATTTCTGAGTTACAGTATATGCCTTTCATGAATAAGGCTAATTTTATATAATAAAACACTGGGACAATGCAGGATTTCATAAATGTGATGAACTGGAACTTCAGATTTCAGCATATGTTTGTAAAATCCCATTTACTGGAAGAACAGATAAATTGCTTCTCTATAATATGCTTCAGTGCTTGATTTTGTTTTATTTATTTGCTATCCCAGCTGATATTAACGGCTCCATGGCGATGTTAATGAGCCAACGGATTGGACAGTATTTTGTTTTATTAGTTTTATTCCTTGTGATCATGCAAATATTGCTCAGCAGCAGGCGGGATTTGCAATATTTATCATTTGACTGTTATGAAGATTCGTTTAACAAACTATGTCTTGTGACAAAAAGCCTCTGTGCAAAGCTGTCGATAATGACTCTGTGCACACTCCTTTGAAATATAAAATAAAAAAGTGCAACTAGCAAGAGACTAACAAGTTGTCTGTGTGAGGCTGTCCAGATAATTAGGCACTCGCAGAAGTCTCTTAAATCTGCATCACAGGGGCACTAATGCACTCGGTGATACATATTAAAAATAAAGCAAAAGAATAAAAGAATAACATGGAAAGGTGATCTGTAGGAAAAGAACTGAAAGATACACTGGGAATGAAGGAAGGCAGACAAAAAAGCTGGTTCTTTTCAGACCTCTGCAGAGCCTCTTATTTTCACATTTTAATCAGAATAGGATATTCAAAATGAGCAGCTGCTGGTGTCTTGACTCCTCTCCACAAAATCTCTCACGGTCTGGGAATATAATTAAACATCAAGTATCATTTTTTTCTTACAGCCTAAGCTATGAATAATTGAATGTAATTATTCTCTTGTTCTTTCTCCTCACAATAGTATAGAACTAGAGATAGAGCAAAAAAAATAAGTAAGAATCCTCAACCCCAAATTTAATTCCTGTTTTTTTTTTCCTCTTTACCCCATTGTCTTAGAATTAATATCTTTTTGGTGTTTTAAGGGAAAAACTGGCACTGTCACAACAATAACAATCTAAAACTGCTTTAAGTAAAAGATCTAATATGCAATTTGGTTTTTTTATTTCTCAACTCGGTTTTGGTCATTGCAAGAATATGTGTAGGTTAAACGTATTGCTCTAAGATCAGTATCTGTGCAGTGGGCAGTGATGGGAGATTAAAGGAGAGGTACAGTATGTGAATGTTCACTTATACCATAGAAGACTTTATCTTTTCGGTGGGTGGGGAAGTCTAACATTTTCTTTGCTTATATAAACCTTTGCTCAAACCATATGCAGGGATCAGGATTGACTTTTAAATTGGAATTTCCTCTCTCCCTCACACCTGAAGAAGGCTCCAGAGCTGAAACATTGTTACTCTTTTCTTTTCCTTTCATCAGGGAATAAACCTTTATGTGTTCCTTTGCAGCCTACGCATGCTGACACAGCTACAGTACCTACTTGGCTTTTAAGGTGTATTTGATAGGGTTATCAAATTTCTGCAAAGCCTTTCCATTTTTCCATTCGTCTTAATTTTACCACTACAGTAGTTAGCTAATTGACGTCTGCTGATGAATGTAAACATAAATATAAACATTAGCATGTGCTCTCATTTTTCATTTCTTAAAAGTCAGTAAAGGCAAGGATACCAGATGCTTAAAGAAAGAAAGGAGGAAAAAACAGTGCATGTATTCACAATTCATCAGTTTTGCAGAGAATCAGATCAGATCAAGAACCCCCACTAGCAGTTTCATCCTGTTTGGTTTTATGAGTTGATATGTAAGTACACTGGATATTTCAAGCTTGCCATCTTATCTGGAGTACAATTGGATCAACTTCAGATGAGTGAAGTTAAAATGTATGCTCTCTGGCTGTAATACTTCCTGTAACAGGTCTAATACTTTGTTACAAGAAATAGATCAACCATGCTATTGCAGTAATGAGAGTCCTGTATGTTGTACAGAATGAAATTGCTTGCAAGTACTACTATTTTCTTAAGGGAGGTTTGTTTATCTTTTAAATAAACTGTTTTCTCTGTACTATATAGAAGTAGGTTAAAAGTGTTAAAAATGACTGTGTTATAGCTTTAATAATCTACTAATTTTGCTAAATAAAGATATTTATTTTATGTGAAGTAGGATATATATTTTTTATATATTTAAGCAGCTTCAGTAGGTTTAGAGGAGCACCTGTTTATTCTTCAGTTATTAATACCACTTTTCAAAACACAATTCAGTGCCAGTGAATGAGATGATGAATAACATTAGCTACAGAAATTACAACCCACTCCTGCTACAGCATACTTTATAACAGACCCCACAAAGCAAGATTACTGAGACAGATTTTAAAGGATAAGCCAAGAACCGACAATGCTCCATATGTTCAAGTAATAAAATATTGTCATACAGTATATATCCACTTCTTTAAGGCTTTGTTAGAATTGTGATGTTCTCAACATCTCTCTATCCTTCCTACAGTGTGAACAACGTGAGCACAAATGTCATTTTTGAGGTAGCCAAGTGTCCCACATGAAGAATTTTCTCTATATCAGGCAGATGTACTAGCTTCTTCATAGGCTGCTAACTCTGAACATCCCGTGACCCACATTACACTGCACTCAGAAAGCAACAGATATCGAGCCTGCCTCACAAATCAGTCAATTCAAATTGTTCTACTGGGCCAAATAAAAGAACAATCTCTGTACTAACTTGGAATTGTTCTATAAAGGTGAGAAAAAACCCACACCTTCGTTTAATGATTCACTTTGTGTAAAGTAGAGTATGTTGTTTCCCCCTGCTGATTTTCCAGATACCATTGAGAAATTGAATGAGATATTTCCTTCTGGAATCTGTACCTACACATCATGAGGCAGATCTTAGCAGTTTTCATAAACCTCTAGTATTGTGACATGATTGGCGGCAGACTGAGGTTTGTTCTGTCATGAATATGTTCTTCTAGCTGGCAGCCATGTGACTGTCATAGAAGTCATGGTAGACATCAAATGAAATGGTATATTTTAGGCTTTGCAGCAGAAAGGTGATGTATTACTCAAGGTCTTTGGTATATACAGTACTAGTGCTGTAAGTATTTGGCTTCTGAACACATACAGTGGGTTATTTGGGAAGCAATACACATACTAATTTGTTTTTAAGCTGTAAATTATGTGGAAAAGTGTGTCTGAAAAGAAAGCAAATTTAAAACTGAGTAGGAAAGCAGTGTCTTATCAAATCCCTCCCTAAGTCTTCATGTGTCTTTTGGAAGCCAGCAGTTTGTTTTTAATGGCTAAAGTACTAAAGTGTGTGGCTGTTTCTCACTTCTCACAATTGTTGCATTCAGTGGTGCCTAATTCAATTGGCCATTTTAAAATAATTGTAAACATTTCAGTCTCTTGTGATTCAACATAAGACTTCTGTGAAGTAGTGATTCTTAACAGACTAGTAGTGAAAAGTGGTTCTTTAAAGATGGCAATTTTGCACTCTTTCTAGACCAACTAGAATCTGCTTAGGTCAGTTTAAGAAAAACAGAAGAATCAGTTATGAAGGTTACAATGGCTTTTATTATATTTATAACCTTCAAACAGAATAAATGAACCGGTAGTATAAAAGAAGTCCATATGATGACCTTTGCGGTTAATTTTATAATAGAAGAGAAAGCATGAAGTACAAATGTAGCAATGTAGTTTGTCCTCAAACTGGAAGTGATAGACCCAGTTAAGTGATTAACCACCATTTAGCAGTATTCATTAGGAACTATCTTTAAAAACCACAGGTGCCTTTAAAAAAAACAAATCACACACAGTTTTCGATAATGACAATCAGACTTTCTGTAATTAACTGACAATTAAAATTACTATAAGGCTATTAGTTAAAACCATGGTGTGTAAAATACACAAAAAACGTGGAACCCTGATGTAATGATATATGTCAAAACTTTTTCTTTTATAAAATTTTGTTCAAATTATGTGTTCTGTTTTGACTTCTGTTACAATTCTATTTCCAGGAGTGCTATTTGACATACTAAATAACTGTTTATGGAAAAATAAACAACTAAAAAAAATAACCTCATAGAAAAAGGTCCAAAGAGTCAAGAGGATTTGTACAGAGAATTTAAATTACTGCTATAAAAATGTCAGGAGCCTATACTGCTGAAAAATAATACTCTTCAGTTATTCATGATTTTTTTCTACATCCTTTCCTTTTACTGCAAAACACTTTAAAAAGATACACTTGTAGGTGACAAATGACATTCTAATTAAAACCTATCAGAGAATTGCAAAGGATTCATATGACTCTGAATTCAATGGCTGTGTGGTCAGCATGTGCTGTACTTCTCAGTTGGCACATGCTGCCAACAAACACTGAAGATGGCGCTGGAGACAAGCAGGTGGTTTACCTACCAGCAAGAAATGAAGAAAGGTTAGAACATTGAAGAAGATTCAAAAACATCAAAAGCAAATCATTATTTACTGAAGCAGGATAATAAAGTTGCACACAAAGAAGAAATTCCAAAAATATGAAATAAAAAATAAAGTTGATAATGAAAGAATAACACACAAAACTAAGTCCTTTAATAGATTAACACAATTACTCTAGCACCACATTACATACACCAAATCCTTTGTTTGTATGGAAAGGAAGTAGCTTATAGCTATAGCCATGACTCTTTAAAGAGAACCTACTGTACATTCATGACTTTGAGTCTGTCGAACTTGACAGATACTGAAGGAAAATACTGTACTTGCAAAGTTGCTATAAGCTCACCTTTCTTCTACATCACACACATCCACAATCCACTAGGCCAGGTAATACTTAGGGTTCTGCTTTTAGTCTACTAAATCTAAATAGATCGATCTGATAATCAAAGCCTTGATGGGGCACAAGGAGTGACTTGTTTGATATGGGCTGTTATTTCAAGAACAGGAGCTGAAGACCTCCAGTGTCACTGATTAGTTGGGATGGAAAGTCAAGAGAAGTTTTGGCATGGGGGCGGAGCGGTGTCTCTGTGGCTAAGGATCTCTGCCTGTGACTGGAAGGTTGCTGGTTCAAATCCCGTGACTGGCAGAGGAATCCTACTCCGTTGGGCCCCTGAGCAAGTATATGTACTGTACTGAACATGGAAGGTACATTAGTACTTTGAACGCTCTCCAATTCCAACTGGAACTTTCCAACTGTTCCAACTACCTTCTCCATCAATGTACAGTATTGAGACTGAACTCGGTCAAGGGTAAACAGACAGGTGAGGGATTAGGATATCGAGCAGACAAACTAATTGGAGGGCTACAAACACACAGTATAAAACAACTTTCATACTGCCTATTACCTCACTATTGTTGTATGGATATCCTTTAAAATTGGAGGTTCCAGAAATCAGCAAATATACAGTTTTCATCTCATCTGTGGACTGGACTGTCCTTTGTACATCAAATGGCATTTTTAGCACAGGAAGCAAGAATCACAAAAGTCTGCTAAAACTCCACACCAGCCTTAGACTACAAAAACTAAAATGTCTAATTTTTAGACAAAAAGAATGGATTCTTTCCAAACCTTGTGGACCATGGCTCTTTTGGCACAAAAGCATTGTCATAACTCTGAGTGTTAATAGACAAACAAATGAAATCTCTGGAGCTCACCTACTCAGCTCTCTGGTGTTTGTATAAAATACTGGCCTGAGGGAGAGAGAGGCTTAGTTGCATTTCTTTCCAATTGTTTAACCAGGAAAATAGACTCCAACTGTGTCTAATAATATCTGTGATTTATTATATTTTCATCACCTGTTTGTTTTATTGAGTGCTTGTGACTGCAAAAAGATTACTGACATTACAAACCCCACAAAATCTCAAAATAAACATCAATGATGGTGTTTTATTGTCATTTTTTTCCTCTTCCAGTTTTTTTTCTAAATTCAGAAAAGGAATACAACTACAGAATGGGAGCTTTTGATCTCAGCCAATGAACTATTACTTTTTTCTGTCCTTTCAACCATGACAGTTCTCTACTGTCCTTACATACTACGAGAATATTTCTTTTTCCGAACACAAATCGTAGTTAATGGAATTTTCATGAAAATAATTAATGTGAGTGTTTCAATAAGCTTAAAGTCCCTGTGTGTATTAAAGTTACAGAGCCAATGTATTGGTACAAGTAAAATGGATATTAATGCAGGGAAAGTGTTCATATACAACAAACCCGCAGAAACTAATCACTGTAACCTCTTAAAAATGTATTTTATGCACAATACACTTTATAAAAATGATAGCTAGCAGTTGACACCTTTAAACTGCAGTGACAGAGACAGTAGTGACAAAGCCAAGGCTTGTTTTCTCACTTACAATAGTGCAAGGCAGACACAAGGTCTTGTTAGAGCAACAACAAAATAAATTATCGTTCCTTTTTGCCAGATGTTTTGGCTAAGATTGCAACAGAACATCTGCTTTATCATCTGGTATAAACCTTTAGCAGGGTGGGAAGAAATCGCACATTACAGGGACAAAGTGCATCCAGTTTTCAATCATACCTCATGCTTGACCTCAGAATCTGGCCTATGGAAATTGGTTCTCTTATGAAGTAACTTTTATTTGTTGTTTTTCTTTGCATTGCCTGCATCAAAAACGCACTATTTCTCTGAGGTACTGAACCTCAGTTGAGCTTTCTTTTGAAATAACGCCACTTGGGGAAAAAGTACTGTAGCAAATATTCTTTCATGTATCTAAATTATTAATTTGCTAAACTTCAGTTGATCGAGCAAAGCAAACTAGGGGAAAAAAGAAAAGGCTCTAGAGAGTAGTTTAGCAGAGAGATCGGGCTGTGCTTACGCTGTGCCTGAATGCATTCTGCTGAAAGATACAAGAAGTAATTAAGATGTACAAAGCAATTGCATGATTACAGCCTTGTATGGCATGGTGCCACATTGAAAAGTGCTTTTACTTTGAAACTGTTATGTCTGGAAGAAATCAAAAAGTTTTGTAGACTGATCAATACACTCGGACTGTGTGAATAATTACTGCAGATACACAAAACTCTTGATTAGAATTCCCCAACTCCGAAAGCCGAGCAGTTCTTGGTAATCCTTGCCAGTGGGCCCACAAATGTCTTTGGAGTTAATCACAACTAAACCTCTCTTCTCTATAATAGCATTTCAGAATTCAAGTTAGGAGGAGTATCTTAATCACCTATTATTTTTTAGTATTACACGGAGTCAAATTCAATTGAGTTTTGATGTCTTGCTTCACAATAGCAATGGTCCCTGATTCAACTCACAATGAAGTGTCTCAGTGAACAGCACTGTGCATCAGAAAGCCAAGGGAGCTCTCCCTGTTATGTCACTACAGGAAAACATAGTGTCTGAGAAGAAAGCTGCAGTTTACATTTATTGTCTTAAGCCTGTTTTTTAGAAGGGGTACCCAGTTTTCACTGTTGATAAATCATGGTTCTCAAGGGCTTCCATCATCCCTAAAAGACATCTAAATTCCATCCATTGTTTAACTCCTTCCTCCAATCTCCTTATGTAGAGTACACCTAGATTGGATGCCTGTCCATTGCAATTCAGACACAAACACACATGAGGAGGAAACCCATGCAAACATGGGGAAAACATGCAAGCTCCGCACAGGTAGGACCACAGGTCCAGAATTGAACCCTGGGCCCCAGTACTATAAGACAGCAATGCTAACCACTGCACCACCTGCTGTACACTTTAAATTAGTTTAATGGCTTCAAAGAAGACATTGTACTGAAGGCGTGAGAGCATCTCAGTTAAGATCCACTAGATGTTCCCTAAGAATGTATTTTTGAAATAATCCAGGGAAATCGTATGTGCCACATGTGGTATGATCCCTTGAGGCGCTTAAGTGGGTATCAGAACCCTTTTTTTCCTAATAATGAATGTCATAGGAAAAAGACATTATGATTTTTCTTGCTTGCTCTTTACAAGGGGCCACAGTTTCATGCCGGACTGCCTGTAAAGTTTGGAAAGATCTTTTAAAAATATTTTGATACTTGTAGGCTGATGTGGTCTTGATAGCTCTCCGTCTTTTGTCTTAGCAAATTGAATGCCAGTCTATTTTGCTCTTCCTTCAAATTAAAAGCTGTCCTCCCAGTTGGGAGTCCAGTATTGCATCACGCTTCTGGAAAGAATCAAGATCAGTTTTTGTCAGGAATTCAAGGTCTTAAAGACTAGTGTTCACACTTCTATCCAACCAAGGAGCTTATTCTCAAACCCCTCTATTTAACCAAGTACAGTAGCTTATTCTCAGACCCCTTACTGTAATATTTTTGTATTCAAAGCACATTTAAAGATTGCCTTTTTTTCTTTGACTGGAGACTTCTAGGATTTGTACTCTTTTGACACTGTCAAAATAGATAACAACATCTACTTTCCTGATAAGAGCCTACATAAACTCCAAAACCAGATCATTCTGTAGGAGACTTTGGGACACAGGTCATCTTTACCGATTGAGCCATTCTAGATCACCATGGAAGGAGTAGGTCTAATTTAAGTTACAAAGGTTACACATTTCGGCTTCTTAACAGTGTGTTGTTTCTCGTTAAAAAAACCTTTCAGAAAACAAAAGGGAGCCATTAGACCAAGGTGCAAAGCAGGACTGCGATCATGTTACCACATGATGGGACCATAGAGAAAAGGAAAATTTAGATTTCCCAACCAACTGGCATGTTGGTGTGAGGAAACTGGATTACCCAGAAGAACAAAATGAGGCATGCGATTATCGGTGTGACACTGGTCTCCAGCTGAAATCCAGGAGAAACTTCCAAAACAGTTTGCTTGTATGCAGTAGTTTTCAGAAGAATTTTGAGCATAGTGCTTTGAAAATTACTTTGTTGAAACTCTCTTAAGACCCCCATCCATTTTAGCCAATATACTGTATTTCTCCATATATTTTTAATCTGCGTGAAGGAGGAGGAAACTCCTTTTTTTTTACTGGGAGAGCTACTCAGAGTAATTGATATCGACTGCCAGTAGTAGCTACAGTAGTTGAGAGACTGGCAGAATGGCCTCTCACCTGGTGTAACCTTTTTGCAATCGTACTGTATGTTGAAGGTTTTATAAAGTGTGTTTGCCTCTATCAGTACTTACTGTGTCTTTTCAAAATCTGGTGTTGGATATGTGAGTTTTAAAAATAAAATAATATTTGGCTATGTTCCTTACCTAAGCATATCTAGGGAGTTAAGAGAATAAAAAAATATTAAATGACTTTTATGTTGCATTACATACAGAATGTTATTTTTCTTATGTTGACAGAGAAATTTCTCCTCTCACCTACGTTGTCTTCTCTTTTAATTTTTTTGATCATGTGCATTATAATATACACTTTTAAAATAGGATGTTTTCTGTTGTATTTCTGTCCTGCAAAGTATGATCAACACTTTCATGGTGTAACGCATATGGCCGACATTACAGGTTGTGCGAGCTGGCTTGCCAGCGCGGTAACGTCACCGCCCTTCCCTGTGAATAGCAGGGACCTCAGCGGCCAAGCTGATGGGTGATCTCCCTTTAGTCCAGCTGGCTGGTTCCCTGTTGAGTGATGCTGGAAGCCTGGGTTTGAGCCCCCAGCAGAGGGGGCCGACCTGAGGCGGCAGTGGTGAGGGCACATACCCACGTGAACACAAAAGCTCTACAATGGTTTTAGAAGTGGGATGGGATAGCCCTTCGACAAAGATGGCAAATTAAGCGAGGGAGACTGTAATGCATACAGCCAGCATATGGCCGACATATGTAATGTCGGCCGTATGCGTTACACTAGCAAACTCTCATCAAACATCAACACTGAAGACTTCTCTCCATTTTGAGATTTTAAAAGCCTCTCTTTATAATTCTGAAAAGTTAGATTGATGTTAGTAGTGGTACTGTATTGTAGGTCGAAAGTCTGCATAGCTCTCTTGTTAAGAGCTTTGTGCAGACTTCATTATTCAAGAGAGCTCTAAATTATTGAAACAGAAAAGACATCCTCTTTTGTTATTACTCATGTTGGAAAACCCTTAGAGCGAGAACTGAAAACACGGAGAGATTAAGACAGACCTCTTTCTGATCCAAGTTATTTTATGAGACAACGTTGCCTGGGCCATAATGCTTCCGCAATGAACATCTTTGAAACTAGATGTTTCCATGTTCTTGGATGTGATCAAGGGAAAAAGGGAGAAATTTAACTTAGAAATATAATCCCAAAACATGTTGTTTTTAGATTAAAGGCTACCTAATATTGAGCAAGAAAAATCGGTTGTAGGAAAAAGTCATACAGGGTATTAAAGGAAAAGTAATTTTGAAGCTCATTGTATTTATACTGTACATTTTCCTAAAATGTGCATGTATTAGTCGAAACCATTTGATACTTAGAAATACCATTGTCATCTATGACAGTACACATAGTATCATACTGACAAATAAAATATTTTCGTTCATTTGTGGGAGGTGGGAGAATTCACTTTTCACATTTTAAAGTCAGTGAGCTCATTTAGTCGTTTAGTGTCCATGCAGAGCATGACAATACCTTCTATGTTGCCTTCTTTAATTCTAACAATTTCAGAGGGATAAATAAAATGTATTTTTAAATATGCTGTAATTTTGCTTTGAGGACCTTTGCTTTGAAACTATAATGAACATTTAAAGAAAATATTTATTATATAAACTCCGGAGCATTGCATTATATAAAAAAGAAAACAAATCCTTGAACTTTAAGAAAAGGATAGTTTTCTTGAGATCACAGGGGGAAATCCAAAAGGAAAGAATTGCAGTTTAAAAAAAAAACTTTATACTTCCTTGCTGGTAGCTTTATGGGATATTTAAAGTACTTTGTTACTATTCGGTTCAGGTTTAGTGATAAAAAAACCTATTATGTTCTGTTGGCTTGCACCAGTGAGATGTAATTTGCAGAACCCACAAAGTGGCCCTGAAGTACTTTTGCTTTTCATTTACTGTATGTAGAAAAACCCTAGGAACTGGTTTTCAGAAATGAAAGTTATAAAGCCCTCTCAGGGCTTTACTACAATACTGTCAGAATTATTTTTCTCTAGATGCAATAATAAATAACAATGGATAGGATCATAACTAAGAAAACATTAATAAAAAAACATTAAATGGCAATCATGACACAATACAGTAGGACAAAAACTGTTTTCAGTGCAAATTTCAGTAAACTACAGGGGTAAATGCAGTTTAAAGATTCTTTGCCATATGAATGATTTGTTTTCTACATCAGTGATGTTTTCATAGTTCTCAGTGTTACTAAATCAATAGGATATATATTATACTGTCTACATGGGCTCTTAAATATGCATTTTGCATTACATTTTACCTTCAGTCTACAGTAAATTTTAACTGTATCCAATCTATTATGATATTATGATATTGATAGTGTTCTAAGCAATTCATCTGCAGTAGAGGTAAGTTACTACTGTATAATGTCAATCCATCTTGTAATATTTTATTAATATATTTTATCTATAAGTTGTCTACAACTGTAATTTGCGACCCCTAATCAAAGTATTGCCTTATTTTGATTGAGATATTCTATATCTTCATTTTGTGGTTTTCTTTGTTTGGAAAGAGGTACTGTAGGTATAAATTGCTCTTGAATGCTCAGTGTTGTTCTTGCTGTTTGATGTGCCCAAAATGGCATTATGTTTGTATTGAAATTTCTTAGACTTTTTAAAGACTGCAGAAGTGTTCGTGTCTTAAAACAGAATGGCACGTTGAAATTGCAAAATTAGTTTAAAAAAAAACTTAGTACATTGAAAAGTTAATCTTCAGTGCTCAATTATCCAAACTTTCCATGATTTTAAATATAGCAATAGATTTTGTCTTATAAATTAAATTCTATCTATTTCTCTGTGTACTTGTTTTAAAATCAAAGCAGTACACCTGTTTGGGAACGCAGAAGCAGGTGGCTAATATTGAAATAGACACAGGTTGTGCTGAAGCATTTCTGAAGACACTTGTAACAAACCTCTGGGGCAAACGCTGAGAGTTCCTGTTCTAATGGTGCATAAGGTCTCTTAGGGTCTTATCGAGGATTTCAGCACTCTAGAGAAAGTTTTGATCAAAAGCAAAGGTTAGAGCTTAATTAAACAATACCATCTTCCCGGTAAAATTCCATTAATTCAAATTGGAGCTTGTTCTTTGTTATATAATTAACCTGCGTGCCTTCAGCGTACACGCCGTGCAGTGTTTGATAGTGATAACAAACAGGCACAGAACTGCAGTGGGCAGATCCTTATTAACCTTTCAGTCCCAGATGTTTTTGTCAGGAGGCAGCAAGGAAAAGCTTTAAAAAGGTAATTAAAACAGCTCGCACAATGCACAGCCTTTGATATTAACCTTATTAATTCTTCTGTGTTTACTCCTGACCCTGATAGTTTCTCTGCTTTTTTGTCCTCACACATTACAATACTCTTTTTATGTGGAGCTTTATAAACTGTAAAAGGAAAGAGGAGCAGTAATTAGTGATGGATGGGTCAAGGTCCAAGAAGTCAGTATCTCCAAAGAATGCAAAAATGCCTTAAACTATGCTGCACAAAATAACATAGGTCTTCATATGATGATGATAATGATGATGGCTGTCCATCAATATCAGTGCTTAGACTATGTGATTCATTTCTGTTCATTTTAGTTGGAGTTCTCACGGTAAAGTCGGTGTTTATTTTTTTGAAAGGATGTTTTAGAATTATAGTATAGAATTTGTTGGTGGTTCTGGGCTCTTTTCTTCAGCTGATACCATTGGCTGGATACCATTTGTTTGAAATTGTGTCATCATGTTTCATCTATTTCCTCTTGCCCGTGTCTAATGTCTATTCCACCCATGTTTCTTTTGAGGAACCTCATCCTGCTGTTCTTTGTACCTTATTACATTACATGAAGTACTTCATCAATGTTTTCCAAGCTTTAGAAGAATGTCTTCTTAGGTAGTCTAATAACAGCATTAATGAATTAATTAATCGAAGCAACAATGCCATGGTTAAGAGAACTCTAAAAAATGTTGCTGGCAAAAACATCAATAAGTGCAGCTACTAGGTCATTCACAGTCAATCCATTCACTATCTCTAAGGGCTATCTTCCCTGTCATGTGGCAGGAACCACCACTGGATTACCCAGACTCATTTAATCATATGTGCTAGTATCTCTGGGGATCACCTACTGTACACATTGCAACAAATTTCACTACTATTAAAATGGAGCATCAGGGCAGACCCATAAACCCAAAATGTTAGTAACATTTAGCAACACTGACTAAATGTTTCTGAATACACCCTGTTTTCTGCAATTTGAGATGCCCCAAAATGGCCCTTTCACTCTCTGTATTAACCCGATCAAGCATGTTGTATGATGACTTAGGTTGATGCTTCAGTCAATAGTTCATTTTTGCCAGATAACTTCACTGATGTGGAAAATGAAACAGACTGCCTTACCTTTGTTCTCTCCCAGCCTATACAGTGCCATTTGCATTTTTGTGTTCTGTCTGATGGTGGAAAGATCAATGGCACAACGTAAGAATGTTTACAGATGTGTCCAGACAACAATCATGCTTCGTACTGTATAAAGATATTTCATATTCAATCATCTCAATTTCTTTTGTGTTCAGGTCCAAAAGATAAAATACATTTTATTATGTTTGTATACAGCATAACAGTTTAAACATAGAATAAACCTGAATTTATCCTTTATAATATTATTCAGATCCATTGTTTTGAAGTATTTTAGAGTTGTGTAGTGTTTATGTTTCTGACGTGTTTCAGAGATGTGTACTGTATACAGTATGGGAACAAGTAATAGGTTTATTCCCTGCTGAAAGGAGTCAGGTGTCTGTATACAGTATATTCACCAAAGAATTATAGTCTATTATGACTAAAACAGTTCTTACTCTGGTAATGAATGAGATTCATTTTGTTAATGTTCAGGGGTCATATGGTGCCCTGGGCCCGAAAAATAAGTTATAACCTTCACAACTCATTCTTCAGACTGCAGTAGAAAATGTGAGACATTTAATTTTTTTTTTCCCATACGAAACCTTTCTCTATTGCAGAAAACCATAAAATATTAATATAACAGCTGGACTTTACATTTTAAATGAATTCACATGTGGACTAAAAAAAATAAAAATGTGTTTATTTAACACACTATATTTGAGATACAATGCTATCTCTTAATACATTTCCATGCTTGTGACCACAAAGCAAACCTAACAGTGCAAAATGATATATGCGGTATATATGAAAAATTAAAATCATCTGCAGTAAACCATATAACCCTTACTAGCAAATTTATTATGACAAGTGTTATTACATTAGCAGAAGTTAATTACATTCTCGGAGTAACATGCATTTGTTATGTATAGTTTGATAAATGACCCATTTAAAGCAGGAGTTCACAACTGCAGCTTCAGTTACAGTCCTGAACACATTGAACACAGAACTGATCCTGCCATACTGCACAACTTTCCACAGTTTGACAATTTGTGTAAGAGACATCAAGTAAAGTTGGAAATGGTTATGAAACGGGCCTTTCCAAAAAGCTTTTTTTGTGGTGAATAAATGCAGCAACAGTATTAAGGTTTAACAGTCCTGACTCATATTAAGCTTTTTAACTTATTTTACAGCAGCAGGTACAGTATATCACCCTGCAACTCAGAACTGGCAACTCACTGAAGCTAAGCAGCTGTGAGCCTGGCCATTAGCTGTGTGGAGGAACTCCTGGGAAAGCTGCTGCTGGAAGAGGTGTTAGTGGGACCAGTAGGGAGAGCTCACCCTGTGGTTTGTGTGGGTCCTGATGCACCAGTATAGTGATGGGGATTCTTTACCATAAAAAGGCATCATCCTATGGATGAGATGTAAAACCAAGTCCCTGAATTTCTGTGGTCATTAAAAATCCCGGGGCATTTCTTGAAAAGAATAGGAGTGTTAACCTTAGTGTCCCAGCCAAACTTCCCACCGGTTTTTACCAATCATGTCCTCCTAATCTGAACTGGCTTCATTACTCTGTTCTCCTCCCAACTGATAGCTGATATTAGTAGTGCTGAATTCCCCTCCACATTACCTGTAAAGCACTTTGAATGGAATGTCCAGAAAAACAAGAGGGTTGTTTATTATTTATTTGCATTTTTACAACCACAAAATAAAATTATTAATTGCTGAGTTTATTTTCATTATTTTTTAAGAATATATTGTATTAAATGGTTAAATCTTTGCTCTGGAAACATGTGATTGGTTTTCTAAATGTGGGATAGGCAACTGAGCCATGTTGTTGAAGTCCATGTCCTGACTTCTTTCTGTCCTCGAAATGATGCTTGATCAGTTAGATACCAGCAAGGAAGGAAGCTAGACTGGAAAACTGGCATCTCATTTGCAACCTTCCTTCTGTTCTTAATTATGTATCCTGTTCCAACAAGTTGACTGTTCCTTTGGAACATGTCCTGCAAAGAGAGAAGAAACCTGACTGATTGGACTGCAAAAACAACAAAGTGCATGACAGCAAAACTGAGAGGTACTGTAAGGAAAAGCACAGTAAATACTCTTTCACTTGGTTAGTGGAAGCTTCTCCCTCTCTGTTTTTTTCTCTGTTACCAGTGTTAGAAATTAGCCTGGACAAGCCATATAGTGTTGAAAACCCAATGTTTCTCTTTTCATTTCTTCAAGTGGCAATAAAAACAAATTTATTTTCCCAAACTATTTCTTACAACTATAGAGTTTAACCTCTCAAAACAAAAGTTCAGAAGAAAGTCCAACCCTACTTTTGCCCATTTCCACCTACTGATCATGTGTATAAATATCACAGTTTTTGCTGACTTGCCTGTGGGATTCATATCTCTCCCTGTATCCTGTCCCTTGCTGTTATTGTTCAAAATGTCCAGTTATAATAACAATAATGTTCTTACCTCTTATAAATTAACCGAGTCTAAAAGGAGTAAAACTAAATTTTGGTTTAAATATAGTTTCAAAAACAATATTCAGTCTAATATATGCTTTCAAATAATTTATATGATTTGTGCTGTTTTTATTCATTTGTGTAACATTTTTGTAAAATATCAAACTGTTTGTTCTTATTTGGCTTAACAATATTTCTATAGTTTTTTCCACTGTAGATCATTTAATGATTCATATACAGTATATTTTGAAATTCAATAAAATAGAAAAACAAGAAGATTAAATCTATCGTCTACGACTTACCTATAAAATGGTCCTTTTGACAATTTCAGATTTAAATTGTGTCCAATGTGTTTTCTTCCAGCTTGTTGAATTAAAGATGCTGTTTAAAAGTTCCAATGTAAATTTTCAAATCTATAATTTGACTGATTTCTTTGACATCTTTCAATCCCTGACATTGGTCTTTCCCTGGGCTTACCTTGAAATTGAATGTGATCAGCTTTTGTTTCTTACATGATTTTAAAAGAAAATCATGGATCCCTGACGCGTTAGATCAGCTATTTGACAGTCAGATAATTCAAATAAGGCTAATAACCAGCCACAAAATGGAGGATACTCAAGCACTAGCACAAACATACTATCCTTTTTTGGAGGGATATTTCTCTACAAGCTGCACATCTTTACTGAGAAGAAAAAGGAGATAGAAGAAGAAAAAAACTCTAACTAAATGTGCTATCAGAGGCAGCTCTGTCTCGGCAATATTTGTCCTCATTTGCTAACAGCGTAAGGTATTTCCCAGGGTGATAGTAGTCCTACTGATAGTAAAGTGTATTTAAATAATAAAATGACAAAGAAAGAAAATTTTAATTATTCTTGCAGAGTCTGCAGTTAGCAAAACCAGCTTTTCCTGGTGGAATGCACAGTGAAGTGTGCACATACTGTACAATAAATGATCTGACTATATGACACAGAGAAAGACAAAAATACCCCTGGAGCTTTTAGACAAAACAGATTTGAAATAATAATAATCCCCAATTTTAACTAACAAGGTTGTTTGTTTTGCCTTTCACAGAATAATGGAATTCATCTCTGATTGGAAAAAGCCAAGAAAAGTAAAAAAGTGTAGAAACTATTATTAATAAATAGGCCTAAACAAGAATCCATGTTATTTTTAAATTCGCAACTAAACTGATTAATAAATCAGGCTATTTTCCCACTTCTTTATATACAGTATCCCTTACAGCATTTAAGTAAAAACAATTATAATATTTGCATGGATTAAAATGATGATTTTTAATCAAAATTAATCACACACAGACATGAATAGAGCAGACATACACTGTATAGGGAACACAGCAGGGCCTCAGAGGGAAACTATAATGGAGCACAGAGCAATGCTCGGTCAGACCCTACATACCCTTTTTCACAAGGAGCCGGTGAAGGAGGTGATTACTCATAGGTGAAGCAAGCTCTCTGTCTGATTGAGTTTCTCTGGCAACCAGCCTGACTGACAGGTGGGAGAGGTGTGGCCAGCTGCTGCACACCACAGCATTTCTGCGAGGAAAGGTGTAGTATTCACAATAGCATTCTAACACTACTTCGGTGTCTCCATGTCTTCCTTGTTGGGCCCCTGAGTAAACTAAACCAGTAAAGGCACACTATCCAAGCACAGGTCTGTTCTCCAGACTTTGCAGGTCCTTACCTGGGTTGTGAGGAGTCTACTGTAATTGGCATTCCCCAAGTGGAAGCATGCCGTTTGGCTGAGTGTCGTGAGGATTAATTCTGGGCATAGGCAGTCATGTTAGCCAACAAGGAAAACAGCGCGTCCTATCTGTCCCTGCAGGCTAGCAGTGACATCAGTTAGAAAACATACAGTACTGTACTAGTCCTTCAGTCCATGCTAGGTCTCCAGTAAGACACTGTGGAGCTTGCAGGACTGAACAGTATGTCAAAAGATGGATGGACCTGATGGATGGGCCAACCATAGCAGAGAACAAAGCAGAACAGAAGCAGAATATTCAGTGAGAGCAGGCAAGCTCACCACCAGCCCAAGGGAGTCTTCTAATCAGTTCTTTAATGACCCCCTTATTTTAGCTACAGCTGCTGAACTGTTCCTCAGGGTTGTTGTGCACATCACCATTTCTTCTGTCTCCTGCCTTTCAGCTGCAGTTGTTAAACTGAGCTTCAAAATCCTTGGGAGTGACCTGTTCTTGGGCATGCAGACCACAGCCTACAGAGGTTATGGGAGTGTCTATTATTCAGTCTGCAATTTTAGGCTACATGTAACTCAGTAATTGTTAACTGTAATGTTTTTTGAATAACATTATATGAATAAGATGTCTCTCAGGATCCCTTTTCTACCACTGAGTGAGTTACTTTATTTAATCTCTTAAAATTCAATGCAAGGTTAATGCCTTCATTAATGTGATGTTATTAAAACCATATTGTTTTTAAATTTTACTTTAAATCTTTAATTGTCCCATGAGTTCTGAAATCTATTTATTGACCGAAATATATTACAATCCTACAATGTAACAGCTGATACAGCCTTAATCTAGAGCTGAACAAAGTACCTCTTTGATCACAATCTGCTTAAAGGCTTATGGGACTCAAAACAGCGAATCTTATTTTATTTTTGATGACTCAGAAATTAACCAGATCTGTAATCATCCCAGTGGGGTGCTTTTCAAAATGACTTGTAAGATGTACTGTATAACACTTCTCTCCATAAAATTCCCCCTCTGCAAAGAGTAGCACATACTGTACAGTACATAACATTTTTGTGTGATAATATCAGTGTGAAACAGCTTCCTTTTAAAAAACGAGTCCCATTAATTCTGTGGTCAGGGGATTTGAGACTTACATTACACACTTGTCTTAAAACCATATAGTCCAGAACAGTGGCCAATGACTTTCAAAATGTACATGAAAAGTTGTCTTGTGTGCTCTCAGGAGCTACCTAACCACACATTGTACTGGTTCTAACTAGACAGTACCTTTAACATCTCCCATCAACTTCAACCACCAATTTCCATTCTTACTAGCTTGCTAGCCATACCTGTTCTTACACTGTACATAGGTATCGTGCATTTACCACAAGACAAAAGTAGCATACTGTATTTGAATCTTGAGGATGTCTATGTACTTCAGTTAGTTTATATGCAAACAGCAAACATTTTAAGAAGAGCCGTGCTCCTTATATTATGTGGTATTGAGATAGAGTTTCAATGTATATGTGCTGCAGTACACCAGGCTGAAAGCAATCCAAATATTTTCTCTGTAATACTGAAAATACTCTCTGAAGCAAAACTTATCCTATTAATCAAAATATGTTTGTGTGTAGGCATGATTATACAGTTTAGAGACACAGTCTGTGAAAATGTCATCAAATATAAAAATGTGACAAACAAATGATGTGGAGACACAATGTTAATTGCTTTTTATCTCAACTGCATAGCATTTTCCTTTAGAAGTGCCAAAATATTTGTTTTTATTCTTCGTTCACAAAGTGTGGGTCTTGAGTTCCGTGGAGCATCCATCAATCCATCCATCATCACTCCGCTATTCCTGGTGAGGGTCGCGGTTGTAGCAGGCCGAGTAGATCAGCCCAGACTTTCCTGCCCCTGGCAACAGATTCCAGCACCTTCTGGGGGGTCTCCAGGCGCTCCCAAGCCAGTCGAGAGATATAAACAGGTTTGCCACGGTGTCTCCGCCAAGTGGGACCTGCCTGGAACATCTCCAGCAGAAGCCGACCGGGGGGGCTTCTTTATAAAATGCCCAAACCACAGCTGACTCCTCTCGCTCCGGAGGAGCAGCGGCCCTGCTCTGAGGCTCTCCCAGAGTGCCGAGCTCCTCGCCCTGTCACAGAGTGTCTGCCCAGCTGCCCTGCGGAGACACCTCAATTCTGCCACTTGTATCCACGATCTCATTCTTTCGGTCACTATCAACAGCTCGTGACCATAGGTGAGGACAGGGACGTAGATCGACCGGTAAACTGAGAGCTTTGTCAGTGGAGCATATAATGAAAAAAATAGGATGTAAATCCTCTCGAATGTAGGAATGCAAACACATGAATATGTGTGTATTAATTCAGGCTTAATTTGTAGCAAGGCATTAAAGACCTGTGAATGTGGAAATAAACACAGAACCTACTGTACTATAGAAAACTGATTGAAAATGGCATCATACCCAAGGTGTGGCACTTTAAAAACTCAACTACAATTTTGCTAGAAACAGTAGCTCAGCTTGTACAATGTAGATGGAAATCGTAGTATGCTGTTTTTATCACTGAGTATTACACATCCACAGAAACAATCGTATTTCTGAGGTACTCTTGGAATTCTGAGTTCTTAATATTTTCCATTTACTTCACATAATATGGATTCTGGCCAGCAGAGGGCAGTGCTGGGTCAAGTGGTTAGAAATTTCAGCTGCAGGTGTAAAGAGATGACAAGTAAGGGCCTCAGCCTCAAAAAACTGAAAGACTGAAATGTAATCCTAAATCGTTTATATTGCACAGGCTCAATTATGAATACCCAGGGAAAACACAAAGACAAGGAATATCAAAAAGTTAATTTGCCTTTGCCTAATGATTTGAAAACAAGGAAACCCACAGTGCTGCACCCTTGACATCTGAAAGCAAACTGAAAGACATCTGCTTAGAAAAAGTGCACCTGTTCGTGTAAACAAGAGCACCTGTGAGAGATTAATGCAATCAGCTAGATATTAAAAATCTGAGTGATACGTTTACATTTTTTTCTTCTTCATGATGCAAAACAATGTGCTATGAAAAATTATTTAAGGTAGTAAGACAACGTAATACCTACAGTAGCAATTTAAGTTTGAACAAAGATGAGTACTGTTCAGGTGTGAGGATAAACCAACTTTCATTTCTGTCCTTAGCATGCACCTCTTACTTTGGGGTTAGTTCCTGTGAATAAATGCATTTAGCACATTCACTGAGCTTATGTCTACACCTAGTGGCATGTCAGAGATTTGTTTCTGTCTCAAGGATGGTTCATTTATATGAATCAGATCATACTTTAGCAAGTGTAGTCCTGAGGACCTCCAAACTCATTGGTTTCCAAGTCACTTAAGATTGTTTTGGAGATCGCATGTTGGAGATCTTAACCTACTGCCCTAGTAGTCTACATCATAGACAAATACTGTAGATAGTAATTCTGATCAGATTGCCAAACATCTGATCCTAAGTACTGACTTTTTGCAAAGAGTCTGGAAAAATTAGGAAGATGTACTGTATGAATTAAGAGAGGGCAACAACCAGATCTGCATAATAGTTTTAGTAGTGCCAAGTGATAATTCAGCAACATCTCACATTTAATAAATGATTATTGTTCAGTTGATGTGTTTCTGCTTAGAAGCAAGGTGACAGACCTGCCCTGGTTGAAGGGTGAGCAGGGACCAGTCAGAAACCGTACAGGGAACCACTGGCCTAGAGCAGTCTATATAATCAGATCACTTTGTTAGTTGTAGTTTTGATTACATGTTAATAAGTTCGATCACAAGGAAACATGTAGCATTTTAGGGACGATTGTGCAGTTTTTAGGTTTTCATTTGCAAGTCAACCATGCAATCAATTTTTATTTACATAATTGTTCGCTACACAGAATTTTTTCAGCCATTGTGGGTTCTTCAGATAAGGAAATCAGTCTTTAATACAAGCAGGTGGGACAATTTTCTGTATGAAGATTTATCCTTTGTGTAAGGTTCCTGAGTGGAGCAGTTTTTCTTACACTTTCTGTTTGTAATATAAGAAAATGCACAAGAACATGAATAAGCGGTTCCATTATCAACAATGGAAAGTAATTCAAGTGTAGGGTTATAAATTGACAAATAACGTCTCCCCAATCTCAACTTTCTTGCTAAGACATGAAAACCTGTAAGAAAAAACATGTTAAAGAATCAAACATCCAGGTGGATGCTGCACATTGGTGGTGGTGGAGGGGAGTCCCCATTACCTGTAAAGCGCTTTGAGTGGAGTGTCCAGAAAAGCTATATACTGTATAAGTGTAAGCAATTATTATTATTATTATTATTATTATTATTATTATTATTATTATTTAAACATATGAGGAACATGATTATCAGTACGTTAAATGATTAACTAACAGCTCCACCTAGTGGGAAAATAATTGCTTAAAACAAGTGCAAATCAAAATGCATCTTACTTCATTCTTTCATTTTGTGCCGTGATGTCCTAGTCTCTACTACATTTTGTGTAACTTTTGATTTGTGTTGCTCTATATGTATGTTTAATGTGCAGTGTTTTTAGGATAATTCCGCAACATATCAGAGATTTAAACTAAACACTTTTCACTATGTTTCCAAGCAGCCAGAAGGATGCTTAAAAATAAAAGCACGTCCTGTATTCTTTGTATGTATGAATTGAGGAATTCAGTATGGACGTTTTAGAGTGCATTATAGGGCTCGTAGTGCTGCTGGTAATATCAGGAGCTTAATGTTTAGCCTTCTAGTCATGTATTTTGCTTATTTAGTGTCTCGTGTCAGTGGAATTTGTTAAAGCCTAGTGAGAAAATAGCTACTTGTGTTGTAAAGAAGTGCAAATTAAAATGTATCTTATACAAAACTTCATTTTATTTTCATTTTGTGCTGTATTAAAAGGGATTGAAGCTGAAAAAAAAAATGTCTCTGACAACCTGTCATTCAATTCAATTTTCCTTTTTACAAAAGTCAAATCTGTCTTGGCAATATATTATTTGATAGTCAATTATGCACTTATGCTTTTAGAAATTGGAATTCAAAATGTATACATTGTACAAAGAGTATTCACCACTCATATTTTATGGACATGCACATGTAGTGTCTGTCATTATGAGGGAAATGAAAGGAAGCAAGAACTTGGTGTAAATACTGCTGAGCTATCATGTGGTTTTGATGAAAAGGAGCCTGTGGTAGCGCTATAGGCTGTATAGGCGTGAGTAGATCATTATCACATGCAATATTTGCAGTTTATTATAGAAGCCAAAGGTTATTGCATTCAAATGGCTTGTTTTTAAAAAATGGAAATTACCCATTTTTCCAGATAATGATTTCTGATTGCAATGGGGTATTGTACTGCACAAGCAACATGGTGGTGTTACAGTTAGTGCTACAGCCTAACGGCTCATGAGTCCTAGGTTCCAGGCTTTGGGACTTTATACAGTATGGAGAATGTGCATGTTCTCTCTTTGCTTGCATGGGCTCTAACTTTCGTCCTAAATTTGTAAGAAGTGTTTTGCTAGGTCCGTTTCTCTAAATTGTCCCTGTTTGAGCCCTGTGATGTACTAATGTTGTTTTCTGCTGAAAGATGGATGTGCTATACGCAGTAATATTTTATTATAAATAGCATATTTGTTCATGCTAAGTCTAATGTTCATATTTGTTTCCACAACTAATAACACTATTGTGCAGAATCCTGTACAAAGAAGTTCTATATTCAAGCTTCTCCGGAGCTCCAGTTGACATTAGGTCCCCATGGAATCACCAGTTTTAATGACTTTGCTGTGATCAATTCCACATGCAGTTTGAAAATGAATAATTTTGAGATAATCTGGAACCAAACTCCTGAGTACTTTTCAATCCCACAAAGATTTGAGTTCTCTTAAGCAGTTTACTTGCTCACTGATAGAAGAACTAACATAAATTAAGACTAACTGTACTGGGGCTCTCCAGGCTCTCCCCTACAAAGATTCTTTTGGCAGTTCCAAGCAGCCAGCAGAATGCTTAAAAGTAGATGCATGACATGTGTACTTTATAGTTCAGGTGGGTAGCTGCGTCAACATGCATAGGCTGCAAAGGAACAAGTAATAGGTTTATTCCATGCTGAAAAGAGAAGAAAGAAAACAACATTTAGGTCGTGGAACTTTCTTCAGGTGTGAAGGTGTTCATGTGTACTTTATATGTTTGCATTGACGAAATCAGTATGGACTTTTTAGAGTGCACTACAGGACTGAGTACCGTACAGTACATGGCAATAACAGAAAAATAATTCCTTGCATCCCAGGCTTGTATTTTGGTAAAAAAAAAATCACATGTATTACTTATTTATGTGTTTTTACTGATTATACTTCCTGGTTTGTAGAGAACTGTGGCCTCTATTTATGATTCCTTGCCACCTACTAAATGTGTTTCTCTTAGTTTTGGCTGTGAGCAGAACAGAAAAGAGATTCAATGGTGCAGTAGTTCCTTAGGGGTACATAACATGGTGTTTATTGCAGTAACAGTGATAAGAAAATGACTTCTCACAGGGCATGCATCCTCTGCATAGGAAATCAGACTGTTTAAAGTGACAGTGATGGTTTTGTTACCCAAATGTTTAGTGTTTGGATTTTGAACAGAGAAAAGAATCCAAGTGATAGGATGCCATTCTGCTTATTTTGCTTGCTTGTTTGCTTTCTAGTAGGTTTTTGATTCAAGAATCCCATGTACTGTACCATGTTAGTAAAGAGCCAGCAGCATCTGTTTCCAACTGAAGTAATGGGCAGGTTTGTCCAACACATCACACATTATTTAAAGAAATGTGCACTTTTCTGGGGGTTATACACACTACAACACTGTACATGAATACAATACATTCCTCATCACCATTCACGCCTCTTCTTTTCTGTGCTGTGATACCTTATTTCTGTTTTCTCAACAGTGGTTTAACTGAAGACAAGTGCATTTAGGAGCTTTTTTAATTATAAAGATAAATTGATTTTTTTTAAAGGATACAGTAAATACACTACGTACAGCACCACTTTATGCACTCAGAAAATAATCTAAAATATATACATTCCAATCCTTAAAAATTATAGTGTTTTGCATGGAAATTGTCAATTGACAACAGAGGAACAAAGTAGTACTGTAAGTAACTAAAACTCTCTTATTCCAATAGAGGGTACCATACAACTAACAATAAAAACATCATATACAGTATGTGCTTATTATATATCCCAGGCTCTAAAAAATGGATCCTTAATGTGTATTTGATTGAACATTTACTAAATTATTGACAAAGAAAAATAGTATTTCTCTAATTCTGTTTAAACCAGAGTATCTACAGTCTTTGTTGCCGCTTTCTTAATGACAATTTGACCATTAACATACTGTATATCAGGGTTTGAAAGTTTCAAACAGAGGTTACAGAAGTTTCACTCTCTGTAAATATTTTATATATCCACCTCTGCGTAAAACTGTTATTATGCAACTGTAAAAGGTGTGAAGTCAAATTATCCACTTCTTTTTTAAACCACTCATAGATAGCTGGCAAAAGTATTTTGGATGGTAGACTGCAGTATTCCACAAAGTTATAATAACAGTTTAGGGCGTCATAATTCTAGCACCAAACAAACGTTATATCTCAAATCACTTGTTAATGCTTAACAAACATCTTCTTAGGCAAAAATTAAGAATTTTGGAATAGATTACATATCTAATTCCCATTGCACTAAGCTGTATAAATGTTAAAATATTACAAGATGAGATGTAATGTTAGTACTCCTCAAATCTTGCATATTAGGTCAAATTTAGTAAAAAATCTAGGTAAACTACACATAATGGGTCCTGATTATCTTCCTTTCCTAATACTTCCAATTACACAATTCCCAGTATTTTCATTTTTGTGCATGTATAATTAGTGTAAGTGTTAAATGATTCCAAAGAAGAGAATTTAAATTCTGAAGAGAATATTTCTGCCCATGGCTTAATAATTCACAGAGCACTATACTGTATCATAACACTTTAAATACTAGCACTCGTCACCCTATTCTTACTATTAATATGCAGCACTTTTTGATGGTGTATTGCATTTTATATGTTCAAAGCTTTTGAAAAGGCACATTGAAATTGTATCAAAGGGGTCTGTGCGCTCAGTGATGGTGTGCATAACATTTAAACTTTTAAACTGCTCTTAGAAATTGTCTGTTATTATAATTGTCAGTTTCATATTTTAAAATGAAACCAGTGATAACTAAGTCCAGTAAACAAACAACTAAGTGTGGATAAATAAAAAAAAAAACATGAAGCTTATATATTTTAAAACAAGTTACTTATAGTAAATGCATTTCTATTTGATGTGTATTTTCACAGATGAGTGAATTTCTCAGGTGAGGTGAAGACTTACACAGTCTCTGCCTGTGACAGACAGGTACATGTACAGTATGGTGGTGTGGTGGCTCTGTGGCTAAGGATCTGTGCCTGTGGCTGGATACTTGCCTGTTCATATCCCGCGGCCAGCAGAGTATTACTACTCTGTTGGGCCCCTGAGCAAGGCCCTGAACCCCAACTGATCCAGGGGTGACATATAAATGGTTGACCCTGCGTTCTGACCCCAAGCTTCTCTCCCTGTCTGTGTGTCTCATGGAGAGCAAGTTGGAGTATGCGAAAAGACAAATTCCTAATACAAGAAATTGTACATTCCCAATAAAGTGTTATTACATACTAATACAGCAATTTCTACTGTGTATTAAATTTTGGACATTTTCACAGTATATTCCTCAAAATATGAGACAGATATGCATATATATATATTACATTGTACAGAAAAAATATATGCTTCCAGGGTTCCAGGGTTATCTGTTAATTTAAATAAAAAATGGCTGAACTTTCACTAGATTTCAAAAGCAATCTGCATGTTGTTGCATTAAGTGGGTAAAAAATTGAGTGAAAACCTAAAAACCATATGGAATGTCTAAGACTTCCGCAGCTGTGTCACAAAGTTCTTTGGTAAAATAAAGACCACAAGACTTTGTGGCTCTCTGGGAAAAAGATCAAACCATGAGGGAAAGTAATACAACACTGATCAAGCCAGACTAGCCAGACTTTCTTAAATCTGTAGTGGAATCATGAATTTAAAGTTGGGTCAGACATTTACAAAACTCCTCATACAAGCCATTTATCAACTGCTTAATTGATCCAATTTGAAATACTGTAGCTTGAAAAAATGATGAAATCAAGGACTTTCCCTCCACCATGCCCAACTTAATATAAATAGGACAATAAACACCTGTTTCCCAGTGTTCACTGGTGCACATTGCTCACTCCACCCCACACTTGCATTGGCTTTGCAGCTCATTCCAGTTAGTGGAGGGGCTCTGATGATCTGATTGTTAAATTATTAAATATAAAGATGTATCTGTGGTAAACATTTCAGCCTATCCACTGTCATACTTGCTTTCGCAGACACGCTGGTCAGCGCACAAAAAGCACCACTGCCACCAGACAACCCTGCACTTGCACTTGCACTTGTTAACTCATAACTGTAACTACTAGAGCAGAGCGTAGACCTATTCCACCCACGTGCAGTTTACCAACACTCACCTTGTTAAATATCCTTGCAGATATTTTAAATCAGTGCAGTGCTCCCTGCTTCTCTTTTTTCAGGTCAAGATATTCACTTGCTCTCGTGATTGTTTTTTCCAGCTTTGTAACTTGCTTGCTTGACTTAGTTTTCTGTCCCCTATTTTTTGCCTGGTGACAAGTTTCGACCCGGCCTGTTTTAAGTATGCTCTGGACTGTCTTTCGTGCTTCTATACTGTACGTGTCCTGTTTCCATGACTTCTCTTATGGATCATCCTCTGTACTTTCCTTCTTCTTTTATCCAGCTTGAACCCTTGCTCACTTCGCTACAGTGAAGTGAGACTACCCCTTTGGATCATCCTTTTTGCTCTCCTTTCGGACTCCTGCCTGTGTGACTACAATTTCGGACTGTGTTATGGTTTCATTTCAGCCTGCCTGTGCACTGCCTGCCCAGCTTCTGCTCCTGAAAGTGGATTTGGCCTCCTGTCTCAAGACCACTGCATTTCATCAAGTGAGTGTTGCAGTACAACACTGTGAAGCTCAAAAAACACAAGTAACTGTAAAAGAGAGCCAAGATCACCATTACGTATCAGAAAATAAAGGAGGTTAAAGTTGATTGTCTATGAATTTTGAATAAGAAAATCACTGAATCCAAAATAGATTTAAACGTTTAATGTTTCATAGATGAGACAAAACACTAATAGCTGTACAAAAGAAGTAATACAGTAATACATTGAATGTAAGTACTGTACTTGGGTGAAGTAATGTGCCGTGTCCACAGAATTCAACACATTTAATTTCTTCTTCTACCTGTCAGTATCAAAAAGATTTGGAATCCATAGCAAAGGATGCACTGTTGAGAAAGCAATAACTGAGTTCACTATTGTAATGTCTAGAAAGCTGTTGTGCACTTCTGACAGCTCAACTTCACAAAAACAGTTATAGAATTTTAACAACAAAAGTGTATACCTACACAGTTATGATACTACCTGAAAATGCACAGATGAACTGTGCTGGACCAGTTGCTTTATCAATAAAGACCTTCTAATGCTGTAATTATGCTGAGCACTTAAAAAACTTAATTATTTTTTCAGAAAAAAAACTGACAGCTGCCCAGCTTACTTGATAGTTTGAATAATAAATCATTAAACATTTATTCATAGGTATACAACAAAAGTCATTTTTGCCTTAGATCCTGTTCAATTACAAACAAGTTATGTATGTATTTTACAGGTTATATTACTATAATTGGGGCTGTCCATTTTGTGTGGAATGAAAATTAGAAAAAACTCAGAAGCAATCCATCATCAAATCTCTGAACATCTGAAGAATTTTCTTTCACATAGTGAAAAACATCAGGTTCTCTTTTTGCCCAGATTGGTCTGGAAAGCAAGTCCGATAGATTATGTCAAAGCTATTACAAAAGCTTTAAACACATTACATAATGTTGCCATCCAACAACATTTTATTTGTTTTTTACAATTTTTTGTTACATTCTTCCCAGTTCGATGTTTTACATTCCACCAAGCCTTGCTAGCTTGAAATGAGTCTTACTGAATTCGGATGCAACGCCACAGCAATGTGGTTCAGTTATTACGAGATTCTTATTCTGCTAGTGTTCACTCATTTTCTATGCAACAACCACTAGCCACTGAACAAAAAAGTCTATGCCATATTACATGCAAGCATGCAAGCAGTAGTGTAAACGGCTAATGTGAACAGATAAAGGAAGGGTATCTTGAGAACTAAACACAAGCCAATATGCCTTCAGACTCTTTTCTTTTACAAGGGTACACAGTATTTTCTGTGGCATTTACAAAATACTGCTACAGGTAAAATTAGGTTTTGTGGGTCTTTATTCCTCCATCCTCTCAGACATTCATTGAACTTTCAAAATGAATGTTGATCCACCCTAAAAATGTAGGATATCCCCCCAAAACTACAATTAATGCTTGCAACCTGTTCCCCTAAAACAGAGATTCAGACTTACAGTACACCTTGCATGGTAGGATAGATTATCTTCAGCCATATATTTGTGCAGTCCACAAATACATCCCACACACAGCACAGATGAAAAGGTGCATTTCACTCTCATCTCGGGATTCAATGTCATTCCATACAGATGTTCTTTTTTCAACATTGAGTGTTCTGTGAAACCTGCTGAGACAGATTTGCATCCTTGCCTTGCTCCTGAGCCACAAGCCTGTGGTTTTCTGTCATCTGTGGACTCTGTGGAAGGTCCTCCTGAACAGGTGAGCGGGCGTCGGTATCAGGAGTTTCTGGCAAAAAGTGATCTGCTGGCTCAAGGTGCTCATGATGGTGACGACATTTCTAAATTAAGTCAAAAATCAACAGAACAGTGTATAAGCAAATCAGTTTGGCACTTAATAGGATTACCATGTACCAAACACTATTTTCTGAAGCTGTTAACAGTATATACTGTAAGTGAATGATGCTCTGCGATTGCTCACTGAAAAATCCGAAATAATTACAGCAGTGTTGATCATTTTTTTATTTGTAAAGTTCAAAATACGCGTTTCTGGCTTTTCATTTAAGTGCTACTTGCATCTGCTAGTAGTATCTAATATTAAGCTTCTTAGACCAACTGTCATTTCTGTTATACGTGTATATTAGATTTGACTTTGTTTAGAACCAAACATATTATATTTACTTATTCTTGCATGCTTCCATAGCATCAGAAATATTTTACTTTGTCTACTAATATTAAGTAAACCAACTGAAAACTTATTATTGTTTTATGAAAATGTACAGGGCTTCTATATAATTTCTAGCTCAGTTTTTTGTACTTCTCTGGTATAGCTTTGGGTTTTTTATTTTTTCATTTTTTTTAAATACAGCATTGTTAAATACAGTATTTTGAAATAAAAAGTAGTAGAATTTGTTTAGGCTTAATATAAGTCAGTTGTATAATACCAATATAATATACAGTAAGTAAGTTGTATGGTACTGAAAACCATTGAAGTTAAAAGGCAACATTTGCATATTGACCTACAATATCCGGTAAGTTATCATTCCATTTTCTTGCCTCACATTTCTTTCCAAACTCATAAAGAAATAAAAAAGACTCTTACCGTTTCATATAACTTTCTTAGATGACCTGAAACAACATCAAAGAAGCAACAAAGAAAGATTGAGATAACACATCAATCAATTTAGATGTATTTTACTTTAATCAAAGGTATTTTGCGCATGTAACTTAAGTCACTTAAGGTGAAAACTGCCTATAGCTGGAGAGCTAAAAGCATTTTCAAACATCATATAATAGAGCACACTGCCATGCTTTCATTGTATGTTCCTGGTATTAAAGCTCATGAATGTTACGGCACTGATGTGGCCAATTAAGGTAGCACAAATTTAAACTCATCCAAAAAGTAAATTTTTGACATTGATACATAAAAATGAGACTTTAAAGGAGTTGTATATAAAGGTCAAATTTTCTATTTACTAAACTTAATTCTAAGTTTGTACTGTACAACATAGGAAATGTAGGTAATGAAGGACTCTCTACAATACAATGATTAAAGTTAATGAAGGTTAATGAAGAAGCAGGAGACATAAATCCAATTTACTGTAAGCTAAAGTTTTAACTAATATTTGCCATACAAAGGCCAAATGATAAAGAATAGCTGCACTTCTGTTGTCATCAATTTCTATACTACTTTTAAAATGGTTGTCTATAGACCCAAAGTCATATAGTAACAGTAAGGGTTATTACCATTTTTTAGCAGATACACCATTATTGCTCCAGCAACAAGAAGTAATATAATTGGTATTATAATTGAAACAGCTCTTCTGTGACTCCAACCTAAAAGATACAGAGACAAAAGTGTCATGCATATCAATCTCAGCTTTACTGGATTCATTATTATTTTACTTTTTGTCAGAGTGTTTTTGAAGAATGTTCAAAATTACAATCACAGCAAAACTGGTAGTTCAGAGCTCCCGTGTCTGAACTCTTAATTGGTTTGAAATGATCAACTAAGAAAGATGCTTCCCATGTAACAGAATCTTTTGTTAATGGACAGAAAATTAACACAACTAAAAAAACACTTAGTCAAACAGCAAAAGAGAACAGATAACTGTTAAGGATATTAACATGCACATAGTCTTTTAATTAAGGGGAAAAGCCCAAAGGTCAAATTCTATTCTAAATCCTGCTTCCTCAGAATCCTGGAGTAGACAGTGAAAGAAGTCTTGTTTCAGGAAAGAGCTGGCCCAAGAATCATGATACTGAATCTAATCATCTTAACATATTTCAAACAGGAAGGAAAGTCAGTCATGTGTGAGAAGCTTAGCAATGAGCAATAGCTGAAGAACCTGTATTCCCATAAGGAAAACCTGGGTTCGTCACTGTTTCGTTTCTTTCTTTTTTTAAATAACTCTTCACAGAAAAATGGAAGTGAATCTAGCCGCCCACCATCGTTTAACTTTCCAGGTTCCTGTTCACATGTTTACTCTGTAGACCTCACTTCCTCTGAACATCAAAACTCATGACAGCTATTAAAACCAGACAGCAGTGCAACACTGGAAAGTTAAAAATATCCCTGGGGCCGAGCTACCTCTTATGAAGGACAGCTTTCATTTACTCTTATCGTATATTTAAAAATGGAATCATCCATTATATTTCCCTTTTATGCCCTCTCATTCTGAAATGTTCACTTTTTGACCCCCCAAAAACAGTACTAGAAGGGAGCTACTGTAGTACTAGTGCACATCATGACATGACTTCTGTTAATCGATTTGCCATTTGACACTATGGAAGATCCTCTCATCTGCTAAATACAGATTTAGCATCATTTTGATGAGTGATGCATCTCTCATTGACATATCTGCATTCTCCTGGACACTTAGTCCGTCCTACAAGTCAATGTATCAAAGCAAGGTGAGGATATCTTGCTCAATCAAACCTACAGTAGGCAATCCTGCTGGTCGATCGCACTGCTCAGGGGCAGACGGGCATTTTCTAGAACTAAGGGCCCCACTTCTGCTAAGCTGGTACTTTTACTCGTTGAGCCTCTTGCATGCCTATGTTGAATAAGACCGGTACAAAGTTAAAACCAAACTTATGAGTTGTGTACAGCATTTGTGAGGATTGATGAAAGAATGCCTGAACGAAATGCATTAACAACTGAAGTGTGAGAGCAAAGGTAAAAACCTTGAAAATTGAAATCCAGTAACACCAGCCCTCTCCCCTTCCTCATCACTGTACATCCCTCCCTCCACCCCATCTTCACTCACGCAGCAGCCTCTCATCTCATTGCAAATAGTGAGGGAAGGGGGTCTTTTCATGCACGATGTGAATTCTATAAAGCAGTTCTTCCTATCCCAAATGTCTGAACAACTTTGGTGTTTCAGGCAGTCAAATGTCACAAAAGGTGCTCTTTGACTAGACCTGAGTGTGGAAATTAGCATGATTTACAAGACTTAAGTAGCCACCAATTTCCTAAAAAAAAAGACTGGATTGGCAAAAGAGTATTCTTTCATTCTTGCAGGAGGTTCATAGTCATACTCACCACAAACTCTGTCGGATGTGGGGGTTCCTGCTTTTATTTCTACTGAGTCCCCTGTACACCTTAATGTAGATAGGAAAAATATGTGTGAGTAATCAGTGTCATTACAAACAGCCCTATAGTTCTTCATAGAAAATGCATAAACACTGTCTTTAATAGTAAGTACACCTGAGAGGTATGCAACACAGAGATCTGCCTTTTGATATTTCTGGACATGTAAGTTAGTTCTACAGTATATGAAAGTAATTGATTTAAGACAGCAAGACAGTTTTGCTATTTAAATTAAAAAGAAATATGTTATGATTATTTACTTAGATTCTGTTTAAAATGGCAATGTGTGCCATTTCTGAGCTGTGGATTAAATCCAAGAGAAAAGAAGGTCGTGTTAAGCATCCTTGCATTATAGAAAATAACACACATATAGTACTACTGTATATATACAGTATATTATACTATAATACTATATAATAATACAGTACATAGCAACACATGATACTAAAAATGAAGAATGTCCCTTTAACCCTAAGTATGTTATTTTATACGCCATTTATTCTGAAAATAATCAGCATACCAAGGAACTGTATTTATAATTAGATAATTTTGCTGAGTTCATATTTTACATATTTCACTCAGTATAAAAATGGGATAGCAGAAGTCATGATTAAGTTACAAAGGAAGGAAGAAAGACTGCTCAGAACTTCTGCTTTTTTGTTTTCTCCATTACTCTCCAGAGTAAGAAAATTCTCAGTTTCTTACTCTGTCCATTTGAGACATTTCTCCACTGCAGAAGTGATGTTAGAGAAGCTTTCATTGAGGCAGGACTCACACTCAGTGTCTCTGTCCTTTGTACCTGTAGAGACAGATCAAAAATCATTCTTTTTCCTGTATTCAGGCCTGCAGAAACTGGTTACCACTGTTCAAGTTAGTCAGCAGTGCCGTAGTGGTTAGGACCCTAGACTGAGAACTGGAAGTTTGTGGGTCACTGCTTTTGTGTCCTTGACCCCCTCACTCTGATTGCTTGACAAATACACCCCGCTGTGCAAAGGGGTAGAAATGTAACTCTCTTCCAATAAAAGCAGCAGACAAATAATCAATTAGTAATAATCGTAACACAAGCAGAGAAAGAAACAAATCTGGCAGACTGAGTTTAGCCCCAGGCACAAATCCACAGTAGAACATGCAATGATATAGTATTTCTCCGTAATCTTCACATATGTTTTTTTTTCTTTATCTACAGCTTTGTTTTCCTGTGCAGTATTGCTAAGGTTGATACTAATTTATGAAAGAAAACAAATATCAAAATGATTGATATTGCATTGATCCTTTTTGAGTTCTGCAAAAGCTGAGAAGTGAAACACATGCAAGGAAATGTAGTACATTTATCTTAACATATATAGAAATAAACACAATGACATAATGTTAGACTCACTGAAGATTATTTGAAACACTGTGACAGAGTGCCCTTGGGTTAATAGAATAAACAAAAATCTGTAGTCTACTATGTCAAACCGGAGATTAAGGTTTACCTGGTCTTTGAACTCCTTCTCCCACTTCGCATTCTGTGTGCTTAGCACAGGTCACACAGTCCTCACTGCTGCAATGATAGCCCTCCTTGCACACACATTTTCCAACCTCAGTCTTGCTTCCAGGATCCTCAATGATGAAGTTCAGATCTGCACATGCAAGCCGTGTATGGATGTTAATAACAAACCAACAGAAAGCATCATCTGGAGACCAAACACGAGAATTCTATTAACTCGTCTTATTCGACTTATAGCGTGAAATGAAAACCTACTTCCATCACAGTTAGGCTGAATTTTGCATTTTGTGTCACTGTTGTAGTTGGGCATATATTCACCATCCCCACATGGATCGCACTTCGGTTTATCACACGGTTGGAATTCATCTTTCATCTTCGTTCCTGACATACAGAAATGCACATAGGTCATTTGAACAGAATACATTTGATATGAAGAGAACTAGGTCAGTTACAGTATTTTCAGGTATCGTATTTCTACAGAGCAAGAATCATTATTAACATTAATATTTTTCTCTAATAGTGTACAGTAACATAATGGACAAAAGCGTCTCATCACAGGAAAAACTACTGGTGTGTATATTCATCTTAGCTGTACTGGATATTTTATTAATTTAGATACATATGTTTTTGAAGGCTATACACAATTAAAAATAAAAAAAGTCTGAAATGGTTTGAAATGACCGACTGAGAAGGATGCTTCCCATGTAACAGATTTTATTAATGGAAGACAATTAAGCCAACTAAAAACATTTTGAAAAACAGAATACTGTTGACAAGACCTACAGTACACAGGATATATTACTTACTTAAAGCATCTTGTAAAATATATTATAAAGAAATATTAATATTATAAAGCACTAGAATTGTCCATGTTCAAGGTACTGTATCTAGGAGTCAAGCAAAGTTGAAAAGAGGGAACTGGGAATTAATTTCCTAAATTTAGTGTCTCATGCAAAGCCATTGCATGAATGCATGAGTACAAAAAATGTAAGCTAGAGAACAAGTCTTTAAAAGACTGGCAGCCGAAACTGCAACATCTGGTAATGACAACCCTGCCAACCCTACACACAAGGAAGAAAATATTGTTACATTTTTTAAATGTAAGTATAAAATGTCCAAATGAAAAATACTTAATCATTAGGTAAATATAAATAATGTGATTTAAATCTCATTGCAGTACTAAATATGTATAAAGTGATGCTTAAAAACCGAAAATATTCTTAGACGTTTGTAATCTACTAGTGTTTGTAGATAATGTCTCTTCCAGTAAATGGAAGTTCTTAACTTGCACTAAGAGTATCACACACTCTTATTGGCAAAGTCAAACTGACTTTCATTGTGAACTGTACTAAAGATTGTAGTGATAGTATAACTGATTATTATTAACCATATTTGTGAACGAGCCATTTTCTTCCAGTTCTGTTCTTTGTTTGTCTTTCAATTCACGTCCACAGCTCCCTTCCCCAGCACTATTTGTTATGTGCACTGTATCTCAAAGCATATTAACACTTTCAAAAGTGCATTTTTAGATGCAAATTCACTATTGTAAAGAATAAAGTACAGTATACTGTACATGCAAGATGATGCAGACACTTTTATAGTTATTTGTACTCTTAGTTATCGCCACATTGTTGACCATCACTATCTACCTGGTTAAGCAAGAAAATAACCTAAAACTACTCAATTCTTGATTGCTTTTATACTGTTTGAGTTCAGTTGTGCTGCCACCATGCACCTTACAAAATGATGTGTTAAACTTTGTTGCAAGTAATAAATTGTGTTGCAAATAACATGCTGCATGCACCACGTATAAAAGCTTTGGATGTACAACTAAACCTCACCTGGCTCACATTTTTTACAGCATTCTCCATTCTTCATATAGTTCGTTGTCTCATCGCAGGTCAAAACGGTGGCAATCAAGGACACCTAAAAACAAGCAATGAAAATTAACCAGAAGCAATCCCTCATAGTAATCCGAAATGTATTTTTTCTGATTTTATGTCTAATGCATGTGTTTTATGTGTTTCTCAGACTTGCCAGGTATGATTGGCTGTATCTAACTGTTCCATTCTCCGTGGCTCTGCAATACACTACTGTTCTGTCTGTTGGAAAGAAGTCACGTGTTCTTAGTCCTGCCTGGCATCCTATGCTTCAAATTGAACATCAACATAAGGATCACTGCAGTACAATGAAGTATTACCATATAAGATGCTTTATTTAATATAAAGCAATGCTAGTAGTTTATGTCATAGGAACAAAACTGTTTTTTCAGAACATCATTAAGAGGTATGATGTCTAACTGCACAAAGACCATTGATTAAGAAGGCTTTCTGACCCATCAGACTTATCTGCTTCTATTTCAAATACTGAAATATAAAGTTCTATATATTCCTATAACCAGAACTGGTTGTACAGAAAGCAACCCAAGTATGAAAATCCAATGAAATTCATCACAAAGTTCTAACCTGCACCCATGTGAGCATGGGCAGAACTTAAACTCTGCAAAGACAGACTTCCCAGCCATCAACTGAGGCCCTATGAGGCAGTAGTGCTAATCAGTAACTCCAGTATAATACACTCCAATATTACAAACAAGTGGCTTATTAATGAGCTGTACTAAGGCTGCTTGCAAACCTTTGAATCACTAGGTTTTTCATACTGAACAGACTCGAGTTATTGTGCATAATTTTGTGACTTTCCTAAACTCCTGTAAAGGATGATATGAATTCTGTACAACAAACAAAAGAGGTGAATGAAAGTGTAATATTAAGCTTTCTATTAAACAGCTTTTTCACAGTTCTTAATGCTTTATAGGTAAATGTCTCTCTTTATGTTTATAGTTTATAGTTTATGTTAAGATAACGATTAATAGGCTCGCAGTGTGAACCCTAAACCTTTTCAGAAGATGTAGCACTAGATAGACAGATTTTGTCTGACTAGATAAATGAAAAAAGAACAAATCCTTCCAATCTCCAGGCCTAACATATCCAAGGCAGGCCTGGAAGTTTTTTAATGATCTCCTGAAAAACTTCCAAGTTTTCCCCTTTTAAAATAGCACATACAACTGGGGTGAAACAAAGATCTAAGAAATTAGTAAATGCATTCTGTAAAAGTGATAAAGGGATACTGCTCCACCCTAATAGCTGATTTTAAAGACCAAGATGTATAATAGATGTATATGTATATTTTTTTCTCCATCATGAAAAGGTGACTAGGTTGGGGTTCAGATGAACTATTTAAAAGACATTTTTAATCTTGCCTCTAAATTGAAACAAATCAATACAGTGCATACTGTAAGTTTAGCATTAATTGAAAGATAAATTGGAACTGGTGCTAATTGTTAGACAACATTAAAATACATTGTTGTTGCACTATATACTGTGAACAAACTAGATCTAACCAGAATATTTTTTTATAGGTTCTACTGTATTCAGCAGCTACAGTACATGCTAGGAGTTTGATTTTGCATTCTTTTGCTAGTATATTCCAGCAGACTGTTATCAGGACAGAAGTAGTGATGCTGTTCAGACCAGTGCAAGCTCGGTAAACATTAAGATGCTTTCACCTATTCCAGCAGAGGGGGTTTCACGCAGAGCTCTTGGAGGCATGGTGTCATTGTGGTCTGTGTTGCTGTTTCACAATTCATGAGCTCCTTGTTCACTTCTAGACTGCAGCACCTTCTGTGTGGAGTTTGAACTGCTCTCCATGTCTGCATGGGTTTGAACCAGTTTAGTCCCAGCTTCTAAAGATATGCATGCCACTCCCTACAATAGACTGGCACTCCTAGTCCTTCCTTGTGCCTATGCTTCTAGGATAGGCTCCAGGTTGCTGCATCACTTACAAGAAGCAAGTTGCCATCTGATTAAGGATGGATGAATGCAAGGCTCTTTCTGTCACAACATGCCTATAGTAACTGATATGAGGCCTGTTGGGAAACCTAGGTCCTGGAAAACCCCAATGCAGCAGGTTTCATGCATGGTCATGAAATCATGATGTAACCTTAGGTCCTATTTGCGTTTTCTTCCGTTGAGGAGTTTGTAGTGTTTTTGAGTCGTGTGGAGTCCTTTGGTTCATTTGGTGGCTAGGTTTACGGTACTGTGACTCTGTGCCTTCTGATTAGTTATGGGGGGAGAACGTGACAAGGAAATGTGGAAATCAAAAAGTGAGAAAGGGAGAACAAGTGTGAAGATTATTCGTCTCCATCATGTTCTATTCTGTACCGGCAGAATGTTAACAACCATCACATGGACCCTACAGTTACAATTATTTCTAAAGTCTCTGAGCAGCTTCATTGTGAATAATTAAGCAGGAAGGGATTTGCTAAATTAATTTACTAATCACCTGTTGAAAAACAATTCTAAGTACCCCTCAGACCTCTGACAAACAAAATTCTCTTAATTGAACTGTATACTGTACGTGTTTATATGGCCAAGAATTAGTGGGCTTTCCCAAGCTTTAGAAACAGGTACTGTACAAAATCAACTGGATCGAAGCTCTTTGGGACCAAGGTTGGAGAGCATTGCTGTATAGTGACATTTCTAAGTGGTATTTAAAATTATATCCAAATATTTAAACCAGATGTGGTGATGTGATCAACTTTGTACTGTGTTAATACACAATACACAATATTTTGTTACCTGTATTGTGCATTAAAAATATATGCTGTAACTTATTTCCATTTCCAACACAATGAGCACACAAAAAATTAAATAATGTGCACAATGTTTTCTACATCTAAGGATGTTGTTTTTTTTTCAAGAAGTAAAATGTTTCCAGACCCAGATATACAGTATGCCTTTTTGTTTTGTCTATTTTGCTACTAGTGACAAAGCAGTTCTTAAACGTTAAGGTTCCTCCCAAAGTAACCTCAAACTAAACACACAAAGAAACAAGCTAGCCTCACTGTAAAACACCTGCATGGCATACGTGTTCATATGTGGTTAGATCAAAACGATAACACCTCATCTGTTGTGTGAAAACCCGAAACTTTTACTAGGACCGAAACGGCACAGAAAACCTACTTTTTTCTAAATAAAAAATTCTAAATAAATAGAAGAAGATTATATCTATTCTTTATAAATACCGTACCTGTATACACGGATATTTTAAGGGAAAAAATTGCAATAACGGTGTGTGTATAATTGTGTACACAATAATGACTTTGTGATTGTCTGTCTTCTGAAAGTGAGTGCACATTCATATCGCAATCTTTGTATTAGTCAGACAGACCTTAAAAACAAATCAGCAGCCAGAAGTGTATATTTCTGTTCAGCTAGATAGCAGAGAGCGTGTGAAATTAACGATGGGGGTCGGCATTTTCAACACCGCCGCAAAACTGCTGGTTGTAAGAGCCGTGAACCCTGGTCAACATAAATTGTAAAACATTGTCTGATGCACAAGATGTAAAATGATTAACATAAACAGAGGTCATTACACTGAACTACCAAGTGCAGAAATACTGACATCTGTTTGTATAATAGAAACTGTTGCATTCACGGATAGCACAAACAAAATTATATGATACCAGTAAACTTTATAAATAGTAACTGTATATAAAGTTATCCGTCGTCCTGTTTATTAAAACGTTTTCATTTGATCGATATGATTTTAAAGACATCTGACATTTTGAAATCAACACCACACCCTATAAAATCCGTTAAATAATATTTTTGCAAGACTTTCTTTTGGAATAAATAAATAAGAAACATTGAATAATAAGAAACGGAAAGATCAGCTGCACATGCAAGGAGGCAAAGTGCTTTTTTTTATATATACGGGTCACTATTCATTTTACATTCAGAAGTTTAATGTTTAAAAAATGAAGAGATTTATCTCTCAAGGCCAGAGACATAAAGATATAGCGGTTAAACTTGCTTCCTTTACGGAAAGTCCCTCTCTAAAACTATGCTGTTCAGCCAAAAGTCCCCAACATACCCCCCGAATTTCAATTGAAAAGCACTGTTTTTCATTGAAATGCTTTAAAACTGTTAGAAAAACATCACTGCAATGCCCAAGATATACCAAAAGAATTGACATGATGATCATTTACGGCATGTACGACTACTAAATATCACAGATTCTTCAGTTTTATTAGAACTGTCTCGGATTTTAACGTTATTTCACGTACCGGTAAAAAAAAACAGTTGAAGCATAAAGTCTGTAGTTTTTTTTTCATTACTTCAATTATATTTATAAATTATATCGATAATTCGTATACGTACTGTATGCAAGCAAAGGGGAAAGTACTGGTAAAAGTATAGGTCAATGCAATAAAAGTAGCATCTAGGCATATCCAGGAGGATTTGTGTTCTTAAAACAATGCGTCGTATTTCTGTTAGAAAGAAAGCGAAAATACAGCAAATTGTATTTGTTATTACGCCATAACGACACATCATCTGCATGGGTGGGAGAAGGTGGGAGTTGGGTCCTCTCTTGTGAGGTGACATCCCTAACACAACAACCAAGTCTCAATAGCGTCTACTTTTCTCCAGATTCTCAATCTAGCAGTAGTAGCGACTACATGCTGTACATAAACATAAAATAAAGCTGTAAATTGGACTGCGTGCAGAGAAATCGAAAGTAAAAACATTAACGTCATACTGCAGTGTCTCGCCTGACTGCCCCTGCCACCTAGACACTGGTGAGTGATTTTTAAAAAGAAAATAACAGATAGAAACCTAACGCGCTCCTGTACCAAGCATAACAGTAATAACACACTACAGTATATCGCATTTGCACTAGGAACCCAGACATATTTCAAAGTACATGAAAGTATGTCGTTTTTACAACATTTAAAATGGTCAAAACTCTAGCTCTACGAACTACTGTACATACTGTACATCGCTACGCCCAGGTACTTACCACCACGATGATATGGAAAATCTTCATTTCTGCACTGTTGTCTGGGTTGTTCTCAGTCGGGTACTGCACCGTACTGACTGCTCGATATGTGTCGACTGCGGTTGTCGAAGCTAGCTACATCAAAACCCCGACCTGCTCCAGCCAATCACTGTGCACGGGGGATTTCCAGAGTACTCTGCAAATTCTCACCAGACGTTGAGTATTTCCACTATAACAATTTTAATACAAATGCATAACATAACTTTTTCATAAAATACACATAGAGAGGCTAGGCCATTTGTTTCTATCAGTACTTGTAAACCTACACTATGTGCTGTACAGATATTATCTGAACAGTAAGTAAATAGATATCCAAATTGCAAATTGTCTGTTCTGGAAACAATAACATGATAGGATTAGGGGTTAATTCCTGTTCTTGCCACTTTTTGCCATTTGGTCATATTACATACTGTAAATGTATTTTGGGGACAGGGATATTAAGACTGTGAAGCTGCAGTCTGTATCTGGAATGGAGTCTGACATTGCAGACACTATGATACTGTAACCTGTTCTAATGCTTCTGTTTCTTTCCATCATTAATCTGCATGGTAATGTGAGTTGGGACAGATATCCTACTTGGAGCAATTAACTGTGTCAAATGCAAGTGACAGTAATTTTCCTTCCCACACTGCCAGCAGTATTGTCCATTGATCCAAATACCATCTCCAACAATTTTGGATTGACTGATATATTTTGTGCGAATGGCCATGCTTGACCGTGTGTGACCAGAAATGACAGGAAAAAGTTGAATCAATGGAAAAAAAAATAGAAACCCAGGAGATTCTGGTAACATCCCATGTGCTCGTTGCAGTGAATAATAATAAAAAAAAATCATTGAGTGCAGGTGAATATCTGCCTTCATGTTTTGTTATTGCCTACTATTGTCATTTTATTGAGAAAACATGTGACGTCTCGCTTAGGCTCATGAATGTGTTCTGCCAGATTGACTAGGATCCTGTACCTTTAAGTCTGGTTTGACCAATGCTGCACGGGGTTGCCCATAGGTTCCCACAGTACAGTATTTACCTTGTATTGACTACAGTATATGCAGAATGAGACGTCCTCTATCCTCTAACATTATATACAACTTTACATATTGTATATTAAGAGAAACTATAAGACTGGATATATGTACAATAGACTTCATCTAGTTGCAAGTATTGTAACTTGTTGCTGTTCGTAGTGACTGTCACCTGTTGCATTCTTATCTATACCCAGAAAAACACCTGAAATTTAACAAGAATCCTGTCCAGGAGTTCAATAGAAAGAAGGGGATTTAAGATGAGTAGCAATATTTTCTCATTTGGGAAATTCAGCAACACACTGTGATGGCATGTCTCACTCATTGTTCATTTGGCATCATAAATTTGTTAACCATGTCTGACTCTAAGATGGTAGTTTCACTTCAAGAAAATGGTTATAATTTTTCAGAGTAATGTCACATAAAACAGAATGGTCCCCCAAGTAGGACACTTTGAATGAATACAGTATATTATAGTCACTTATTGAAATGCATGTATCATATCACAAGTGAAAAAATATGCATTTCACTTGTCTGTCCTCTTTGGATACTGTACTATTGTAAATGAAGCATGCCACCACCTTCAGTTTTTCCTCCAAGCACTGAAAATCAAAAGCTACAAAACCTCAAGGGTAAAGACTTTAGACTTTGTGATAAGATATCACATCTTTGGTTGGTACTTAAACCTTAACATCTGAATAAGTGCAATGGAATTAGTGGACTACAACCAGAGTAGCCAAGCAGTAGGATTAACAGACCGAATGCCGCTGGAGATGAAGCCAGTTGATATCTTTTATGTTCACAAAACTCTGTGTTTGGTTATGGTACCTCTTTTCTAGAACTTGCAGAACTTACACAACGTTTTAAGGAGAAACAAATTCTTCTCCATACTTTTCCATTAGGCTTCAGACAACACCATAGCACAGCCCTGGTGAGGGTGTTGAATGATCTGCTTCAGATTCAGGAGTGTTGGCTGTTCTGGTGGACTTTTGTGCTGCCTTTGACACTGTTAATCATGAAATACTTCATAAAATAAAATAAATCATTTTAGACTTATGTTAGAATCTCTGGGGTAGCTCTTATTTGTTTTGGATCCAGGTTTCTGTTGAAAAGAAATTTGTGGCTCTGGGACTAATGGCATCTGACACCGATTTACTGAATCTTGGTGTTCCACAAAGCTTGGTTCTAGGGACTCTTCTCTTCACTTGGCCTGACCTCTACTGTGTTAACTTATATTTTTACACTGATAACTCTTAAATGTCCGTGCAGGCTAAGGCAGGCATGGATTGAGATAAGAATTCTCAATTCTGTTTTATAAGATATTGATAAAATGGGGGGTTACAAAAATGGTGAAAGTCAGGAATTGACCAAGCAGTAGCCAATAAGTAAAAGAATTGTTCATAACCGATTTTTCTAGAATACCCAAGCAGTTGGTATAATTAGAGGCACTTGAATTCTTTATTGTCTGGCACAGCTTTGTTGAAAAGAGTAATAATACAGGCACACTTGGTTAAACAAATATTTATTAATGATGACAATACAAACACTATACTACACACAACAAAACATATAAAACACAATTACTCTATGTATACAATATTTATAGACAAGGCATTTCAGAGGCCTAGCATTCTTATCACTCAGAAAACCCCCCAGACTTCTACTGAGTATGAAACTTTTAAATATTGCCTACAGAGGCCAAATAAGAGATAAGCTGCCTTCTAAATAAATGTAAAACAACTTGCAGTTAAATCTCTCTCTCTGCACCTGGATGCCACAAAATAAATGGGAGCTATTCTAAAAGCTCACTCACAAGCAGGAAAGACATCTCTAAGCAAGGTATCTTTTACCCAGGAAAGCCAAGTTCCCTAAAAACAGAGAATTGCAAACTCTCTCTAGCAGGGCTCAGATAATAAGCTCCAATCAGGTTTTTGTTTGGATGATCATGGAGTAGGGGCTTTCGCCTGGTGTAAGCTTCAAGTTCAAACTTCTCTCATGTGGTCTGACCTCCTTTCCTCACCTCTACTTTCTCCTTTTCTTGTTGTCTCTCCCTCTCTCTGTGGTCTTAATGTGATCTTATACAGTGTGTTTCTGGACTGCTCATTGATCATCATTAACCCACAACCTATTGTAGTTACCTACAGTAGGTACTGTATACCAATGTAAGGGAAAGCTTTGTTAGTATCACAATTAAAATAAAAATCACCTTCAATGTTCTGTTTACAATACAAGGGCTTCCCCCGGTTGCTTTTGTTTCCTCCCACAGTCCACAAACATGCTGGTACTGTATTTAATTGGCTTCTGTGAAAATTGACCCCAGTGTGATTGAGTGTCTGTGTCTATGTCTGTGTCTGTTGCTTGCCCAGATACTGCAGATTCTAGCTTCCCCTCAACCCTGTATTGGATAAAGTGGTTTGAAAATGAAGGGATGGACAAATTAGAGTCATTTTGAAGTCAAACATATTCTTTAATAGTAGGTTTATGCTTATTTATACTTTATGTTTATAAATTAATTTTCCTAAAAGAAAACATAATATCTGTCCATATATAAATCCATGATTCATAAGCTAGTCCATGATTGTGTTTAACTAACACAGAGAGTTGAAGTTGCTGCTACAAAATAAATAATTGTGTAGTGAATGAAGCAAACATTTGCTCAATGCTTCTTAATTATTTCTGAACAGAACATTTTCTGTTCAACTATGAATTAACAACAATCGGTTTAGTTTATCTATCTAATCTTGTAATGTCTTATCTTTCTCACCACAAACAGCCATCTAAATTCAATCTGTCTGACTGTGTACCTGTGCAGCTTTGATCTGCAGTTTATACCAGGACAGAAAATCCATCTACAGCTCGGATTGAATCAAACCTGATTTTGATCTAATCTACCCCCAAATTGCAAATCACAAACCAGGAACAGGATGACAAATGTTTCTTTGCCAGAGACTTTTTTTTCTTCTGGCTAAATGGAAACCCATCATCACAGGCTGGTTATTTTTTCAAATTACTGTAAAACATCTGTCTGTTGGGAGTTTATGAAAATCTCCAATTCACGTCATGCAGAGTCATTAAAGCCACGGGATATTGACCTTTTGACAACATTTGTGGGAAAAGCCGAGAGACTCTTTTTAGAACCACTTCTGTGTTTTCAATAATATTCCAGATTCTTCCTGTTTTATGTTACATATAACTCCTTCCCTTCTAACATATTATTCAGTGTGTCAAACTATTTGTCCTCCTTCCAACTAGTATGGTTGTATATGCAGTACTGTTGTATATAATATCAGGATATAAATAATACCAGTATATTACATATAATATATATAAACATACTGGTCAATATATCTGTATATTTAGACTTGATCATGTATTTGAATTAAGAATTGTTTAAAGACTATAAAACAGAGAATTCAGATTGGGGTGATGCAGTTAGCAAAACAAAACAGTATCACAGGGGTCTGTGTTAGGATCACTCTGTAATGCTGATACGGGTGTTACCAAAAACAGGTTAGAAAACACCACAAAATAAATGAGAAATAATCTTTTTCAGAGTTCAACACAGGGCACACCTCTGCCGGATGATATTTAATGCAGACAATTGAAGAGTCTTCATGTAGCAAAAACAAACTAGAAATACAGAAGAGGAAACAGTGATCTTGAAATTAGCAATGTGTGAAAAAAGTTTTTATGTTGACATACTATAGTTTTCATCTTCTAGACACTGTGTGAAAGCTATAAAATTGGCACGTAATATTATAATATGTAGTCAATTAGAATACTTTAAAGGGACTTTATGTTAAAATTGTGGAATGCCCTAGTGGAATGACCTCATTTTAATAAACGTTAAAGTTTAACCACCAAGTTACAAAAAAGATACAGTACAGCTGCTTTGGAATCAATCCAGAGTGGGTAAGGTATATTCCAGGTCTCAAAGGAATTTCCTATTTTGTCTAGCTAAAAGAAATCTTTATTGTCTCTAAAAGAGAAGTCTAGCAGTGACTTAATTAAAGGCACTGGGCTTATTGGACTTCCTTAGAATTAACAGTGAAACACAAACGAGAAGACACAAATGGAAACTATTTTTTTAAAAACTCATATCCTGATTTGTGCTTTTCTTAACTTTGAAGTTAGCTGAGTTGATTTCTCTTCATGGTTGAATCTGTGCTCTGAAGCGCGCAACAGAGCAGGTGTATTTATTCAGAAATCATGTGAACCACTATTATTGACTTATGTCATTTAACTGATTGTGTGACTTGTAAAAATAATTTAGTGCACCTGAATTTAAAAACAAAACTACTTTGTCATTGCAAAGTGGAAGAAAACTTGATATATTTCTTTTTTTTTGCTACAGAATTTGTTAAATGTTTTTAGTAGATGTTTAACTTTCAGCTATTAAAGTTTGAGTTTCAAGCTTGTTTATAAATATTAACTTTGAAAGCACGTGTATGCATTTATACACATAATTGTACAAAATGAGACATCATTGGAAGGGTGTTAATTGTTTTACAAGGCACTGTAAATATTCTATGTAACATACATACATGTATATATAAATGTTAGTATTTTGTGTATTTTATATAGAATATTTATACTGTAGTATATATTTTAAACAGTAGTTCTTTAAGTAAGAACTATTGATGCCTATCAATAGTGCTGTCAGGTAGGAAACCCTGCTTTTTGCAAAGCCTGATTCCATATTGTTTTTAAATTACAACCAGGGAACTTGAGTCATCATTTTTATACTTATAAAGTGCATTGTTGGCAGTTTCTGTCTTAAGGTACTAATGTACATTAGGTATGTCTATGTTGTATTGCATTTTGAGTCACATCAAATTGCTGAGCTTGTCTATAAACACAATTTCTGTTCTCGTGTGAATTATATGTGAGCCACACTGAAGAAATGAGATTAACAGCTAAACTGGTGCGAAACTACGTTATACAATATGAAGTTCACACATAAATGACTTTCGATGATATTCAGCCTTCCAATAGCAGCTTTGATATGTGAAGGTTTTCATTGCTCAGAAACCACAAGCAAAAGATCCCTCATTCTACCACATCGTTCTCTTACCTTAGTTCTCCCAAAATACAGCTTTACAACCAACAATGAAATTAGTAATTTAGCTAGAATAAACACCAAATGAACACCTCTGGTTCTCAAGTGGATCTTGAAAACCAGAGCCGCAGATGAAGATACAACCAAAAATACTGTGAGTTGCTACTATGCTACATTACATTGAAAATCCCACTGGCATTGTTTGTTTTTTTTTTCATAAGATGTCATTGTAAAGTTTTATCTACTGAATTAACCAAAAAACACCCACAGACAACCTGAGCCTACCAAGATCCTTGTGGATTCAGGAATGTGCTATTGTCATTAGATTTTGTTCATTGGATTATAGCAAGAGATAGGATGGATGGGCAGGCATACAATCAGAATAGCTCCAACGGCTTCTGCAGTATACACTCTTTTTGACGTTTTCCAGATTCTCCTTTTTCAACTTCTTAGATCAAGCTGTGTCAATTGTGTCAATGGTTTTATGGACGTTAAGTCCAATCTTGTGTTCCCTTATTTGGTTGTAAGAGATTTAGTCTACAGTTATCGAATGTCAAAAGCACACAATTCATATTATGTTGTCCAGAAAACCATCATCTGCAACAGGCACACACTATCTTTTGATAGGAACTCTTCTGTGAAGTAGGTCATAAGACACCAGGTGCAAGACTATTGTAGTTCCTTAACCCATAAGACACCAGGTGCAAGACTATTGTAGTTCCTTAACCTATCTACAGTATTTCCACCATTGCATTTGTAGAATTGATTGACAGCTACAATAGGCCGCATTTCACACCTCATTTCCACTGCCACTCTTAGGAAGACAGCAATATTTTTATTAGTGTTCTGTTCAGTATTCTGTTCAGGTCACCAAACGCTTTAAATATCAGGTGAGTGCATTAAACCAAAACTGAAATGAGTCTGAAAAGCAGATGGACCAAAAATGATTAATTTATATGTGGCAGGTGAAACTAATATGAACCAATGCTCTGTCCTCTGCAAGGCAAGTCTCAGAAATGACACCTGTTTGAGAAAGAAAGGAATCTCTAGTGGCCTTAAGAAAATAATGGGTAAAGCATAAAGTATCAGTTATTGATCCCTTGAAACACATATCTTGGTACTTTCCCATAGTAAGCCAAGAGTGTATATACAGTAGGTCATATTTGAAGAACTCATCATCAGACTATATTAAATCTATTATAAAAGAGATAATTTTATGATGATGTTCTGGCTGAAGTACAGATATTTAGTGCCATTTAATGCCACACAGTATGTATGATACAAGTTCTAAACATCTCTTCTAAACATTGCATTATAGTTATTTTCTCCTTCACCTGTGCATGTGCACCTATTAACTTGTTTCCATTGGTGTAGAAAATTAATTAAATTCAAAAGTCTGATCCAAGACGATACTGTGCTTGTGATCACAGACCTCTGCTATGGGAATTTTTGCTGATGTGCTCCTTGTCATGATCCTTTGGTTATTTATCCACTAAATTAAATAGTGACAATACAATAAAGCAATTAGAGGTAACTGTGCCATTCTGATGTTTTCATATATGATGACTGATTTATTATTTCCTGTCTGGTGGTATGACTAAAATAAGGTTTGTAATGTTGTTTATCATCACCAAAAATAATTCAGTTGAAATTAGAAATATTTAGCAGGACATGTATGTCTTTTTATTTTATCTACTAGAATATTTTGCATCTGAGTCAGCTGGGTGGAGGACTTTTGTGTGTAAAAAGAAGACCAAATCATTCTTAGACCCCTCTTCCTGCTCACTGTAAACAACCATGTATTTACTTTGCCAACAGCTAGATACAGACTAAAGTTATTTTACTGTTATTTCAGTATGATCATTAGTTAAGATAGAGTTGTTATTCAAATAAAGAGTGTAAGCTTTTCAGATAGTCTTGATCTGAAGTTCTTGTGGCTGTACTTTCATGTTTAGTTGTTTTTACAGGAAGCACCATGGAGAAGTGCCAAGGTGAGGGAAATGCAGTGGAAGTGGATTAGGACTGTGGATGTTTCCAAAGCCTCTCATGTGACTTCTTGGAAATCATTTCCTTTCTCTGATTCTAGACACAGCAGTGCTTCCAGTGCTGAACTTCAGCATTGCATCTGCATATTTTCTGATTTTCATGGAGAAGGGATACGTTTCACTTTTCTTCTGGCCATCCTACTAAGATTATTGTGGAAGAGAAACAAGAATGTATGTCAAATTTGGCTGATTTAAAGTGGAAACGATTGGTATGACTAATTTAGAGGAAAAAAGCTCATTGCCTTAATACGAAAACACAAAAGAAGATCTGTACTAAAACAAAATGATTAGGTTTCTGGAATTGTAAACAATTTTTTTTTTCTTTTAACCGGATGTATTGTCACACCTCTGTACAAATTTGAAGTCCAAATTTGAAAAGGCGAGAGTTAATTTTAAAGTTTCGGATTTGATGAATAGTGTAAGGTTGTGAAATAGGAAAGACATCCCCACCTATGTTGGACTCAGTTTTACAGAGTTTCCTGTTTGCCATTATGGCAGAAAAGGGAAAATAGGAGGGGATTTAGTTCTGCCAGTGTCTCACAAAACTGTTCCAGGACTTTTATATTACACACTGTGCCTTGCGTTCTTTGAATGATTTTCAATTTTGTTCAATTACAAACAAGATAACACATTTTTTAATTTATGATGAACATTAACAATCCATACCCTCATCATTAACAGCTGGACATGCATCACACACACTCCCGAAATGACTGTTATTTATTTTTCCTTCTGTATAGGTTTAATCAGTTGCATTTCATCTGATATGCCTGAATAAGATGTGCTTTCTAAGTGTTGGCTCTTCAACGAAGCACTGACAACTTATTTCTGAGCCTGCAGTTACCAATTTCCATACCGATTACCTTTTTTAAGAACTGTAAGCAAATTTAGTAATGTACCTCAAATACAAAATAAAAAGTGACTAGCTTGTAATTAAGACCTTGGCTGGAAAAAAACAACAGAAGATGGGAATATCCCAGGAACCAATCTCTTCACAGCAATATAAAATGTCTACCATTTGAGAAATTCATATTTGTTAATGGTAGAAAATCATTCCTTTATTGTTGTATATCCCTTTGTTTTAAATTGTGTTCATTTATCTTGTTGTGTCACCCATTTAGACCAAGACATATAGTCTCTTAAATCTACCTAGAGTCTGATCTAGCTGCAATGCTTACTAGGAGTGGAAAATCACCACCCTGGAGGTGTTAAATAAAAATACAGACCCAAAATTACAAATTGCATACCCCATACCTTTCAACAGCTTTACCTTTCCAAAGACTTTTTCCTTCTACAAATAAAAACTGTTTATCAAGTCCTGGGTTTGTGAACTGTGAGTGGCAGGTGGATTGAATGTTGAGTTATTCTAGGTCTGAATAGTATGAATGCCCTTAGAAACAAATGTACTATTGTATTGTTTTCAAAAAAAGCATTAAACTAAGGGTGTATTGTAATGAAAGCTGTGTGAGCAGAGTAGTTGTTGTCTGGAGGAAGTATAGTACAGAATGAACAGGGAACAACACTTCCACATTTCTGTGATTGCTAATCTTATACAGTAGTTACATCTGAAAGGTCTTAATTTCAGCTTTGTCAGATACACATCTGGTACTTTAAATTAATATATATATTTTAATACATACCGTATGATTAATTAATTAAGACCAGTAACATATCTCTCACAATTTGAAATGCTAACTAGAAGGGTTTCACTATAGAAACCCTGTACTTTCCCTAGTCACCTACTCATCTGTATGGAGCTAATTGTTTGTAGCAATTGTTGCAGCATTATTATTATTATTATTATTATTATTATTATTATTATTATTATTATGAATAATAATATTAATAATAATAATATTAATAATAATAATAATAATAATAATAATAATAATGTTAATGCCATTCCTTTACTATGCTGTCACAATTTGCTTGTAGTTATTTTTTAAAGAACAGTATTACCAAAACTGTCTTGATGACCATAAACGTCAGTTATTTTTCCTCTGCCTTATAAATATAATTTTGAAGACTGGAATTATTACATTATCTAAAAAATGTTTGTTTTGTTTTTTAGTAAAAAAGGAATTACTGGGTTTTATTCAATGCGTTTGACATCTACTCAAAATTCACAGATTACACAGATCTGGCATGATGGGGCCCACAGGATAGTAATACTGATTTAACATACAACATATCCATGTTTTTATGGTTTAAACTTGAAACATTTTTTAACTTTCGCTTGTAAGCTTTTACAGCCCTAATTACTGAGTGGAGAATACACTAGGGGTGTAACTATGGCAGGTACTGTAAATTTGTATCTACAAGAATAGTGGCCAATCACTCTCTGTGTGTCTCTATTCATCTGTTCTTCAGAAAAGTTGTTTTTCTCTTTTCTCCCTCCTAAACACCCATACATTATTTTCCTCCATTCTCTTTCAGGTAGTTTTACACTTGTGTGCTTTAGTCTTCCTTAGTTTGAAATATCCTTGTCCACAATTACAGTACCATGTCTTTGGCAACGTTTCTCACAAACAGACCTGTCACCTTTAATTTATTTATAGGGAAGTGCTCTTGTGCCAAAACTACCTACCCAATGACCAAGCAACCCAGCAGGTTCATCTGCACAAACAGAAAACTTTCCATGCAATTTTGAACAAAACGACAGAAATTACAGTTCAAATCAGCAAGGAATTTAACTATGAAAATCCAGCACAAACTTTGAATGCTCTATCAGCCATCCACAAAAAAAAAATGAAAAAAAGAACAGAAACTGATACCACCTGTATATTTGTTTTTATATGTCACCAACATTTCCCTCTTACTTTACACAGTGTAACGCATAAAGGAATGCTCTCCTAATAAACCAATTTTACACAAAGTACATACAGTACACGGAAATATTTACCATAATGTCAGCAAACATTACAATTCACTAGACATAAAAATACAGATGGGTCTAAAGGAAAGGGGGTGTGTTAAAAATAAAACAAATTTAGTATCATGTTATTTAACCTTTGCCAAGAATTTTGTACTGTATGAAAAGGGGAAACCCAACAGCAATTCTCAGGTTCACCACAAGCAGTCACTGCACTTTAAATGTTATTAAAAAAAAAAGAAAGAAAGAATAATGCTAGATTTCCCCCCAATCAAGTATGCACACTAACATGGTTTAGCTTTTAACAGCAACTTTTAATGATTTTATTTACTAATACAGATGTATTCAGTTCTGCAGCCTGAATAGAAATATGTAAAGCAAATGCATTGATAATTATTATTTTTTTATTTCTCTTAGCACTGTCTTAGATTATTTTGAAATATGGAACTTTGCAATTAAGACTCTTTTAGGAATATGTAACATCTTCCTTTTCAGGTATTAGCAAAGCACAAATGACTATTCACTTATGCACTCTTCACATCCACAACCTCCAATTACAGTAATTTAGTTAAATGTTTAACATCACTTTATTAACCCTTACAATCTCTTGCATTAGGAATTATCTTTTTGCATACCCCAGCTTGCTTTCCATGAGACACACAGACAGGGAGAGAGCCTGGGGTCAGAGCACAGGGTCTGCCATTGTACAGCACCCCTGGAGCAGTTGGGGTTAAGGGCCTTGCTCAGGAGCCCAACGGAGTAAGATTCCTCTGCCAGCTGTGGGATTTGAACCAGCAACCTTCTAACCACAGGCGCAGAGCCTTTGCCACAGAGCCACCGCTCCACCCCAACTTTGTTATTGATATTATTTTAAAAAACACCCCAAAACCTTGCTATTCACTAGCCCTGTGTTACTGTACCCTCCTGTATTCCATCACACTCTGTGTACTCTTTTTGCCTTCTTACAAACACCACTTGCTTTGTTGCCACTAAAGAAATGTAGACCCAAGAATCCTCCATTTTGCTGCAGCTGTACTTCTTGAAGCATTTATATTTATGTATAGGCCTTCACAATCTAAGAACAGTATCTTAAGAAAATGAGAAATACTTTAAAATGTGAACAAATAAACACTGAAGCGAATGACTAATGTGGTCAACATGGAGGTAGAGTGGTTAGCATTACTGCCTCACAGCCTGGGGTCCTGGGTTGAATTCTGGACCCGGGATGCTACTGTATGTGCGTGGACTTTGTATGTTCTCCCTGTGTTCACGTGGGTTTTTTGAGCAGGTACTCTAGTTTCCTCCCACAGTTCAAAGACATAGTGAAAGGTTAAGTGACTTCTGGGAAACCTGGCCTTGCACCTGTTGTTTGCCAGGATTCGCTCTGCCTACCCCACGGCCTTGTATTGGATAAAGTGCTTAGAAAATGGATGAAAGAATGAATGCCTAATACAACTGAAAATAAATCAACATAAATCTCTTTTTAGGTACTGTATATGTGAGATTTTAACAGAAATTTGCACTCATTAATGGAAAGTACAGTTGAGGTAAACATCGGATACGACATAGTGCATGTATAAGCCGTTTTTTGCTTCCTTGTACTGTATATGTAAGGCTAGAAGGGGAAATTGCTGTAGACTTTGGTTTACAGAACGTCAGAGTGACCCTTGTTTTGCTTTTCCTGCGCTTTTGTGTTAGAGAAATCGAACAGTTAGGTGTAATCCACAGTGATTCATAAATTGAATGGGGGGGATTTCCGATATCCCAAGGGGTAATAAAACATAGAGATTTAGGTAGAAGGCTGAAGTTTGTAGACCAACGGAATTCCCCCGGCAAGACAAACACTGCTGGCCACTCAAGTGGGTAAGGCTGCACCTGCTAGCTTGGTCACATGATTAGAAACAGGCAGCAGCAAGTAAATCTGAAAGAACCTTTGATTTTAGTCTGACTGATCTCCTAGCTGTTGGAGACTCTTTTGTTGTAAATGTAAAGATAACCAAAAAGAGTTAGTAGTGGTGTGAACACGATGGGTTTATGTTCCTAACTAGACTGAATATGTCAGCAAAATTAAAATAAGTCATCAGCTTTACAGTTGGTTAGCTCTTACCTTGGTCGTTTTCAAACAACACCATTCTTCCAGCTGCCCAACTGTCCTTTTCTCTTTGATCACTCAATAAAACTCGATAGAACAGCAGTACCATCCAAGAGCAAGCCATTAATTAATTATCCATCAGACAGCCAATTGTCTTCCTAGAGTATCAGGGGACATGGAGTCTGCCCTGGCAACATACAGTACAGCCTTAGGCAGAATTACTCCCTGGACAGGATGTCTGCCCATCACAGGTCACATAAACAAGCACCTACTAACAGGAGGATTTACAGACACCAGTCAACATAACGAGCTTGTCTTCTGAAGATGAGAGCAACAGAACACAGGGAAGAACACAAAAAAAAGGAAAGACATGTTAACCTCACGTAGAAATATGGAGAGGACATGTTGATCTCTCACAGAAACATAGGGAGGTCATCTCACCAATGAATATACCATAAGGAGGACATGTTAACCTCACAGAGGGAACATATGAAGAGATACTGTATATGCCTTTTCATAATGAAAGAGTTAGTTATCTACTACAACTGATAAAGTTGCTCCCTAATAAAAAACTCCACACTCTTGGTATGAAGGCAGGTAGAGTTGTGTAACTTTATTGAACACTGATTTGTGTGTTTACACATGAAAACCCAAAAGTAACCTATTTTTACCTCTTCACTGCTTAGCTCCTTGCGAAAATTGTGAATTTCTTTTTCATGCTCAGCAAAACACTCTGTTCAAACACGTTTTTTCAAATATGTTTACAAGGGTTCTTCTCAGCTAGCAGTGTTACTTCCACAGTATGTTATTTTTTTCTCCGAAAATGACAAAAACTACTAGTTAAGAAACAGATTTGTTTTTGGTTAATCTCTGAGCACATACCTTATTGCTCATTAAGTGTCAGAACTACAGTCTTAAATTTTACTTTTAATTTCTTTAAGCCTGCCAGTCTGCATTTTCGCTGAGAAACAGAAGTTTCTCTTTCCTACACTGACCTCTGCTGGAAGCTATTAAGAATGACTTACATTTTAGCCCAAGACCACCCTAAGGGCTGTTTAAATAAGTAAAATCAAATATCATAATGTAATTTAAGCATATACCTATTTTTTCTGAAACTTTCCGAAAGAAAAGTAATCATAGATTAGTTTCATAGGTATAAGAAACAGGCATAACTAGTAGATGGGTTCAAGTTGTGTAAATAATATAAATATTATATGAAATAAATAATACAAAAGGAACTTTTTAGTCTGTTATGTTACTTCCTGTAAACCACCTAGGCTCCTCAGAGCTACACTCACAGAGTAAGATGTAAATATTTGGTTTGTGATCATACTGAACGTTGACAATGAGTAAGAGAAAGCAGGCAATGCTTGAAAATGGTATGCAGCTGCATCTCTTGCACAGTTGCATTACTTTTCAAATGAACCCTTACTCTTTTGAAACTGACAAGAACAAATATGAAAATTCCCAAAAGGAGTTGACATTTATGCAACTGAAACTTTCAATACTGTACCTCTTATTTATAAAGATTCCTATATTTTACCTAGGTAAGACGTACAGTACAGCTAACATTCATAGAAACGTAAAAATTTATGTTTTTAAAATATAATTTAACACCACAAGAATTGCTAACAGATATTAATGCACCTACTGCATTTCCAGTACTGTTCTGTAAAAAACGATCCAGTAATTCAAAAATTAAAAAAATAAAATAAAAAAAACAGTCAAAAGAAAGAGCGTAAAAAAGTAGTGTTAGAAGCTGCACTAACAAAGTAACAAAGTCGTGTTGTAAACGTTCAGTGAAGGGTATCGTTAATTTATTCTGTATCGCCATTCGTACTGTATACTCACTTATACAGTATCAATGCCAACTGATCATATCCACGAAGTGAAGAATATTGCTTAGTGACATGGACCCTAATATGTGTTATGGAGAGTTTTATATATACATACCATCTTATATTTAATACATAAGTTTTGTATATACCTGTATCTGTGTCGGGACGAATACCTGACATTCAAGCCAAGGTCCCAAGGTGACAGTCAAAAAAATCACAGAACTGAAAATGTTTGACTGATTTCTGGTCTTCAAAAACGAAGACATCTGTTCCCAGACATCTGTGGTCCTGGTGGATACAGTAGATTAATAAAGAGATACAATAAATAATGTTTTTTTTAAAAAGCTTGAAGGCATAGAGATCACATTTCTAATATTTACAAAGAAATAACAGCCCCTAACATTGAAGAGCACCCTTCATCTTTTTTCTTTACTTCATGTAATTATGTTCCGTTAAAGAATGAATGACTTTAACATTAAGGTCAAAAGTAGCCATTCTTGAGCGAATTGAGCCCTCTGGTGTGTAATCAAAACATTGCATACGATTTTATGGGTGTCTTTTCAGGTTGCAGCCTTTATCTCTTATCAATATAACTTTAGGAAGCAAGTTGCAAAGTGCTTTTGATTAATTGTTTTCGATGGAGATATACAAAATCATAGATTGGAGAATTTAAATCCTGCAGCTACTATGTTTGTTAATTATGGGAGTATATGCACACCTATATTCTGGTATTATAAATTACATTTAGATTACTTGCTGTACACAGACCAGATATTTAAGGATTGTTAATCCACATTACAGCGCTAACACAGTGTTAAGCATGGTAAATATATTATTTTAATTAGAGAATAGAAAACAATATCTATTAACAATATCTACAAAACACAGTATGTAAGAAACTTATTCCTTTGAACCTTATATTAGGCGCTATGCGTACAGTACGCCGAAGTACACACCTCCACTGTGGAAAACCCTCCTTGCTTCAAATCCTAAAGGGAAATGAAATCTGATCTCCTCTTAGGTAAAAGCGTCGGACAGTTACTGCTTCAGTGAAGCAGGTTCCCCAACTGCGGTTCTTGCAAATCCACGTTTCTTCTTGAATAAGGAAGTTGTTCTGCGGGTAATTAAGGTGTGTTCTCACGACCGGGTGAGGAAATAATAGTCTCTTTTACCTATGGCACTAAAAGGACTATTCGCTGGAAAAGGAAGTCTCACAGCCGAGAAGCAACGGTGGCTGTTCAGCTCTGTGAGAACTGGGAGGCTTACTTTCGGACAGGCTTGGGATCTAATGAATGAGGACGTGAAGACTATGGAAATGCCTAAACTCGCCATAGACGTCCCGCAGGTGCAGTAGAAAACCCGTTTTAAGGTTATATAGATATGCAGAATATAGATATTGTTACATTGTCACAGTTTGATTGTCAATGACCTTTCCTGCTGCTGCAGAGTTACAACTTGCCTTGGTGACAGAATTACTGTACGTTCGAGTTCCTTGGATGCTTATCTGGTGTTTTATTAAAGCTGTAGAGTACTTATAATTATAAAAGGAGAATATTTGACTAAATTAAAAATAAAAACATTTAAAAACATGCATAAATACCATTGACGTACAACCCAGTGTATAACTTCAAACATATAGCCGGAGATGGAATATTCTGAAAACGGTGATTGGGTTGGTTTGTTGGGTCAGTAATCTGCAAGGAAAGTACGTCTCACGTGTACCGGCTCATACGGTTTTGAGCTAGAAATGTATAAAGCCTCTCTAGAAATACAGATCAGGCTTTACATCTTACAGCTATATATATACCTCAGATAACCCCACAGTTCCATATACTGTACAGTACACACACCCAATACCCAGTGTTGTTGTAGAAGATGCTGTCACTTGAATGAAGCATATTCAGAATCTGTGTAAACTGTGGACAGTGTTTGGTGACTATTCTTTGACAGTTGTAAACGTAACGAAACTAAGAACATGAGTCCCTAATTCCGCACTCTTAACGATCCCAGTAGTCTTTTATGTGCTATGAAAGTAGCTGTTCAGATGATTTCTTTGAGTTAGAAGTGCATTTTAATTTGAGTGCGTTTGCGACATTTTGTACTGTTTTTCAGTAAAGGATATGCGAAACGTTAATAAAATTATACATCATAACATATGACGGCTGTCTTCATCAAATGCTTGTATTGAATATCGCAAGCTTGAAGTTTATGAAGATGTTAAGAATTCCAAATTATTTTCACATTATTCTGTGAAAGCATGTCATTAACATTCATTTCCTTTTTAAAAGAAGGTAGTAAGCGCAGCTGTTCATTCCCTGGTAGTTCTCAGAGCAAAATATAACTCACTTTTACACATTGCAAATTTGTACACTTATGAAGTATTTTATAATTATAAGTATTATGGAATATTTATCAATAATGTGTCATTGATATGCTGTTAATACATCTTCTCTGAATAATACTTTAGATCTGATAATTATCTGAATAATCAAAGGTCTCTATCACAGTAGTACTGTCTCTACCCAGTACTTTTTATTTCAAAACCATTTTCTACACAAAATATCATGCATGCAACAATTGTACAGTACATGTTTATTGTGCAAGTATTACAATTATAATCAGATGGCATACTGTACATACTGTATTATGTCTACAGCCATCAAAGGGTTTAAAAAGCTAAGAAAAAGTACAAAAGGGCATACAGAAAACTGGCGGTGGGTATCCAAAATCAATACTGTATTTCTGGTGCTCAGTCTCCAGTGGAATAATCGTAGGAGTGCAATATAGAAGGTTACACTGTGGAGTGATCACTTGTTGACCACTTGTTGTGTTTCTTATCTGTTTAACTGTGTTCCTTATTACTGTAAATGCTGTTCTCTTTTTCTGCAGGTCACCAGACTGTTTGACTCTCTGAAATCCCAACTTTTACTTTGCAGATCAGCTGATGTGTTTTATTCGTGTCCTGCAAAATAAAGCCCTTCAGAAGCAATGTGCTAAAAAAGATAATTATACAAAGAAATGTAGAATTAAATAATGCAGATTATATGAAACAATGTAGATAATATGGTTGAATGCCTGGCTTTGTAAACTATCCTTTTTATCATTTTCTTTGTACTTAATTGAGCAAGCCAGATGGAAAACAATTAGTGTGTTTTCACTTTTTCTTTTGCACGTGTTTTTCAGCTCAGCAATGAGAAGCAGCTCAGTATCATGAATATGGTGAAGAGAGGGGAGCTGACCATCGAGGAAGCTTTAAACGAGGCCCGGAAAGAGAAATCTGAAGTCCTGAAGCAGAACAGGCTATCCCATGTAAGGACAATCAGTACCTGTCACTTTGCTCGATGTACAGTTCATGTAATGGCAAATGACGAGATGTTTTATCTGTATTTCCAAGTACAGCACTTTTTTACTATAATAGGATAGTTCCTCCTGTAACTTGAAAAGTAACTTGATGTGCGTAGGTGCTTGAATGTGGCTTTGACCTTCTGAAAAAAACATCAAAGCAAAATGGACCTCACCACTTTGTTCATAATGTTCCCTGTGCACTAATCCCCGTATTGTGTGTCGCCCATCAGCTCAGCGTTACAAGGAACAGTGTGAATTACAGTATTAGCTGCAGCTCTTTTTTTCTGCTGGTCGCCATGCCATGCCATTTCACTCTCTGAAATCCCAACTTTCACATTGTAGATCAGATGGTGTGTGTTGCTCGTGTCCTGCATGTCCTTCAGAAAAAATGTACACATTGTGTTAAAAAAAGAGTATTATTTTTTGGTCCTGAAGTACTTTGAAACCCGTTCAGTTACTATATGGATGTAACCTGGTAGTTAGAATGCAGAACATACAGTACAGTATGTGTTGAAGTAAGACATCAGAAAGATATTTGATTGGAAAATCCTTGAACTAATACACTTATTAGATATGGATTTCGCAGTCAGTTTCCCAGTAGGTTTGTATAATAAAAAAGCTCTATTTAGAATTGCATCAACCTTGCTTATCGCGAGCAGAACTCTTACAGCTCTTAGATGTGTCTTTAAAACCAGCTTATTTGATTAGCTAGAGTTATAGAACCCTGCAGCCTCACAAGTACTGAATTAATGGAAATTTTCACACTACTAGTAGAGCGCAGAATTGATTTTATAAGCTACCTACTTACTTTTAAATCTCTTTATGAATATACAACACTCTTACCTGGCTGATGTAATGATTCTAAATATTTCGAAACAAGCCCTGGGAAAGATTAGAGTTAGAAGTTCTTAGAGCCTGGTGTTACTGTAATTCTTTTGACACTTGAGAGAGAGCTCTGCTTATACCCTCCTAATGTCTGCAGTACACCAAGTAGATTAGGCAAAACAAATCTTTCTTTTAGGGCAGTATGGTGGCACAGCACAGAGGTTAGCATTGCCTCTTTGCTGCTCTGGGTGGCTAGGTTCAATTCTAGACCTGGGGTGCTACAGTATGTACAGTATGTAGAGTTTGTATGTTCTCCTTGTGTTTGTGTGGGTTTCCTCTGGGTGCTCTGTTTTCATCCCACAGTCCAAAAACATACCAGTAGGTTAATTGGCTTCTGGGAAAATTGGCCCTGTGTTGGACTGGGGTCCCACCTAAATGCCTATTACTTACCAGAATAGGCTCCAGCTCCCCTATGACTCTGTACTGAATAAAGGGATTAGAAAATGGAAGGATGAATCTTTCTTTGTGCCATATACAGAGAAGCTGCTTTTCTGCAAGGGAAAGGACAATAAATTAGCCCTTTTTACAGCTTTTGATCAAGCCTGATAGCCAAACCCATTCTCTTACATTTTTTGTGTTTTGGGGATTCGCTTCCCCTTCATAAGACCATGTGCTATAGTCCCGAACCTGAAGCCTTTTTAAGGACAACTTAGAAGAGGATTTTAATAAGAAATTAATTTAGTTCAAGTACCGTAGGTAGTAGTCACACCTGAAGAAGGTTGTGTTTCCTTTCTTATCTTTTCAGCATGGATTAATATACTTCACAGTCCTCCTCATTCCATGCATCCTGAAAGAATGTTGCATAACTGTACCATTTCTCCTCCAGAGAACATTTGTTTTGAAAGCCAAAACCTACCTAACAGGACTTGGAGCAGATATCTCAGTTGTAATATCCTAACATCAGCCATGTCCCCGACTACTAGATAGGGCAAAGCCTACAGTATATGGTTTATAGATCTGTTTTATTTAACTGTTCATCTCAGTATCTGCAGAAACATCTACAACCCAGGTGTTAGAGTGAGCTTCCCCATTGCAGTCAATAGAACACTTCAATCTGTAAATTTAAAAACGGAACAGCAAAACCCTTGCATGCTTTTTAAAGGTTCTCTAAGCAAATCATTAAGCATTTCTTTTGGAAATGAGGAACTGAGATATTCTCTAGGAGGAAGTAGAAATTAGGATTTCCACTACCCATAATGATAAGACCAATTTAAATCGACTACATGGTGTTTTAATGTTGTGGACAAAACTCTCTGTACTAACATATAAGATGTGTTTGCTTCATGTAAAGGATCACTGCAGAATTGGATGGAAAAGGGAGAAATTTAAAAGGAGGTTTAAATGCAAAGTGTTTCATCATCTTTGTTTTTATACATTACATGATAACATAGTGGCCGATGAACAACTGCACTTGCTAATGTTTAGCATTGATAAGGTGTTCAAATAAAAAAAAATACTTGCATAACAGTACAGATAGTAATAGTAACTTTCCAAGGTTACAAAACTGCCTGTTTTGGCAGAGCTAACCTTCACACCCTGAATGACATGATCTCATGCATTATAATTACATAGTTCTATTATTAGGAAAAATACGCATAAAACTAAGATGGGAATTGTCATATTTTCCTCCAATAGCAAAATAACCTTCTAACTTGCTTAAAGTAAATGTTAAAGTACGAATACACTAATAATGCTAGAGACAACATACAGTACATGTGAAAACAGAAATATACTGTAAGTTAAATTCAGTTTCATTATGTACTATAACATAGTTTTAGGATTTCACTGGGGTTTATTTTGGAAGAGAAACAGTGGGTCATTTTTTCCACTTGAGCTGAATGCTTTTGAATGTTACCCTGTAAGTGTAATAGTATTTAAGGATCTTTGGACAGCCCAGTGATTTTGAGTGTGCAGTGTGCTCTGTATCGTTGTTAGTTTGGTTAGCCATGTTTTGTCATTAATTGAATTAGGCCCAAGAGCTAATACAGAGAAAGGAGGAGGGATGCAAGGAGACAATAAGAGGAAAATATAGGGTTTACTACCCATATGTGTGGTTGGCTGCTAGACTTAAATACACTGATGCACAGCAGTGAGACTATTTGAGTAGTTTAGTACAGTGGGATGATAACAAAAAGAACTCAGGCCTTGAGTTTGATCATTTAGTATTTTTCAGAAATTCCCTAAAATAGTTAACCCAGAATCTTTACATGAAAAGAGTGTTACATGAGTATAAATAACTCTCTTGAGTGATGATGGTGAAAGCGTAATTGAGAGTGGCCTGTCTGTGAGAGAAGCTGCCTAGAGAATAATATGTCTAGAGTATCCAAGAGATTAGGCTCTTAACTAGGGTGTCGATGAACCTTCTAGTTATTCATAGCAAATTAAGAAAAATATATTTCTTTAACAGTATGATGAATGCATGTCATGTGCACGATTCAGTATTGGATAGTAGCTTGTTTATGTCCACTGGTATCACCCTGGGGTATGCACAGTATGTGCAGGAACAGTTTTGAATTAGCAGAGAAGACATGGGGCAGTGCTTTGGATGCAAAAATACTTTGTCTCAGGGTATTTAGGGGAGGAAGAGGGCTTATGAGAAACAATTCTTCAGCTCCTGTAAAAGAAAATAAAAGAAAATGCACTGACGCTTATGACACTTAAAAGTACTCGTACAAGCCAATAGGGAGAAGATGCCATGATTTCAACTCCCGGCAGCAGCTTCATAATTCCTGAAACAACAATGTGGTTGCAAAAGCCAGACATTTTGTAAGCATATAAAAGGACAACAAAAATGAGTTTCCAAGTTTCTTTTTCCCCAATTGGCATAGAGGTTTGTAATTTACATTTTGCCTATCCAATAATTGAAGCACCTGAATTTTTTGGAACGTGTAGCATAGTCGAGGCAGCCAAAGGTGGTTTACAGCTGGAGCATAACGACTTTGCAGAAATATGTCTCTGTGGTGGGCACAGAGAGTGGCTGTTATATGGAGATAGAGGATCTGCCTGCAGCTTTGGGTTCATTTTGATCCAGAAGGTATATGGACCTGTGCCACGGTGCCTTTCTGCCTCCTGGCCACAGACTTCATCTGCTGGTCCTGCTCTCTGAGGGGGAGTATTGCACTACTGGCATTGCACTACCAGTCTGGAGTTCCACTGATGCTTTGCTACAGTGGTGAGATATTTACAGATTTGTGTGAATCAGGATTGTTATCAAAATGCTTTGCTTATCATAATATCAAGACATAAATAAGAAAACACAGACCAGATAAGCTGCAGGATACTGTATTGAAACACCCTGAAGACCTCTTTCAAAGGTCGCAACAATGGTAATAAAACAATGATTCCTTACGTGCTCATTTTAAGTTCCTCTTTTGAAAACTTCCTCTTCTGCTTAGTATTCAGTGGAGTTTTGTTTGTCTGCAGAGTACACCCATCTGAAAGACCTGTATCAAAACAAACTGAATAAGATATAGATCATAATATTGGATTGTAGGCTGCAGAAAGAGCAAAAATAAACCTGATGCTAACAAGCAACCCCAATAGTAAAGATACTTGCTCTTTAACACAAGATGGCTAATTTCAGTCTGTGTTACTTACCCCCTGTCCTTGACTGTCCAAATGGCAGTACATAATTCTGGCTAGTGTCTCCAGAGCTGGCTTGGTTTGAGTTGACCATGGTGTCCTTAGGTTCTTGCCCACAGTGACTTACTGGGTATCATTTAATTGATGACAAAACTGAATACTAATTAATTAATGGATGACAAGGAAACACAATAGTAAACATAGTGAAATTACAAGCAGCTAGCTTTCCTTAACAGCGAGCATCACATCAGAAGAGGAAGCTGTCTATCATACTGTAGATGCTATAATGTTATAATTTTTCATATACTGTTGATAATATTTTCTGAATATTTGGCCAGTAGTAATGCATAGGATGGATTTGGCATTGCAAAAAGAGTCAGATAACATGTTTTCTTTCCTTTGTAGGAGGAAGACATTACACAATACAATTTCAGTGTCTACAAGTACAACAGATATCGATGGCAGAAACGCATTTTGCAGGTGAGCGAAAATAACTGACAGATGCAGGGAAACAGAAGAATGTATTTCCATCTGAAATCCATTCATCCCCCTGAGAACCATGAGAATTGCTTCTCAAGAAAATTGTTTCGGTTTTAATTAAAATAAAGACAAATGTTTGTAAAATTGAATACACGACATACTGTAGATCTGTGGCATTGTTCAGATAGTTAATAATTAAATAACACTCAATTTAATGAGATATATAATATTTAATTACTGCCTGTTATAATGTTTGTATCAGTAGAATGCAAGAGGAATGTTTATACTACAGCATGTACTTTCCTGTTTCCTATAGATTTTATGAGTTTTGTAATCTTTAACGTACTGTATACTGCATTCAAAAGGACCTGCTGCTTCATCTATCCATTGCAAGAAAGCAGTAAAGGTTGTGATGTGGTAGAGGTTGCAATCTGTTCCACTATGTTGTCTGTTTCTATCCAAAGGGCACAGGGCACATCTATGCCACGCACAGGATGCAAGTCCTTTACAATGAATCAGTGTTCAGTAAGATCTATTAAGATTCAAAATTGCAAAACATCAACACCGTGAATGGGGCTGTGAAATTCTAGCTGAATGTTGCTCAAGGTCAGAAACCACATGGAGATTCCAAATGACATGTGCCTAGTTAGACCAAAAGTATTGTAGGTGGTGATGGAATCTGTGCAATTGAAATGATACATTGAAATTGAAGCAAGGAAACTATTTTTGTTCCCTGGTTTTCTTTCAGATCGATTTTAAGGCAAAAGTCATCTGTAGTATTGAGAAAGGAATTGTCAAGAGGCAGCTGCCCTTTTCAACTGTGAAGTCGTGTGATGATGGGGTAGGGGCCAAGTTCTCCATCTCATTTCAGGGAAGGCATGACTATGAGCTGGAAGCATCATCGCTGGAAGACAAACAGAATGTGAGAAGACAAACACCCTGTCAGTGTACAGTAGGACAAAGCAGTTGAGACAGGAAACCTTCGCCTTAGTCCTTCACCCCTAAGGGCACTGTTGCTTTAAGACAGTGATCTTATTGCATATTCCTGCAACACCAGTCCTGCAGGTTTTAGATGTTTGTTAAAAATGTTCCATAACCTGTCGGGAACAAAATGTAAAATATTTCTTAGATCCCCGATACCCTGTCTGAGACTGTATTTGACTGCTCTTTTGAAAGTTGTGTTTTTTTTACTTAATTTTGAGTGATTCATTTTAATATGTTTACATGCCAAGCTGTGTCACCTTTGAGACACATCAGCAGATGTGTGACTGTAAATGCACCACAACTTCACTTCTACTCTTGCTTCTGCACATCTCATGCGCACCAGTGGAGAAGCCATATTTCTCTAGTCTGTTCCTCAAGGGCAATAGTACAAGACCTCAGGAGTTACATTAAGGTTAAGAGCAAAGGTTAAATTAGCACGATCGTCTTAATAGAACCCACTAAACCTTGCTGCAGTTTCTTAATTTGTTGATGATTTTAAGGAGACCTACAAAACCTGTTGGACTGTTCCCTTTAAAGAGCTCTGCACTAAGTGCACTATGGATGTATATCGTTGGTGACACTGGTCATGGTGCAATTTTTGAAACAAGCGCATTTTTTACACTGACACAGAGATCTCAGCACCTCAGAACTCAACCTTATTCAAGAGCAAAATGGGTTTTTAAAACAAATATGAAGGCTAAGAAGTTAGTTTTTATATTTTCTGGAGGGAAGATCAGCTGCCGATTAAACCTTTATAAACTTAAAGCCAATCTATCCAAAATACCTAGTAATCATTCTGATCAACTAAAAAAGTAATAGAATCAATTACTTGACCTGACTTGAACTGTTTTGCAGGTTTCTGTGTGTTTTGTATACTTAGCTCTTACTTTAAGTACAAATAACATTGGTTTCTCAGAAATGGATGTTTTTCTAATTTTGTCTTACTTTCTGTCTCCTTTGCAAGATTATGCAGCTAGTTAACACAATCATATACAGCAATATTTATGACTTTCCAATACCACCCAACTCGGATACCTATGAGCAGCCTGCAACATCAAATACCATTCGCGAAGGACCACTGGATTTACAGAGAGGGGGCTTGGCCTCAGTCACATGGGTGAGGTATGGAAGGTCTTGTTCCAGTAAGAAATTGGTGATTCCTCAAAAGTTTCATTTGTACCTTTAGCTCAACAAACACATTGACTTTGTACATGGCTTCCACATGTTTAATCAACAAAAGTCTTAAGAAAAGCTTAAATCCAAAATCTTATTCACATCTGTAGTTAATCGGTTCAAGAACACAATTAAGTTCACAATTGTTTTCTTGAAAAATGTCGTTTTTTCTTCAAGAAAAATGTAGCCACTCTCAATCTGGCTAAGGGACATTAATGCTTGTCACACACTTTTTGGTACAGTGATTTGTACAAGGAATAACATCTAACTCTTAAACATTTTAAAAAAGAGAAAAAGGAAAATAATTTGGTGGTTGTAAATTTTAAATAATGCACCATTGTTCATTGAAAATGAAAACACTATGATAGTAAAATATCCTCCTTTGCCCCAGAGGTCAAATGTAAACTTCTGCAAAAAGGTTTGATTGTTCCTAATAATATCAGCGTTGTATAATGCATGAGTGGTAGTTTAGCTTTTAAATAGAGGACTAATATAATGCATTTGCCATACAACTGAAATGACATGCTTGACAGGGAACCATTATCTCTGTCATTGTAATTTACCTACAGCAGTAATCCAGAAATGTTCCCCGCAGTAATTCAAAGGCAAAAAATTACATTAAATCTGATATAAGGTCCCAGACTTACTGCATAGGGATACATTTTTCTTTTCTTATGGAATGTCAGCTTTGAAAGGAAGGCTCTACATGGACTGCACAGAACTATTTAAAGAAAAAGATATGGTGTCACACTTTAACAAAAAAAAATGAACAGAACTATTATGCTATAATCCAATTTTCCTGATGTTCTATATAGGCTTTCATGATGGATCTAATGATGATGGATTTCTTTTAGGATTGTCATGCGTGTTTCACTAGCAATGATTAAATGAATTGAAGTTCAGCTTCTACAAGGGAAGTGTGTTAGCCATTCTTTTGTTAAGAGCGGTGCTTATTAATTTTGACCTGTCTTTCCTTCACCAGGCCTTTTGAGGCCAAATGTCTGTGTTAAGTTATTAATCATACCGACAGGCTCTAAAAGAGCACTTTGAAGAAACCAAAGCCAGCACTTTCTTTATTGATTTTACAGGTGTGGTGTTACAAAGGTGGGATTTTTGCAAGGACAGTTTGCAAAATCAATATCTTAACCTTAAAACACAATCTTATGGATTGTGGTTCTGGGACAGTAGGGTTGTTGTACAGTAAGTCAGTTGAAGTGGCTATAAAGTGTCAGGGTAGTTGCATGGCCTTGATCCTGCTTCATGTGTTTTATGCAAAATCCTGTTTCTGACACATAAGGTATACTGTACAGAAGTATAATGCCTTGTCTGAAAAGAAGAACTATAGCTTATTATCAACATACTGTATCTGCTGTTCTGTTAGGTGCATGGCCAGACTTCAAGAGGGAGAGCTTGTCTTGTCTCCTGTTGGTAGCGGCCAAGACAATGATGACATCAATGCCACATCCCAGTCCTTGCCTGTGGTCATACACTTCTCTGATGGGAATGCCAGCGTGGAGAAGCACAGAGGCTGTGACACCTTCACAGTGCTCACCAAGAAAAATGAGTATCTGTGAGTGATGGTATCGCCCTGCTATCTCCTACTCTGGCTCTGCAATGCTACTGTGCTTCAGGTGTTGTACCATGCAAGGGATATCCATCTACTTGCTTGCTTTATCAGCAGATAACCAAGCAGTTACTTCTGGACTTGTTGAAGGTGAGATTAGATATCCCCACAGTGGTGCAAACCTTTAACACTGGCAAAGAAATAGGTATTCAAAGTCCCTGAGGCATTCCACAATGCATTCCTTAAGTGAGCAGAGCTATCTTAAGTTTTACTTCCTAGTTTACTTTCCATTGGCTTTGGGGGAACAGGTGCCATTCTGTATTGCTGAAGTGCCCTGCTTTTAAAAGGCTTGCAGAAATGGATTTTTACCATGAAAACGGCCTTATCTGAAAAAACCAGCACAGATTGTGTAGCCTCTTGATTAAACAGCCATGACCTGCTAATGCATTTTTTTCTTACATTTTATTCTTTTTTGTTTCCCTACAAACAAAGCAAGTCTACAAGTGCTATACAAAAGGAACAATCTCTTTTTCTCATTTATTCAATGCCATCTCAAAAGCTCATTTAAAGACCATTTCTTCTTTTAGGTTTCGGGTACCTGCTAGTAATGATGTGAACAGCACAGAGGCCATTAAGATGGATCGGAATGAGTGGGTGCAGGCCATAGACAAGTTCTGCCTGGATTGGAAACGCAAATCTCAGTCAGAAGACAACAGTATATATGAGGTCATCAGAATGCCAGAGATCCAGGAGAACAAGGAGATAGAACAAGACAGGAAAAAGAATGACGAAGAGGAAAAGGTAGCAGAAGAAACGAAGCCCGCTGTTTTACAACTGGAAGGGAAGAGAGCCTCTGGAGAATCAGATGTTGCCCAGGCTTCAACTCCACATCCCCCTTCACCTCCTCTATTTCCTCCTGTGCCTGCAGTTCGCAAATTTACCCCTGCACTGGTCAGTTCTTTCACCCCTCTGCCTTCTCCCAACGCACCTATGCCTATCCCTGGATTTGCCATGAATCCTCCTCCGCCACCTCCAGTTCCTGCCCCACCTCCTTTGCACAACAGATTGAATGCTAAACCCACATCAAAGAGAACTAAAGCATTTCACTGGGACCTGGTGTCCCAAGAAAGGGTGAGCATCTTTATAAAATTAAATTGACAAAATAAATTCAAAATAGCTTTTCATATACAATACAATGATGACCTGGATATTAACTTCCATTTATACAGCTGGACATTTCACTATAGAAACTATCTTACATAAGGGCACAACATCAGTGTCCCATTCATGTTTGAATATACAATATTACAGCTGCAGAACCATGACTGTTATACCACAGTGCTGTTTCAAAAATGCTTCTTATGTTTTAAAGTATTAGAATGTATTAGAAAGTATTTTAAAGTATGAGAATGGACCTATTCTGAGTGCATTATTGTATTACACACTGTACATTGCAATAGTGCATATCGTACAACACAACTAAAGGATATACAGTAAAAGTGAAACAAGCAGAAAATGGAGGAATAATTTTTACTTGATGGAAACGTTTGTTTGAAATCCTGAGAAAAAAAACAGCTTTCTCTTGGCACTTAAAAGAAGTAAAATACTTGGAGTAAACAGAGAAACAAATAAGGCTTTTGCTGTACAGTAATTTCATATATTTCAAAATAAGTTAAATTCAACTTGATCAAATCACCTTGCAATGGGAGTTGTATTGTGTCCATTAAGAACTATTACTAAGGTCAAAGGTTAAATGGCTTTATACTGTATGCCTAATACAGTGTTTCTTTGCTTCTCAGAACCTCAACACAGGGACCTACTGTATTCACTGATGTCAGCAACAGCTTTGTCATGCCTTGTAGCTTTGACTAAGCTTACTGTGTAACCCCAAAAAATCTTAAGGATAACAACTTTTCAGAATTCTTAAGAAATTAGGATTTTAAAAAAGGTCACTTATCTTTCAAAGCCTCTAGCAGTCTTTACAAAAGTCTCCAGTTACATAAATAATAATGCTTACACATACAATACTAGTACTTTTCTGGACACTCCACTTAAAGCACTTTACAGGTAATGGGGACTCCCCTCCACCACCACCAGTGTGTAGCCCCACCTTGATGATGCAACGCAGCTAAAGTGCACCAGTACACTCACCACACACCAGCTATCAGTGGGGAGGAGAGCAGAGTGATGAAGCCGATTCATAGATGGGGATTATTAGGAGGCCATGATTGGTAAGGGCCAATGGGAAATTTGGCCAGGACCTACATACTTTTCTCTCACTATACAATCTCCTATTGTAATGTCACTTTTTTACAAATGACTTTTCCCATACCATCATGATTCATTTCTATAATGAATGAGTGCCACTCAGTAAGGAAGGTGGACTGTAGTATTTCTAGTTGATTATTACTGGCATGACAATATTAACAGGTTGGTAATATTGCTTGTCCTGTTGTAAACTGTTTTTTTGGCAGATTGGGAAATCTGTGTGGACACGGAGTGATTCTGGGAAAATTAAAATTGACGGAGAGCGGCTGTTTGAGCAATTCTCCGTTCAGGATGTGGGAGTCATTGGAGGGGTGGAGTCGAACAACAACCCTCAGATCATGTTAAACCAGAAGATAGCCCATAACTTCAGTAAGTCTTTTCTATCTAAAGAAATACAAAAGCATATATATACTGTATATATTTTTACATTTTATACTGCACCAGATTGGGAATCATTAATTGGTAATCGACTAAGATAGTGAAGACAATAAATGTCTTTCTTCAAAATTTACAACAGCTGGTGTTGATGGCACAGTAATCTCATAGTGTTTGCTACTATATTGTATGTAGGAAAGCAGATATTACTTTGCCCACACAAACAAGTGTTGTAGTTATAGTCGAAAACCAGTGCTTGAAAGACTTTCTGTGCTCTGAATTGGCTACGTTGAGTGATTGAGCCATTAAGTATACACTATATTTACGGACTACATTGAGTCTTTTTACTTCAGTGTCCTGCATGAAAGTATTAGAGCGTCTCCACAATATAAAAGATGTGTAAAATGATTTCACTTCTCCTCACTCTCTTTGCCCCTGTAAATAACCAGCTGGCTTTCCAATAGCACAAACTCATTAACTGTACTTGTGTTTTACCAGAGGTTTGTGTGTGTATGTTACACAAGCTGGATGTGCTTTTGTTAAATGCAGGGTCAAATAAATACACAAATGATGTGAGTCGTGCTGTTATAAAATTGCATATCTATTTGAATAGCTGAATCTTAAATCAGCTGCATTTTTCAGAACAAAAAAGTTCAAAATCTTAAATACAGATGCTTCACATGTTCAGACCTTTTTTTCTGGCAAGAAGAAATAGCAGTACTGTATTAGTAAAAGATCAAGTATTAGAAACAAATCAACATCCTTGTACTGTTCTCTTTTAAACACTATAGTTACTTTAGGTGTTACATAAGGCTTTGTTAAGAAACAGAGCCTTCAACTACTGAGGAGGAAGCATATAATTTTAGTAACAGTGAATAGCTAGATCAAGACAACAATACATGAACTGCAATGAATTACAAGGAAATAAAGCCTTAAGGGAATGCCTGACAAGATAATGTATGAGAGCTGAGCACAGGTTTTGATAGTAAGAGAAACTGCTGAAACTGGTACAAAACAGCTGTTAGAAAGCATTTTGTTTTAAATGCAAACTAAAAGATTTTTAGATAATGATTTTTCTTAATTTATCTATGTGTATATTGATTAATAAATGATTGGGAAGCAGTCTTTATTACAGTTAAATGTCTAGACACAGTCATGGGTAACATAAGGAAACGAAAAGGACTTTGCACAAGATGGGAGAAACCAACTGAAACTGAAAAACATGAAGCACTATACTGTACAAAAGTCAGGTTTTGAGCTGATTTCTGCTTTTCTCTGCAAGTTCTATTTGGGCTTATTAAGTTCCAATATAAAACAAACAAATACTATTTAGACACTTATACATCACCCTCAGATTCACTCATTAGACTTTGTTTAGGAATGTGGAAATTCTAGATTTGATCTTAGCATCCCATAACTGACACCAGGAGGTTAACTTTTGCTGTGATGTTGATAAAAAACATTCAAAATCAGTTTCCTGCTTTAATGGGTCGGCAGCATTTCAAAAGGGAGGTAGAATAGACATATAACCAGCTTCCAAATTGTCTTAGTCTGGTTTGTAAGGGGGCAGATGGTGTTCTTCCTCTCAAACTAAAATGGAAAAATAATCGAATACAGGTGGCAGTGGCCAGAGAATCCAGTGCAAACACTCTTCTTGATAGAAAACACATAAAAGACACACAACTGATTTATTTTCTTTAGGGCTGTCTGTTAAATCGCAGCCTGGTTAAGGAGAGGGGAATTCAAATCATATGGATACAATAGATATACTGTAACAAACTTTATTCCTTATTTTTTTATGCCATTGAAAAAACTACAGCGTTCATCTGTATTTTTGCCCATTCTGATTTGCAAGAACTGTCCATTAGTGTAATTACTGATTGTCCTCTCATTCTATTGCACTTAGTTTCCTTTACTGTCAAAAAAAGGAACCAACAGCCCTGATATTCACCACTGGTCCTGTATATGTCAAGGAATCTAATCGGTAGAATAGGAGGATCCTTGTGCGTGACCGTGAATCCCACAGAACACAGAGTAGCAAAGGGACAAGCCAAAAGACAAGATCCAGAAGCTAGGTCAAAAAGGGTCCAGTAATGGGAGACATCCAAAAAACAATCCAAAGACAAAATCCAAAAGGCATGGTCAAAGAGTTAGTAACAGGAGATCAGTCAGAGGGTTTGGAAACACACACAGGAGAATACTACAAGAGACTTCTCACTAGTGAGCTGTCATTGGGTTGGGGTGAGAGGGAACCTTAAATACTGAAAGGAAAGGGACGTGGGAGGATAATTGGTTTGGGAGTGAGAATTTTTGGAATCTGGTGCATGTGGGAATGTGATGGGTTCAATTAGGAATGTCAGTGGGTTTGGGAATGCAACGGCGTTTGCGAGGGAGAGTGTGGAGTGTGACAGTATGGTGGCCGTATCTTCCAATTTGCATTCTACACTGGAGTGTTAATGACCTTATTTGAATTGACTGTTCACTTAATGTGTCTATTTTACCACTGTTGCTGTGCAATTACACACTGGAAAGTATAGGTAAGCCTCAAAACCTGGAGGACTGTGTCAAGTGCTGTTCTTAAACACTATTGACAGGTGAAAAAACTGAGACATTTTTAACATTTGTTTTGTGAAGTGCTTCTCTTATTATCCAAATGTTGATTTTTGCAAGACATTCTTTACCCTATGACATCAACAGTGAAAACACATTTCTGAAATTCTTCTGAAAGCAAAATACCTTGAAAAGATGGACATGCACTCTGTGACATGACAGGCCTGTAATTCCACAATTACTAAAAGTGAATTTAAGTAAATTTAGCTTTATTGTGCCTTTAGAAACTAGCTTACTACTAATGTCAGACGACTATTCAATTTACCATTTAATCATCTCTCAAAAAAATCATTGTGAATAAATAAAAGTCCCTTCCTAGTTGTTCTCACTATAGATAGCAAACTGGACAAAGCATACCATGCCCTGCTGGATACCTAGATAGAGTAAGTTAATTGAAGCAAAATTAATACTTTTGTCAGTGAAAAAGTATTCTCTTTTTGTAAATAGAGAAAATGCCCAGTTGATGGCAGCAACAGACAGCAGTAGGAACTTGGTGCACTTTTCAGTGTTGGGTTGTCTTGTAATGTTTTTTGTCTTAAGAGCTTATGCAAAGTGTTCATTGATTAAAGAATGAGTGATATTCTGACAAATCCCCACTTACAAATGCAAAAGTAGTTTATGGAATAGAATTAACCATTTATATTCATTTCACGTTGATAGGTGAAAAGGCCTCTAACTGGATAATATTATAATAATGCTATATTTAGTTCAAGTAGGAAGCTGTGTCAGCATGCATAGGCTGCAAAGGAACAGGTAAAGGTTTATTCCATGCCTAAAAGAGAAGAAAAGAAACACATTTTTTGTGTTTCTTTCCTTCTCTTTTCAGCATACTACATTTATACACTGTTTTTCAGGCAATGCTCCCAATGTATTTTACAGGATTGGGAAGGTTAGGGTTAGGGTTCAGTCTACCTTCAAAATATCAACTTCACCTTCTACCCATTTCATGAGAAAATATATATCAGAAAATGAAAATAACAGTCAGAACCGATATAGCAACCTCCAGAAAACAAAGAGAAAGCATCAACAGTGCCTACATTGTGTTTTTTGTCAAGCAATCTGTGAGTGGAAATCTGATGTTGAATGGTGTCCTCAATGAGCACTGTTTTAGGCTTAACTAGAGTAAGAGTCAGGAATAACCAGTAAATACTCAATTTAGTTGATAATATGAGTCTCTGGAATGAAAGCCAACTGAAAAAGTTTAAAATCGTTACCCCCTTTCTTCAATCTTTTGCTTTTAGGGCAATATAGACAACATTCCCATTTATGGCAATGCAGTGCAAGTAGCCATATATGGAAGAAAAAAATGTGAAGCTAACTTGGAAATACCACTTTTCCTACATTTCTTATCAGTCCTGAAATACAGCTATGCCATCACAACTTGTCTACAGTTGGAGGGAATCCTAACCCTAACCGAGCTAAGGATTGGGAAGGTTAGGGTTAGGGTTCAGTCTACCTTCAAAATATCAACTTCACCTTCTACCCATTTCAGGAGAAAATATACATCAGCAAATGAAAATAACAGTCAGAACTGATAGAGCAACCTCCAGAAAACAAAGAGAAAGCATCAACAATGCCTAAATTGTGCTTTTTGTCAATCAATCTGTGAATAGAAATCTCATGTTGAATGGTGTCCTCAATGAGCACTGTCTTAGGCTTAGCTAGGGTAAGAGTCAGGAATAGCCAGTAAATACTCAATTTATTTGTTAATATGACTCTCTGGAATGAAAGCCAACTGAAAAAGTTTCAAATCGTTACTCCCTTTCTTCAGTCTGTTGCTTTTAGGGCAATATAGACATTCAGATTTATGGCAATGCAGTGCATATAGCCATATATAAAAAAATGTGAAGATAACTTGGAAATACCACGTTTCCTACATTTCTTTTCAGTCCTGAAATACAGCTATGCCATCACAACTTGTCTACAGTTGGAGGGAATCCTAACCCTAACCCTAGCTAAGGATTGGGAAGGTTAGAGTTAGGGTTCAGTCTACCTTCAAAATATCAACTTCACCTTCTACTAATTTTAGGGGAAAATATACATCAGCAAATGAAAATAACAGTCAGAACTGATATAGCAACCACCAGAAAACAAAGAGAAAGCGTCAACAATGCCTAAATTGTGTTTTTTGTCAAGCAATCTGTGAATGGAAATCTCATGTTGAATGGTGTCCTCAATGAGCACTGTTTTAGGCTTAGCTAGGGTAAGAGTCAGGAATAGCCAGTAAATACTCAATTTAGTTTATAATATGAGTCTCTGGAATGAAAGCCAACTGAAAAATTTCAAATCGATACTTCCTTTCTTCAATCTTTTCCTTTTAGGGCAATATAGACATTCCCATTTATGGCAATGCAGTGCATATAGCCATATATATAGAAGAAAAAAAATGTGAAGATAACTTGGAAATACCATTTTTCCTACATTTCTTTTCAGTCCTGAAATACAGCTATGCCATCACAACTTGTCTACAGTTGGAGGGAATCCTAACCCTAACCCTAGCTAAGGATTGGGAAGGTTAGAGTTAGGGTTCAGTCTACCTTCAAAATATCAACTTCACCTTCTACTAATTTTAGGGGAAAATATACATCAGCGAATGAAAATAACAGTCAGAACTGATAGAGAAACCTCCAGAAAACAAAGAGAACGCATCAACAATGTCTAAATTGTGCTTTTTGTCAAGCAATTTGTGAATGGAAATCTCATGTTGAATGGTGTCCTCAATGAGCACTGTTTTAGGCTTATCTAGAGTAAGAGTCAGGAATAGCCAGTAAATTCTCAATTTAGTTGATAATATGAGTCTCTGGAATAAAAGCCAACTGAAAAAGTTTAAAATCGTTACCACCTTTCTTCAATCTTTTGCTTTTAGGGCAATATAGACAACATTCCCATTTATGGCAATGCAGTGCAAGTAGCCATATATGGAAGAAAAAAATGTGAAGCTAACTTGGAAATACCACTTCTCCTACATTTCTTTTCAGTCCTGAAATACAGCTATGCCATCACAACTTGTCTACAGTTGGAGGGAATTCTAACCCTAACCCTAGCTAAGAATTGGGAAGGTTAGGGTTAAGTCTACCTTCAAAATATCAACTTCACCTTCTACCCATTTCAGGAGAAAATATACATCAGCAAATGAAAATAACAGTCAGAACTGATATAGCAACCTCCAGAAAACAAAGAGAAAGCGTCAACAATGCCTAAATTGTGTTTTTTGTCAAGCAATCTGTGAATGGAAATCTCATGTTGAATGGTGTCCTCAATGAGCACTGTTTTAGGCTTAGCTAGGGTAAGAGTCAGGAATAGCCAGTAAATACTCAATTTAGTTTATAATATGAGTCTCTGGAATGAAAGCCAACTGAAAAATTTCAAATCGATACTTCCTTTCTTCAATCTTTTCCTTTTAGGGCAATATAGACATTCCCATTTATGGCAATGCAGTGCATATAGCCATATATATAGAAGAAAAAAAATGTGAAGATAACTTGGAAATACCATTTTTCCTACATTTCTTTTCAGTCCTGAAATACAGCTATGCCATCACAACTTGTCTACAGTTGGAGGGAATCCTAACCCTAACCCTAGCTAAGGATTGGGAAGGTTAGAGTTAGGGTTCAGTCTACCTTCAAAATATCAACTTCACCTTCTACTAATTTTAGGGGAAAATATACATCAGCGAATGAAAATAACAGTCAGAACTGATAGAGAAACCTCCAGAAAACAAAGAGAACGCATCAACAATGTCTAAATTGTGCTTTTTGTCAAGCAATTTGTGAATGGAAATCTCATGTTGAATGGTGTCCTCAATGAGCACTGTTTTAGGCTTATCTAGAGTAAGAGTCAGGAATAGCCAGTAAATTCTCAATTTAGTTGATAATATGAGTCTCTGGAATAAAAGCCAACTGAAAAAGTTTAAAATCGTTACCACCTTTCTTCAATCTTTTGCTTTTAGGGCAATATAGACAACATTCCCATTTATGGCAATGCAGTGCAAGTAGCCATATATGGAAGAAAAAAATGTGAAGCTAACTTGGAAATACCACTTCTCCTACATTTCTTTTCAGTCCTGAAATACAGCTATGCCATCACAACTTGTCTACAGTTGGAGGGAATTCTAACCCTAACCCTAGCTAAGAATTGGGAAGGTTAGGGTTAAGTCTACCTTCAAAATATCAACTTCACCTTCTACCCATTTCAGGAGAAAATATACATCAGCAAATGAAAATAACAGTCAGAACAGATATAACAACCTCCTGAAAACAAAGAGAAAGCGTCAACAATGCCTAAATTGTGTTTTTTGTCAATCAATCTGTGAATGGAAATCTCATGTTGAATGGTGTCCTCAATGAGCACTGTCTTAGGCTTAGCTAGGGTAAGAGTCAGGAATAGCCAGTAAATACTCAATTTATTTATTAATATGACTCTCTGGAATGAAAGCCAACTGAAAAAGTTTCAAATCGTTACTCCCTTTCTTCAGTCTTTTGCTTTTAGGGCAATATAGACAACATTCCCATTAATGGCAATGCAGTGCAAGTAGCCATATATGGAAGAAAAAAATGTGAAGTTAACTTGGAAATACCACTTTTCCTACCTTTCTTTCCAGTCCTGAAATACAGCTATGCCATCACAACTTGTCTACAGTTGGAGGGAATCCTAACCCTAACCCTAGCTAAGGATTGGGAAGGTTAGGGTTAGGGTTCAGTCTACCTTCAAAATATCAACTTCACCTTCTACCCATTTCAGGAGAAAATATACATCAGCAAATGAAAATAACAGTCAGAACTGATATAGCAACCTCCAGAAAACAAAGAGAAAGCAGCAACAATGCCTAAATTGTGTTTTTTGTCACGCAATCTGTGAATGGAAATCTCATGTTGAATGGTGTCCTCAATGAGCACTGTTTTAGGCTTAGCTAGGGTAGGAGTCAGGAATAGCCAGTAAATTCTCAATTTAGTTCATAATATGAGTCTCTGGAATGAAAGCCAACTGAAAAAGTTTAAAATCGTTACCCCCTTTCTTCAATCTTTTGCTTTTAGGGCAATATAGACAACATTCCCATTTATGGCAATGCAGTGCAAGTAGCCATATATGGAAGAAAAAAATGTGAAGCTAACTTGGAAATACCACTTTTCCTACATTTCTTATCAGTCCTGAAATACAGCTATGCCATCACAACTTGTCTACAGTTGGAGGGAATCCTAACCCTAACCGAGCTAAGGATTGGGAAGGTTAGGGTTAGGGTTCAGTCTACCTTCAAAATATCAACTTCACCTTCTACCCATTTCAGGAGAAAATATACATCAGCAAATGAAAATAACAGTCAGAACTGATAGAGCAACCTCCAGAAAACAAAGAGAAAGCAGCAACAATGCCTAAATTGTGCTTTTTGTCAATCAATCTGTGAATAGAAATCTCATGTTGAATGGTGTCCTCAATGAGCACTGTCTTAGGCTTAGCTAGGGTAAGAGTCAGGAATAGCCAGTAAATACTCAATTTATTTGTTAATATGACTCTCTGGAATGAAAGCCAACTGAAAAAGTTTCAAATCGTTACTCCCTTTCTTCAGTCTTTTGCTTTTAGGGCAATATAGACAACATTCCCATTAATGGCAATGCAGTGCAAGTAGCCATATATGGAAGAAAAAAATGTGAAGTTAACTTGGAAATACCACTTTTCCTACCTTTCTTTCCAGTCCTGAAATACAGCTATGCCATCACAACTTGTCTACAGTTGGAGGGAATCCTAACCCTAACCCTAGCTAAGGATTGGGAAGGTTAGGGTTATTGTTCAGTCTACCTTCAAAATATCAACTTCACCTTCTACCCATTTCAGGAGAAAATCTACATCAGCAAATGAAAATAACAGTCAGAACTGATATAGCAACCTCCAGAAAACAAAGAGAAAGCAGCAACAATGCCTAAATTGTGTTTTTTGTCAAGCAATCTGTGAATGGAAATCTCATGTTGAATGGTGTCCTCAATGAGCACTGTTTTAGGCTTAGCTAGGGTAAGAGTCAGGAATAGCCAGTAAATACTCAATTTAGTTGATAATATGAGTCTCTGGAATGAAAGCCAACTGAAAAAGTTTAAAATCGTTACCACCTTTCTTCAATCTTTTGCTTTTAGGGCAATATAGACAACATTCCCATTTATGGCAATGCAGTGCAAGTAGCCATATATGGAAGAAAAAAATGTGAAGCTAACTTGGAAATACCATTTTTCCTACCTTTCTTTTCAGTCCTGAAATACAGCTATGCCATCACAACTTGTCTACAGTTGGAGGGAATCCTAACCCTAACCCTAGCTAAGGATTGGGAAGGTTAGGGTTCAGTCTACCTTCAAAATATCAACTTCACCTTCTACCCATTTCAGGAGAAAATATACATCAGCAAATGAAAATAACAGTCAGAACTGATATAGCAACCTCCAGAAAACAAAGAGAAAGCAGCAAAAATGCCTAAATTGTGTTTTTTGTCAAGCAATCTGTGAATGGAAATCTCATGTTGAATGGTGTCCTCAATGAGCACTGTCTTAGGCTTAGCTAGGGTAAGAGTCAGGAATAGCCAGTAAATACTCAATTTAGTTGATAATATGAGTCTCTGGAATGAAAGCCAACTGAAAAAGTTTAAAATCGTTACCACCTTTCTTCAATCTTTTGCTTTTAGGGCAATATAGACAACATTCCCATTTATGGCAATGCAGTGCAAGTAGCCATTTATGGAAGAAAAAAATGTGAAGCTAACTTGGAAATACCATTTTTCCTACCTTTCTTTTCAGTCCTGAAATACAGCTATGCCATCACAACTTGTCTACAGTTGGAGGGAATCCTAACCCTAACCGAGCTAAGGATTGGGAAGGTTAGGGTTAGGGTTCAGTCTACCTTCAAAATATCAACTTCACCTTCTACCCATTTCAGGAGAAAATATACATCAGCAAATGAAAATAACAGTCAGAACTGATAGAGCAACCTCCAGAAAACAAAGAGAAAGCAGCAACAATGCCTAAATTGTGCTTTTTGTCAATCAATCTGTGAATAGAAATCTCATGTTGAATGGTGTCCTCAATGAGCACTGTCTTAGGCTTAGCTAGGGTAAGAGTCAGGAATAGCCAGTAAATACTCAATTTATTTGTTAATATGACTCTCTGGAATGAAAGCCAACTGAAAAAGTTTCAAATCGTTACTCCCTTTCTTCAGTCTGTTGCTTTTAGGGCAATATAGACATTCAAATTTATGGCAATGCAGTGCATATAGCCATATATAAAAAAATGTGAAGATAACTTGGAAATACCACGTTTCCTACATTTCTTTTCAGTCCTGAAATACAGCTATGCCATCACAACTTGTCTACAGTTGGAGGGAATTCTAACCCTAACCCTAGCTAAGAATTGGGAAGGTTAGGGTTAAGTCTACCTTCAAAATATCAAGTTCACCTTCTACCCATTTCAGGAGAAAATATACATCAGCAAATGAAAATAACAGTCAGAACAGATATAACAACCTCCTGAAAACAAAGAGAAAGCGTCAACAATGCCTAAATTGTGTTTTTTGTCAATCAATCTGTGAATGGAAATCTCATGTTGAATGGTGTCCTCAATGAGCACTGTCTTAGGCTTAGCTAGGGTAAGAGTCAGGAATAGCCAGTAAATACTCAATTTATTTATTAATATGACTCTCTGGAATGAAAGCCAACTGAAAAAGTTTCAAATCGTTACTCCCTTTCTTCAGTCTTTTGCTTTTAGGGCAATATAGACAACATTCCCATTAATGGCAATGCAGTGCAAGTAGCCATATATGGAAGAAAAAAATGTGAAGTTAACTTGGAAATACCACTTTTCCTACCTTTCTTTCCAGTCCTGAAATACAGCTATGCCATCACAACTTGTCTACAGTTGGAGGTAATCCTAACCCTAACCCTAGCTAAGGATTGGGAAGGTTAGGGTTCAGTCTACCTTCAAAATATCAACTTCACCTTCTACCCATTTCAGGAGAAAATATACATCAGCAAATGAAAATAACAGTCAGAACTGATATAGCAACCTCCAGAAAACAAAGAGAAAGCAGCAACAATGCCTAAATTGTGTTTTTTGTCAAGCAATCTGTGAATGGAAATCTCATGTTGAATGGTGTCCTCAATGAGCACTGTCTTAGGCTTAGCTAGGGTAAGAGTCAGGAATAGCCAGTAAATACTCAATTTATTTGTTAATATTACTCTCTGGAATGAAAGCCAACTGAAAAAGTTTCAAATCGTTACTCCCTTTCTTCAGTCTTTTGCTTTTAGGGCAATATAGACATTCAAATTTATGGCAATGCAGTGCATATAGCCATATATAGAGGAAAAAAAATGTGAAGCTAACTTGGAAATACCACTTCTCCTACATTTCTTTTCAGTCCTAAAATACAGCTACGCCATCACAACTTGTCTACAGTTGGAGGGAATCCTAACCCTAACCCTAGCTAAGGATTGGGAAGGTTAGGGTTAGGGTTCAGTCTACCTTCAAAATATCAACTTCACCTTCTACCCATTTCAGGAGAAAATATACATCAGCAAATGAAAATAACAGTCAGAACTGATATAGCAACCTCCAGAAAACAAAGAGAAAGCAGCAACAATGCCTAAATTGTGTTTTTTGTCAAGCAATCTGTGAATGGAAATCTCATGTTGAATGGTGTCCTCAATGAGCACTGTTTTAGGCTTAGCTAGGGTAAGAGTCAGGAATAGCCAGTAAATACTCAATTTAGTTGATAATATGAGTCTCTGGAATGAAAGCCAACTGAAAAAGTTTAAAATCGTTACCACCTTTCTTCAATCTTTTGCTTTTAGGGCAATATAGACAACATTCCCATTTATGGCAATGCAGTGCAAGTAGCCATATATGGAAGAAAAAAATGTGAAGCTAACTTGGAAATACCATTTTTCCTACCTTTCTTTTCAGTCCTGAAATACAGCTATGCCATCACAACTTGTCTACAGTTGGAGGGAATCCTAACCCTAACCCTAGCTAAGGATTGGGAAGGTTAGGGTTCAGTCTACCTTCAAAATATCAACTTCACCTTCTACCCATTTCAGGAGAAAATATACATCAGCAAATGAAAATAACAGTCAGAACTGATATAGCAACCTCCAGAAAACAAAGAGAAAGCAGCAAAAATGCCTAAATTGTGTTTTTTGTCAAGCAATCTGTGAATGGAAATCTCATGTTGAATGGTGTCCTCAATGAGCACTGTCTTAGGCTTAGCTAGGGTAAGAGTCAGGAATAGCCAGTAAATACTCAATTTATTTGTTAATATTACTCTCTGGAATGAAAGCCAACTGAAAAAGTTTCAAATCGTTACTCCCTTTCTTCAGTCTTTTGCTTTTAGGGCAATATAGACATTCAAATTTATGGCAATGCAGTGCATATAGCCATATATAGAGGAAAAAAAATGTGAAGCTAACTTGGAAATACCACTTCTCCTACATTTCTTTTCAGTCCTAAAATACAGCTACGCCATCACAACTTGTCTACAGTTGGAGGGAATCCTAACCCTAACCCTAGCTAAGGATTGGGAAGGTTAGGGTTAGGGTTCAGTCTACCTTCAAAATATCAACTTCACCTTCTACCCATTTCAGGAGAAAATATACATCAGCAAATGAAAATAACAGTCAGAACTGATATAGCAACCTCCAGAAAACAAAGAGAAAGCAGCAACAATGCCTAAATTGTGTTTTTTGTCAAGCAATCTGTGAATGGAAATCTCATGTTGAATGGTGTCCTCAATGAGCACTGTTTTAGGTTTAGCTAGGGTAAGAGTCAGGAATAGCCAGTAAATTCTCAATTTAGTTTATAATATGAGTCTCTGGAATGAAAGGCAACTGAAAAATTTCAAATCGATACTTCCTTTCTTCAATCTTTTCCTTTTAGGGCAATGTAGACATTCCCATTTATGGCAATGCAGTGCATATAGCCATATATATAGAAGAAAAAAAATGTGAAGCTAACTTGGAAATACCACTTCTCCTACATTTCTTTTCAGTCCTGAAATACAGCTACGCCATCACAACTTGTCTACAGTTGGAGGGAATCCTAACCCTAACCCTAGCTAAGGATTGGGAAGGTTAGGGTTAGGGTTCAGTCTCCCTTCAAAATATCAACTTCACCTTCTACTCATTTTACGGGAAAATATACATCAGCGAATGAAAATAACAGTCAGAACTGATAGAGCAACCTCCAGAAAACAAAGAGAAAGCATCAACAATGCCTAAATTGTGCTTTTTGTCAAGCAATCTGTGAATGGAAATCTCATGTTGAATGGTGTCCTCAATGAGCACTGTTTTAGGCTTAACTAGAGTAAGAGTCAGGAATAGCCAGTAAATACTCAATTTAGTTGATAATATGAGTCTCTGGAATGAAAGCCAACTGAAAAAGTTTAAAATCGTTACCCCCTTTCTTCAATCTTTTGCTTTTAGGGCAATATAGACAACATTCCCATTTATGGCAATGCAGTGCAAGTAGCCATATATGGAAGAAAAAAATGTGAAGCTAACTTGGAAATACCACTTTTCCTACATTTCTTTTCAGTCCTGAAATACAGCTATGCCATCACAACTTGTCTACAGCTGGAGGGAATCCTAACCCTAACCCTAGCTAAGAATTGGGAAGGTTAGGGTTCAGTCTACCTTCAAAATATCAACTTCACCTTCTACCCATTTCAGGAGAAAATATACATCAGCAAATGAAAATAACAGTCAGAACAGATATAACAACCTCCAGAAAACAAAGAGAAAGCGTCAACAATGCCTAAATTGTGTTTTTTGTCAATCAATCTGTGAATGGAAATCTCATGTTGAATGGTGTCCTCAATGAGCACTGTTTTAGGCTTAACTAGAGTAAGAGTATGGAATAGCCAGTAAATACTCAATTTAGTTGTTAATATGACTCTCTGGAATGAAAGCCAACTGAAAAAGTTTCAAATCGTTACTCCCTTTCTTCAATCTTTTGCTTTTAGGGCAATATAGACATTCCCATTTATGGCAATGCAGTGCATATAGCCATACAGTATAAATGTTTACCTTTGAGCATATTATAGAATTGCATTGTAATCAAAGTTTATCATTTGTAGTAATCTCTTAATTAAATATAATACTGCAATCAGCTTTTACTGTACTTCTATTTTCCTGCTGATACCATAGCATACTTTACATTCATCCCTAGTTATGAAATAGAGGCAGCCAATGAAAAAGTGATACGGATGAAAAAAATAAGAGTAATAAAGCAATGCCTGGGTAATTAGTAACTGAATAATTAAGTCATTGTGTAATTGGTGACATTCTAGAAGCTGTGTCTTTATCTCTGATGGACTCATTACTTTATTGGAATTTACCAAATCACACAGTCTGATTTCATCTGATTTAACAACCAAAAAACGTAAAAAATATTGGGTTTTACCCCTTGGTACATTAAAACATTGACATCATCACAAACAACATTTATTAAGCTTCTTTGAAAAATAATCTTAAAAATATTGCATGAAAGCATTATATCATCTCAGTCCTGCAGAAGTAGGAATCATGTGTGAGTCTCAGTGCTGGAAACTGGGGGCCTATGATATCATGTACATGTGTGAGTACAGCAGTCAACATATTGTATCTACATATGTATAAATCAAAGAAAATCACACTCTATTATGTGTTTTTTTTAAGAAAATAACAAAGGACATTAAAGTAAATGGAAAGCCTGATACTTAAGTGTTTGTCTTTTAGTATTAATTTTCTAATCTTAAGTTCTTAAGAGTTCTGAAACTGCATTATTCAAATTTTAATGTTAAAAATCCTTCATGGTATTTTATATTCAGTCTTTCTTTGTTAAAAGAGTACTTTGGGATTTAACAGTCAATTAATGTTTTTTTTCCCTTTTTGTTAAGAGTAGCCTTTGATATTGTGGTGAACCACTTGAATTTTCTTTTGTTCATACAGATATTTTCCTCAAAAGTTTTCCTGTGAGGCCAAATGAAGTGAAGGAAAAGTTGTCCATTCTTAATGAAGAGGATGGAGGCCTCAGTGATGAGCAAATTGCTTCTCTCAGGAGGTTTGCTCTCTCACTACCACTCATGGCTCTTAAATATTCTTTAAAGGGGCAGTTTATCTCATCCTTACTATACCCTTCATTTTACTTTTCTGTTCTCTATTTGTGCTGTATGAAGGGTTCACCTCCTGCTTTTTTGTCATGCTGTTAAATCTGTATTATACAAAAATACTTTCAGAAAGATTTCATAAAGTTGGATGAGAGAGGAGAGTATAGTATATCTGTGCAGGGTGTCCTACTCTTGTCATAGAGTAGACCACGTCATACTGTATCATGAGGGAGACCCCAACTAGGGATTAAGAAGGTCTTCAAATACCCTCTATAACCCACACTAAATACCTTTCTGGGTAGGTTGTAGACAGCGGGCACTTTCCTAGCTGTTGTTTAACATGCTTGACATAGCTCTGCTTTCCTTTAGAGTGGGTTGAGTTGTGAGGTGTGTTTTCCAAACCTGAAAACTATAATCTATTTTGCATGCATGAATTAGTGTGCAACTTTAATTTATGACAGGCCGCCAGTGCTTCATAAATGATCTAAAGCACATATTTTTTTTCATTTGCACTTCAATTACTTTAACCATATATTGCCATTGTGTGCAGGTAAGGATGGATTAAATTTTAAACTCACTGTGGAACAGAACTATCACATAAGCAAGATGGGATTGAATGATCTCCTTTCATTTGCAGCATTTCTTACATTCTTATAATGCCGTTGGAAAAAAAAGACTGCATTGTTGCTGTAGCTTAAGTGGAACACACACTTATATACTTAGTTATTGATATTTATAATCAAATCAATAGTAGTCCCATGAACATATTTTTAAAGTCAAAACTTAAAATTCAGATGAGAGGACTGAAAACAAAACCTCTTCTCTTACTATATGATTAAGGAGAAACTACTCTAGTACATTACTAGGAAAATTTATGATTCCTTTTGTGGTCATTCTGAGTGTAGTTTACACATTGAACTTTCCCGCAAGGAATGCAATAGCCCAGTTCTACTCTTTCTGTGCAAGTCACTGCTAGATGATATTGGGTGAAAAGGGAGAGTACTGAACTTTATAATGTTGATGGAAACAAATGCCAGAACCTTTTAGCAAAACAGGTGCATAGCTCTACAGCTGAAGGTCTTATGATAAAGTGCTCTAAGAGGCATATAGAATTGAGTGACTCTCTTGGGCACAGGGTCTGAGAAATGATAAAATGATTCTTCAGTTGAATCTTTGTGGAATGCTTGATGTCTTCAAAAGAGACTGTGGTCAAAGACATTCCATAATTCAAAAAGAAAAAACTGTTTTTTATGTCAATTTTTTCCATACAATACAATATGTATCTTATACTAATTTTTCACTCCTAACAAAATGTTAATATGCTGTAGCTGTAGCTACAGAACTGAATAACCCCCCTGGTTATAAATTTATGAAAAGGTTCGGTTCAGACATTTGAGCTTTATATTGAAAACTACTGTACCTAGTATTATTTGGGTCCACTTGTAGACTGGGTCAAACGCAGTGCAATTTAGACACAACTCAGCATCAGCATTTTATGTGGTTTATAAAAACTTTTTGGTTATCTGAACAATATGGCTTTCTCTCTGAGCAGCTAAACACCCGGGTACTGTGCCATGAGAGAAAGAGAAAAATGTGTGATTCTTTTGATGTGTGTATTTTTATAGAAGTAGCACAGGGTTATAACACCAAATTTCCAATAATTAAGCAGATGCTAAGATTAAATTTTGGATAAAATTAGTCAGACTAATGGGCAAAGGCTGTGATGTTTTGTAAACTAAAACATTCATAATTAATTTACCACCACATCCTTCATTTTATGTGAAAAATAAGACTGGAGCAGCTATTTATATACTATACTGTATGTATCTTAGGTTCAGGCTTCCCTTGTTCTGTTTTGTGATTAAATCTCTGTTAATCAAAATGTCTCTGTATGTAATTAGAGGAGCAAAACGCTCCTATGAATTGACTGACTACACAGCAGCCTCTTCAAACTAATTTTAGTTGTTCTGATTTACATTATTCATTTTTATCTTACACCACTTAGAATACCTTAGCAATCCACAGTACTGTCATTTCTGTTTGAGGACTGGAAAAAGGAGAAAATGACAGCTGTTAACAGTCATTAAGCATGTGGTAAAATCAAATCCTGGATTTATTTCATTTCACTGTTACTGTACTGTATATTTCCTAACAGATATGTACCCACTCCAGATGATGTGGAAATGTATAAGTCTTACAAGGGGTTACCCTCAGAGTTGCACCTAGTCGATCAGTACATGTTGGAGGTAAGGAGAGGCATCTGATGTTTTCTACTTATGTCAAAATTAAGTTATTGTTTGCAATGTGGAATCTTTTTGCTCTGACTTATTAAATTAATTTTAATCTAACACTGAATACCTCTCAGATTCTCTTCCGGCAACTCTTTTAAAGTAACTGTGAGAACACACAGCAAAAACTTAAAATATGGAAATTTCTGTTTTTAAATAATAACCATTTCAGGGATTTACAATTTTACAGTGGTGCTGACGCCATTTGTGAAGCCACTGAATTTCTATATAGTATTACTTTTACTTGTGAATTCCTCATATTTCTTACAAAAGTGCTCAGAAATATGAATGTAGTGCCCAATCCCTGTAGTACTGTGGATTGTCTTTTATGCTGATTTACTATTTCATAATTTTCATTTGCTGGACTTTCACTTAAGTGAACAGACTTCTTTATTAATTGAGAACCAGTGTGGGCAATGAGGGGACTCTTGTGAGGCAAACAGATTCCAACTTGTCCTCCCAGGGAAAAAATGAGGTGCACTACCTGAAGAGGAAGACCAGTATATGATACCAGTAATGATGCTGAGTGCATTCACTGCTCATAGGGAAATCAGGAGCTGTTCAGCCATCAAATGAGGGGTCTGAGACCTCAAATCCAGGCAGTTGATGCCACTCTCATGGTGTCCATGTGCATGAACACATGTCTGTTTTGGAGGAGCAGAAGAAAATGCCAAACTGCCAATAAGACCATAAGATCGGTTACAGTACATGCCCAGAATCACACTTGAACAAATTTCATACACCCAACCCTATAAGAGTGAGGCATACATTGCATCAAAGCCTAGCTGAAAACCCTGGAATATGAACCTAAGATGGTTCTTCTTCCTGTTAGATAACCTGGAGATGGTGGTCTGTGACAGGGGCTTTATGGGATACAGCTACTGTAACCCTTGGATAGAACACAAATTACAGTAGTTTAAGTGGAGAGGGAGCTATGTTCATTCCAGCATCTAGGAGTTCTGTAGAAGACTGCACACCAGGAAAAGGTGATTTTTCAGGAAGGTCCTGGTATGATGATGCTTCTTTTTGGAAAAGCCAATGCTTTTAGACAGAACAGCACCCACAGTGCCCAAGGGAAATGCCAGTGGGTCCCACTGCTTCTGTCCTCCACATGGAAGTGAGGTCTTCCAAGGTATTACCTGCAGTATTAGAGGTTTATGCCCACAAAGAGCACAAAGAGTTTATTTCATTTTTAACCAGAACACCTATGTTTTTTCTTTAAATCTATCTGCATTTTCTTGTTCTTAAAGACAATAATTTCAAGACCTCTGCATATAAAATAAGCAACTTACCTCATAGTTTTTTTCATTGATGTAATTTAATCTCAGGTCAGTCAACGAAACATCATTGGCTCAAATGCAATTCACCAGTCATAGGTACCAACCAAACTGAGTTAGATACCATCACTGGCAAGTATTTGCTAGAAATAATTGACTTAAACAGTGATCAAATAACAAACATTTGCTTCTATTTCCTGAAGGGTACAGAGGTGAGGAACTGAACCCTTAGCTTCTTCCTATTTACCATGTTGAATTTAACCGAAACCAAAAGACTTAAGGAGCCATTAGATCTGCAGAAAGGCTGGTGCTGAATGACACCACGCTTTGATGTATTGCTAGTTAGTAATGACTATGTGCTCCATTGAATAGCACAATCTCCCCTTTAAGAGCTCCTTTGCTTTTTAATCATTCTTGTCAAGCTTCAGTTCAGAAGGAACCATCCGTTTCTTGCACCACAAACCTCTTAAGCGCTCCCTCAGATTTAAATCTGGAAAATACTCTGCAGTAAATGACAAATGGACAAGCCAAAACTTTCTGTGCGCTAGGAGATTTCACAGTTTGCTTTGAGGAGTGCTTTCTCCTGTTTGTGTTCATTCAGCTGAAGCCTTTATGCAAGGTGACTTATGGAACTCCACTCTACATAATGGAGCATTGTAAACAGAAAGGTAACTGAAAGAAATGCATGGTGCCATACTAGAAATAGTGACCTGATGGATTGCAGGATGAAGCCATAATGGTCATATCTTATCCAGTGAGGCAATATCTTATCACATCTTGGCAATGTCATATCTGATCCATTTAGTTGACATACGGTTATGAACAAAAACAACAAATAAGGTCTAGGATGCAATGCACTTAGAGCAAAACAAAGACAAAGTTCAACACAGATGCTTCTGTAGAAGTGCCTTGCTGTTTTGATGTGCAGAACATTTATTAAAGTATTAATAAATTATTACTTTATTGTTAAACTATTAATAAAGACTCCATGAAGATGTGTCATAGACAGTAAAGCAGTAGAATCCAGTTGTGGTCTAGATGAAAGTGTGATGTTTTTTATAACAGTATTTATCCTTGTACCAGATTATTTGTTGTGTTTGTTAATGGTATTTTCAAAAACTTTAAATACTTTGTTTTCTTCCCCCTCAGATGTGCAAAATACCATTCTTGAATAATCGATTAGACGTACTACTCACCATCAGAGAACTTCCCATAAGCATGGAGGACCTGCAGCCAGTGAGTGTAAAACTTGAATATTTATCCTTGAGTGTATCTGTCATATACACCGCCCAAGTCATATGTTGGGACACTATCAATGTCAATTGTCAATGAAAATGTTTAGAAAACTGCAAGCCACATCTGTACTCATTAGGCTGGAAGATGCATTTAATAAACCACAGTAACACACAGAGGAGTGAAGAGAGTGAAGTAACAGCACTCAGTTCATTCTCTCTAATGACATAGATAGGGAATGCTTGAGACAGGTAGAAAAATATTCCCAACCATTCCTTTTTTGAAGATTACAATTAAGTTGTCTCAGCAGAGCAATCTGCATTTGTTGTATTAATTACAAGCTCCAATTCAAGCAGTGGTATGTTGCAATTCTAATTTCATTGTAACTTACAGTGAAAATGTCTGTCTGTCTCCCCTTGCCAGAATTTGTTGTCCTTGGTTATTAATAAAATTACATAGACTGTTTATGTAGACAAACTTCTAACTCACTTTCAAGCCAAAACAGAAAAGAATGGTGTCTTGTTTTTATATTATTACTATTTAGCGACTAAGCTTTGAGTATCTGGTTTTCTTTTTAAATGTTTGGGATTGCAAAGCAAAATGACCTTCTAGTCTTATATGTGTGTCTACATTTATTAAGCTGGTGAAAAGTGAAGTGTACTACAGTGTGTCGTATTACACTGAAATGGGTTTTTTCGATTTGTTGAAATATTGCATCAATCCGCAGTCTCCAATATCCCCTGGATTTTCACTGCTGTCAGGTTTGCTTATTGATGTCAAGCAAAACGAGTTAGGAATTACTCTATTGTCCACACATTCAGAGCTCTCTACTGTGCTGCGCAGAGACAGGTTACGTTACAGGTCAATTGTATAGACAGTCTAATGATAGACTGAGCTTCCGGGAAAAAATAAATGGCTGTCATGTACATTTTTATCTTGTTTTATTGTTGCTGTAAAGTGCTTTAGTCATTTTGGACTCACATGTTCCTTCTGATTTTCCATAAACAACGAGGACATTTAAAAAAGCAAGCATTATTGCACGTGTTCCAAACCTGCCCAGACACCTGCAAGCTTGTGGTGTTGCTGTGTTGTCTTCTGCAAGGCTCTGTGGCGTTTCTGGAGTGTGAAATGACAAATGGCAGCTAGGGGGCGCCCTTGCTCAGGTGATTGTTCCCACCAGTGAGCTGCAGGAGTGGTAACAAGTAGAAATGACTGACAATAGGCAATACCAATTTATAATGTTTTTAATGTAGAAAAAAATAAATTTGATTGGAAATGGAGCAAATTATCATGAAATAATGTTATTACCACAGAGGGATTATGGAGTTTTTGGGGACAATGCAGGACTTTTCCTAATGAGTTCCCTACTTGAATATTTAAGGTTATGAGAACATATTATTATTGCTGAGCATTATATACCCAATAGGATTACCATGGAATGATTGTTATAGCTTTTAAGGCTGAAAAAAGATTTAGGTATTTTAATGTACCTTAATCTGACTAGTTTAATTTTAGATATACAGTATGGCAATATTATTGGTATTTAAGATATTTCCAAAATAAATACTGTAAGTATTGTTGCATTAGGGGCTCCTAGTAGTAACAAAGGTTTAATGTTTGGTTCAGATTACTTAGATCTGTCCTGCCACCAGCCTGAGTACATGATAATTAAAAAAATGAAATAATCACACGCCTCCAATGATCAGAGAATACTGAGTGAGGTCCTGTGGCCTCTTTAATGTTCTGTAAATAATTTGGAGGTTGGGAAATAAATAGGAACTTACTTACAAGATCAATATTTATTTAGCTAACACTTGAGACACAAAATCCTTAGCTAATATTTGCAGACTATTATTCAGAATAAAACAGCCTAATCCCTTTAAATCATATACTTTGATACTGAGAATCCTTGAAACTGGTTTCTTTAAATATTTTTCATGGGTGAGTCTGCAATCTAGACTGATGCCAAAAATGCCAAAGAAACAAGAGTGACGAACACTGCCTGGTAGATTTAAATAGAAAACACATCCCCAAATCCAAAAAAATAGCTCCTTCCCCTAAATGTAATCTGAGTCTCTTCAGTGCCCTTTCTTGTTTGTTTCTAGAACAATATGTGCAGTACAGTACCAAACTGATGTGTGGTGAGTGTTCTTGCGCACTATGGCTGCCGTCACATCATCCAGGTGGATGCTGCACATTGGTGGTGGTGGAGGGGAGACCCCATTACCTGTAAAGCGCTTTGAGTGGAGTGTCCAGAAAAGCGCTATATAAGTGTCAGCAATTATTATTATTATTAATTATTATAGTTCAGTACTGGGACACATTTGCCGTGGTGGGCTGAATAGTTTCTTCTTATCTGTGGCTACTTCCGATGTCTTATGTGTTGTCCTTTTCACTCCATAGATTGAATTTCTAATCCATAATTTTCTCTTTTAGTATCTTTTCATTGTTTGTGCTTCTGGGGGTGGTGGAAATTAGCTAACAGATGGCTTTGATTGCCAAGCAATGATACGTTTTCTGTTCTTCATTGTTTTTGCTATGTATAGCTTAGGGAGGGATTTGCATTAATTAAACTGCGAGGTGTTAAAATATCACTCACATAGTGTCAATGTGGCGCTTGTGAGAAATATTTTCAATTGGGAGAAAATGTTAATGTGTTGCAGGTTGGTGTGGACTTTGTAACTTCTTTCTATATATAGTACAGTATATACCGTAGGTTTTCCAGACAGTATTCCTGTTCCCTTACTCCTCCCAAAGAAATGCAGAATATGACTGGCTACTTGAAATTGTCGCTTTCCAGGATGGGTTTCAAGAATTTTATGCGGGAGGGCTCTCTCCCAGTTGCACCAGTACTGGCTGTCAACCTAAAGAATAACATAACCAAATGGGGACAGTGGATTGAATGACCTTCTCCTAAGCTTTGTATCCTTGTTGTCATGCATATGGGCCTGGATCTGCTGAATCAGTTTTCTTTCTGTACAGAAAGTTAAAGCAACAACAAAAACATAAAGCTTTGACTAAAACATGTTCTAGAAAGCAGAATATTTAACAGAAAGCAGAATAACTTATCCTTTACTGAGAACTTTAAACCTTTGAATTTAGGCTTAGCATTGTTTAAGCTGGGGGCATCAAGAAGGATTCATCTGTCATTTCATAAGCTTGATGATGGAAATAATATTGAGAAGCAATGGGCATGCTTCACTGTGAAATTATGGCTAGATTTTTTCAGCTGGCTGTATGACAGAGGTTGGCTAAACATTAAAAGCCCAATAAATACGGTACTTTGCTTTGTCTGGCTCAAGGTCAGGAATAAAATCATGGAACCCTGATGGTTTTGTGTCTTAGATCTGTATTTTAAGTGCATGATTTGTGTTCTCCCTGACCTATCATTGCTTGCAATTCTGTGAACAAAATGTTCAGAGAACTCCATGTGTGGATTTTCTTTTTGTATTCAAGACACATGGAAACTGCTTATGTGCAGGTGCACAAGGTTACAGCTTGAATCCTTATTTACATATCCACATCACAGCACCGGTACAAGCAAAGCAGGGGACGAGCTGTGAGGAGGCAGCAGTTAAGTCCAAATATATGTAAAAAACACAAGGGGCTGGAATTCCCCAGCAAGCATGAACATATGGATAGGTGTTACTGAACAACTCTTAACCACAACACAATATGGTTATTCAACAAATTCTCCCCCCCCCCATCCAGCCCCAGTGGCAGCAGTGCTTATACTGTACAGTAGCTGCCTTTTTTAAACAAAATCATGCGTCAATGTCAATAGATGGAAAATGGAATATTCATTTATGTTCTTAGAACATTTTTAGTATCTTTTTTACCAATCTTCCCTGAAGAGGAAACATCTCTCTATTATTATGATTTTTATTATTGTTATTCATTTCAAGCCATATGGAGATATTAGGTGTTGGTTTGAATATAGGAAACAGTGTTTAAGCTAAAACATTATGATTTAATTTTAGATAATTGATGCTACACTAAAATGTGTTACACAGGTGTTGCGAACTTAACAAAGGTGGCATTGGGGAAGTACTGTATAAGTCGTCCTCTCAGAATCAATGTGGAATACAACATATGGCAAGATGTGACTTTTAGTTGAATTCTTTAGAGCAAGCATTATAGCACAGAGGAAAGTAGAATCTAAAGATTGTCATACTTGAAATATGGAATATGTGAAAGTGCATTCTCCTTTCAGATTTACATTCTTCTTTGAAATTTAGAGTCAGTGAAGTTCTTTTTCAATAACTGAGAAGGGCTTCAAAATATGCATTTTTCTTCTTTTTCATAGCCAACACTATTGACATGTGACCTTCTACTTAGCATGTGTATCACTAAAGAAATGTCAAGATGAGTGTGCTGTTTGTAACAAATAATCCCAGTGTACTTCACATACTGTGACTACCCTGCCACCACTGAAGTGAAATATACACCTGGTGCTGCTGTAGATCACAGCACACAGTATGTATATTACAGTAGATTGATAAATTTAGCTACCGTAGGACACTGCACGAAACCACTAGTCTTACAAAACAGTGCCATTGGAAATTCCATGACCAAGTAGTCACAACCTCTATCTACAGTCTTATGCAAGAGAAAACCCTTCCTACAGTCCAGTGGTCCTGGGGCTTTAATTGGTTTGGAAATTTTAATCCAGAAGGAAGAGTGACGCCAACTGATCTACCAACATCAGTCACTGCAGTAACCTTCTAGTTTTCCTTAGATTTCTTCTGTCGTAAGACAGGTCAAGCTTAATGTTGCTAAACTTCCAAGATCTGATGAGATCCATCTACAAGGTCATAGCAGTGTTGCCTAACGTCATGATTTGGGTGATGGTGCAAAATTGCAATAATGCCAAAGTAAAAAAAGTGTGGTTTCATAAGTAACATAAGTGTTATAGCATTGTCACAGTAACTCAGGTACAGTATTTATTATAGGTCATATGTTTTTGTTTTTTAAGTGCTGATTTTTTTGTCATTATATGCATACAATTTAGAGCAGCCAGTTGTGTGTACTTTATGTCTCTGCTCATTGCAAACCCTGTGACTGCACACAGGGGCGAATGGGGAAATGAACACTCTTCTGACCTACCTGCCTTAGAGGCACTCATCTTTAACACTTCACAGGCCAAACAGCCCCGTAACTGAGGTTTGGCTTGAGGTGAAACAGAAGCACATACCGTATGTCACCAACAGCACTACAGGCCACCACGTGCCCAGGAGGCCAGATGGGGCGCTGTGCTGCCAGCAGCTGAGAGAGCTCTCTCCTACGAATCCAACCCTGCGCTTGGTGCCTAGCCTTCCAAAAACTATTTGTAGTATAGTGTCTATATTTCTGCTACATAAACCTGTTTCAATATTTCTTCTATTTTTGAACATTTTGAATCTGTGTAAGACAAAGTTGTCTCAGAAAAGGAACAAGATGACATTTAAATTTTATGTTGCATTGTCTGTATACTGTACTGTATGTTGTGGTTAGCATGGTGGTTAGCATTGCTTCCTCACAGTGCTGGGGCACTGGGTATAATTCCAGGTTTGTATGTTGTCCCTTTGTTCACCTGGGACTCATCCGGGCTCTCCTGTTTCCTCCCACAGTCCATAGGAGGCCATGATTGGTAAAGGCCAATGGGAAATTTGGCCAGGACACCGGGGTTACACCCCTACGCTTTTCGAGAAGCACCCTGAGATTTTGAATGACCACAGAGAGTCAGGACCTCAGTTTTATGTCTCACCCGGAGGATGACGCCTTTTTTCCAGTATAGTGTCCCCATCACTATGTTGTGTTAAAAGGAAAACACAAGGCAGACTTTGCTAGTATTTTTCTGAGGTGTTTGTCTTAGAGGAGAACTTAAATTAGAAACTAGGCCATTCTGTAAAGCAGAAGTATTTTGGAATTTAAAACCAAACAAGGCTGTCGCAAGCTAAATATGTGCAGGTATTACAGAACAGCTTTAATTTGGTGAAAGAAAAAACTGTCATTACATATTATGATGTAGGCTTCCATTAACAGTAGAAGTCAAGTAATGTGGTAAATCAATGTCTTGAGTAATTGTGAACAACATAAAGGAAGTTGACAAAATGGTGATCTTGGGGGCTACTGTTTTTATTTTAAATTTTAGATCAATCTCAAAGTACTTGGGCAAGAACCAGCAACAGTCATGGCACTGTAACTGAAAAAAACATCAGAATCAAGAAGAAAATGACCAAAATGACATTCAACCACACTGAGAGTTTTTGCTACTTATGATTCAAGTTACATAAGCACAAAAGTAAATGTAATACCTGTATGGTGTAAACCATGACAGTCCCAGAATACCACTGCTCATGTTACACTTAAGGCAAGAAGCATTTCTTTTTTAAGCATGTTGCATTTTTATATTCACAGCTGATTATGTTGGAGCCTTTACACACCTGACTTATTTAATCAAAGTTGATGCACTTGTGAATGACTAATACATTTCTTATTCATATTTCATATTTCAGCTGATTGACCAGAAGATCAAAATGTGCTCTCAGCTGTTGAATTGCAAGTCGTTTGTCTCTGTGCTGGAGTACCTTCTTGCTGTGGGCAATTACCTCAATGAGAATGCTGGGAAGGAAAAGGCCAAGGGATACCGGCTTTCCTCTCTGACAAAAGTAAGCCGCTGTCTTCTGTGTCTGACCTTTTTGACAAACACTGCAGTTCAGTGCTAATGAGATTGCTTAACAGTTTACACCATGGGTCCTCCTTACACCTTGTGTAGATCACGTTAGCAGAGTTTTGCAGAGTTCTAAATCAGATGAAGCCATTTTTGTCCAGCAATACTAAGTCTGTAGATTGAGTTTGAAGTGAGTAATTTGATAGTTTATCCTTTAAGCATATGCAAGCTTTTCACTCACAATATTGACCTCTTCCCTATACATGCATACTGTACAAACCAGTACCGTTTCAATATACATTATCACCACCTTCCCAGCCCCTGAAGGAAACAATAGTAAGGTACTGTATTGTACTGGAAATAATTTTCTAGTTTTTATTGTTTTTGGCCTATTCAGTGTCTTGTAACACTTGAACATGTGAAACTTGAAAAAAAAAACGAATTAATAAACTAAATATGCTTATGTTCATAGAAACAACTGTAAACATAAAAACAGTGGAAGGAACCACTGTGTGCACTTCAGTATACTGAATTATCTTCTATTATAGACAGAAATAATTTTAATCTGACCACTGTGTTGAAAACTACAACTTCCGCTGACAATGGTATACTGTGTGTACTTTAACGATTAATACTGTAGTTATAAGCAGTAATTTGTAGCTAATCTGTGGTAGTGAGTAGTAAGCTACTACATATTTTTCCTTTTCTCTAGTAAGTTTATTTTCATGGATCTTGATGTTTGTCTTCTTATGTTTAGATTTGCTCCTTAATTGTTACAGTTACAAATTATTTGCATGCTGATGAATTTCACAAAGTCAGTTTTAAAGCATATATTGTATTTAAATTCACTTGGTTTGATTCCAATAGTTCAAGTACTTCACATTGATGTGCTTTCTCACCTCTTTATACCCAACATTCCACCCCCTCCCAAAATAAAGATTAGAAGCTTGCTTTTTTAGGACTCTGTCAGATGTTTGAGGCAGCCAGCCAAATTGTTTGACCTGTGGAATCGGCTCCCTATTTCTTTTTCTGTTTGCTTCATAGAAGCACTGAACTACAGAAAGATTGGTGATGTCATGCTGTCAGTTCTGTTTTTAGTTCAAAGGAAATACAGGATCAACCTTTCTGTGATGCTTTACACATTTCTTTTGGCTTAGTCCTTGGAGATGGTGCAGACACGAAATCGGTAAACAATGTTAGGCAGAAAAGACAGCAAATCTCATTACAGAATTAAAGGGTTCTCTTGCATTTAAATTAAGAAGCACACACAACTATGCAGCAGTCAGTTGAATTTGGAGACATCTTAGCTTGTGAAACCATTAACATTTTAAAACAATCTCTGTAGGCCTCTTCTTTTGAAGAAATGTTTGGTCCCACTGTCAATTTATAACATCCTTTACTTGATATACCTAAAGGAAGGAGTGAAGAGATTTTAAGATAGTCAGTAAAACCTATTTATTTTTTTTGGTCTTCACAAAAGACGCTCCTTTGTGTTCTCCAAAGGATAGAAAGTCCTGCTCTTTTAATGTACTTGAAAAATAATTCCAGAGATGTGTCATCTTGTGAAATGACCGCCATGAGCACATAGAGGATACAAATGAAACTATGCTGCTATTATGCTGTTTAGTGCAAGTAAACAACTAAACACAAATGAAATGGCATGAAAACATGCTGAGCCTGCAGAAGATGCAGATGCAGAAGATCATATAGCCAGCAGCCATATCACTCTGCAACTCACAACTGGCAACCCACTGAAGCTAAGGATGGGAGACCTCCTGGGAAAAACTAAGGTTGCTGCTGGAAGAGGTGTTAGTAGGGCCAGCAGGGGGTGCTCACCCTGCAGTCCATGTGGGTCCTAATGCCCCAGTATGGTGACCGGGATGCTATACTGTAAACAGGTGCTGTCCTTCAGATGAGACGTAAAACTGAGGTCCTGACTCTCTGTGGTCATTAAAAATCCCAGGGTGCTTCTCGAAAAGCATAGGGGTGTAACCCCGGTGTCCTGGCCAAATTTCCCATTGGCCCTTACCAATCATGGCCTCCTAATAATCCCCATCTATGAATTGGCTTCATTACTCTGCTCTCCTCCCCACTGATAGCTGATGTGTGGTGAGTGTTCTGGCGCACTACGGCTGCCGTCGCATCATCCAGGTGGATGCTGCACATTGGTGGTGGTGGAGGGGAGTCCCCATTACCTGTAAAGCACTTTGAGTGGAATGTCCAGAAAAGCGCTATATAAGTGTAAGCTATTATTATTATTATTATGATTATTATTATTATTATTATTATTATTATTATTATTATTATTATTATTATTATTATTATTATTATCATTATTATTATTATATAGAGGGCTGATATTTGTAAGGTGTGAAAACACTTTAAGAGTTTTGATGGTTGTTTTAGAGGACCTTCACTCTTTTCATTATGCAGGGCTATAATAATGATGCTGTGGAGCATTTCATAAAAACATAAGAAAGGTTATGAACAAGAGGAGGTCATTGAAGCCATCTAGCTTATTTCATTGCTAGCAGCCAATTAATCCAAGGATCTCATACGTACTGTACATCCTACCCAAAAGAGCTCAAGGTATTGGCTTTGTGAATACTGCTGGGAAGCCCTAAATTATTCAAAGTCTAGTTAAAAAGTAAAGCCCCTTTTAATCTTCAATTAGGCAAGTGAAAGATTTTGATCCTTAAAATCTTAGTTCAGGAAGAAGGGTGTGGGTGAGTCCCATTTCACCTATGTTCAGCTTGTCTTTCACTTTATCCACAATGGTGAACCCGTTTTCCTGGTGTTTCTCAGAGTTGAACATTAGCACTCAATTTTACAATCAACTTCATTATGAAACAAATTCATTTAGTCCTTGCCCTGGAAAGTATTTCAAGCAAAACTCCCCTTGTGGGTAACCAATTTGTGTTCTTGGGAGAGATTATTGATTGACATTTGTCTTTCCATAGATATTTATTCCTTAGTTTACTCTTGTCCCAGGTCACGTTTGTTCTTTTTGAATGTTTATGAATGTTTTACAGTAGAGGTTAGCTTTGAAAAGCTTAATTTCACCTTAACCCAACCCAGAACTCAATCAGTGTCTAAATAAGAAAACTATACTGTCACTTCATTCTAAACAGCACAATGACAAATGCTCGCAGAGATAAAGCCCTATAAGGATTTTTCTGTGCAATGCCCTGCTCTGTGTTGGGTGGAGCAACATCTCTACAGTGTCCACTGTTCTTCACAGCTCTCACAGCTGCGTGGGAAACACAGGAAGTTCACCTTGCTGCATGCCCTTGTCGAGCAGATAATGTTACATGATCCTGTCGTGGCACCATTTTTCCAGGAGTTGACAGAATTTGAAGCCGTTCCAGGGGGTAAGCTAATGAAATTTTTATCAAAACTGAAAATCACTGGCATCATGTAGTTGACAATTAGTTCAACTAACACTTTTTTTTCCCTTTATTTCTAGCATCAATAAAAGGACTTACAGCAGAGGTGGATGGTATGTCACTTAGGAAAATGTCCTTTAATGTCACACAGTTTTATCAAACAAGCTGTGCTGTACAGTACATCTCATGTATTTTTCTTTGAAGAAGCTTATTTGGTTTTGTCTATGACCATTAATCTAAAGAACAAAGTTATATTAAGACCATATAAAGCAGAGATGGCTTATTTATTTGATTTTTTTATTTTAATGAATTACTAATTAATGCTGAAATGGCCAGTTTATGTAAAAAGATTGAAATAAGGGAAAGAAATGTCCAAACATTTAATTAAATATTAATTAATCTCTGTTACAAATGAGAAAATGGTTTTGAATGCCTTATTTTGTTAATGCCTGGAAATGTACATTTCTTATATAATTCTTATGTGAATCAACATGCATTACTGATTTTTAGAATGTACGGAATAGTACACATAGATGCACATTGTGCAATTTAGTGTATAACTTAAAATTGATGTTATGCTTCAGTACATATTGAAGTTATGGTTATTTATTAACCTTCAGTGGTCAATTGCAAATATGTATGATTGTTACAATTTTCATCTTACAGTTCTGAAGAATGAGCTTCAGAAAATTATTCAGTACAAAAAGGCTTACAAACCAAAAAACCAAGGAAATCAACATCCAAAGTTTTGTGAAGACTTGAAGGTATATATTGTTACCTTATATTTTTAATATCTAACAGGCAGTATACAGTATAACTCAGAGAAAACAGTTGTACAGTAGTTTCCTATAAGGGTATAGAAATCTCTACATACTACTGTATAACAGTTAAACTGAACGAAGCATGTTGTATCTGTGGGTAATCCATAACTCTCAAGGCCTTCATCTTTTCCTAATGTAGTACATTTACTTAATAACACATAATGCTTCGAAGCACTACATACAGTACAGTATAAAGGTTATCACTGTGCTGAAATGAAATCTAATTTTAGAAAAGTCAATGTGAAGACCCTCAGCATGTCAGAAAGAATAAAGTGTACATGTTTCTACCATGTGGAAGGAAAAAAACAGGACATTTTCTCGGAATCAGGAAAAAGATATGATCCAGAGATTGTGGAAGTATTTCCAAGAGATTAGAAGTACAGTATTTGTAGATTGTTGTAGTTTGTTTGTTGATCACAGTACAATTGATTGACACTGAATATGGTCCTTGGAGCCATTCATTCTCAAATGTAATAATTTGAGCACAATATCTCCTATTTTCCACCTGAGTTTTTAATTTGTAGGACTAATTTATTCTTTAATTAACCTGTGCATTATCTTTATTATCTTAATTAAATATCTTTAGACCATTTTCTGCTTTTTGACTTCCATTTCATAAATGTGCTACTGTATATTAGTTGTTGTGTTGCAAAGACATTTAGTAAACAGAAATCTCTGTTCACCCTGTCCTCATGTTAATGGATCACTCTTTGCTTCCCAATGACTATTTAAACTGCTCTTCTAAATATTTGTAATTACAGATGTGTAGACAAAGGTGGGAATTATATCCCAACTTCTCAGCTAGAAGCATTAAGATATATAAATCTCTATGCTTGATGGTACAGTATGATACCAGCTGTACTTAATGAAGCAAGATTTATTAATAGGGTATTAATGTACATTTTCCTTGAGACAAAGGTAATAAAATGGCAGTGCAGTGGTCATCCATAAAAAAGGACACAGAAACAAGTAATTGCGGATGAATAACTCTTATTTTTACTACATGTAAGATTATGGAAACAGTAATTTGAAATAAATTAACAGAACATCTCTATCATGTGAAAATTCTAAGGGAAGGTCAACACAAAGATAGGTTTTCATTAAAAACAGCAGTAATGGATATGGACTCACCAGAAAATATGGTACAGTATATTTCAATTTTCAGAAGTCTTGAAATACGAACTCAAAATCTTATACAGTAAATAACAAACCAACTCAATGTACAGATTTAGAATTAACAGTGAAACATGAACCAGAGGATAGACATGGAAACATTTAGACATTTAAAACTAAGAACAGGAGGCACATCTTCACTCAATGGGTTGTGGGAGTATCCAACAAACTGCCTAGTCATGGTTTTGAACCTCATACTTACTGTAGTTTCTTCTTTCAAGAAACAGCTGGTTGAGATCCTTGAATCAATTAACTACTGAGATCTAAAAAAAAACCTGCTACTGTAAATGGGCTGGATGGTCTTTTTTTTTGTAACTATTCTTATAGTTTTAGATAACTTCTAAAGAGCTGTTAGAAGGCAGGGAGAGTTCTCATTCCTTGAGTAAAGGTCTCTTTACTGAGGAGGCTTATGGGGGAAATGATTAATAAATTAAATTGAGGAGTACACCATTTGATGATCAGAAAATGAGTCTCCTAAGTACATGGAAAAGATCCCCACTTCGTTTTCAAAAGCTACACAGTCTCTGCAGTTTTTACAGTGAAAGCCATGTTTTCAAGGACTAAAGATTTGGAAGCAGTAATTATTAACACTGATTAAATCAATAATGAACACAATTAAGTCATTATGAACTGAGAATAAACTAAAAGATGCTGTGTACCCTCCAGGCCCATGAGTGTCATTGGCTTTACTTTAATGCATTTTCAGTACATTTCTAATGTTATTTTAATTGAAAGTGTAAAAAGAAAACCAGTGTTGGTTTATGTATAACCACCTGTGGAATTCAAAAATGACTAAAATTGCATTTTAATGAGGACTTTATTTTCATCATAAGGTTCCTTGTTATCCATAGGAATGGTGTATTTTCCGCATTTAACTCTGCCAGGTTACTTGTTCTTCAGGCCTAATGACCACTTTAATTTAAAGCTAAAATGATTCTACAAGGTGGTCATGCTTTCCAGATCTCACAGAGGCATGTTTATAAATCTTCATGTATAATTGATACACAAAGTAATGAAAGGTAATTTTATGTTTTATTATGTGCTGTAGATAGTCATCCGGAAGTATAAAGCTGATCTATCCCATCTGACGAAGAAATGCGATGAGATGAAGAAACTCTACTCTGACATATTGGTAATCCCTGGCTTTTACATGTGATATCTTTGTCTTTTGGTCTCTCTGCCAGAGATAGACAGTTTCTGAGCTGGCAGTGTCTAGGTGGCTCAGTTTGATTTTTCATGGTTTACAGAGAATAGAGGAGGAAGAGTAAATATTTTTTAGAGATAATAACTAAAGGTCACATTGGCCTGCTAGATATGTTTATTAACATGAGAGAAACTAAATGTCAGTTGCAGTAATGGATGCCAATGCTGAAAACAAAGCTGCAGAAAAAGTGTAGTTTATTTTTCACTTGTTTTAGTCCTTTTTCTGCATATGCTACTGTATATACTGCATATGAACATTTTTGTGCCATATAAACTACTGTATACTGGAAACTATTTTAATCGGCACAAACCATTACTATATACATCTTAGAAAGGAAGCATATTTTCCCGAAGTGTCTGAAGAACATTTGAATTATTCTGCTTAGATGTGCATCATTATCTTAAAGAAACCGTTTTGCCATCAGGTTCCTTTTTGCTCCACATTAAAAGAGAAATTGCGCACATAACTAAAATTATCTCTGCACAATGAACACAATGTTATTTTCGTTTTTGCTGTGTTGTGTTTTCGTGAGATTTGCAGACAGCTCTACAGATCATGCCTTATAGATCACTTGTTTTATTTGCCATAATTTCTTGAAACACCCATGTACTGTAAATTAGCAAATATTCTACATCACTGAATGCTGGTTCTCTTCAATACTTAAAACAAACCCCTAATAGTGCATAGCAAATTCCTATTTCTTTGTTAAGCATGGGACATTATAGTGTAAAAATAAATTAATATAAATTCTAGTTAGCTATTAATGGGTGTTTTACAGCTAGCTGGCCTAGTTGCCAGCTTGTCAAGTGATCAATCAAAAGCATATTTCAAGTTATGTAATTAGCAAGCCTTGACAGGACATGCAATTATAGAGAAATCGCCAGGGAAACTGCTATGCAGTCTAAGCTTTTCTCACACTTGTAAAGCTGTTAATGAAAGTAAATCAGTGTTGATATACAGTAGAGGAAATGTTGCAATATCCTTCAGCCGAGAAGCATTACAGAAAAGAACACTTTTTTAGGTACTCTACATGAATTCTATTTCACTTCCAAAACTACAGCTGCCTTAGCTGTTTGAGAATTGAGTCTCCTCATTTCAGAATGAGAGAGGAATTTTCGTGGGTTAAAAATGCTTCCATGCAGTGGTACCAACCTGCCAATTTGCAGTGATAATCATTGCAGTGGTTAGCAATGCATTCTAGCTGTGCTGGGGCCCTAGGTTGAGTTCCTGACCTGGGTTGCAATCTATGTGGAGATTGTAGGTTGTGCCTGTGTTCACATGGTTTTCTTCCCATAGTCCAAAAACATGCTGGTAGGTTAATTGGCTTCTGGGACAATTGGCCTGAGGCGGGTGTGTGTCCTGCTACTCACTGGCATCCTGTCCAGGGTGTATCCTGTCTTGTGCCTGTTGCTTGCCAGGATAGGCACCAGCTCCCCTGCAGCCTTGAATTGGATAAAGCAGATGGATGGATGGGATTTTCATGGTACACAAAATATAATGCAGTTGAATTGTTTCTAAAAATCCATGCCGTTTTATTTTTCTATGTAATTTTCACCATTACAATTTGATATGGGATTGCAGAAAGGAAGGGGCTAGAGCTGTTGCTTCTTTTCAGATGTTCCATTCTTCTGATTTCATCCGATGAATTTATTTTTTTCTTCTTTCTTCCATTTATACTTTGCAGGAGTTTATCGTTGAAGTGATAGAAGCACTAAAGAAATATTTTGAACGTATTTTTTGTTTGTTTTTTTAAGGTTAAATTTGGAGAGCCAGGAGATCAGGATTCTCAGGAGCTATTTGGATGGTTGTGCACATTCATCAGTGATTTCAAGAGGATTTACATGGAAATGGTGCCATAAGGACCTTTAGAAAAAGCATAGCATGTTGTTTTTCAAAATATTATGTTATTTTGTTGAGACTTTACAAATATACAGTAGCCGGGTTTAATGAATGATAATAAGCTAATAACACTATGCAATGTCTTTCTCTGCATTTATCTTTAGTAACAAAAAAATAGGATGCAGACAGCTTCAAATGACTTCATCCTATTGATAACTAAAATCTGCTTAAAGGCCATCCAAAGCATGCTATATCTACAGCCTTATGCTAAAATGAGGCCTGGTGAAAACCACATTGGTTTTATGGATTGAAGAATAGTTAACATTTGCCAGCATTTAATGTGTTCAGGTTTATAAACTGGTAAAAGTAATACATTTTTTATTTGTGTGTAAGCTTCAATAAAGTTAATGTTTAAACATATCGTAGCCCTAAACTACTGAGACCTTAATGCTTAATGAAAAATTAAATGGAACTTAATCAATAAATACTACCTTTCATCATAGCTTAGAATCCCAAAGGGTTTGTCGAGAGGCTGGATTACTTTAACCTGAAGTGGATTAGTCCAGAATATGAGCATTTGTTCTTTTGCTCAAAGAATTGCCACAGGAGTCTTCAGTGCCCTCTGAAAAGACTTGAATCTGGAGTAATATCTCAAGCTTTATTAAGTCACCCCCTGTAGCCAAGGCTTCTTTTGCCTTGAGTGGGTTGTGATGGAACTTGAATTGGGATTTTTAGGTCCTAAGAGAAGAAGATGACTTTATTTAGAAGATATCTTTGAACATAACCTTTGCCATCTCCCTGTTTGGATAGCATGCATTTGCTCTGGCTTGTCAAAGTCAGCCCATCAATAACTATGCAGTTTTGCACGATTCATTACTGGAAACTTCATTCTGAATGGAACTGAAGTGCTAAAATGTTATACATCAAAATAGTAACTCAAAACAGAGAACATCCTGTGTCTCCTGCTGCCCCTAATAATGCAGTGCTTCTGCTAGATACATTTCTGTTAAGTATTTTTTTGTGTGTCATGGGCAATGTATTAATAACACTCCGTAACTGTTTATCAAAAACTTTGATTTACAGTGTGTGTATTTTAAAGAGATTTTTTTTTCCTTGTTAGGGTTCTGATTTAGTTAATGCATACAAAGGAGACTGTGTGCTCCTTTTTACTTGAAGACTGAATTGCCTTACTTTTGGGGAGTAAAATGCATCCAGGAAAAATGCTTGTATTCTACTGTGCAGTGTTAATCTTTCAAACACGTGCACGTTGTTCCATTTGTTGTTAATGTTTTCTATTATTTTTTAATTTATGTACTTTTTAGTTGCACTTTTGTACTTTGAAGGATTTGAGTTGTAACCAGAGAGACCCTGGTTAAATGTTTTGTTGAATACAGAGTCCTGGAAATACAATTTCCCACCTTGCTTAACAATAGCCAAAAAGGTTATTTTCAGTTACAGTATATAAAGTACAGTATGTGATATGGTGCATGTGTTGTAATGGGATTAAGTAACTACAGTTGGTAAGTCAAGTTAATGCTGTCATCTAACAACCAAATACGAAGAAGTTAGTTTTTTTCTGCCTTTGCTTTCGTAAAGTTTTTGTCTGTGATGATCATTGTCTAAGCTCGACAAATATTTTATACTTCTGTTGTGTATTAATAATTATAATGTAATTAAGATAAAGTTTTCTCTATTTCCTTTCTTTTTAATTCTTGGGATGACTAACAATCTACCTTCAGAAAACATTTTAGAGTTCACTAATCTGTTTGGCAATGTTGTCCCACCCCATATGGAATAGTTCAATGTTTTTTTTTGTCTTGGTTCATAGCAAAAACGTGTGTATTGCAGACTCCTATTTGGTAAATAAGCTCCTCTGTCCAGCCTACACCCTGAGTCATCCGGCTCTTCACAAGGCCCAAGCTCCACAGTGCCTTACAGGAGAGCTGGTGCTGATTGGAGGAGCAGCATATTATTCACTGATGTAACCACAGGCTTACAGGTGTCTAATAAGTCTCAGAAGTAAGTTTTCCTAGAATATTAAAGAGCCCTCGCCAACTAACCCCAGCATCACTCTTCCAATTGTTTTCCATGCCTTGGAAATCTTAGGAACAAATTAAAGGTTTATTCCATGCTGAAAAGAGAAGAAAGTTCAGCTGTGGAGCCTTCTTCAGGTGTGAGGGAAATCTTAGTCACATTCAGATAGTGACATGACCTTGGACCTTGAACTCACAACTTCCTTTGCATGGAGGTCAATCTGTTCTCAGAGCCACTACTGGTACTAATTGAGTCCTTGAATATCATATCATATTCCTTGGTTTGAGCAGGTTAGCAGAAAATCATACTGTATATGACAAATTATGAGAAGTGTTTGATTATTTCCTTAAGTAAAGAATATTTTTACACAGAGTTTTAGTTCGAATTTTTGTTCATTTGCCCTACTTGGCAGGTTGCATTTCTTGGTGTGGTGTAAGTACAGGCATTATGATGACAGTGGGAACAGGTTCACTCCACATGAAATGCTTGAAAAACTCTCTCGTTTCAAGTGAAGAACTTAACAAATGGAAAAAGTTTTTTATTTTGCAATAGTTTGTGCTGATGGACCCTCAGATAGACAGGTGAGTCTATCACAAGAACTACAGTTCAATGCATTTCTAATGTGAGGCACCAGAGGAATGCATAGGGTCAATTCTGATCTCATTTTCATTTCCTCAGTGGACACTTCTAGAATGACAATGCAGGCCAGAAAAGAAATGACATGTTTCAAGTTTTGTCATTTCCCTCCATTTCAGCAAGTCTGATAATAGCTCCTGATATAGAAATACCCATTAGTAAATAAATTAAAAGGCTTTAAACTGTGGAAGACAAAACTTTCTATGTCATACCCAGGAGTGACATTTAGCTCTGCTTCCCCACGGCTCTTGGGTCCTGGGTTTAATGTCAGCCTAGTGCCTGGTAATGCCGTTTTATTATCGTCATGCAGACTGGGGTTTGCATTCTGCCAGACTCACAAACTTTGCAATCTCAGAAGATGGGTAAGTTTATAGCAGAGCTTGCATTTTCTATTTATAAATAGAATGAGTGAAAGTATTGTAACTTAGTTAGTCTTAATCAGATAATTAATAGTTACTGTTATTTAAAAAATCAAAGTATCAAATTAGGTCCTGGCTATTATAACAGCTGGTGATTTTTATTAGACTCCTTATTCCTTATAAGTCCATCCATCAAAGTTCTAAGTGTCTTAGCCAAGGCAGGGCCGAATGGAAACTGGAGCCTAAACCACCAAACAACAGGTGCAAGGCAGGGTGCACCCTCTATAGGACACTAATCCATCGCAGGCACACACACTCGCACCAAGGACAACTTTCTAAGAAGCAAAATAACCTACCAGTATGTCTTTGGACTGCCGGAGGAAACCAGAGCACCTGAAGGAAACCCACTGGAATAGCACACCAGGAATCGAACCCATGGCCCCAGTGCTGCAAGGGACCAATACTACTCAATATAATATCTTACAATATTGAGTATATTGTAAGAGTCATATTAGCACATTACCTAATTTTGTCCTTGACTTCAACTTAGCCCATTCAAATGAAAGAAAAGTTTTATGAAGAAAGCCTATGCACATTAGACAGACTTTTATTCTGTATTTTTTTCCCTGGCTAATTTAAACACCTTAAACGTAAACTGGAGTGAAGGACCTTGTCAACCCACCCACCTCTTAATCCAACTGAAAGTCAACAACCTTATTTAGAAAGCTAGAGTACTGGTTAGGGAATCTCCTAAAGCAGGGAGGATGAAGGTAGATTTCACTTTTAAAAGTAGTAGTTCACAGGTACATGGCAAATGACAGGGGTCAGTTTTACAGGTCACGTCAGTGCTACAGTGTCTCAACTTTCTCAACTTTCTCACTTTTCCAATTGTGCACTGGCTCATTCCATCACCCAAGTCTCAACCAGCACTGTCTGGACCACATGGCTCAACCTGTACTCTATATGGGCGTTTTTCCTGTATGACCTCTTTAGAATCCTTGGGATCTCTTCTGTATGGACAGAATCCAATCCAGTTCTCAGGTCATTACCAGTATTCCATCAAGTCATCACCAAGCATGTCTGTTAGATCATCCTTGTTATGAATCACCTCTCCTCTGCATTTCTTGTCAAGCACTCACTACTCCATGCTGTTGATGACACTGCCATCTGTGCCTTACAGGCATCCAAAGGCACATTCGTTTAAATGGTTGCAGTACAATGATCCTTCAGTGCAAAAAAATAATGCATGTAATTTATTTCTGTTAAATACTGACACATCACTACCACCTTGGTTTCTGTCTCAAATGTCAATGAATGTCTTCCCTTTGCTGAGTCCTTTTAATATTATGAGATAAACTTGATAGTCTACTCACGCACAAAGTGAATATTTCAACATTTATGGGCAAACATAAGCATAAGGGAAAAAAGTGCTTTTAGCAAAGTTCATTAATTCCTCTCGTTTAATTTCCTCTGAGAACATCAATTCCATTTTTCTTCCCATCGTTACTTTAACCCATGCAATTTGGTGTCTTGACTGCAAAAGATGCCACAGCTTCTTGAAAATTATGCTTTCATAATTACCAATTGCTATAAAACATTTACTTAGCAAAATTGAATGGTTCTAATCTTTTACAGATAATAAAGTGGATTTTATTCCATTCCCATCTTTAAATCTTGAATCAAAACCAGTTCCTTGTCTTATCCCCCTGAATTTTTCTGTAATCCTCTCCCCAAACACATAACCAGTAGACCACTGATACCGCTGGTTCCCGAAAGCCCTAGGGTCTAGTGATATTCTTTCTATCCCAGTTCTTAATTAGTTTGTAAATTATTCATTGACTTAATTGGTCTAAATTACCAATGTTTCCAAGCCTTTAGCTACATAGATTTTAAGGTAGCAACAAAACCTACAAGACTAAAAACAATAACTATATTAAAACTACAGTGTTAACACAACAGAAGGGTACGGACATCCCCAAAAAACATTAAATGTGCACACCTCTAATGTTTTGTCAAATATGAATAGCTGGAAATAATGATATTGAGAGAGATTAAAAGAGATAAAAAGTATTGGAAGCAATAGCATTTGTTGCATTTTTAATGCCTCTCAGTATGTCTCCTAGCAGAGCAAACATAGAACAGCTGTAAATATTTCAGTATACTTCAGTGAAGATTGCTACATAAAGAAGGAGCTACTGTATACTAAAATTGTGTTGAAAAACAATTAAGAGGTTAATTGATCACTCAGGTTGCAACAAAACCTGAAGACTCAAGGCCTGCAGAAAATGAGTGTGCAATCCCTGCTATAGTCCAATCTGTGGTTCTTTTAGTCACTCAACTTTCTTTGTGGTTTTAAGAGCACCTACAGGCAGGGATCAGACTTTTTATACAGTATGAAATTATCTTCTTATATCCCTTAGAACACATGCAATCAATCAAAATTCCAACAGAAGGAAAATCAACATCTTAAATGACCGGATTTTACTACTGTAGTGCCTGAAACACTTTCCCCACATCTTTCTCTTTTGTGTCTTATTAAGCCCCATTCCTCCAGTATTGGTAACTTGTCAAGGCTATATTACATCCAAAAGCATGGAAGTCCTTGCATGAAGGTAATTAATTTACAGCAGTGCTATATTACAATCCCAATATATTTTTAGTAAAAAAGGATCACTTTAGTAGAGGTCCACTGCCAAGGAAACCTCTTGAATGCAGAGTATTTTGCATGTCTGCTGCCTCATGTTACAGCCCTATGATTTCAAGCCAGATTCTACAAATTCACTTTTCCGCAGTGTGTCAACACTTTTCTGTGTCTCCCTGTCCATGTTAAAGATTGTGGTCTCCATGTTTAGTCTTTTCTCCGGTTGTTTGTTCCCTTTTTAAATCTCAGCAGTGCAGCAAATTGGTAAGGGTTCTGGACACCTGACTGGAAGGCTGCAGGCTCACATCCTTGGTAGGAAACTGCTGCAGGATTGTTGAATAACATATGTTCTCCATATTGCTCCAGTAAAAATCCAATTGAATGCATGGATACGAAAATGTGCATGTAAAAAGAAGCAAATGTAACACCTCTGAGTCACTTTGTATAAAAGATTTAAGGAAATAAATTGATAAATAAGTAATAATCTTCATCCACTAGGCCACTTCTTTCACTCTGTAACTCTATCTTTCATGAAACTACCCTACAGTATTGGAACTCAAATTCATATTCAAAAATACTCATTGTCATTAGAAAATTACAAGTAGCAGCAAAACAATAATATATAGTGTATCATTACAGTGAGAGATGCACATCTTGGCTTCAGTTATTATAGCCAGCAGGAAAAATGCAAATAAAAAATATTTATACAATTTCACATTTCATTCAGTTAAGTTACCAGGTCCACTGCATAATGTTTGTAATAAATGTCTCATATGTAAGCTTACCTTATCCAGAAGCACTTATTCTTTTGTTTTCTTCTGTAAATCAATTACAAATAAGAGCTATAAAAAGTCTTAGACTATAAAAAAAACCTACAGTTGTAAGTTACTGTTAAATGAAAGAGAACTGGTCTATTTTGACATACTTTCAGTTGCCTGAGATTGCATTATTTTCAAAGTGTCACGTTATTGATTTCTGACAAATTTCAGTGGAATATTTTCCTCTGACGTGTTTATGGTCTGACCTCAGATTATTTTCATGTACTGCTTACATCTGTTTTCTTTTATCCTTTTTGACATTTCTGAAAAAAAAATCAATATTCCACAAGGCTTTGACTTCAGATTCATTATTCATTTGAGTGTTAAAGCACTCTCTGTATGCTGTAGCAGTTTCTGTAAAGCAATGTAACTCCTAATTAATTGCCTCTTTTATTGCTTTACACTTTATATTACCTGGCTATAACTTAAACGACTCAATCGCAAAGTCTGAAGGATATGAAAAGTGGGATGCTCTTTGAACTTGCTTTTAAACCCTGGTTTTCTTCTATTCTAGTTCCCTGATTAAATAGAAAACAACAGATTTATATGACATTGAAAAGGAAATCTGTTGTTGGGAATTATAATCTAGCTTCACAGTGTGACAGAGAAATTCCAAGGACAGCTTTAAGAAAATTCTTTACTTTAAAAGCTGTTCTTTTCTTCTCACGAAAATCTGCCCACAAGCCTTCAGGACGCTCAAAACAAAAACAAAGTCAAGAACACAGATTTCAATGTCTGTCAACACTGGAGATATTTCTTAGAAAGGGTTTACATGAGATGCGTGTTGCACCCACTTGTTTGTCCATTCATATTGTTATCCAAACTAATCCAACTAGTGAAGATTATGACAGGATCAGGAACAAGTATTCAAAATGCCCCAAGGCTTCGACAAAGTCAATGAAGCAGATTTGCTCAACAAGTCAATGAATGCATCAGAGGGCACAAGTGGCAATTACATTGGAAATGTGGAAGTGCATTTAAAACTGAGAATAGCAGGTGCTTTTTATCGAAAGGTTTGTGGGAGTCTGGGACAACAGCTCGACTCGTTAGACAAACGAAGAATAAAATTGTGATCAAATTTTTATTTCTTTTTATAATCCTTTTCTGAGCATCAAAGTACATCTAGAAAAATGTATTTTTATACATTTAGAGAATTCATGTTTTAATCACTTAAAAATGGTCCTTGTGAAACATACTGTAGCAACAGCAGGCTTGACAGAATCTTTCAGTTTCATTCTGCAGTTAATATTCATTAACAGCTTAAAACATATTTAGTGGTAAGAGAAGCATGTTGCACTTTATCAAATCTATACTAAGTCACCCAGCCTACTCTGCTAATATATATATACCCATTTATTCCACTGCTAGGTGTTCCTGACACTTTTTAATTTTTTTCTTATCAATGCTTCTTTTTTGTTCCATCAGTAACATTGTGTGAGGGTCGTCACTTCTCTGAAATTAGCACAAATGGGCTGTCATATTCAATGAAAAATATTTTCTGTTACAATATGAGCTTCTGGTTTTCTAAGCCCTTTCACCTAAATTATACTTAGCAATATGGTCCCTAAGATTGTCTGACCTAGAAATGTGACTAGTAGCCTAGCTAACCTAGCACAAACATATACTAGCTGCCATTTGGCTCATAAGGTTTACTGTATAACTGACTCCCCTTAACACCAGGAAACACAAAACATGAACGCACTTGACATAATATCCACAGTCATAAAGTTGCATTTTTCCTTATTTTTATATTTCAGTGAGCAATTACACCTCTTTCTTTTTATTTCTGCGCTGTTCCAATTAAGGATGAAATGGTCATTAGACAGGAAGGAGTGCAACAATGAAGTTGTATAAGAACTACAAGGCTCATAGTAGATGCTTGTGCATATACAGTATGCTGTATCTGTATCCCCTATTTCCCTATATTACTTATTTGATTTCATTAGTCCTAGCACATTCTAGATATAGGGGAAAATAATTATTTAATGAATATATTTAAAAAACAAATAGTTCATAACCTACTGTATGTCTCTGCAAAAGTATGTTGTTTTACATATTCTCCTGTTATTTTTGTTAGTGGCTCACCGTTCTAAACCGTCTTTAATATGCAGGGGCTTCTGCCAGTAATTTGGAACTGCTGAAATGAGATAAGTTATACATACTGTATAGTAAGCCAGTATTCCAAGTCCAATATTGTACCCCCTGAAGAGCATTGTCTTCTAGGGCAGAAAAATGAACATCAAATGTTATCCTCAGATGGGTTTTTCCAATGACATACTAATTAAATAATACTACATATTTAATTTACATGAGTCTATGTGAATGTCTTAAAACACTACCTCATTCACATTAAAAGCATGTTTGCCCTGTGGTTCTGTGCAATAATTCTGGCAGGAGTTCAAAGTTTTGCTTATTTAGTAGTCAGACTGATTCTGATTCCCTCCAAATGGCTATGGGTTACACACATGAGTTTAGCACTGAATGCTGCTAGCTTTGTTCCAAGGGAATTTGCTTTTCATTACAAAGCCAAGTGACATAGAGACCTTTCAGTACTATCTGCCTTTTTCCTAGTGGAATATATTGAGCAGATGATCGGAGTCAATCAGTTCCTTTGAAGAGCAGTGGGAAATAAATAAATTACTCTAAAATGACTCCTGGGAACAATTAAATCTGTCAAATGTTGACATCGCAATTTGGATCCTGAAACAGTCTTATTGAGTTTGGTTTAGTGAATTAAGATGGTGCTTGTTTTCCAAATCAAAGCAGTGAAAGGTTTAAAAATATATATATATACTGTATACAGTACATGTACAGTACAGACTGTACAATATAATGGAAACATTTTCACAAACTGTGTGACATCGTAAATGCTCTAGGGTCAAGTACACTGAGCCAAACTTCTTACTACTGTGAAAATGTAAAATAGAAATGAAATTTGCACTTCATTAACTCCCGAGTGTTTGATTTAAAAAAAACAAATAGTCCTTTCATGTCCTTAACATGTTCATTCGCAATCAATTTGTTTTTCATCATATGGTTAACAAGAAGGTTGTTCTAGTGCTTTGATCCTGATAAAAGAGCTAAGGTGTAATAACTCCTCATCAGGCAAAGTGATGCTCTTCATTTTCTAGGATAAAGAAACACTTAAGATTATGTTGTATAAATAGATACTTAGCAGTTTTGATGTTAGATTGAAGTTAATGTTAGGGTTAGGATGAACATTATTGATAAAGATGTTATATAGATACTTATTGAGCTTTAGTTGGTAGTATATTGATCATTAATATTGTTATAAAGTGAATCTAGATACAATGGGAACACCTGGCCAGTGTCAACATTTCCAGTCTCAAAGCAAGAGGATGTTTGCTGAGAAGTAGTGGTCCTAGATTCAGGGATCAAAGTAATCATACAGTTTACCTTGATTTACCTTATTTAAGTTCTGGGTGGATGACTTAGTGTCAATCAACAGTCAAGGAACATAAAACAGGGAGACAAGTACATAGGGGATAAAAGGAAGACAAGAGAAGAGGGGAGGCAAGGGCTGCTTTTTCTAGATCACCTGAAAAGATCAGACTGGAGCTAAGTATTTGAACCTTGTTAAGAGAGCCTGCTATTCTGTGCTTTTTAAGGGATCTCTGATTTCCTGTGTAAAGAATCCCTCCATTTAAAACACCCTCTCCTGGTTTATGAATGCATTTTAGAATAGGGAGATAGGTTCCCATTCATTTTGTGGCATCTGGGTGAGCAGAGAGAGAGAGAGAAGGCAGCTACTCAAATACTTGGTAACAATCTTTTTTTTTCTTGGTGACAAGGTTGTTAGGGTTCTGAAACACCTTGCTAGGAAGGGTGTACACATAATAACTTGTGTTGCATGTTTATGTTATGGGTTGTTTAATGTGTGTACTGTCATTGTTAATAAATATTTGTTTAACCCAGTGTACCTGAATTATTGTTAATTTCGCCAAAACTGTGCCAGAGAGCAAAGAACTCATATGCTTCTAACTATACCAACTGCTGAGGTATATCCATGGCAAAATCTTTACAAGTTGGGGGTTTTGATTATTTATTTTAATTACTGATTTATCTGCACAGTCACATGGTGCTCAGAGCAAATAAAAGAGAGCAACATTTACATTACAGTGTATTTCATGTAAAGAGCTGTATAAAAGTATCAGGTTTCACCATTGATCCATCACCCTGTCCAAGAAAACATAAAAAACTTTGATTTGTCCTTGTATATTTATCCTACAAGTTCAAACCCAAGATTTATTTTCCCATCTTAATTCTCTTGTGTTGTTCCACTCTTCTGCTTTATTCTTCAGCAGTGTGCAGGGGTATATCCCTTGTGTTGCAATGGAGGTCATTTTATTGTCTAGTCTAGCTGGCCTCTGAGATCAGCAGAAGAGATTGTAAAGTAACAATATTCAGAAATGTATTGTATTCATTCCTCTTAGCAATGCATCAATTCTGCATAATGCTGTCATCTAGTTTTTTTTAACTAAGAATGTAAAAGACTGTAACTTTTTACTTACATTGTAGAGTGTTCCCAGAGAGCCTGGATTGTGCTTCAGGCAAGTCTTCTGCTGTACGGTACCTGTCGCAGTTTTCTACTGAAATGTCAAGCTCGGTACTCATGTGAATGGTTTATTTCAGAACTTTTCTCAGCATCACAGGAAAGTGTGATTTCATGCTCCTATCACTTTACAAAAGCTCCAAGATTTAATTATTCACATTGACCTTCTAGTGCAGAACACACAGTATTATACCACATTAATCTGAGAATTAACTTATCCTTCAAAGGAAGGAAAGCTTTAAGTTGGAAAAAGAGAAGATAACTGGGGAAACAAAGAAATGCACAGCACCATTTGCAAAAGTAAGAAAAATGAGGAATGGGTGATGCACACACAACTTCCCTGGAAACTTCCCTGGAAAAGGATGTTTTGGGATGTTTCCCTTTTCACAAAAGTTGGATAAAAGATCCTTTTCCCTTTCACAAAGCTGCTAATGGGCTAAGGGAAAAATATAATTGTACCTATGTGTTTCAAACCCCTTTAGTACAGTACAGTTGTACAATACAGATACACTGTACTATATCAACCCAGTTAAAGGCAAAATAATGCTTGTTGGAATTTCAGCTGTGCCTGTTATTTCTTTTGTAAACAAAGTGTTATATTTATATACAGTATCTCTTGACTCCTTTCATCCCAGAATCTTTAAGAAAATCAAGTAGGAAAGTAACATTTTTTTTATTTCTCAATGTTCCTCTTCAGGACTACCTTTGCTTATTTTACAAAATCCATCCTGAAAAATGCAGTGACCGATGTCTTAGGAATAACAAGTAAAATGACAAGATGGAACATTTTAATATAATTAAGTACCCATTAGCTGCTGTTTTTATTGTACTATTATTTATTGGGTTTTATTGTTATTTGTATTGTGTTTCATGTAGAAAAGTTTTACATATTAGTAACTAACAAACCAAATATAACTAACACCCTTTATATATTGGTAATATTTAACATTTTGCTTGTCATGTATTTGCTGTGCCCAAACAACAAGTCTGCGACAGTGAAAAGTGAATACTGTATGTTGCTCTTTTTCCACATCACTGATGTGGAGAAGTGTGATAGTTTTTAACATGGCTAACTGCAATCCGATTTGTTACTCATCTCCCAGGCTAGCTTTTGGGTCTCAAAACCAGGGATCATTAACATTTATTTTCTTTCAGGAATATGTATTTTTCTCTTGATTTGCGGAGCAATATAACAAGGTTTGAAGAGTCAAATAATGATGATCCCGACAGACATTCTTGTAAATCTATTCCAGAGGATTATTAATTGGAAATATAAAGGCAGCTGTTCTTACGGGTCGCATTGGAATTCCTGTTTGACTTTCTAATGTCAGGTTTTTTCTATCTTCAAGAAAAAAAAACACTTTAGGGTTGCAAATGCCTTTATTAATGTTTTATAAATAGAATATATTAATGTACTGTAGTAAAGTGACTACATATACAATACAACTACAATAAAATGACATACATGTGATGATAACTAATCTCTAACTGTAGATTTGTTATAGTACATTACACTAACAAAACCTAAATCTTGACCAAAACTGGAATTATACCCTTAACCCTTCAGTTATGGACAGCTAACGTTTTTATAGCAATAGATTATAGGGTAGATGTGAAATATCTGTCACGGCCACCGCTCATCGGAGCTCTACCTGTAAACAAGTTAACCAGCTTCAGGGGTTTCCAAATTACACCAAACATCGCCACAAAAGTTAACTAATCATCTCCTGCTGTTCTTCATGATCTCATCACCAGTTCACCGCATACTTAAACCCTCACTTCACACTGCTTTGTGCCCAGTATTAGTTTCTCCTCTTGAGAGCTCCTACCTTGCCTTCGTAATCTCGCTTTCTCTCCTTCTGCTACCTCTTTGGTTTGGGACTTTCGGATATCGTTTTCGACTACCACTTTGCCTGATGTTTCAGATCATAGAACCTGGCTTCCCTTCTACCTCAACCTGTTTGACTGTCTCTCAACTTCCCATAGGATCCTAAAACTTTTTTGGCTGGTGCGTCATAAGAAGATCCCCTTTAGCTGATACATGACAGCATGTCTAGCACATGAAAACCTGAAGCCAAAAGCCTATCTTTCTCTCTGTAGCAGCGGTTATACCCTCAACCCAGTTGATTTTGTTTGGCCGGTTATGCTCATTAACCGTCTTCTTTACCAGCGTCCCAACATGGAAAGTGCCTGAGACCTCTACCAATAATATCCAGTCATAACCTAGTGTATACTCTAATGAAGTATGTACTGTAGGTACTGTAACAAACTCTCCCTAAACGTTTTGTTTTTCTCATTCTTAGTGCTCACTGTTCCTAGAAACCTTGATAACGATAATATCTTACAAGACAACATCTGACTGCTCAGACACTGCCTTTATAGGGATCTGGTGATTCCAGATGCAAGCAAATCACTGACTTTGTGAGAATGTGAAAACCCTGACTCATAATATTTTATAATATTTTTCACAAATTAAGTGTCAAGTCAACATTTTGGACAAAATGGCAGTTGCTAAAAAAAAGCAAGGTTAGATGTTCGGTCATTTCAACAATTTTGGAGAGAGGAATATCGATTTGTTCAACATCAAGACCATGCTGTTTGTGATCTATGTTGTGAGGATGTTGTTTGTCACACATCAAGTGTCCAATTATTGTACATTTTCAGAAACAACACAAACACTTCAAGGATATGGTGGACAAGGCTGAGGCTATCAAATTGATAATAGTAGTGTGAAAATAAAAAGAGGTGTCTTCAATTATTTCTGTTTAAGTAAAAATCAACCACAGAAGCAAATTATAAAAATTGCACTACGTGTTGCGAAACATGGAAAGCCTTGTACAGATGGGGAATATACAAGAGTCTTTTCTTAGTTGTTCAAAATTTTTGTTTGATGGTTTGCCCAACAAAGACACGATCTTGAGTGGTAAAAGACTTACCTGCATTCTATTACATCTGTGGAGAAATGCGTAAGTGAAATGGCCAACAATGTCAACAAACCACAGTGTGAAAAGGTCCCTCTTTTTTGATAGCATTTCTGGGGGTCTCCACATGGACTGTAATTGTGTCTTCCCCAGATAGCAGTGGCAATAACCTCTCTCGGTCAATTTCAGTTGGCCAGGTACGCTCATTAACTGTCTTCTTATTTACCGGTGTCCAGACCTGGAAAACGACCAAGGCTGCTAGCAAGTTTATCCTGCTATAAATCTTCTCTGATTTGTAGTGCTTAACGAAAACCTTTATTTCCAAATTGTCTTTTTAAATATTTACTGTCTTACTAAACCGTAAGGGTCCATGAAAAGACAACCTCTGACTGCCCCCTGGAACTGCTTTTACAGCGACCTAGAGTCTCCAGGTGCTACCAATTCAGTGATTTCCTTGTGAGAATCTGAAGAATGTTGATCTTCTAAATGAGATGACCCCCTCGGAGAATTCACCCGTGTTTCCAACCTCTGCTTTGCTACACACAGGCATTGCCATTAAAATCTATTTTTGCAAGATCTTGTGACTCAGAAGGAATTCAAGAAGAGCATGCTGCCTAAAAGCCACAACTACAGGGAAAGATATAGCTGAGAGTTTTGTTAATCATTCTGAGGAAAGAGGAATTGACTTAAAATATTTTCTGTAATGACTGACGGTGTCCCTGCTATGTTCAGAAAACAGGAGGGATTTGTAAAGATCATTGTGCATGACATTGGCCATCCCAATAGTGAACTTTCATTGTATTTTTCCCATCTACAAATAATTTTGCATCAAGATTTTGAATTACTATCTTAATAATGTAATGCCTACAGGGGTGAAAATCTTGAATTTCTTGTTGTTAAATCTGCCTTGAGGCACAGGTGGTATCAAACTCTGCTTCAGGAAATGGACAGTGCGTTTCGGAAAAGTAGTGTGGACCCTATGCATAACGTCCAGAGATGTTGTCGAGTGAGCAAGCTGAGGTCTGTAAGCCGTAGGTAGTCGGACCAGGGCAGAAGTACCAAAGTAGAAGTGGAGCTGTGAGGAAACTGAAAGTCAAAACCAGAACAAACAGTAGAAAGCCAAAACCGAAACCAGGGTCAGGAAGCCAATATCCAAATATTGAGTCACAGAATAAACCCAATTCTGAGCAGGCAGATGTGTGTGAAGCAGCCTTAAATAGGCTGAGGTTAACTGACTAATTAGGAACAGTACTGGAATGTGAGGTGGAATGATGAGTCCTCCGTGGGCGTGGCGTAGCACAGTGTATGCAAGGACATTCTGCTTCACTGAAATGTTCATTGGCTAAGCTGTGGGAAGGTTTTCACATGCTTTGTGAATTGTATTAATGCAATCTACTGTAGATCTTGTTGTCTGAAAAAGGTCAAAACTACCCCAAACTGCACAATGAAACTAATGTTTCTCGCTGATGTCACCACACATATGAATAAATGGAACCTCCATCCGCAGGGTCTAGACCAAGCTGTTGTGTCTTCTCGAAACGTGGAAGGCATTTCTTGCAAAACTTGCCTTTTTGTTGCTCGGGACATTGACATCTCAACTTTCTGCTGTTTCCAACATCTTAAAGAAATTAAAGAAAATTGCACAAACCATGTTGCTGAGTTTGAATTGCACTGTACATGCAAGAACTGGCATCGGCATTTTCTGTCAGGTTACATAATCTCCAATATTTGGGCAGAATATTTTCTTTTCTGATTAAACCAGACAGCTCTGAAATGAGAGACATGGATTATTTAGTGTTTCTGTGGATGGGTGTTGAGGATTTTAAATGGATCTAATTGAATTGGAACTGGAATTCAACTGAAGTTCTGGAATCTGTGAAACACACTGTAGGCTACTGAAAGTGATCACAGCATCTCTATCATTGCCTGTTAGAAATCCCTGCCAGTGAAATTTGACCTTTTGAAGAAAGTGGCATATTCACTGCTCTCAGCATTTAGATGAACATACTGTACCTCTGTGAACAGGTATTTTCACACATTAAGTCTATTCTTTGTGCCTCCTACAGCCCGACAACTGAAAACTTGCCAGTTGCCTCAAATGTCAAGTTAAGAGCCTGATATTGGAGAACTCAGCAAGGGAAAGCCAGGGCTAGCATCACACTCAATGGTAAGACATGCTTATTAATATATTAATTTGAGATATTATTATATTTTTAATGATAAAGTTTTAGTAATCAAATTGTAAGAAGGGCTATCATTGACATTAAAAAGTTACTGTAGATTGTATAGACAATGTTGTGGTTATTATTTTGCATTTGCATATATAATAAACCGCATGTATACAATATGATTCATAGTAATAATAGAACATATACAAGTGAACTGTAAATCATCTCTTAAAGGGGGAAATATGTTGGTGTATTCCCCTATTATTGCTGAACTTTTTCTTATTCTGCCTATGACTATGTTCAGTGTGTTGGACATGGTTTTCTTGTTAATCCCATATAAACCCCTTAAAGTGTCCACTTGCTTGCAATTCCAGGGAACGTGTCAGAGTAGTAAGGATCACTGATCTCTGCAGCCAATACGGTCTACACAGCATATTACCCTCGACCTACCACCACCTTAATTCGTGATAACGTTCACACTGACCTCTCCATGTCGCTTCACATTGATTCAACCTTGATACCTACAGTATGCTTGACACATCTTACAAGCCAACACATTGTTAAACTGGGTTCATGCTTTTCCCCACATGAACCCAGGTCGAATAATCTCTTTCTGAGCTCCCCGTTTATTTTCATGTCGCACCCTTTCACACCTCCCCGCATCTCCAATTAGACGTCCTCCTTTTACGCATGGCGCTCCCAGGACAGTTAACTGACCTCTCCTCTTTTCCATTTGCTCCACCCCAATCTTTCTCTTACTGTATGTCTCTGCTCTTTCTCCCTCTCCTGTACACACCCAAGAACCCCCAGTCCAGACGTTGTTAGTCTTCGCTTTTCACTCTCCGTGAAAATGACCTGTGATTCTTCCCGTGTTCAGATTGATCATCGTTCTAATATCTTTTTAGGTCTGAGTCTAATATTCAGCACTTCTCTTCAGTGTACAGCTCTGCTTTTATTACAACTTGCAAAAGGAAATAATTACCATTTTATCGCGATTTTTCATGAATTAAAAATGTTCAAAATAACATCGTTACTTCCCTCTGCACGCACAAATTGTGCTCCAGGCAAACGTTCCTAGAAATGAATGATGTTTATTTAACATTAGAAAGTTCAGTCCTTTGACTCCAGAGTCATTTCCAGTGTTAAACGATAAACACTGAGTATTTGATTAGAAGGTATAGATATTAATCCACAATGGTTTTATTTTCACTTAAATTAATCCAGTTATACATATTGGTTCCAGTCTTGTATCTGTTATAATTATAGACCACGGGCCTGGACTATAGGGATTGTTTTCAGTGATATTATAGGTTAAAGGGCAAATAAAGAGAAATGGTCTGGTGTAAATTCCTCTGAGAAATCATGAATCCAATAGTCAGTGCAATCTCCCCTCTCTGCTTCAGGATTGTACTCATACAGTACTTCACAAAGGTTTACGTGACAAAAAAAAGATAGCCAGAAGTTTTGTATCGCGCCAGCTATTGCTATTAAACATCAATGTGCAACAGGGCCGTAGCATCACTTTACATACAGTAATGTGTTTGATTGATCGAAGCTGGCACGCAACTTGCTTACAAAAGCCTTATAACATTAAGCAGAATCAGAACCTATAGCGATGCCTAGTAAAGCAGTTACAGTGTGTGATCGGAGCGCAAAGATTTATTTTATTCGATACGCCGTCGATCCTGGAGTTCTCTTCGCGTTGTTTTACAGTACATAGAAAATATATTCTAATCCGATATTTCTCAAGAGACTAATTTTACACAATGGGATATTGAAGATTATTAAATGGTGTTCAATCAGTGCATTTGCGCTTGTGTGAAGGAAACGGCGATTAAGAACTAACCAGAGACGAGAGGGGTGCAATTGGCACCTCTTGATACAGAGTTTTAAATGAATTAAAGAATGGGTTCATTAATATGAGTTCAGGTAAATTGAACGGCTTCGTGACATGACACCACGGGGAATAGCAGCTAGCGAATCTCAATGTGCAGAAGTCCCGGCAATGAAATCAGACACAGTGTAGCTCTCTGCCTGGCAGACTGGAAAAGAGCTACCAGTCTGTAACCCCTGCAGTCAATATCGCATTACATCCAGATTACACCCAGGCTGGAACAGGCACGGTCGAAATAATCTGATCTGGAAAGAAAAGGGAGGTAGAGACGTGGGGAAATCATGGCAACGTCAAATGTTTTGTTATTTCTCGATCTAGAGCATCAATAATTCACCTTTGAGATTCTCGATGTCGCAAAGAGATTGCTAATTTGGCTCCCTTCATTTTTCTAGCATCAAATCTAATAAGAAACGGGACTAGTGGCTTTCAGCTGGAGTACCGGAAAAACAAAAGGAACAAGACTTGGAAACCAGTAGCGGGGATCGCTTACAATGGTTTTGATAATGCTACTGAGCAAGGCTATGTTCACGGTCGTGGTTCTTCTAATCGGGTTTTCTCTGTACATCGAGCTTGTCGTGGCTCAGAATGACACGGAGCCCATCGTCCTGGAGGGCAAGTGCCTTGTGGTTTGTGACTCTAATCCGGCTACAGATTCCAAGGGCTCCTCATCCCCGCTCGGGATCTCGGTGCGCGCAGCGAACTCCAAGGTGGCATTTTCAGCGGTGAGAAGCACCAACCACGAACCCTCAGAAATGAGCAATAAAACTAGAATTATCTACTTCGATCAGGTAAGGCACATTGGAAGTCTGAAGGGAATTAATGGGACTGCCTGCATGAGGCAATAGACAGTTTCCCTTGTTTTCATTTTTAAACCTGATCCCTGAAGTTGTCTGGGAGAAAAAAGTTAAATCTCTTGGGGCTTTTTTTAACCATTAGGCTCCACTATCTTTAGAATATCAGAACATACTGTAGATGTATTGTATTGTCATGCTTTGGACCAAACAACACTGGCTATTTTTTTCTTTATTAATGGAGAACCCGTGCGCACTTTGTACTATTTTGACTGAACAAATTATCCGTAGTTTGTGTATCATACGGATATACATAACTGAAATGATACTAATTTTTATTCATCTCTGGCTAATAAATAAGACTTTCCAGGTAGCTGGAATTATTTCGTGGAAAACGCGCAACTGTTGAATAGATTAGACCGCAGTGTGATGATAAATAGATCATCGTTTTGTATCTACAGTATATTGATTGCTGGAATAAATGTTGGTGAGAGCAGGCGAAGTTTGTAGAACATCGTCACGCTCTGATATAAATGACTTGCATTTCGAGGGATTCCATCAGATAGCACATCCCCGCAGGACTAAATAAATGTCAGTGCGCGTTTTATGGACCATGTAGAACATGGAGCCTAAATGGAGCGGGAAAACGAAGCGAGCCGAAATAGGGACTACATCAAAAACAAAGCAGAGATGAAAGATTAACTTCTGTGCATGTTTTTGGTCTCACCTGTCTCACCGACACTCCTTTATCCGCTAGTAGACATACTGTAGAGTACGTTTCTGATGATAAGCAAACCAGAGAATGCAGTCTCTCAATGTTATGTCCAATAAATGTATAATTACAGTACTTGCAGCTTTGCGTGCTTGTGTTAAATTAATTGATGCACTCATTTTGCGTCACATTAACGTAATGCTCATTAATGTTACCCATGGAAAATGTCTTTTTTTACGCACAGAAACAGAAATCGTGAAAAGCAAAAGCAATCGACTAATGTTAAGATAGTGATGAGTTGTGCTTGTCTGTTCGTTTCTAATAACTTCAGTTTGTTTACGTTTATGTTTCAGTTATACAGTACATGTCAGTGTTCTTTTTTTCTGTCGATATGGAAATATGTAACGATGCGCTCGTTACATTTGGCATTTTCCAGTAGTCAGAATTATATAACTTATTTTCTTTAGCTTTTTTGTACATGTATAGAATGTATACCTGCTAATGTTCGAAATCTGTATATTCCGTATGCGTTATTAAAGAAAAAAAATACTTCATACAGTATGTATACAGGCGAGGTGCGATCTAGGCCCTTTGTAATTACCAGATTCATTACCTAAACTACAGCCCAGTCTTTATTCCTATTCAGTTTCTTTTCACTATAGACTAACTTTGTGTGAGCTAAAGGTGTTGTTTTAAAACTTAGACGTACAGTAAGCCTCTTCAAAACCAGTTACAGTATGCACAGTGCGAATTGACGTATTCTGTACTATTAAAGTTATGAAAAGGTTTCGTTAATGATATGATGTAGTATGGACTCTGTTCGATATAGAAAGGGCTGTTGAACCTATTGATGGCTTTAAGAAGTGGTGATTTCGTACATTGATAGAGAGCAAGAACGGGGACAAAAATGAAGGTTCAGTGTGTTAGATTCTCGTAATGCTGTTGTCTCAATTCACATTCAGAATATTGCTACTTTACGGGTCCATGCATGACTTTCTAATAACCGCAGTTTGTGGTGGTAATGTTTCCTTTCAATTATGCACGTCTGCGATGCTTAACTGCGTTATGCAAACAGTACCTTGGGCACGGTAGCGCTCCTCTGGGCATTTTTTGACTGCCACGCTCGCTGTGTTCCCTTGGCGCATTAAGTCAAGCACCCAAACCTGGCGCTCAGCGTAACAGTTAAGAAACCCCAATGCGTTTCGACTGTATCACCCCAATACTGTATCACAAACAACCTAACCTGTCACAGAATCCTTTTTAATACTTAATGTACCTGTATCTGCATACTTTAAAGAAAAAGTGAGTGTAAAATCTGTTTAAGCAACTTTGAATGCCCCAAAGCCATCAGCATTTTATATCATTCCATAATACGTACAGGTATATATTGTAAACTTGATTTTGTAATATACAGTAGCTGATGGTTAGTTTAGCGTTACATAATGTACGGTTAATAACCGAGTATAATATCTTTGGGTTTACCTTCATGGATGTACTGCACATAAGCCATTTGTAAGCCATTTCACTCGCCGCACACTCTACCATTAAAAAAACAAATCCTACCCATATTAGCTCAAAATAAGAAAAAAAAAAGGATTTCATTATACCAGTTACAAGCCTATACAAATTATATTTTATTGTTTCTCACTGAAAATGAATGTTAAATTCAAGATAATTTTTTAACTAGTCATTTTAATTCTTATTTGTCTATTAAAACGGTAGAACGGCAAGTACTGTACTGTATATGAAAGGAGACCTGCGTTAGCGCAGTGACAGACAACAGACACTGACATGTCATGATTGTATTGCAGAGTAAACCGCAGTTAGCCGATTAAATATTGACAATAAGATTCCTCGATCTTAATAGTGCATCAATTATTATTTTTGCACTATTGTTTTTACTGGATTTTATTATACTACAGTATGTCATGTATACTAATAAGGAAAAATAATCTGTTATAGAAAATAAACTTGTAGAACATGTACTGTATATTATACCATTAAATACTTATTTTATGTAGGTTTTGGTGATGGAGTCTTTGAAATAGCTAAAAAAAACTTGGTGCATTAGTCATAAAAATGTAAGTTTAAAACATACAGAAAACCAATTTCATTTCTCACATTTCCTGGTCCCTTATTTGGTTCATCTGTTCATTTGACTATTTTTTCAGGTTATGTTACACATTGATATACAGTATGCCCTAATGCAAATAATGGTTCTTTTGCTTTAACCTTCTGAAGCTTCTGAATAAACATGATTATTTTTACAAAATGCTGCATAACTGAGAATTCAAAACTGGGATGCTTAACTAAATAGGAAGAAACAACTTTTTTCTAACATGATTGCGTTAGAAATTTAACCATTTTTTTTGTTAAGATAGGCAAACAAAAATCCAGTTTGGTTTAAATGAAGAGCATTTGCATTCAGTAATGCTGCGCACTTGTTGCTAAATTTAGGTCAGCATGTTTAATTCATTGTGCCTCTGAATGTCCTCAGATGAGTGCATGCAGTGCACTGCCAGACGGGCACTTTCAAAATTAAATAGGAAAGTGTTTTGTGTCAAAACCAAGATGCCAGTCATCAGCTGTAGCACCAAATCTGATCTAAACGGCCTTGCCTAATCTAAAATCGTAGCAATGGGTTTAAAACTCCTTTCACTCCAAAGTCACAATTAAAATCAGCTTTTAAGAAAGAAGAAAAATACAAAAGAGTGATCAAATGGGGTGCAAAGGAATGATTGATCAAAGAAGCGAGATTTAGAAAGAAAAAGATGAGGTCTGGTATCACCAGGGAAATCTAATTCCAGTTATTACTCATGTTGTCTATTGGCTTCTTTCAAAAGAAAACTGCATTGCACAAAACTCTACATACCAAGAGAAATCAGCTTGCCACTGACAACAGGATAAAAAAACAGCTAATTATTTCCCAGAGGGATCTATTCCATGAGAGCTATCTGTAAGGATTGATATTCTGAACGTACTGTTAAAAGTGAATAATGATGTCACAGCAGATTGGAGGCAGAGGTGTAAGTTACTAAAGAGTAAGGTTACCCATTCTGATAAGGGGTACTGTACTGTATATTCAATTTCAATTGCCAAGTATGAGAAAATGTCATTCTTGTCAGGGATTGACTTTTTAATCTGCAATTCAGATGAAGCCAATTTCCCATTAATACCTAGGAAACATTTATTATTTAAATTGACAAATGTAAGTGTGTAGCATGGATTGGAGCATGTAATGGAGACAGATAATGTTCCAGAGATGATGCTGTGATAGAGTCTTTGGAAGCACCCTGTAGGTATCATGCGCCAGCAGGCCCGTTATACAGCCGATCCAGGAAAGATATGAGAATTTACTTTAATTAACCTAAGGGGGCTTTAAAAAGGTGAGATTGTACAAACCCAAAGTGAAATTTAGCCAGGATACTAAGATTATCACCCCTGCCCTCACACTGAAATCTTTCATGACAAAGTAGCCATAACCTTAGTTAAGCATCTCATCTTAATAACAGCACCTACAGTACTACCACAACATCTGGTCCCCATATTGGGGTATGGATGTTCACATTCTAATCTTAAGGAAAGAGCTCCAACTATTGGTCCACAATCATCAATTGCAGTGACAATCAGTCTTGCATCCCAGTACAGGTCAGGCCTGGACTTGCTCAGCTTCCAAGATCTGGTGCGATCTAATTTATACTCACTGGCTTAAAAAGTAGAACTCCCCAGACAAATGTACAAGCTCTCTCAATAGTAGACAACAGGAAGCAGGCTTGAGGTGCCTGAGCCAGATCTCTATTAACTTCTGGGGTTTTGACAATGCAAAGACTGAAAACTGGCTGATCCCTTGCGAACCCTCATTTACCACCTCAGCTTAGTGCAATGCAGCTAGAAGATAGAGATGATAATAATACTTGCTTTCTGGACACTCCACTCAAAGCACTTTACAGGTGATGGGGACTCCCCTCCACCACCACCAATGTGCAGCATCAACCTGGATGATGCGATGGCAGCCATAATGCGCCAGAATGCTCACCACACATCAGCTATCAGTGGCGAGTAGAGCAGAGTAATGAAGCCAATTCATAGATGGGGATTATTAGGAGGCCATGATTGGTAAGGGCCAATGGGAAATTTTGCCAGGACGCCACTGGGGCATTAGACCCACGTGGACCACAGGGTGAGCTCCCTCTGCTGGCCTCACTAACAGCTCTTCCAGCAGCAACTTAGTTTTTCCCAGGAGGTCTCTCATCCAGGTACTGACCAGGCTCACACCTGCTGAGCTTCAGTGGGCTGCCAGTTGTGAGTTGCAGAGTGATATGGCTGCTGGCAGATAGGATTGGAATGCAGTATTTTTATAACATTGTGGTTTTCGTTACTCCCCGCTCAAGCACTTTTTGCTACTTGTTGCAAGGCCCAACATTTTATTTGGTAGGGTGTTTCAGTATTTATTTGGTAGGGTGACTGATTATAACCGACCTCAGTTTAGTTCTTTTGTTGTTGATGTAGAATCTTGCAGGTGCAGGTTTTAGTCAGTAGCTCATCATTTCAATAATACAAGGACCTTTAAACAATTTCAAACACGAATTCAAATTTTGGAACTGGAAGAGGAACAGCACATCTCGGCTTCTGAACCACAGAAAAGAAAATGATGTGTTATGTTACAAATGAGTTTAAAATCAGATAAATCAGTACTTACCAGTTGCATATGTACATTATTACATTCTTTTCTATTATTGATTTTATTCCTTGTATTATTTGGCATTCTAAGACGCACTTGCGCTGAAATTAACATTCTAAAGCCTTAATTTAAACAGAATAAACATAAATGAAAAGATTCACAACTTGCTGAGAAGTCATGTCAGAAGAATGTCATTCTTCCCAGCACCGGGGCCATCAAATGTGTCATTTGTGGGGTTTACACTGCTAGAACAATCTTAGCACATTCCCTTAACAAATAAATAAAAAAGCATTACTGTCTGGGAGCTTCACGCCTACTGTAAGACCAGTTTAAACTCTTATAATTATTCAACAGTTTTAATGTCTTTAACGTATTTTCCTTTCTATAACCTGCCCTGGCATACAGACACTGTAGAAATCACAAAAAATAGTTTGTTCACATACTGTACTGTATATGAATTCTCCTTGAAATAAGAACCTCCATTATTCCCAGCACAAAATACCAATTGAAAACTCCTCAAATACCCATAATATATTTTCCTGACTCTATTTATAGATAGCCTGTGGTACAACTAAGGGTTTGGCATCAACAAAAATTTAAGAAAAATGAAAACAAAGCTGTAGATAGAAAAAAAGAATGTTAGCATTTCCAGGTTAATTTGGTCTATGTTTAGCTACCCCCGTATGAAACACTATCCTTTCTACTACAAATAATCTGTATTTTCTTCTTGAATGGTTGTGTACTAGTATACTGTACAGTGTTTTTCATTCTTCACACCCACTGTACCCTGTTGCTGTGTTTTCTCTTGTTGGCAGGATCGTGGTGACTCTGGCTCTAATACCATCTTTTTGCTTTGCAGATCCTTGTGAATGTGGGCAATTATTTCACCCTGGAATCTGTTTTCGTGTCGCCCCGAAAAGGGATCTACAGTTTTAACTTTCATGTGATCAAAGTGTACCAGAGTCAGACCATCCAGGTAGGTTCTGTGTTTCTGAATGTATTTTGTAATGTTAATGATCCAAAGGTCGTTTTCTAAGTTCCTGTATTCTGCTATAAATCAGACTAAGGAATACTTGAGCAATGCTCCCTTTGATTGTACTGAACTTGTATTTATCAATTTACCTTTCTTAAACATTGTTACCAATATTTATGTTGTAAATCAATATACTCATATTTACACTGTTTAGTTCCCTGTATTTTCCAAATACATTGTTTCTGTGAAGTGTTGTCAAACATACTGTGTACTGTGTACTGTGTAGTGCAGCAGCAGACAACAAGACATATTTTTCCATGCTGAAATATTCCAAAACAAAAAAATCTTACTGTGGTGCAGATTCTGCTTTAATAGCAAGACGGTGTTTATGACTTGTTTTTATAGTCTTATGTGTGAGTGTAAAGACAAGTCATAAACATAATATAGTGTATGAAGAATATATTCATTTATATATATTTATGATTGTATTCTTTGCACATTATCTAAACACATTTTCTATTCAAAAACAAATGTTGTTTTAAAAATAATATATGAAGAGTGTTGTGTATGTGTATTCACGTACCAGAAAATATATTCGATTAAACAGTATATAAAGTATTTAAGATGCATAATATTTTACGTACATTTTCTCAGATGTATTTTATATTTTATTCAATGTCAAAGACCCTGGGATTTATAGTATATGGACAATGGAAGTCATGGTGAGTTTGCAGTTAGTGCTGCATTCTCCCAGTTCTCGTGTCCTGGGTTCAGTTCTGGGCCGGGGCACCCCCTACAGTATGTTGAGTTTGTAAATATTCCCTTTGCTCATGTGGGTTGGTTTTGCTGAGCACTGAGGTTTCCTCCCACCTCCCAGAGACATGCAGGCTAGGTTAGGTCTGTCCCCATTAGCTAACTGAATGTGTCCAACAAGGGAGACACAATCTGGGTCTGTATGAAGCAGGCATTACCTTTATTACATATGCATACGGGAGCCAAAGCCGATGAAGCACTGACTCAACTTTTTGATACAAAAGGATGCTTTTTGTACAAAATCACAAACAGAAAACCCACCCAGAACAGTTCCAGTACAATTCCATGCCATATATGGTGTAAAGCCAAGGCTGCTAGCCTGGATATGTGATAAACTGTAAGAATATTCTTGGGTTCCTTTGTTTGTTGTTTAAGCAGACATTATGTACTTCTAGATTTTGTTAATCATGGCAATCGGGCGCTCTCAGTTCTGGTCAGGCTGCCTGCAGCTGGCCCTGCCCTTCATGTTCCAGGCATGTAGCTGGCTCACACTTGAGCTGCAGTTAGTAATTTTGCATTATTCTATAGCAGGATAGTTTTTAAAATTATGTTAGTACATTATTTACACAGTAAAAGCAAACTAGTGAAATAAGAGAGTGGAAAGAGATGTTTGATCCTTCAAGTTTCTCTAAAATTGGACAAAGTATCATGAAGGTAAACATGTTACCTTTGTCCATTGCCATGAAATTAATCATATTACAGTACCTACTGTGAAACCTGCAATCTTCTCTTTGTTTAGTAGACTCCTGTGGTCTGAATGGCACTTCTTGTTGGTAGCATTATCTTATCTGCAAACACCTGCCTGTATACCCTTGAGGCTGCCTGAATTGATACATTGCTCAGGTCTGCTATAGTATTTTGCAGTACGTAGACCAGTGGCCTGCAATACATACAGCCCTATTTCTTGTTATAATACATACATCAATTCATCTTTAGTAAAGTATAACAAACTGAGCAAAATTTCTGGTTTGCTTCTAGTGTACAGTTCTCAGGAGTCATGGGATGTGCAATGTGTTGGAACATTCTCACACCATGACTCTTTAAAGGAATTAACATATCATTACCACAGATTGTGAAATGGAAGTGTATTAATTTTAGTTTTGCACGTCTTATACTGTAGATTTAATTTATCTTCTTTAAATTATTTTCCTAATTTGCACCATCTCCTTTGGGTCAAGTCAGCATCCCTGGTCAGGTTTTCACTTGGTTCGTGACACAACAGAGTGGACAGCCGATCATTATTGTTTTTTTGCTGTACATGGTAATTACATAATGTTTAGCAAAAGTGGGACACTTAATTGATTCATGAATGTCTCTCACTTTTCAAACCCCATCCTGTCTCAGATCTTCCTTGTTATTATAGAGCCAGATGGTCAGCTTGCTGAAGTTTCCCAGTCTTGTCTTAAGAAGGGTGGCTGCCAATTTTCTCTATTCACTGTTTACATGCATTTAAATTAATGTATTCTTGTGGGAACGCGAAGGTGGACATTTTAAAATACTTTTCATGTTCTCTTAAAGAAATAATTTTCAGAGCTGATTTATTGCTCAATCTGTTTAATCAGAAAAACTGACTCTACTCTAGGTTCATTATAGCAATAGGCAATCTTATGTCTTTGATTTGTGTGAATAGTAATATATGGCCTGAAATTTCAAATATGTTTAATATCCTAAATATAGAGAACTAACAATAAAAATGAATGATTGATTCATTTTTATGCTTGTACATGTTAGGTAAAAAATACTTGACTCTGTTTCAAGTATGATTAGATTGTGTTTAATCATCTTTTCAGATAAATATTTTGTAATCATTTAATGCCTCTCCAATGTACTGTTCACTACCTAACTAAAGAGGATCTTTCGGTATTTTTAGTTGTGTGTGTCCTACAAAAAGTGAATCATTAATACTTGAAACAATATGATGCATTCAGTAATAAAATATCTGTACTTAATAATACATATTTGACAAAACTAAAGAAGTGGTCAATCATATCAAACCTTGGTGATCATTGCAGATCAGTTTAGGATTCCCAAAACCAACAAAAGTCAAGATGTACTGTAGCTCATATAACATTTCATGAAACAGATTACAGAGTGAGATTGAATCTAATCTATCTACAACACAATGCCATACTGGAAAATACTGTAGTTGCTTTGCATCTTACCTGTTAGCTTTTCTATTTACAGTTTGATATACAGTAATGTCCACAAATTTATAACATCAGCCTAAATGTCACAGGAAAAGCGCGAGTATACTAAAAAATACTAAAAAAGTATTTTAGGAACTTCTGTTGAGTTCTGCAAAAAATATTTTAATCAGTTTGATCAAATGATGATCTCCGATAACCCTAGTTCCCATAAATGAGGACTGAAGACTGCACTATTATGATTTTATTGCATTTCTGAATGAATACGTAAAGAACAAAATGCTCAAAAACTGCAGTATAAACAGACAATTATACAGTGAGATTAACAGGATTACAACAAATTAATTAACTCGAATATATAAATTAGAAGACCATATATAATATAGCTTTAAGATACTCAGTTACACTGACTAATTGTTATTTAAATGATTAAAACGTTGGTTGTAACTAAATTATACAACTGATCAGAAGCGATGATTAGAAGAGCTGTAGGTTGAGCAGGCCTGATCTGGCCACTTTCTAAAAATACGTGTGCCCAATGTGGCCAAATCTGCCTTGAACTGTAATTGAAAGCAAGGATAATTAGGATTTGAGATGAGCTTGACACCCTAAAGATCAAGACACCAGTATGACACACAGAATTGTAAATATTTTATGTCATTTGCAAAGAGTTTGGTTAGGCAGGTGGTGGTTTTTACTGCATTGAAGGTACTGTAAGTTGTCGTTTTAAAAGAAAGTGAGATGACAGTATGCAGACTGATTTAAAACTTTGAATAGCCTGCTTGCTGAGAATAAAGAAGAAGTACTGCAAATTCATAATATTGTAACTGTTGAGTATTGGACGTTTCATGCAGGTAAACCCATCCATCTTTGAAGAAGAATGGATTGTACCTGAGATGCACTGCTACTGAAGTATATTTGTGGTGGCCTTTTAAACATCAAAGTCACATCTACCACTGCATAATGATCCCTACTATCTTAGTAATCAGTGCTGTTTAGAACTACAGGCATACATTTTTTTCTGTTAAAATGAGGCTTATCTGCATAAAACATTTAATTTAGACATTAGATTAATATAAGATTAAATGCTAATGTCACGGATAAGGCTGGAGTTTTAACATAGCTGGTACGGTATGTTGGGTACTTTTCTGGGCCTTGTGAGTTACGTGCTCAGAGGTATCTGACAAAGATTCTAGCAGCACATTCTATAAAAGCAGCCCCATTTTCTAATAATAGGTTTGTTTGTTGAAGACCTCTTAAATTAATTGCATGTTTATCTTTGAAGAGTACATACAATAGAGATCTCTACTACTAGCCAAACACCAAAATCCTTTGCCACCTTTCTCCTTGTTGTCTTTTCTGCTGTCTAGGTAAACCTGATGCTGAATGGCCGGCCGGTGATCTCAGCCTTCGCCGGCGATAAAGATGTCACCCGCGAGGCAGCCACAAATGGAGTGCTGCTATACCTGGACAAGGAAGACAAAGTCTATCTGAAACTGGAGAAAGGGAACCTGGTGGGAGGATGGCAGTACTCCACTTTCTCTGGCTTCCTCGTTTTCCCCCTGTAAAAATATCAAATAAATCCCCCAAATGGGACTGCTCTACTACATTTGTAAACCTACAGTCAAGTCATCATTTTTGTGCAACTGACGAATTTCGGCAGCAGTTTGGATTTACACCAGTGGATGATATTTGATTCTATGCTGTGACTTTTGTTTATGACCTGCAAGAGGAGAAAACAGAGGGGAATATTTTCCTTCGGAATCTGAATTAGCGACATGACAAACACTGCTCCAGCCCAAAGCGGTATGCCCCCCAAAACAATCATTTGCTTGTATACTGTAGATATCTGTTTCTATTTTACCCTTGCCTTCATATTGGCCAATCTCCATGTGCAGCATAAGAGAATCTTCCATTCTTTGCAGTTTATCAAGGGGATGCCTGCCCAGAATACTTGTTTTCACGCATGTGTATTAAAGATCCTTTCAATCTGATCTTTTTAAAAATATTCTGTTTAAAAAACACATTTTCGGGAAACTGTATTTTCAGGTGCTCTCTCTGAACTTGTATTTCTCTCTCTCTGTCCTTTGGGAATATAGATTTACCTTCATTGTTATGGGTGGTACATTACCACAGAAGTGCTTGGAGACATATATCACCCGTTAATTCAATTAAGCCTCCTAGCGTACATGCTCTTGATTTCTGAGTAGTCCGTGTGAAGCATTTTATACTTTGAAATGTAGTCTGCAGGGCAACATTCTTCTGTATAGCTCTGTGTAGAAACAGTTCAGAGAAAGAATATTGCAGCAAAGAGCCAAGATTTTACGACTGTGAATATCCTGATAAGAAACAGGTTCAAGATTGGTTAGTTAAATTATCTTCCTTTTGTGGTTAAGAAACACTTTATCCAAGTTTTGAGTTTGGAAGTATTCTGGGATGTGCTGTAGTTTACTTTTATTGAGAGCCCTGCTGTTTTAAAACAGACAGCTTTGACATACAGACAACATGTCAACAACAGATTACCAAGCACAAAACAGAACAAACCCAAACACAGTAGTGCCTTGCAACTTTGCTTTCAAAATTAAATTGCTTTTAAATGCCACTTCAAAAACCAAAGGTTGTCCACACACCTCCTTTAGGAAAGACATTCTAAATGGTGTACAAATCTGTAATGTTTCTTTTATTCATCCATTTATTCTTTTTGTAAATATTTTAAAATATTTTTTCATAGGTATATTGAAGACTACAGTGACTTTAATTTTGTCATTTATTTATTATTTTGTCTGTTAAAAGGTGTTCTTGTTTGTATTCCCTTTGGCTTTATGAAATTACTGGTGTAGAAAATTCTTGTGAGGTTTTAATCGCAAGGTTGCAGCACACTAATGCTTCAAAGTATGGATTTTCTATTTGAAGGCACAGCTGGAGGCTCTAATATACAGAATACACTTAATATTTGCTTCTATTGACAAATTAACTGGAGTGAAATAAGATACTGGAAAAGACTAAGGATATGAAAAATTAGCTAGGTATTCATCATACCAGGATGACACATTTTTAAGTTTTAAGGGATTTCATACTAAAACAAAAGCCTGAACATTTTGCTGCTATTAATTTGATTTTGTGCACAATTATAAACATTACAGTAGACCTATTTAAAGTAACGCTCACATTTTCAATGGTAAAAAGTGAAAATTCCTTTCGTTCCCTTAAAAGTTGCCCTTCATACTATCCCTTTTATGCAGGCAACCTTCTGCTTCTTCAATCTTCAAGGACTCCATCACTGTAGCTAATAAGCTAATTCAACACTTTTCCTTTTGATGACCAGAACAGTCTAGAGATGCACCGACATCATTTTCATTTCATTTTGTGTCCTGAAAATGATATCGTCCAAAGATAATAAATCAGTATTATATAGAGCATTGGACATGACATAAACTGATTACAGTTAATTTGTTTCAGTTCCAGCAATTAGCAAACAATTATAAGTCACTGATCAGACAGGTAACTAATTTTATAGTACAGTACATTAGCCTATATCTACACGTTTGGTATGAGTATTAATTTGCTGTTAATCCAATCACAAAGCTACAGTACTTAGCTCTTATGATTTCTTATTCCTGTAGCATTTCAGGATGAAGAACTAGTTAATATTTATGCCTGCTCTATAATTCATTATGATGGCCATTTTTAAGTCCCACCCTAATTTTAAGTGGTATCCAAGCCATTTAATTATCTATTTATTATTGCAATTAATTATTTAGTAAAAATGCCAACTTCATAATATCCATTCCTCGCTTGATTCTGAATAGACGATGCTGATCTAGACGTTCAGATAATTGGAGCTTGTGCTTCTCTGTGCTCCCCACCTTGAAAAAAATATTTAAAAATCTGTCACCAATGGATTATAAACACTGCCTGTTATACGGTAATTAGATGAAATTCACAGAGCTCATTTTGTACAGTAGTTAGCAGAATAGTCTTTCATACATAACATTTTCAGAGCCTCCTTTAATGTTAAAAAGGAAACTAAAAAAAACATGCAAGCAATTTGCAAATGGGTATACTGATTAGAACAGGTACACGCAAGTGCTACTATTATAGTATGTTTCATTTTTCTTTTGTTTAGTTTGGGTGCTTTTTGTGAGGAGATTGCATGAATACTCCCTGTATTCATAGGAGTTTTTCCTATGTGCTCTGGTTTTCCCGACTCTTGTTTTCCAAAGACATGCTAACTAGGATAACTGGGATCTATAAATTGTGCATGAGTGCTTCTTTGTGTGTACACTATGATGGGCTAATGAGCTGTAAAGGGGAAAAGTCCTTCCTTGCACTCTAATAGTCTCAGACAGGCTCCACTGTGTCACAAAACTAACAACTTTTCTATTAACAAATAGAGTTCCATTGGCAATTATTGAGGCAGTTGTGCTGTATCAGTTTCTGCTTGTTCAAGAGGATGTGTGTGACAGATTTGACACAAAGTGAATTGTGAAATTAACTTTGGAATTTCAATTAAGTCAATTAACTAACAGTAACTGAGAAAAGAGAGAGAGAAATGCTTAGTTCAGAGAGTCCTCAGTTTGAGTTTTACAAAAGGTTGTTTCAGAATACACTGCATGCTTTCTCTTGCAGTTTTTACATGTTACGCTGGAGCAATAGAGCAATCCTCTTAAAGAAAGAATCTGGACAACAAGTCCTTAGAGAAAGACTGTGAATTGGTTTGAATTATAAAGGCAGTACTAGAAGAAAGCTTCATCAATCATATTTTTCCGAATCCAGGATTATTTTTGCTCCAATTTTCTAACGTCTTGAAAGTTTAGTGTGTCACTGGATTGTATTTTTGACCACGATGCCATTCTGTTGCCTACTGTACTGTATATGAGAAGATGTTGCTTTCAACTAACTTTGCTATGGAAAAAGCTACAACAGCTAATTGACTGAGGAATTATCCACAATGATGATAAATCTACTGTAAGTAACTAAAATAAATGAGGAAATAAAAAAGATTTTTGTGGGCTGACTGCTGGAATAATGCTTGGGATAATTAACAGGACACTTGAGTGAATTGCTGAAAACATCATAACCTTGTAATTAGGATTTCACAGTAGATTGGGATGATTTATTAACTGGAACTTATTGCTCTGCTGAACTGTTGGAAACATGAAGTTCTTGTGCAACGACACAGCCACTCCATCACACAATCATAACTTCTCAAAATTATGTTTTCGTACTATTTTTTTTTTGCTGTTTAATGTACAACATGGTCCTTCTCCAGTAAAATCTAAAGGATCAAACGTCAACTACCATGCTTTCAGCTGGTAAATGAAATCTGAACAACATATATATATATTACATCTCATGTTTGTGTCTGTCAGGCTTGTGCAAGTGAATCAGGATTGTTTTGGAAAGCAATCTGACCACTCTATGTATGTTAAACACACACTATCACACTGTTTTCCATCAAATGGGTGGTATTTATTTAGAAGGAGCTGAACCCAAATTGTTTGAACATTTTTGTGACTAGCTAATGAATGTTGATATATTTTGCACACATTTTGTTTCTTGGTAAAAAGCTCTTGGCTTGCTAGGCTATTGATCTACCATTTGTACCGCAGTTGGAGGAATACAGGAGGGAGTGTTTTATTTGTGTGACCAATGCAGACATTCAGAAGTTTTTAAGAAAGGTACACTTGTACAGATTTCTTTGCAAAGCTAAATAGGATTGGAAAATAATATTTCCAAAAATTGGTATCTCAGAATATGACACATCTGTTGCTTGTGAAGAGTTGAGGTTGTAGATTGAAAAATCTGCTCAGATTGTTACACTCACACCATTCTACTTAAGACTTTTTACATCGCATAAAAATCATAGCATAAAAAATAGTGTCCCTTGTATACATGGTAAAAAAGAAGTTTGGTCACTATGTGACCTAAATCCATTTTTCCCTGTGTGGATTACCAAAAGATTAGGTTTTCCAGGCTAAAACACACATCATTGAGAATTCAAAGGTAGCAGTTTATCAAGAAGTTTATTCAGTTTCACCTGCCATGCTCTAAAACACATAGTGTGTACTGGATTTATGCTTGTGGAATTTGATTCATTCAAGATGACATTTTGAACTTGTTATGTGAAGAGGTATGGATTTGCAGTGTTAAAATAATTTATATAGAAATTTGGTTTATTTGACTGACATTATTAAAATATTAAAGTCATGCACAGTGATCAGATTAATACAAAAATACCTGTACTAAACCTGTGTAAAATAAGACATTGATGTGAAGTAATACTGTAGGTGGAATTAAAAACGTCTGGAATGTCCAACTGTTGGTCATCAAATATTGTATTTCTGCTCTTTTTGTTCTGTATACTGTCGTTAATTTATTTGATTTTTACTGTTAAATTAAAATTGAACTATACCTTAATGTTGTTTTGAAAGAAATAGTTTGACTAAAAAAGTCAAAAAGCAAAAATCATATGAGAATGGAAATTTACAGCTTGAATTTATAGACATGACATGGGGTTCCTCAAAATATTTTGGTTTAGGTCATATCATGAATTGTCCAGCATGGACAATTGGTAAGGATGGAATTTCTCATTTGTTCATTTACATAACTGAAACATGCAATTCACAGATGTCCAGAAAACCATCCCATTCTAGGTATTACACGTTTAATCTGGGAATTTGTTGAATGTATTTATTTCTTGTCTGGGTAAGAAATTTTATTTTGGAAGAAAGTGGTCTATGACAATCTGGGAGCCGTATTTGACACTACATTTAGCAGACAGCCTGTGGATTTTCAATTTTTATGGTGGCAATGAGTGTTCCTAAAAACCACGTAGCAGACTTATCTGAAGAAGTGCAATGTGGATTCCCGACATGATTTCCTGTAAACCGAATACACTCAGAAAAAAAACGTCTACTATTTATGCAGGGATCTTTGACTAGCCCTTCCTTTTTATAGAGGCATCTTAATCTGAGCAAGGAGAAATCCTGCAATGCAGACACTAAGCTGCCATGTGCCCTATTTGATAAACCTTATTGCCCTCAAGCTGTTTATCGGCAACTTACAGACAATCAGCATGGTGAAGTAGTATACTTACAGTACCTCTTTTGTTTTTTCAGTGATCTTTTAATGTTTTAATATAAAAAATTATGTTTCTCTTTTTAAGTGGGTGGTGGGGGTGTTCATTTTGTAAGTGTTGATTTTGTGCTATGGTGTTTCAGTTCCTTGTTAGCTTACTGAACCACTTGTCCACTGCAGTGATGAGTACAAATTGTGTAAAGCTCTGATGAACAGCGATGAAACACTGCACTATCATTAAGATTTGTATTGTACGCCTTCCCCTAACAAACGATGCATGTGTGATGCACTGTGAAACTAAAAGCTTTGTCCCCCATGCTGAGAAGTGGGTGAAATGCTATCAGATGATAGATGGCCCTTCAGCAGTACAGACCTCTGTGCAGAGTTTTGGATTTTGCTGATGCTCCATAGATCCCAGGTTGAAAAGAGGGAATATGATTAACCCACAATGCCAATAAACAGGACTGCCCAAGAGGCACCACAGAGGGGCTGCTAAGGTTTGGAGTGTTTGCCATCAGCTATGGTTGCCTCAGCTTGCTGCACAATAGCGCCCTCTGCTGCTTTCCAGCCATATGTATGCTCACAGTATCCAGGACACCTCAGGTAGTCTTCTGATATTCTGTGCATCTGGTGCTGGTGCTGTAGATTGTGAAGGTGGAAAGAAGCAAATGTGCAGAACATATATCTGTACACTGCTTCCATCTCTTCTCGGGCTACAGCTAAAAGGCCAATTGATTAAAAACTGGGATTTACAAATGAAGGGAGTGGCAGTAAAACAGTAAAATTCTTTTAAATTAAATAAGACTGCAATATATTGAAAGAAGTGCAAGGAGTGTAATTTATTATTTCCTTGTGAAACTACTGTATTTATAACTCTTTTTTATACTGCCAGATCTTTCCTAAACATACACCTCTCCATCACATTTAGATTTCATTAAAACAAATTTTCTTCTAAAGTTCCACTAGTTGAGTAGCTTTCCTGGATAAATAGGATGATGCATTTATTTCCATGATTCCATTGTGAAATCTGATCCCTAATTTGGAATGCCCCGTTCAAAGATTAACAAACTACATAGGAGCTCTAATGATGATTACAGTGTACTGTATCTGTTAATACTCAAGCTTGTTTCAATCCAGAGATAACTATCACAGCCCTGGAAAATGATTATATAAAGCATCTGTTATGACCACTGTCCTGCAACATCTCTCAGCCTGTGGTTGCCCTGGAAAACTTCTGTTGCGGGCTTCGTCATTATTCCATTTTCCTCTCACTGACTCCCTGGTAGTACGGCCCTCGCCCATCCTGTGATCCTTGGTTTCTGTGGGCTGAACCTTCAGCGACTTTCCTGGGCTTTTCCTCTGCTCTGGACCACACTTAGCTGGCCCCCCACCTTCCGTCGAGTGCCCAACTCCATTCCAGGGATAGCATCTGCTGTTTGGAATACCAGGGCTGCTCTGCCCTCATCCCAACTGGTCTCATCCCATACCACTGCAGCAGCCTGCACTGCTCCCTTTGACCCATCGCCCTGCATCCCTGGCGACTCAAGAGGGCTGTCTATGAGACCAGTGCAGCCCCCTTTCCCTGAAGCTTGGTAATAGGAATCTGCTCCAAAGCCGAGAGTGCCCCGCGGCTCCCTGACTCCATTTGACAGGCTGAGATGGGCAATTTGAACTTCAACTTCATCAGTTTACTCAGTGCTTCTCTTCATGTCTTCAGCCTGACAACACTTCCCTTCGACTCATGCTTTCCTTGGTGTCTTCAACCTGCTCTGCATCTTCCTCCAACTCTTCAGGCTGCTCAGCTATTCCTTTCGAGTCTTCAGCATGGCGGTTTATCTTAAAATCATCAGTCTGGTAAGTGCCTTCCTTTGAGTCTTCACCCTGACAACATTTCCCTTCGACTTATCAGTTTGCTCAGCGCCTTCCTTCGAATGCTCAGTCAGCTCAGTGTCTCCCATTGAGTGTTCACTCTGCACCTCACTCCAGTCAACTTTTCACCTTTCACGGCAGCACCTGGCCGCCCTTCCTCATCCAGGACCCCACACCTACTGTATCTGCGTGCTGCTTTTTCCCCCCGACAAGCAGCCTGTATCACGCTGAACTTTTGTCCTGAAAACTGGTGTTTTCTCCAACTGCTGTCGTCTCTGCCACCTTTACGGCTCCTCTTCAGGGCACCCTTTTTGTCCAGCACTTCAGGGCTCTTTTCTTATTTTTGCAGCCTCTTCCTGGGGTTTTCTTGGTCACTGATCCCTTCTTTCTAGAACCTGCCCCTTCCTTCCTAGGGAGCCAGGCAGCAGCAATTGTGACACTCCATTAGCCTGACCTCCCTGACGTTTCCTGTGCATGTGGATTCTGCTCATGGCTGTGCTCTGCTCATGGCTGTGGTGACCCAGGACTCTGGAGGATGAAAGGAGACTAGAAGACAGGTTTTTGCTCCAAAGGATGCCAGTGCTAACCACACCTGGGTGCTTCCTAAGTGATGAATATGACAGTGCAAGTCTGACCTGGTCACTGAAGAGACCCCCATTACGATGTGTGCATTGAACTAGTGATGCCTTCAGGATGAAGTACAGCTTCACTCAGTGATGCCTTCAGGATGAAGTACAGCTGATCTCTGGTGGATCTCTGGCCCCCTTTTCCCCGAGAGCTTGGTAATAGGAATCTGCCTCGAAGTCAAGAGAGTGACACCTTGTGCTCTGAGGCTATCTGAATGTGATTGATGGGCCGAGCTGAGCAGTTTGGATGAAGGCTGGCGCTATGCCTTGCTGACCTTTCTCATTTTCCCCCAGGGATGCAGAGAGTCAGTCTTTCCTTAAACTGTCACTCCTCACCCATTCTTTTTCCTTTCTGACCAAGTAGGGCAATCTTTGCTTCGCTGGCCAGTATTTCCTTCTTTTCCCCTTCATTTTTATATTGCCTGTCTGCCTGTCTGCATGCCTGCACTTCAGGCTATTTCAGAAGTTTGTCCACTAGACCCCATGGACCCTTTTCCCGGAAGCAAGATAATAGGAATCTGCTTCAAAGCCAAGACAGTGAGACTCCCTGCTCAGAGGCTCTCTGACTCTGCCCAATGGACTGAGTTGGTCAGTTTCTCTGAAGGTTGGCGCTATGCCATGTCAGCCTTTCTTCTTTTTCTACCTGGGATGTGGACTGCTGACTTCTCCTCAAACTGTCCGCATCTTAGCCTTTTTGTTTTCATTACTGACCGGTTAGGGCTATCTAAGCCCTCCCAGCTAGTAATCTACAGTATAAATCAGTTAGCACTCGATTTTCACTTCACTTTCCCTCCATACTGGAGAACTCCACCCCCAACCAGTCTGATCTCTTCACGCATTTCTGCCACTCTCTGGTCACTTGCACTTGCACTTTCTTTCCAATTACCACCCCCGTATACAGCCACGTTGTAATGATATCCTCTAGATAATCTGAGCTACACCATACAGCTTTTAGGGTATTTATGTACAGTACTTCGACTCATGTCCCTTAAACCAAACATCGCTTTCCTTTGAGTCTTAAACCTGCTCAGCACCTCCCCTCCAACTCTTCAACTCTTCAACCAAGACTTGGTTGCAGTTATAAGTCATCTGGCTTGTGTGACCTTCGTGGTTCTCCGTGGGCTCGTGCCCTCGCCGCTCCACCCCACCAGCTCGTCCCGCAACACCTGGGTGCGAACCCGGGTCTCTGGCGTAACGCAACAGGGAACCAGCCGAATGAGCTAAAGGAGACCTCTCCCAGTCCGGGCAGCTGAGGTTCCTGCTACGCGCAGGGAGGGCGATGAAGTCACTGTGCCCAAACTAGCTCCGCTACACCTGATCTGTCCAAGCATTGCTTCAAGTATTAGTAGAACAGACAAGTTACCATTTATATCGTGTTAGTGTCAACTCTGTTTTGTGTTTGTTTTTTTTCATAGTGTGTCCATTTTTAAGGCTTCTTATTTTAAAAAAGGCTTTTGAGCATGACTCCATATTTAATAGTAACAAATGACAAACTGTCATTCAGCCTTTACTGGAAATAGGACAAGGAAGAAAAAATAAGCCATTATAATGTTTTCTTTTATTTACAGTATGGTAACTGAATATTTTAATCACATTTCAAATCTGTATAGACAAGAGAAAACGAGATTATTGTCATTAGAATGTTTTTTTCTTCATGAAAGAAATACTATTATATTTTCTGAAAAATGGATCACATGCCAGTGCTTCTAATTAGATGTACATTTTGGGCATAAAATTGTATTTTCCAATTCTTACTGCTACAATTTAAAATAGTTATCCAAAAAACTCCTGGGCAATACTGTTTTAAAACATCTTTAGCTTTCTAATTTAATTTTCAAATTCTCAGTTCTCTATAAATCACTTTCAGGTGATTCAGTGCTTCTTTCCACAGTCCAGTTTCATGTAAAGCTCAATGATATCCCACCCACAATAACTTTGAAATACGTTTTTTTTGTATTTTAACAAACACAAACAAATATTTCCCCTACATTCTTCTGTTTCTCTAAAGATTTTTTATGAAGCACTTAGCTTATTTTAAATTCTTAAATTAGTTTTTCTAAAAAATAATAATTCATAGTGGAATTATCAAAACCCCTTGAGCAATTTTAAATGTTATATTTCACTTCCATAGTCCTTTTCTGAAGCATGTAAATTCTCAGTTAATTATCAGGAATTAGAATTCTGCATTTTGAAGAACTTGGTTTTGCACCTTAAATTTTATTCACTATCCTCGAGGCATCCTTGTATCCAGTTAAACTAAACTGAGAAGAAAGTAAATATGTTTGTAACACTGACTTTCTGTTGTATTCAACTTGACAAAAAGTTGTTATTAATATTCCCTGTAAATGAGTCAATAACCCCAGGGCGATTCCTATAGCAGGAGATCTGAGAAGGGAATATTTACCCATAAGAAGAAAATCAAAAAATTGGATTGAGCATCAGTATGTTTTTTCTGTTCAAGGTTTGTTTTACAAAAACTATAAAACACCTCCGAAATGAGAGTGGTACAGTTTATCTGCACTCTGAATTATTTGTTGATGCCTCATGGCCTTTTGAAAGGCTAAAATATATTTGAAGTGGATTAAATAGTGTATCTAGATTTGTCTCTGCTAATGCTAGACCCAGGCATAAAGTGCAATGTTTCAAGTACTGTTGTTATATTCAGTACATTTGACTTTAAAGGTGGCTTCTCAAAGCGCTTTACAGAATGACAATAACAATAAATAAGAAGACTACAACAATAAATAAGAAGATTTCACAAGATAGGGCACAATTATAATTACAACAATACAATAGGATTTTAAAGTCTACGCGGAATTTGACCGGAGGCCAGTGGAAGGACTCAAGGATAGGAGTAATGTGAACACTTGCACTAGAGCTGGTCAGGATTCTGGCTGCTGAATTTTGGACATACTGCAGCTTGTTCAGAGTAGATTTAGATACCCCAGGGAGTAGAGCATTGCAGTAGTCAATTCAAGAGAATACAAATATGTTGATCAGCTTTTCAGCCACAGTTAATGATAGCATAGGGCGTAGTCTTGCAATATTTCTAAGGTGAAAAAAAGATGTTTTGACAGTATGCTGTACATGTGGGTCGAATGTTAAGCCAGAATCGAATATAACCCCAAGGTTTTTCAATTTTGATTGAAGCTCAAGTACAGAGCCATCTACAGACAGAGTTACAGGACTGGCTTTACGAAGTTGATGGGGGGTACCAATAAGCAGACTTCAGTCTTGTCACAGTTAAGATGAAGGAAGTTTTGAGTCATCCAAATTTTTATGTCAGAGATGCAATTAGATAGAATAGAGACAGCCACATCAGTGTCGGGTTTGGTATGGATATTTATTTGAGTATCGTCAGCGTAAAAATGAAAGCTGAGGCCATGTGATCTTAAAAGCTGACCAAGTGGGAACATGTAAATGCTGAAGAGCAAGGGGCCCAGTATTGAGCCCTGGGGGACACCAGACTTGACAAGACCAATTTCAGACCTGTACCCATTGAGAGAGACAAAGTGACAGCGATCAGTGAGGTAAGACTTAAACCATTTGAGGGCAGTGTCAGAGACTCCAAACACAGTCTCGAGACGAGAAAGTAAGATGTTATGGTCAACAGTGTCAAAGGCAGCACTGAGATCTAGAAGGATGAGTATGGAAAGAGAACCAGAATCAGAAGCTAAAATAAACATTGACCAAGCAGAAAACTATATTTTAAAGACCTGATCTTAGGTACCATATTCTTATATACAATGTTTGAAAAGACAAATCTCTTAAAATCTCTTGTTGACACATACTGTACTGAACATAATTTCTTTATTATTAAAGCACACTATGTGAAAATTGTAGGGTTTTCCAGTCATTGTCAAATGAATCCAAAGTGGGGTTTAATTCAATACAATCTTAATTACTTTATTGAATTAATAACTTTCATAAGTATGAATCATTTTCGGCTTTTAAACCATCAGGGATCATTGGTACCTTTTCTTGTAAATGACACTAATACATTTGATTTAGTATTGGAAATCAATTAAATAGATGAAATGCTAACAGAGATAATCATTATTAAATGTCGTGGCTTTGTAGACAGCTCTTTTAATCAAAGTGCTAATGCATGTAATCTAGTAATTGCATGCCTAGGTGAGATGATTAAAGTATCACAATAACACAATTGTTTACAATTGCTCAATTTGTGACTCAATTGTGAAGAATTCAATTCAACTTTATTGTCATTAAACTTACACAGGTGCATAGTATAATGAAAAATGTTTCTCATTAGTCACTCGGGTGCAGTATATAAATAGGACAGAAGATGAGACAATAGACAGTTACACAATAAGACAGTTACACAATAGCAATAATAGTAACATGTAATAACATAACATAAATAACATCAAGTAATTGAAAACTGTGCAAAATTCCGCAAACAGCGAAAATTTAACAGGACAAACAGTGCAAGGTAATTCTTGGAACAGTGCAAAAAAAATAGTGTGGTTAAAAGTAGTATGGTTAATTAATATTAAATATTATTATGCCTGTTACAATTTTACTGGGCTATCGAGGGGACAGTACAATTTTGGCTTGCATGTGTGTGTGGTGGTGTAGGAGTACAGTGGTTGTGGGTACAGGAGGATGTTAGGAGAGATCATAATAAGGTGGAAGGGAGTGGGGGCATCACCAACTTGACAGCTCTGGGGAAGAAGCTATTTTGGAGTCTAGTTGTGTGCGGCTGGAGTGACCGGAACCTTCTGCCAGATGGCAGGGGAACAAACAAGTTATGACCGGGGTGAGTGGGGTCAGACATAATTTTGGTGGCTTTTTTCAGACTCCTGGTGTTGTATATTTCCTGGATGGATGGTAAGGCACTGCCGATGATGTGTTGGGCAGTTTTGACCACCCGCTGTAGTGCCTTACAGTCGGATGCGGTGCAGTTGCCGTACCAGACCGTGATGCAGCTGGTCAGTATGCTCTCCACCGTACATCTGTAGAAGTTGGTGAGGATCAGTGGGTGTAGGTGTATTTTCTTCGGCCTTCTCAGGAAGTACAGCCGCTGTTGTGCCTTCTTGATGAGACTGGAGGTGTTCAGTGTCCATGTAAGGTCCTTAGAGATGTGAACGCCTAGGAATTTGAAGTTAAAGAATATTGGCGTCTGGCAGTTCTTACAACATAAGGAGTCGACCTGCCAGACTATGTTTACAAATTTGGGATATCACTTAATTATAGAAATGTTAATCAATTTGACAAATTGCTACTCCCACTCCTCAAATTCTAAACTACTATGGGTGGTTCAATTTTACTTATGTTTTCTGGCTCATGTACGATGTTTGGAATGGGAGTTGCCTTCAAATCAACAGCTGCTTTTAACCTGAAAAAAGTTTAGATTACATTTTTTATTTCAGGTCAAATGATGAGTCAGTTAAATAAATGAAAGAAGAAACTCTTCTTGCCCACAAGTATTAATGCTTGAGACCAATGTCCTTGGTCAGGGATGGGCAGTTCTAGTCCTCAGGGCTAGAGGTCTGTAGAGGTCTCTGCTTTTTGAGTTCTCTGCTCAATCTCTAATCAATTAAACTAATTCTTTGGAGCAAAAGTCAGATCATCCACGGTTTTAGGTCTTAATCAGTTTTTAATTGAAAACTGTCTGCAAAATCTGTAGCAGCCAGGCCTTCGAAGAGTTGAGTTGCCCATCCGTCTCTTCCACAATCCATTGATCATGTTACCATACTATACTGTATATTGCCAGATCAAATGGACACTTTGAAACAGGATGGGCCTTGTAAAATGTTCTAGACTGAAAATAATTAACAGTTACTCTCAGTGGATTAATTTATTTTTCTCAGCAAAATCTTTTAATAATTAGATGGTCTGAACAGCTAATCAGAATTATTATCACCCTGCAAAGACTCCAGCAAATGAGGAAGCTGTATGAACAGAGGATAAAAGCTAAACAGTAATAATGAAATGAACAGTGCAAATCCAAAGTATTCAAGATAAACTCATTTTTCATTTTTAGTGATAATTAAGCAACAGTGACCATTCAGCAAACAATTTTCAGTTGAGTGCAGCCTGGTGGCATCCCTAAATACAAACTTTGTTTTGTTAATATTGGAGCAGACTGTATAAAAATTGTAGGGTTTTCCACATGAACCAGGCATTGGTTTTAATTCAGCAGAGATCTCAGTTACTTTATTGAATTAATCATTTTCATAATTATGAAATATTTCATAATGAATCATTTTAAGCTTTTGAACCATCAGGGACTTTTGATTTTCCTGAGAAATATCTAACTACAGTAGGTGAATAAGTAAAAATGTTCTAGGACAGGGATACCCATTTCTGATCCTGATCCCGCAGAGCCAGTGGGTCTATAGATTTTCAGTCAAGGTCATTGTTGGCTTAGCTGAACTAGTTGAATAGCTTCTTCCAGCTTTTCAGGTGCTACTGCTTTAAAGGCTTGAGCTGTAAAGAAACCAAAAAATATATATTAAGATGAATTAATTAATTGATAAAGATCTATTATTAGTTGAACTGAATGACTGAACCCTTAACTGGGACAGAGATAGAACCTGGAGAAGCTGGCATCTGTTGGGTCATTCATTATTGTGTCATTACCTCTGCTTGGTCTCCTATTTGCTAAGACATAAATGAGGAAAACATCAGCTGATGACATGAAGAAGTTAATACAATAAAATGAAATCAGTTTTAAATAGATTAAACTAATATCAGAAATGATTGTTCTGGAAGGTAAAGTGACACAGAGAGCAGCCTTCCTAAGAAAAATCAAATTCAATCAAGACTAGTTAATTTGAATTGATATGAGAAAAGTGCAGCCAAAGAGAACAGTGTGAGAGAAAGCATGACTTTTAAGAGGCAGGACATCCATTTTAAACAGAGAGATGTGATTAATGCCAATAGAGTCACCTTAAGATGCCCACATATATTCAAATCAAGGGGCAGAAAAAAGGTGAGCAAACCTGAAATTACCATTAATGTTACTAGGACAGAGTTACTGGTCTAAGAGCATAAATACTCAGTGTACTGCCATACTAATATGGCAGTACAGTGAGCAATTAGGACTGCCATACTAATATATTATTAACACAGCCAGTTATTGAATACTCCTTCTGTTAAAGAAGTGGCCTTCAGACATGGGTTTAATGAAGCTGTTTATTAATGATGGTAAAGTAATTAATTAAAACAGAAGCAGAAGAAAGAAACATATTAAACTATACCAGCAGAGATCAATTAAAGCTATTATTCAACACAACAAATTGAAGACAGTGACTACAAGAATCGGTTATACTGTAAGGAAAAAGCTGCAAATATTAAAAGTTGAAAGCATTTGTTCATACATCTGCAGTTGAACCTGTAATGTATTTAAGAAATCTTTATGAAATTATTTTGCAGCATTCTTTGTCAAAAATGAGCATTCATTTCATAGCTGACTAGTTCATTGAATACAGTTACAATTTAAAATATCCACTTTAATGCAAGATCTTGTGATTTAATCTATGCTTATTTACTGTATTTTAAATTTGCTGAATGTGTTACTTACAGTATTTGATCACATTTCTAGCTCCCTTTGCTTTTCCTATATGTTAAAATCCCATTCATGTTCTATGATAAGAGTATCAAGGAGATGTGGATAATTTTGGTAAACTGTTACCCAGCGTGAGACCTTCTTGGAAGGTCCACTCCTTCCTTCACATAGGCCACTGAATAAAGAAACCTGAAAAAAAGACATGATATTGTCAGTTTCTGAGGCTATTCCCAGATATTCTCAGACGCTGAACAAAGACTCAAATACAATATAATATATAATAAAAATTGTTCTTGTGTAACAGCCATAGAGGCGGTTTCCACCATTTCAAAGTGTGCAGCAGACTGGTCCAGAAACATTACACACAAAACCATCCAAGTTGAGAATCAAAACTCAAAACCTTTTTTTACTGTAGATGTGAGGCAAATCAAATAACAGAAACTGATCCCCACAAAAGGACCTTCGCTCGAGAAAGTATTCAAAACCCTGACAATAAAGCCACTCTCTCCAAAACCATGAAGCATCACCATATTTTGCTACAATCATTTAAAGAATCTTGAGTGTATTATTTCCTTTTCACTCTTCATAATGTGAAGGGATTGAAATGTATACGTACTGTAGGATGTCTCCTGCCTCACTATTATGATATAATTTCTTTTTATGTTGTGGTTAGAGTTTGGGTGTCCCCTTAAGCAGCTGTCTTTTTGACATGCCTCCTAGCCACTACAGACCGAGCAAACATAGACAGTACCATCACATCACGGTTTGGAGAATTGCACAGCTCAGGCAGCTGCATGTGACATCAGGCAGACAGCAGCCTTGAGGGAACACTTCCCTGCATGAAGGGAAGATGACATGTTGAAGTGAGTGCTGCAGGTGTATCAGTTTAAAAACCTATGTGGAAATGAACAAAGTGCAGTTTAATGGTGTCTAACATATTAAACATTTTAGCAATCTGTTTTGATCTTTAATATTATAATTTCATATTAATGAAACAAACGTTATGTAGTAGCTGAAATGGCAAACAAGTCAAGAAACACTTGGATGAGATGCTAGGATATGTGTCTAGACAGATGGGACAGAATGGCCTCCTCTTGAGTATAAACGTTATTATTTTCATATGGTTTAAGAACATTTCCTAAACCAAGTTTTACAAAATTATATTCTGAAAAGTAGAAGCTGAAAAATATTTGAATGGTATTGTATCATATTGCAACTGTACAGTATATTGTATCCATAATTGTATCTACATTAATAGAAGTCATTGTCCCATGATTTCTCTGCTCTGCTCCTGCTGTACAATATTTTCTCAATATTTTTCCTATTATACATGAAAATAGTGGATTCTCTAAAATAATTGGAAATGAAATAAGTAGATTTAATCACTGAACTAACAGTAATAGCTAGAGTTCTGATATAGTATGTCTTCTCTGGCTTCAAATATTAGGTGCCTAGCATAACAAAATCATATCTGGTTTGCTCTACCTGCAACATGTAATGCATAAATAATCTATATTATCCTGTCTTACCTATGTTTGAGTCTCTGCAAAAAGAGTTTTAGATAAAAGGTAATTCTACTGTCACGGGAGGATCCCCTGTTCAGGGTACCAGTAAATCGGATCAGCAGTTACGTGCAAGCGATGCTGGTTGTTGAATGTCCAGTTCAATGGAGTTCATAACACATGTTTAGGAAGATGACAAACACCGATTCCGTCAATTCCAGAATTTAAAAACTGGCCTCTAAAACATTCTATCCTAAACTTCACCACAATGACACCCCAGCATCATTCCTATTATCTTTGCAGAAACCCTTTGATTTACTGTTTGTTTACTTCCTCCCACAATCCAAGGACATACTGATAGGTAGATTGGCTTCTGGAAAAGCTGGAGATTAGTTTGTGCGTGTTTGTGTCTGTGTGTGTCGTGGGATAGACTGGGATCCCATCCAGGGTGTACACTGACTTGTACCTGTTGCATGCTGGGATAGGCTCCAGCTCCCCTGATACCCTATATTGGATAATGCAGTTAGAAAATGGAAGAATGAACATCATCTATAGTGCCAGGCTGTCATCTGTCAATCAATGTGTGTTAAAACCAAATATACCAATGATACATTGGTATATTATCATATACCATATCACTCTTTCATTATCACATTAACATTGTTTGGGTTTTTATTCCAAATCAGAATTCACCTAGCTTTTTCTGAAACGATATCTTCATAACTTCTTAAAACTGCACATGTGCACATAAACACTGCCATCCAAAAAAATAGAAAAATATTTTCCATTGGAGTGATCCTTTTTGCCTTAACTAGTAAGAATGGTCTAGCACATGGTTTCCAAACACGCTAAAGTACTCAAGTAGACCAAGCCTTTTCATCAGTGTTCTCTGTTGCCATAAAGAAGAATAAGTTAAGGGATCTTCAGGAGTATATTCATGATTCTGCTGCCAATGCTACATTTCTGAAGATTACAGCAGACCTGAGCAATATGTCACTCTGGGTAGCCACAAGTGTAAAGCAAACATTATTTAGTAGATCAAAAAACAAGAGGAAGCTTAATTTAAATAAACTGACAACAGCTTTAACTTCTTGAGAGAAGATTTTAAAAATATATTCTATACCTCCATGGACATCTGTTAACATCCAGGGGAATTACTGAAGGTAGCAAGACCTTCAGTCCATGAAATTTTCAACTAATATTCTGGCATTTTGTGTTACAGTATCTGATTTACATCAATTTTGATTGAGCTTTATGTGGTCTTGCTTTAGCAGTACAAATGCATGCATCTTGTGCTTTGCTTTGGGCTTTTGCTAATGTTTTCTACATCTTTAGAATACTGACTCTTGGGGAAAACAATGGTAATTTTAAACATTGTCTCTAGGCAAGCCAACTGGGATAAACTAAACAGTAGTTCTCATTTTGAGCTTTCATCATTTAGTTTAGAGATTGTTGTGTTGGTCTTTGTCATATTTGTTGGGTCTTTGATTGGCTCCTCGGGGATATGTATATACAGTATGCATTGAGTAAAAACAAAGATTGAAAAAAATTGTAATCTGGGTTGAAAAATCACTATGCACTCAACTTAGAGTATTGCAGCATGCAAAAACCACCCTAGAGAACTGTGTATCTGAATATCCTGGTCAGATTGTTTCAGTATCTGAAAACTTCACAAAGGAATTCAACCTCAGTCACGTGTACGTGAACCAATGTGCACAATAACTGTAGAAGAGGACGTTAAAATAATTTTAGATGCAAGGTAATATTTAAGATAAATGCACACACTACTCTTGTGAGTGATTGCATAAAATAGATTTATTTTGAGTTGCGTACCATCTTTATGGGATTTTGCTACAACTTTCCTTTTCTTGGTATGCTGCACTGGGATTTCATTTGCATTCCCTAGGAAACTTCATCTTATTTTTGCATTTTAAATCAAAGTTGAGTAACATGGGAATAGATGCAGTAATTACTTGTCAGTTTAAAATAAAGTTTTACCTGACCGACGAAAGCATTGTTTTAAATCTCATACTCTTGGGACCTAAGATTACACATACAGTAGATTCTGACATTTGGTTTCTTTTGTTTTATTCCTCTGTGAGTTTTTCACATTTTTCAAGTTACTTTCAATTTGTGTTTCAATGAATTTCGAATCTGCGCTTGTTGTTTGTACCACACTGGTGTGGATTTGCCATTTGGTAAGGCACTGGTGGGAGAGGGGTTATACAGTATATTTTTTCTTCTTTGGTGTGCACTGATCAGACATTGTAAAGCTATGAGGTATCTTGATCCAGGTATTCAAAATCCTCAGAGACATTTCTCCAAGGAAACTATGAAGTGTGATCAGAAGGCCCAAGAGGCATGTTTTTGCACACAGGATCGTGGGAGTCGTGAGCAAGCCAGACAAGGCAGTAGGCAGAAGCCAATATCCTGGATTCTTTCAAGAAACAGTGGGATGAGATTTTCAAAACATACGAACCAAATGATTGTGCTGAATGGCCTCCTCTCATTTCTAACCTTTCTTGTGTTCATTCGTGAGTCATTTTTCAATATTCTACTTGAAGTGTTAGTACTCCGTTGTACAATTTAATCTAACATCCCATGATTATGATTCACTTTTAACTATACAGGTATATTCTAAAATTCTATTTTTTGGTTAGTGGGATATTTATACCAAAGATTAATATTTCACATGGGTTAATCAGCAATCAGGTCAGTATTGACTTGTTTCTTCACTGTTGTTTAAAGTTTAAACAAGTACTGTATTTCTAACAGTATCATTAGACAACTCAAGGTTAAAGACAATTTACACACAGCAAAGAGTGAGCAAGTGTTTTGACACACTTGAGGAGATGTTAATTAACCCTTACATTATAATGCAGAGAATTAGCCTGTGAAAGAGAAGTGCGTAAGTTGCAATCATGTGGCATTGACATATGTGTGCTATTTTAAGACTGCAAGTGAGTTTTCAAGTCTGGGTCATTGGGAGTGTGTAACACAAAACTAGTTTTGTTTTGACTCAAGACAATAGTATTTCAAGGGCTGGCTCTCTGAGCCTTGGTTACCCCTCACCTCCCTGACATACACACACTTCCCTACCGGTGTCAGTCCAGGGGGTCTTTACTTCGCCTCAGTGCTGCTGTTGTATCGGTGAGTTTCTGCATAGGCTCACCTGGCTGTGAGAATGAAGTGCCAACAGCGCTGAGACTGCAGCAGCTGCTGCTACTACAGATTTTCTCCTTTTGCAAATGGTTCCCCTGGCCTTAATGACTGTGCGAAAGAATGTGATGCATAATTTGAATGTAAAAAATCATGGTATGTAGGGCATTTGCTTCTGGATCTCAGAGAATAAATTATTCTCAGCAAGGGGTTATGCTCCCTCTCTCAGCCTTTGTGTGTCTTGCTTGCTGCTCTGTTTACATTTATCATCCAGTTTTAATTGTTGCATAGTGTATGATGTTTTATTTTTCCAGAAAGCAGCTACAGTACTTGCTCGTTAATTGCATGACTATACGACAGACATTGCTACTGTGTGATCTCTTATCACACAGATCTATCCTACTGTGTTTTGCAAAATATGTTTTAATATCCAGGGAAAACAGTGAACCCATTATCAATATATTTTTATTGCTGAAAAGATGCCTCCAGTGTAGGAGATTTATTTTAAAAATCATCATACCATAATCTTCTGAAAACTCCTATTTTGATTCTGAGAAAGCTGTTAAATCCTAAACTAAACAGATAATTTCCTTATAAAATTGAATCCAACTCCTGATCTCTTCTTTTAAGTTCACTTTACAAGGGCAGAACATACCAATTTAAAAGAAGTGAAGCAATGTGAGCATTTTTTACAGAATGTAAAGCCATTTGCAAAGTAAACTCTATAGCACACTCAGATGTTGTAGGAATGAAAAACCTGTACCTGTACAGTATATCTGGCAGACACAGACATGTTGTAACACATCCTTACACTTTAGAAGGCTCAGCTCAGGGAGACCGATCCTTCTTCATAATATTGAAACATTTTCAAGGGTGACCCACTGGTTAACATTACCGCCTTACGGTATTGGGGCCCTGAGTTCAATTCTGGTCCTGGGGTGCAATCTGCATGTTCACCCTGTGTTTGCATAGGCTTCCTCTGTTGGTAGGATAATTGACTTCTGGGAAAATTAGCCATGGTTTGTGTCTGTGTGTGACAAGTGATGGACTGGTGTCAATCCCAGGGTGTATCCTGCCTTGTGACAGTTTTTTTAACTGTTTCTTAACTGGCATAGTGGATGGAAAAAGTTCATTTCCTTAGCAACCAAAGGTCTAGCTCCACATGTCAAAGGCTAGAATAGAATATTCAATTAACCCATGATAATGATTTTTTGCAATTCATTTATCACATGAGTTTGAATAGCTTCAGGTCTTCAGAATTGCCATAAGCATTCCAGCTCCTTTTGTATATTAATAGTGTAAGAACAGAACAGTAAATTCACTTTTTGAAAAGTAGGTCGAAGAAGGTAAAGGTTAACTGTTTTTTCCATTGGAAATGCAGCCATTGCAAATTTATTTGCTGAGAAACTAGAAAAGGCATGAACATACCATATATTAGGAGCTGTCTGAAGTGAGAAGTTTCTGTTAGGTGAGACAGACTCGAAGGATACAAGTGTGTATGTAAAATATAAAAGAAAAAGTGTTTCATTAATTTATTCAGCATGAGAGTGCCATTAAAGAGCATGGAAGTAAATAATGTGAATGCAAAAGATCAGCAAATCTGAACTTTTACTAGCAAATACAGTACATACAGCACCTGTGCAATATGAGACCTAATGACCAGTGCAACTACATCAAAGTTTTATTTTGTGAACAGAAAGAGGATACAGAGGATACTTCCACCAACTCTTCTACTTAAACTCCATATAACACAAAGCAGATTAACTGTCCAATTTTACTGTGCTAATTCTGCTTTACAGTATAAATATCAGCTTCCTACATTCTTGTTTATGTGAGGTCTTTCCTTAGAAACAGCAACCACATACAGTCCCACTTACATATGTGTTTTTGCTGCATCTTGTGCAGAATGTTTTGCAGTAGTTCCATCATCATGGGACTGTAGTGGCAAAAGGTATGACAAATAACTATTTTCACTTACAGTACACTGTAAAGGAATTAGTATGTTCGGAGACACTTCCCACATTGAGCAGAAAGAAAACAAACACTTTTTACGAACACTTAAATGCTTATCTTTTTACATGTGTGACCTGAAGAAGACTCAACAGCCAGATTTGTTGTGTTTCTCCTTTTTATTTTTCAGCATGGCTTCTTTGCAGCTAATGCACAATAATACAGCTCGTCACTCGAACATCTTCAATCCATTGTTAGGACTCTTGTGTAGCTCAATCAGCAAAAGACATTATTTGCAGTGTCATGACACTAATACAGTAGCTTGAGCCTGCTCTACGTCATTATCTGAATGTGAATGGGACTTTCTACAAAGAGATACAGTACAGAATTGACTGTGAGTCAGCCTGGGCTATCCAAGGTTTGAGTCTATCAGAACTCACTGGTGTTCTCCACATCAGGACCTGAAACTTGTATTAAAATTATCATTCTTACAGGGTATATTGGATTTTCACATTGAGTAAAATTCGAATTTAAATAATTGATAAATACAAATTTAAACATATACTTTAAAATGATACACTACAATAAATTAAACATTGGAGTGAGAGAATGACTTTAAAACAATTGTTTAAATAATAGAGTGTACAATTCTTTACCCCACACTATATGGCTTGGTGATTAAACACAAAATGAACAACACAATAATTAATAACATATGGATTTGGATTACTCAGAAAGGAAAAAAATGAACAATACATAGAGAACGTCCCATGTGCACGAAAACAAAACGAAGGGAAATGGGAAAATACTTCCCTTTGAATTTAACATTGTGCCATTCTGGTTATTATCCAAATGTTTTTATGTAGTGAGGCTTCCTCATGCTGAAAAAAAACCCCACAGAAATAGAAACAGGGCAAGGTTTTGAAAAGAAAAACAATTCCCAGGCTAGCTATCAACAGTAGCTTTAGATAGATGGAGCTTATAACAGAAGTATGGAAGGAAGGTTAGATCCTAATCTCATACACTTCTGCTCCCATACAGGAAACTAAGTATGTAAGTCTCACACCCAGGACTTCTCTTTGCATATCTCTCTTGAATCCCTCTCACCACCCTATCTACACCTTACAGCAAACTCCCTAACTCCTCAACAGTGAAGGGAGTTTGGGCAGCCTATTCTCACGACTTAACAGCCATTTCCTCAGCTAGACAAGTCAAACCAAAGGTGCTATAGATATTCCATCTCTCTATCTCATTCATTAGAATCTAACTGAACTACTGAATTAACATATTGGGGTTTATTTGTAGACTCTTTTCTAATGAAGTCTATATCTGTTCTAAGGAGAAAACCAAGTAGACTTTAAACAATATCAATATTGGTCCCAACAGGCCTTTCATTTTTTCTGTTTTTCAACAAGGGGTATTTGCTTTACCTGTTTAAAAAAAACACTTTAAATCCAAGCATGTTAGAAAATACAGTATGTCTCTAAACACCCTGCGCTCATGGTTTTTCTGCATGAGAACATCATGACAGTGGTTCTTACAAGAAAGTCAATTTTAATTCAGATGCATTCTTCAGTCACATTAAAGAGAATGTTTTTTTTTTTCTTTCACAGACAGATTAGTTTAAATGTTCATGCCGAGCATCACTGGATTTATTAAGATGCTGTTTCATTTAGGATGGTAGTCTCTGAAATCATTGTTTGCTTAACTGGTTAAATATGACAGTTTTATTTTCTGTCAGGAATGAAGCAGATGATTAATGAAAGAACATACTCAAGTCCCTTCAAAGACTATAATTGCCAAAAGCAACTCATTAACAGTACTGGTTTCCACATATTAGTCACTGTAATGGGTTACAGCTTTCTACTGTACTCTCCCTATAAGAAAGATATGAATTCAACTGGACATTTAAAGTACATTCATTTCAAGGATTAGTTTCAATTATAGCCCTAAACCAGGCCTCTAGTGTCTATACTTCCAGACATATTACAAAATGTTTGAGGAGGCATAATTCGAGGCAGAAACTGCCTCTGGGGCTTCTTGAGAAAATGGGGTTAAAGTCAGGGAAAATTGGCATATTTGATATTATTTTCAATTTCCCCGTTCTGCCCTAAATAGTATTTAAGGAAAGAGTGGCTTACACAGACATGAGCATCACTGCTCATGCCTGAATGCTTGTTTCTATGCGGGATTTATCTGAAATCCCCTGTGGAGGCATCACAGCCATTATCACTTGTCTTTCCTCTGCAGAATGCATGTCAGACCACTTTCCAAGACTCATCTTTCCCAGAAAATATCTAGAGTGGCTTACATCCCTTGAACACTTCATTAAGGATTCTAACTTATTTTATTTCTTGATTAATTCTAATCCTGAAACATACTGTAGCATTGGTGGAAATCAAAACAAGAGAACAAAATCCTGCATACTTGTACAGCATGACATTGGTTCTTACATAAGTGACTCTAATTATCTACTGTACATGAGTGCACATTTACAGAAAAAAGAGAAATGTTCTCCAAAAACACATGGATGTTTTCAGAAACGTACAGATGCTGGAAGAATCTTATCAGGCATGAGTAGCGGATTTTTTAGAGAAACTAAAACAAGTTTAGGAATTTAATTTATCATTAAGGGTCAGCATCATCAGTTTTCCTAGCTCTCCTGAAGTGTCTAGTAAGAAAATGACTGAAAAACAAATGTTACAGCTTTGTATTCTCGGTATAAAACACACAGTATGTTGCATATATTTTGGTCTGTTTTTTGTGATTTAAGCTGATGTGGTACTCCTGTTCCCTCTGCACAGACTGTAACTTTGCATGTGGTTTTATTTGAAAGGCTAATGTTTATTGTGTTATCCATCACCTTGTGAGGTCTCTATGCATGAAATGATTAAAACATTGACCGTGAATAAAAACGTGATTTGAAAAAGGTTTGTATTAGTGAGCTATTTTGTAAGAGAAGAAAGCTTTCAAAAGGCCTCCAAACTGCATCTGAAATGCTTTGGAGTCTCAGGGAATGAAAGATTAATCTGCAGTGTTCTGTCAGCAGCCAATGTAGGAAATCTTTCTGAATTCTAAAATTGGAAATATTGATTTGAAACTTTTTCTGTCATTAAAGTGTAACATTTTTGTGCTTAACATTTCCTTCATAATGACAATATGGATTGATCAAAACCAAGAGTGCAAAGGCAAAGTAAATATTCACTAGTCATGCTTATATTACATTGCAGCACATAAAACAGTGTAGTCCCTACTTCCATCAGTTGAAGAATCCAACTTTAATATATACTTTACTCTTTTTTAAATGAAAACACTGGTTGAAATGAGGCTTAATAGCAATGGCCAACCTTGCCTGAATCAGTGGCAATTGAAAGGCTCTCTCAGTTATAGGATATAAAACTATGTAGATCTTATTATGTATTTCACTGTACAGTACAGTATACTGTATAACCATCTTTGCATCATCTCTATATAGAAAGCATCAGACCACCTGAATGTTTTTGCTAAAAAACATTTCCAGACAGGTATGATATTCTGGTTTAAGGTACTGTAGATTTTTGCAGATCCTCTGAAAGGGATAAAATGAGATTTTCTCAGATGTGATCCTCAGAGATCCCTGTCTTCAGATTTTTATTCCAAATGTGTTTAATTCAAGCCTTAAATGATCTAGTGCACCACATTTCTATACTTGATAATGTAAAAATGCAATCACACTGTTTTTTTCAACATGAATCAAGTAGAAATGTAAAAAATGTATCATTCATGTTCCAGCCAGTGCTCCTTAAAATGTATTATTCATCTTTTTAAAAAAGAATTATATTGCTCAGGCTACAAAAAGCCGATGAGCTGTAGCAACCTTGCCTTCATCAGTGCTTTTACAAACTAGACATGTGAATTTCGTTTCACAGTGTAAACTACAACACCAAGAGTTCATTCAGTTCTATCCACGTGAAAATCCAGCATTTCCATCATAAAGTTAATTACAATAATGTAATAGAGTTATGCCCAAGTCAGTAGTTTAGAATTCATATGAAACTTCTTTCACATAAAAAGTCCATCATTCAAATTCTACTATACATGTATGTTCTAATTCAAATTTAAATCATTTCAAAATTTCCTATTAAAGACTTTGTATTATTAATTAAGCATCTCAGGATACAAATACAGAACATCAATCTTTGAATCCAAATGGATACCTATACTAATCTTTTTTAATAACACTAACATTATTACAAAAACTTTTCTCTTAAACACAAATTCCCTATTTTAAGTCATAAATTACAGTAAGCCTTATTGTTCATTTACAGTATATTTATATGTTCTAGGTTTCTTTTTAAATTAACATTTTTTCCTTTTATCATAACCAACAAAGTTATGTTAAGTCATTGAAGAGCAAAGGTAGTAGTACAAGCAATAATCCCTTAATTTTGTATTTCTTACATGAATATGGGAGAGCAGAAAATTTACTTTAACATATAACATTTCTTTCAATTACAGTAGGAGAGTCCAATTCAGAGCTTTGTTCTGATTCAACCTTTTGTTCTATTGAATTTGTTTGGAAAATATTGAACACAGGCTGTTGACATTAACATAATATAAAGGACACAGACTTGTTGTTCACACTATTAAACGCTTGCAATTAATATTTAAATGCCTGTTCAATTACACTCTGAGTTGGCAGAGCACTTGAAAATAATGTTTAACCTGAAAGGCTATTAAAATTATTCTTGTTGTATTTTTATTTTTTGTACTTTTGTATTTCTACCATTACCTAATTTGTGCAGCAACTGGATGTCACAGAGATTATACTAATGTTCCCTAACTAGGTGATTCCTTGAGAAAGATACTGTATGAGATCAAAGTCCCCATTATTTATTACAGTTATTGATTGCTTTGTCCTTTTTGCATGTTTCTTTGGGTAATGATGGACTATAAATATACTGTACAGTGTATAAGTCGTCATTTCTTCCTCGGAGAAATTTTCTGTCTGAGAAAAGGATTATGATGTTGTGACTGTACGTGTAGTGTCTAAGTCGAATCATTTCATCCTAACACAGCTAAAGAGAGAGAGAAAAAAGCTTTCTGGGTTCATGCATTAGAGACAGCCTATACTAATGAATAAGACTTTTGCAATATTAAACATATATATAAGATATATATAAGCCTATAAGATACCCTAATGCAGTTTATACAGTGCACTCCAAGGACACAGAAAAAATGATGAAGAAGAATCTTCTGTCTGAATGAGAAGCACTTAGCTGGGCATCACTCAGATCAAAAACAGGAACTACCCCATATTTATTGACTTGCTAGATTCTTAGGGTTAATTTGAAATAATTCAGGAAATAAACAGAAAATCACTCAAACTAGGGCAGTTATTTCAGGATTAATTTTTGTGTTAGAGGAGGGGGGACGTGTAAAATTAAGTCTGATCTTTCATACGTGCTGTGTGCATTGTCTTTTTCAGATTTTCTCTTCTCCTTCTAAAGCTTCTTTTACAATTTTTAGGGGTGTGAATGACTTTTTAACAGAGCATAACAAACGTCTCATAAATGGGCGTTAAATACATTAGCACATTTCCGAATGTAACCAGTCTGGATTGTGTTAAGAGCAAGTGGTGTATGTGGGTGTAAACATTCATTCCTATAAAAGCAGAATGCTGTATTGAGAGTTTCATTCCATAACAAATAGATATTTAGCTCAATGGGGTGTAACAAAAGTCTCTTTTGTTATCTATTATTGTTGTAAATGTGAACTTACCTTGTCTTTTAAACATTCACTTGTAGTACTTGCAGAACCTAGTATATATTTACTGTGAGAATTATTAATTGCTTATCACAAGTTACAAAGAACAAAAAAGACAGAAAGCACTGTTAGAAGTGACTTGAATCTGTTCTAATCAGTACAGAGATAAAGTACAGTTAACCTTTGCATTCCAGTTGGATCTATTCTAAAGTTCTAAAAATGTTAGTTCTTTCAGGTTTTCAAGTATTTTTTTGTAATTTCTCACTAACATTTAACTTTCATTTAATTAACAAGTACATGAAATGTTAAAATACTGTGCAATATTTTGGTTTTATGCCTCATTTGGTTCATTTCAGATTGGAAAAATGACTAGGTAATTGTATGTCAGGTATCAGTTGTTTTGAATAACAGAACTTGAAAATAATAATAATTGAAAGAGTCTTTCCAAAGCTGACTTTGTTTCTCAAAGAATTATTTTAAAAGTATGCTGGGGTGGATATTTTATTTTAACATCCTTTCAAGTCATTAATTTTTCAAACGTTACTAATGTTTGTAGAATTAACTGATGATTTCTTGCTTTCATGGGAGTATAGCAGCACAGCCCCCTGAGTACATTTAAGATTTTTTTCACATGTGGTCCCATTGTTGCCTTATTTATCACTGGCACAGCTGATGAGATGTGGAGTGTGACAGTCACACTGCAGGCCACATTATTGCAGGGTAAAACAACCTATTTCATTTTGACTGGTGTGAATTTATTCTTCACTCCTTTATTCAACAGCACAGAAAATGCAATGACATAGAAGACTGATCTAACACCCCCTTCCCCCAACACTTAGAGTGCATTGTAAACTAATTCAGAGTGCAGTCTATTACATACATCATACCAGTACACTTAAATAGCATATACACGTATATAGGTTTATGATTCAATCCTTAATATAAAATTATTAAGAAGGGCCACCTGTAACAAACTGCTTTATGCAGTACTGCACTGTTTTAGCCTTTGTTTGAGGTTCTTATTAGTCGCATTAGGTTCTGGAAATGGCTGACAATTTTATTTCATTTGCATAAATCAAAACCTTCAATTCATGACATATCTGTTCTCAGAATTTCACATCAACAGAATTCAGTTTCACTTTACAGTTGTAAATGGAAATTATGGTTACATAAACACTGCACATGTATTTTAAAATCCTACACAGAAAAAAGTATTGTATTCATGAGTATTCACTATATTCATGGATTTCCAGTTTGACCAAATGTCAGTAAGTAGCTTCTGGCTCAGAGTGCAGGGGGTGTCCCATGGTTTGGACATAACCTGTCCAAGCCTGTGCTTTGTCACTAACTGGTGGCTCGCAATTGGCAGGGTACCAGCGTTGAGTGTCCATTAATTAGGCTGGATTCTGTCAGCTTTAATCATAATTTCATAATTTAAATGATGAACACATAAGGTGGGAGCTGCATGGATACGTACTGTATGAAAAACACATACAGTAGATGTAAAAAGTTAGCTATGGAAATGGATGACTTCCACAATTGGATCTCACTCATCAAAGTTAGCCCCTGAGCTCATCTATAAAGAAGTGATTCATCTGAAGAGATTGTTAAAAATGATACTCACTGCACTTATGTTAAGTTTTCTTTTTTCTAATGTACTTGATTTGACTGCAAGAGAATAGCTTATCTAGAAGAAAATTGGATGTTTTTGAGTGTTCAGCATTCATTTCCTCCATTGATTTCTTTGGGTGGTTATGTGACTTACATGAGTGTATTAGGACATTCCTTCACCACGTTGTACTGAGCTTAACAACATAAACACTACTTCAACACAGTCAAATTCAAGCACAATGTAAGTCAATTATGAATCATTATAGTGGGTGGCGTTATAGCATGTCCTTTAGCATCTGGCTGCCAATGATTTTCATCATAAATACAATTTTTAGTGTTACTGAATGCAGTATTTTAAAGAAGGTACTCGGAACAAATGAGCAATAGGTTGTTGAAAGATTAAGGCTAGCTAGTGTGTGAGCAAAATCTGTTATCATCTGATTCTAATATTAAGCCACTAGGGGATCTAGTGCACCAAGCTGAGCCATGCACGCCTTAATTCTACCCTTTATTGAATCAATCAAGATAATCACTTTCCATGGCTTTGGTAAGAAAGAGTTTGTTGATTTGTTTGGTTTGTTGAGAGTATTGTTGGTTAAGTTGTAGTTACAGCACCTACTGTATAGTAAATGTAAGGCAACTGACCAGAGAAACACATCTCAATGCCTTCTCTTGGCTGCATTTCCTTGACTGACTTATCTTCCTAATATCATTTATGGTCTGTTACCCTCAAAACTGTACTCTGATGGACAATTCCAATTCAGTTATTGCTCTATAATTGATAGAATACAAAGCCCCATGTTTAAAACTAATAATTATTTGTTTTCTTTTGCCTCCATAAACATCTGCTTAGATACTACTACAGGATTCCTTAACAGAGATTTAAAAAAAAAAACTGTCTGCAATTGCATGAATTAACTTGTTCTAACACAAAATTAAGCACTTCATTTACAGTAGATGCCTTGTTTTCCTGTGCACCATTATTAGCTCTGATAAAAAAGCTCATTTGCCTTACAGGTCAAACAGAAGCAGAACCTGTGTACAATTAGCAGCTTGCTCTATCACTATAATTAAGAAACTGCATCTGTTTAAAATCTGTTTAAAGGCAGTTAGATCAAGAACAAAAAAGCAAAGGCCAGGCATATACTGTATACATTACAGACAAAAGTGAGAGGGATAAGCTAACTTTGCCAAAATCAATCCCAGCAGACATGACCAACCACAGTTCTATTACAAAGGGCAATCATCATAATCTGTTCCCTTCTATGAATAATTTTATTTCTAGTTGTGTAACTTTGATTCACTAAATTATGATACAATAGTGAGATGCCATTGTACTATATGTAGACTGGGTTTATACAGTAATATACACTGTGGTTAATTATTTTTTCTTTCAATTCCATAATTACTGTCATCTTTCCTTAAATGTATAATAAATTATACATAAAGTGTGAGGATCTCTGTAGTTTTGCAAATGCTGTCTTTACAGTGTGTATGAGTATTTCAGTTAATAACAATCTTTGAAGTAAAACATTGCATCTTCATTAACTGTCCAGAACATGTCAGTGTTAGCTAACAAACTAAATCTCAGGTCAAAAGATTGTATTAATGTGTTTTAGAGACTATCTTGATTTACTGGACATCTAGAATAGAAACATCTAATGTTACATTAGATGTTTAGAAACACATTTTTGACATTTTTGTATAACAAAAATAAGTGCCGGTATGGACTACATGTTTTCTATAAATATTTTTACACAAGAAAGATTTTGAAATACATCTATCCATTTTCTATATACTATATAACCTTTTAAGGAGACTTAGTTATTATGCTTGTAGAACAATAATTTTATTCTGTCAACCTGGAATGATCTAATAAATACAGAACTGTGATTTTTAGCAGCACAGATGATCTTCTGTTTCCTCAAATAAAACATTAATTCTTAGTTTAAGAATTAGTTATTAGTTTAAAGGCAATATCAATATCATTGGTTACCACACATTGCACAAACAGTTGACTGAAAAACAAAAGGAAGTTTTTACATTGTACACATAGTATGTATTATTAAATTATTTAATTTCTATAATAAGCAATACATTGTTATTAGAAATCTGTAAATGAATTCATTGTTGCAAATGAAAAATATGTACAGTATACTGTAAATACAGTATTTGTAATTTTTTTCAACTATAATGTTTCAAAAATTAAATTTTTAAAAAATACTGTAAAAGGCTTTTTAGATAAGGTATTCTGTGCAGAAACCAACAGTTTCAGGTTGAGATATCATTAGTGTATGAAAGGAAGATGTTAAATTTGGAGCTTCAAATAGAACAGCCATACAGTATAATCAGAAAAGCACTTAGGAGGATGTCAGTGCAGAAACTGAAAAACGTTCAACTGTTTATTTCTTTCTTTCAGCCATTTCCATCTCTGGGGGTTTAAGTGCACAGATTCTTCAAGAAGTATGCTTTTTAGCTCAATGGTACAGAATACATTTTTAAAAAACTTAGTAAAGAGTAGTTCAGAAGTATCTCTATGGTATTGGAAAAAAAAAACGTATAGTAAACTGATCTGATGGTCAGGCAAAAGATACACTAGACTTTTTTTTTTCTCCAAGTTTTATTTTCTAGCTCTGTCACTCCTCTGACAGTTCTTTTGTCCCGTCTGAAGCCATGTCACAAACAAAAGGTAGAGAAAAGACCCTTCAGAATGAAAAGTTCTAATTCTCAGTAGAATGTGCGTAGCTTGGGTTGGAAGTTTGCAATTTCCAAATGACCTATTCTTTTCTTTCACACATTTCTCAGAAACTTCAAAGCATTGTTTTAATTTAAATGTATTATTTTAAATAAGTGCTAAATAAAAATAACTGCCATGATAGCGTCCTATGTGCAGTGCTAGGTGGTACGTTACAGTACAATACAGTATAATTTTCACAGAGATTATTTTACACTGAAGAGATGCTTGAGGTCTAAAGCTTGATTGAAAATAACATAGAACACTCAGTCCAAATCACTCAGCTTTTATCTTGTGGTTTTTATATTCATTAAGATTGCAGCAAAGTGCTTGTAATCCAATCCTAAAATGAAAGGGTTTAATTACAGAGTGGTCAACAGAAATTATGCATTGATTGCACCGGCAGGTAACACATCTGGTGGTGGGTTCCAAAATAAGCATTTTCTTTTTTCTGGTTTCTAACATTACAGGAATTTGATACAGATGACTGATGTGTTCTTACTGCATGGAGCTAAAAGGCTGGCATGCTTATTCAAGTTGTTATAGTTTGTTGTGCAACGTGCATGCATCACTGCTTAATTATTTGTTGAGTTTTATTAAAATATTAAAAACAATAAAGCAAGATTAGGAGTTTTTTTGCAAGGAGTGGGACTCCTGTGTCTGCTGTTTTGTGTTCCTATTGAGCTGTTAATCACCATGCTAATTGATGCCATTAATTGACTTACTTGCTTTTGTTTTCTTGGTTTAAAAATACCTTGTTTTAATTATATTGTTCCATACAGACCTCAGCAATCTCTCCTCAGCATATTGATTAATCCTTTGTTCCCTTATTTCTAACTTTTAGCAATGTAAAGTATGTGTTAAATGCATGATGAGCAAACCCAGGTGGGAATCAGGCCACACACCTGTGAGGGCAGAGTTCTGAAAATCACAACCTGGTACAGGGTTCATACTCATTTAACAGTTAAAGAGCTAAAAGCAAACTTAAAAATATTTCTTAGAGCACTTAGTTTGTAAGATTGTGTGAAACCTTAAAGGTGAAAGAAGTTCAGTCTTTAGATCAAGAGTCAAAGTCTAATATGGAATGATTTCAACAGTCTTTCAAGATATCACCACAATCCTTAACAGCAATAGTGGGGCTGGTAAGTGAAAAACTAATTTTTAGCACATGTAGTGTTTGAAAGAGCTCTTGATTTGTTAATGAATTCATTATCAAACTTTCATCTGATAACCTTGTACCCATCAGTTCTAAAATACTGTACTTCTTGGATTGTCTGCATAGCAGTGTAAATTTTCTTCAAATCTAAAAAAATGTTTTGTTATTTTTTTAAGAGCATAAGAAAGTCATTCACCCATCTTACTTGCCTTGTAGAAATGTAATGATTAAAGATCTCTATGAAAACTCTTCTTAGTTCCAGTGAGTCAGTGTGAATAAATCTCTTTCAGTGTGAGTGTATAGAAAGTGAATTCTTTCAGTGAAGAATTCTCTTTTTCCCAGTCTTGAAACTAGCTTGTCTTAATTCCCATGTAATGAGACAATACTGATGCTAACAATGCAACTCAAAACTGGGTTGTAAGCACTATTATCTGACTTTATTCTCAAGTCATAATATAAAGAATGTAAAGAAATATTCTTCATACCATAGTGCATTTGGACTACTGTCTTAAGATCCACATGACACGTGAGATCAAGGACTTGTAGGCTTTTCTCAGTGGTGATGAAAGTTTAAACAAGGTTGAAACAGATTAGAGCGGTTGGCAACAAGTCAGTAACAATAGCTCACTGACACACGTTCTACAGGATTGTGCAGTTAGGGCAAAAGACGGATTGAAATTCATTATTTTAAAGATATGCTTCAGTGCGGGCATTTAATCTTTGTGACACAGGTTAGAGCTGCTTTGACCTCCAACATGCAGCCAGGATATCAATATTTGACAGATAGTTGCGGAGGTAAAAATAAATACATACAAATGGATTTTGATGCTCATTTAGGGTGGGCCCCTTTCTGTTTTCACAATTAGTTTATTACAAAAGGAAATCTTTCTGGAGCAACTCCATTGTGCTAGGAACAATGTGCAGTCTGTTTTTTTTTTCTTTTTCTTTCTTGTTTTCATTTCACCTCGAGCTAACTTTCAAGTCTAATTCCTTGCACATTGACTTCAGTCAAACCCTCTTCTTAGGTTGAGGTTGAGGTGGTTGAAAGGATGTGGTCAAAAACCTGGAGTTAAGTTTAGACTGCTTGGTTCATTCTAGTAGATGTTCAAAAGCAAGCTTTCCCAGGATGGCTAGGAAATTCAATTCTGCTTGAAGAGACCTTACTTTGTCACGTTGCACCATGGCTCTGAAATTAACTGGATGGATCTATTAAATAGAAAAAAATGAAATAAAAAAAGCTATCAGAAAATAGAAATTGTTTATTTTAGGTATATTTCCTTTACTCATTTTACTTTTTTTACTGTCTCTCGTGCTTTTGGGCATTTGTTTCTGATAAGGCCTTTAAAACTGGGAATTTCTTAAATGTGGTCTGAAGATGCAAACAAGGTTGTAACTGACAGCTGTAGGAGTAATGGTTAGGGCTCTGCAACTTTAAGGATTCAGGTTCAAGTTCTAGATGTTTCACTGCTATTGTAGCCCTGAGCAAAGAGAGACTGATTGCTTCAGTCGAATGCTCAGGTGGATACAAACATAAGTCTCTTTGGATGAAAGTGTTAGCCAAATTAATAATAATTAACAATAGCGTGGTGACTGTGGAGTTACATGTTGGTTATTATGCTCTGTCACTGTAATTGCAATTAAATAGCACATAATTATTTCATTCATTCCTGACTAATTGTTTCATAAAGTGGTTAACAAAAAGTTTCTTCAAGTTAATTGTCTTTACCTTGTGGCAAGAGGGACATTGTACTCTGGCCCTGCTCTGCTTATAGAAAAGCAAAAAATACATGAAGTATATTCTTACAGGAATGTAGAAGAATGTTTATGCTTATTTAATTGTCTCCTTAATTGAATTACTGACCATCAGTATCAGCAGTTGGAAAGCTTCAACAATGCTAATTACAACTTATAAGGACAGTCCTGCAAAAAACATCTGTGGGGACTTCACTCTGGAGTGTGTGTTCATGTTTTTCTCTATTCAGGGGGAAAAAGGTACATTTTCTTTTGGAGAAAAAAAAACATTGAGCAGAAATGTATGCAGTCAACTGTGAATCTGTGAAAGCATTGCCGAGAGAACCATGGAGAGAGCTCTGTGTAACCTATTTATATCTTTACATTTTATTAATAATGAAAATGGATCCTGACTTTCATGACTTAAAGGAGCCATTGCTGTAGTACTGTAAAGTATGTTAATTTTCCTTCATACTGAATTGCAGGAAGGGGTTCCCGAGAGGCTTAATTGGTAAAGGAGGAATCCCGGTCCCAGGCTGATCTCTGTGATCTAGGTGTTTTGGATTCACTAGGTCTCTAGTGATCAGGATTCCTGAAGGTGTGGTGCATGATTGAGTGTTATCAAGGCTAGGCTGGGAATCCGACTGTCAGGTCTTGGCAGCACCAAAACCACGCAGGATACTGGGAGCCTGCAGATGTGCCTTTCCTCCATTCAGCGCTGAATAGGCTGCTCAATTTTGTCATTTTCCCCACATGTGGCTGCAGGGCTCATATCCCTGAGGCTTAACCTGGAAAAACATGATTTCAAATTGGGTGGATACATTAAAAAAATAAAATTGTGGAGAAACCTCCCACTTTCTCAAGAGTTTGCCTTCTTGAGGCCCATGAGTGCAACATGATGGCGATTAAAATGTGCTTCCTTTTTGGGGCCCCCTCTTCCCTTGAAAACATCCAAACTAGTCACTGTCTGCTGGTGCAGTTGAGACGCTCCTGACCACGTTCACAAACTGGGGGCCCATTTGTGCTAGTGGGCATCTGAATTTGCTTATTCATACAGTATGACTGAGAATACATGCAGTTATAGTATCTTTTACTGTGGAAATCTTGTTAAAATAAAGAGCTCATGATATGTTGTGTTATTGTGAACTCAGGTGGAATGATAACATAAAACCTCCAGGGCTAGGAATGCATATACTGTACAGTATCTCAGTGAGTCAATGATATGTTTTTTGCTTATGTGAAAAAAGATTTCTAAATTAAATAAATACAAAATTTTCATATCTGTGGAAGTTATGCATTTATTTTACCATTATACACTGACCTACAGTACTATAGTCTGCAGTACCAGACCAGAGTTTGTCCTCTGTGTGCAGTACTGTGAAAGAAGGCTGACTGAAGAAGAGTAATGCCTTTGGAGCACTACTGAAGGCAACAACAGTAATTGCACTCTAACATGTCTGCTCTTATAGCCAAAAGTCTTTAAAGGCAGCGGTTAATGGGGAAACAGAAGGCAAGAAATCACTTGCTGTACTGTATGTTGTGCACTGGTTGGCATTCATGCTTTGCAGCATTGTGGCCCTGGGTTCAATTTCTGGAGTGCTATTTGTGTGGAGTTTGCATGTTCTCCCCAAGTTTGCCTGGGTTTCCTTCAAGTGCTTTGTTTTTTTTCCCACAGTCCAAAGATATGCTAGTAGATTATATGGCTTCTTTACAATTGGTATGATCGTGTGTTTGTGTCTGTCTGTGTACATTCTGCAATGGACTGGTGTTCCATTTTGAGGGTTTAACCTGCCTTGCACCCTGGGCCACTGTCACCCTGAATTGCATAAGCTGTTATAGAAAGTGATGTGACAATCTGATGTGATTAGGAAGTTTCTTGATCACTACTCATATATCGTTATGGCTACAGGATCTCATATCTATATAGTTACCATACCATATCTCCACAAAAAAACTCTGAACATTCAGTGGACATTTTGCAACTGGATTTGTTTGGAAGTATTTTTTGCATAGAATCCACTCTGACTACTACCCAGTGCTTGATTTTATATAGTGATGTTCTAGAGTTCAATGTGAAAGCTTCAGATATTGATATTTTCCTATGCCTTTAGGGCAAACCCATGGTGAAACCAATATTTTTTGATAATGAGGTTAACAACAAAAGTCAGTAACATAGTAATTTGCAGTCAAGTAAATCCATTATCTTTTGCGGTCTGCTCGGTTTTCTTTATTTCCTGTAAAACAAAAAATAGATGCCAGTGAGTGGAGCTCAGTTATTTAAGTCACTGATGCTTATGCATGAAAAGACCATAACAAGTTCATGGGAACTAGACTTCATGTCTGACACATGCTGAGGTTGCCTGGAGTTCAAATAGAGGGTTTCAGTTCCCAAGCGACCCCCTACGGTTAATATATACCTACAGTATACATCCATAAGATATTGTGACTTGATATTGTGTGTAAGAATACTTGTAAGAACTACAGTATTAGTAATAGAACGTGAAGCAGACCCCTGGAGTGAAATAAATACACTTTATTCAGCAGCAGTGCTTTGTGCAAGACTCCAATGCACAGACAGCACATCTCATAGGAGACATTATGCCACAAAGGTTGCAAACAGGATAGATTGCAGAGACAGGCATTGCAAGGCCACTCGTTTCAGACAGATACAAATTCCACCTTGTCTATGAAACTGTAATTCCAGCATTCTAACCAACCAGACTATACCTATCCCAGACACTTGGGGAGCTTCACAGGCAGATGGTTTTCCACTCTATTATATATTCCACTATGATGCATACTATATTTTAGCTATTTAAAATTGTACTTGTACAGTATTTTAAGCAGGTGCCTGGATGGTTAGCATTGCTGCATTGCAGTGATGGGGCCTGGATCAAATTCCTATGGTGCTATCTGCGTGGTCTGTATATCCCCCATGTGTCAGGTGTTCTGATTTTCATAGATGTGCTGGGAGGTAAAGTGGCTATTGGAAACTTAACCTTGGTGCGAGTGTGTGCGTCTATGTGCTCTGTGATGGGCTGGCATCCGATTTGGGGTGTAAACAGCTAAACCACCTATTCAGGTGGGTGACTGCGTCAGCATGCGTACGCTGCAAAGGAACAAGTAATAGGTTTATTCTATGCTGACAAAAGAAGAAAGAAGCCTTCTTCACACCTGAAGAAGGCTCCACAGCCGAAACGTGGTGTTTTCTTTCTTCTTTTTTTCAGCATGGAATAAACTTATTACTTGTTCCTTTGTAAACCACCTATTTCTTGCCGGGATGGGCTCCACTGTCACTCAGGATTTGATGAAGCAGTTAGATAATAGAGAGTTGTACAGTATATTCAGAAAGGTGCATTTGCAATTATTTGGGTTTTATTTTAAGCTAACCTATCTGCATTTTAATAACTACTATAATCACCTTAATAAAATAATATTGATCTGAAGTTGGCTTTGTAGACATGATCCTTTCAGTATGGCAGTCGTTTACTATAACTTTATAAAACCTTCAGTAATTGATTCATAATAGACATATCTTGGTCTTTTGTGCTATTATTGTGATGACATTTCATATAGAACAGTAAAAAAAATGTTTATCCATTTAAATAGATGAAGAGAAATGTTCTTAAATATGTTTATATCTATTGAAAATTAATCTTCTTAATCATCTTTCCTGCTATAATACACCTAGTGCATTTTTATTTATTGTACTGTATTGTAAAAGTTCTGTAGTGTTTTATTTGCATTATATTTTACATTTGATCAGTGACCTCTAAAAGTTTAAAGACAAGCACTGCTGTTGTCATCCAAGCACAGACACTAATGCTTCATGCCCAATTATATTTTGTACCTGGTAATAGATATTTTCCTGATTTTTTTTTATTAAAGGTACAAATTACATTTCTGGGAAGAATTGAAAATGAGCATTTCTCATATTCTTCTACTCGATGGGAAACAATTTATTTTACAACAATTTTTGCATTTCTTCCATTTTATACCCACTCAATTTGGAATTGGCATTTCTTTCTTTACTTCTCAGCTTGCTGCAATGATCCTTGCACTGCTTGGAGAGATTGAGGATGTGCAGTTGGGCTCCTCTGATCTTTTTACCCAAAGATGCCTTCATCTTTTTACGGACTGCAGGCTCTGCTTTGCTTAAGAGAAAGCTTAATGACTAATGGAGGAGTCTGCAGTCAGTCACCCAGGAAGTCACAATCACTCACTGTTTTGATTACAGTACACTGGTTAATAATCCTGCTCCTAGTGGAATTGTGAAACCTGGTCATCACACAACCCAGACCTTCACTGTTTGGACCATTCAGAAACCCCAAAACCATCTTTTTGTTAAATACAAAAAAAAATCGGGCTCAAATTGGAATTTTGTGCATCATGTCCTCAGGTGACAGCACAACAGGTGGCTGGCATGTTGCAAGAGTCACGGCAACAGTATGTGGCAAGACATATGACTTATCCCAGTTCTTCCTGTGGCAGAATTTAAAACAGAAATCCTGGTCATAGTCAGCAAATAATAATAGCTCAATCCTGTGCTCTAACAAGCAACGCTTGTATGGTGCTCTGCCTGTGTCTTGTTTGTTTTTTTTCCCCATCACTGGTTATATGCAGCAAATTTGTAAAGCTTGGAGTTGAATTTGAAAACTATATTACAGTTGGTAGTGTTGATAAACCACTACTATTTGGATCAGAATTTATAATCCAGTGCCCCACCATGGTGATCAGAAGGTACTGTCACTGAGGTGAAAACATTCCACTATTTCATGTACTGACCGTTTGGCCATTAAAGATCCCACTGTACATTTTGCAAGAATTAAGGGTGTTTATCCCTTATCTCCTGACTGAATTCCATTCTAGGTTCAATCTAGCCTCCCTAAAGTTCACATGTAATTTGTAAAATAGACTCTTGGCATAATTGTTCATTTTTCTCCAGTATCTGCTATGTGCTGGGACTTCTGGTGCTGCACTTCAGTGGTGGATGAAGTGTGTCACCTCATAAGAACATAAGGATCGCAAAACACAAGAATAGGCCATTCAGCCCATCGAGTCCATTTGGTAGTTTGTACTGTAGCTACTGTAACTGAGCCAACGAGCTCATACTGCCATTTCATAAAGGGAGCAGGTATCCGCTTCAACGACAGGGCTGGTTAACTTGTTCCATATTCTCAAAAACTTCCACATATTTTCCACTTGGGTCCCCTGGTTTATTTTTCAGTGTAGATTCTGGAGAAGTGTTAATTCTTGTAACAGGTCCCCTCATAGTCTAAAACAGCTCAGTTATACTGTATAAATAGAGCACTTTGGAATACTTCAGGTAAAAGGTGCAAAAATCGCTATTAAGTAACATTTGAAGTTATATTTATAATGTCCCCACTAAGTAACTATTTGTGTTAATGCAGCCATTACATTAAGTCATCTGTCCATGCACATATTATTACATCTCTATCTCCATAGCTTTCACACTGGGATATCATGAATATTTTAACAGCTACACTTTATTTCAAGCTGATCTCCAACCTAATGAAATAATCATTAGACAAATACTGTACATATCTAACATGTCATTAATTAACTGTTCATTATAGCATGTATTTATACACGGTGAAGAACAAATCAAAATATAAACTTTGTATTTAACTAATAAAGCCAAGCTGAAGATGAAGCTTAAAATTAGAATGCAGCACAATCTGTGAATCTATATAAAGTACAGTGCATGTTAAAATATCCCATATCCTGAGGAAAAAAACAAACATAGCACCTAGACCTTGATAATAACTGTTATGTATGATTCAGAGAAATTAGTCTTGACTTTAAACCAACACATTCATAACAGTCTTTCCCTCAATTTATATTTTGGTCTCTAAAGATGTTCCATTCCATCCCCCTGGATAGAAAATTGCACATTATCTTTCAAATTATCTCCTTGCAAATTAAAAATTGAACAGTCCATCCAGACTGTTGTTGTTTTCCTGTGAATTATTCTTTTGTTTTCATCTTCTCTAACTGTTGTATTTTACATATGAATGGCCCAGCATCTGTACAGACATTTGTTTGTGAATTTGTTTTTAAATTATTACAGCCAGCTTCCCACTCCAGGTATACATCATTTTATGCTATTCATTTTTCAATTGATGAGCCAGTAAGGTCAGAGGCCAGTTCTCAAGGGCCAGCTTTGTCTGTTTCCATGCATACAGAATGCAGTGCACAACACAGAGGTCCTCATTTGTGCTCCCTGTAAAGATACCAATTGCTCTGTCTCTACAGGAATGCTTTGCTATGTTAATGTTTGAATCTCAGCTGTGCAACTTCTAAAGTTCATAGGCAAACCCTTAAACAGACCCTCTTGCACTCTTCAGCTGAAGTATGTCCTTTGTCTCTCCTCTGCAGAGTCTGCCTCAGAAAATATTTCCTGTTTGTTGAGAGCGAAAACTAAATTAGCACTTTAAAATTCTTACTGCATCACTATACTGAAGTTTTTCTTAAACAGTTTACTTAACTGTACACCATGTCTTTTTGTCATACTGTATAAGGTTGAAAGAATCATAAAACCAGCACACAAGCTTAACAGAGTTCTCCTTGTGGAAAGCTCTAATACAGTATATTAAAACAGAGTAAACCACTGAGCTCATTTTTTTATAGTTTGTAGTTAATTGACCCTCGTTTATAATTAACTGATTTCTTAAAAGAAGCCAGTTAAGTTGCAGGGCAACTTGTTCTATTCTCCCACAACCCTTTGGGTAAACAAGTACCGTTTTCTGGTTTAAATGCACTCCTACTGTATATGGTTCCACCTGTATTTATTGGGTTTTGGTTCAGTGTTCATTCTGAAGAAATCTTGGGTTGACTTAATCATTTCCTTAAAGTAATTTAAAAAAATATATATTAGTACATTTATTTTTACCATGTTTCTGTGCTTTCACTATATATTTATCACTGGGTTTTATATAGAAACACACATTGTGTGACATTACTGTTGTTGGACTTACAGTACTGTATGAGTTGAGAGCACAATGATTTTTTGGAATTGCACCTGACAAACATTGTTAGATCTGTTTTGTACTCTTTTGTTCTGGACACTGAACCTCTTTATACTGTCAGAAATAGTCTATTGAGTACAACCCTGCCAAAACTCCACAATGCCCTACTGTATGGGAGATCTCACCTGCTGATGAGGCAGAACAAGATGTTTAAGTTTTCACAGAGTGCTAAATCCTTAACTAGTTCCTTAGAGCTGGCCCAAGGTGGATGTGTTTTATAATGAGAACTCTAGAGATCTAGGTTATTTGGCTGATAAAATTGGAGAGGGGTTTAAAACGATACTGACTGGAGAGTTAGGGATTTAAAACTAAACAGCTTCAAGATATACAGTATACGGATTAATCATCATTGTTGGGGAAGAAATGAATGAACCTAATTCAGCCTAAGTATCATGCCCATTCATGCCATATTATTGCTAATCAACCTCAGAACACTACAGCCATTTTCAGACCTTCAGACCTGCCAATCAGACCATTGCTGTGACAACAAGATTTGGATGGAAATCAATCCCACTTAAAAGTATTTAATACCTTTCCTATTTGAGATCTGCCTTCGCAATACTTCACCATTCAGTCTTAGTGTGTCTTTACCTTGTCTTGGCATTTACAGTACCTTGTACCCACAGATCAGGCAAATGTTGTCTATATCAGTTCATTGCTCTGTGGAGAGGCTTCAGCCTGGGCTACTGTTCTGTGGAAAACAGATGAACTACTCTGCTATAATTTGGCTCTATTTATGAGCAGTTTGTACAGTTTTTGATGTACTGAGACACTCTTTTAGAATCCTTGCGTCAGTCACGTTGTCCTTGCTAAGACATGTCTGTTTCTCCATACAATTTAGATTTGTAGCTATCAAGAGTGGTTGGTGCAAAGAGACTTTAATTGTTCTATTTATTGCAGCTCTTGAAACTTGAATGATTAATTTGTGTGCAGAGACCTACCACAGTTTATGGAATCTCCTTTTGGTCTGGCTGCTCCTTTGGATGTTTGAATTTGAAAGAGATGGTGGGAAAGATCTAGGAATGTTTCCTCTGAATCTACTCCTGATAACTCTAACTCATAATCTGCAAGTTCAGCTAGAAACCCCGTTTGTTTTTCCTATGGCTCCTGCTGAGATGGGACCTATGCAAATTGGACAAGCTAGAATTACTGCAGCAGAGGTTACCTCTGACCAGACCCCTCAGTTTATCTCTATATTCTGGCTGGCTTTTTGTTGGAGGCTGGGTATTTAAAATCAACTTGTCAGGCTATCATCCTGAGAGCAACAGGAAACTTCCCGAGCAGTTTTCCACTGAGATGTCTTCATTTCAGTACATCTATGGATATCAACTCCCTGTTCTGGCTCTGGATCCTGATGATATGGATGTTTCTGCTGCGAACCGTTTTTCCCACAACCTACGGGACAATGGAAAAGGGTGCATCTCAACCTTCTTAAAAGAAAAATAGAAGAAGATATAGAGATGCAGAGATTCATTCATGGGTGCAGGCTTAAACCTCCTTGCGCCTGGGCAGATGGTCTACCTCCACACATCTTCACTTGTGGGTTCCTTTAAACAAGTTGGCTGTCAGATTTTATTGGCCCATTTAGGATCTTGTGGCAAATCAACCCAGGCACCTAGCTCTTTTACATTCATTTAGCCTCTGTCTCTAACCTAACTTCTATGTCTCTTTACTTAAACCTGTTTCTAGCACTCCACTGTCATCTGCTCCTACTGGACTAGCTGCTCATCCCATGGAAAAGTTTCAGGAACTAGTTCCTCAGCCTGTTGTGATCTCCCACCTGGTTCAGGATGATGTCCAGTATCTTATCCGCTGGAGAGGTTGAGAACAGGGGAAGTTGACCTGAACATTGAGGACCTTAATGTCTCTTTTAGCTTTTTTTTTAAAAAATGCTGCTGTACCCTAAATTCCTAATGCCATACTTATACATACGTGCACATAATCCCTTTTGTGTTTCCACAGATGAATGACTCAGTTACTAGCCTCCCATGTCACCATGTCATGGCAAACTGATAGCTCTCAGTAATTATGGTTCTGGAGTTGTAAATATTCACATATTTGCACACCATTCTGTTTTGAATCCTTCTGTATGAAATGAGATATGAAAACGACAACTAAGACATACGTAATAAAAACTAAAGACCTTTCAATACCCTCTGGTTAAATCTTTATAGTGCAGACATTCCATGAACCTGTTGCAAGAAAAAACACTTGACTATAAGAACTTTAGGTTTGTGGATTGATTAATTAAAGGTTTATTTGACATTTATCTTCCTTGAGTGACAGCAGAGAGTGCTAGCTTTGGTGTGGTGGCATTATGTGGCTCAGGGGCATAAAACAACATCTTTTTAATGCAGTATATTAACGTGTGAAGTTCATATAATTTCAGTCAACACCTAGAACAGCCTTGGAGTGCCATGGGGCTTTACTATTTTTAAAACCCTTCTAAGCAACCAGTAGGATGTTCAAAGATTAACAGAACTGCCAGGCTTAATATGCAGTGCGTGTAGGGTCAAAGTGAACACCACTGCCATCTTTAGTGAAACTCCTGCATCTGGATAAATGCAGGGGGTGAAGACAATAATTTTAAAGTTTGAGGACTATATTAAAGAAAGTACAAACAATAAATTCAATACACTCATCCTCCTTATTTTCAAAAACCATTTTCTGAACTGACAGATAAACCTTATGGTTCTTCTGCAAAAATATTAAATTGACATTCAAAACAAGATGTGGAGCAAGCATCTAAAGTGATCCTCAGTCCTACTTTAACAACTACAGTATGTGAAGGAGATTCCTGGGTAAGGGAGGCTTTTCAACTAATACACATTAAAATAGTGTTTTAATTTTTAAGCCCCTCAATTTTAAATATTTTTTTAGATGATACTCTTAATTACGAGCTAAAGGAAAGATGTTAATTGTTTTTTTAAGTGTCTGCCCTCTATGGCTCTACTTAACCTTCTCACTGGTTATTTTTCACACACAACAAAACTGAGAAGATCATGCCTGGGTAATTATTTGTCAAACAAAAGTCACCCATGTGGATGATTAAGATTAGTTCTACTTGTTTAGTTCATTGATTTTAATGTATTTTAACATAACATAATGTCAACAGTTTTTTTTTGTAAGAAGGTACTACGAACAGTATATACTGTAAGATACATTGTAAAAAGCTACGGTATGCAACAAAAATACTTCAGGTCTTTTTGTCTTTACTTGACATTACTAAACTGTGCTGAACATCTGCAGAAAACGGCTAATGTGCCCAATTATAGCTTTCCAGATAAGTTGACTAGCAGAGGAAAACTGAAAATTAATAACCCTAAGGTTTTTAAAAGCTAGTGAGACTTGGTGAAAATAACCATTTGGTGCCCAATATGTTTCTATGGAGAATTGCTACATTTCTATAGAAACATTTAAGTTATTTTTGTAAGGAGTTAAACAAGAAGGAAAGGTTTATTGTCTGTTTGCTTTTAAATAGCACATCTCTGCTTGCTGGGGTAGACTCTAGCTCCCCCGTGGCCCTGAATTGAATAAAGCAGTATGAAAATGGATGGATGGATCCTTGGGTTAGCCGTGACATTATGAACAGATTCAGACACTAGTAACCTCACATCCTGGGGATAACAAAGGCAGAAAACGGCACCCTGTGGATCATTTTTTTTAGCATTAGCAATCTGGGGTCACCCGAGTGTGACACTGAAAGACAGTAGGAAATACTATTATGTGTTGAAAGACACAATAGTGACAACAACAAAAAAAAAATGTATGATAAAACTCAACAAGTGCAGGAATTCCACATCTTTGTCCAGTATCAGAAAGCTGTTTATTCCTTTTAAGTGTCCTGGCAATCCATAGCCTATTCTGGATTTTTGGGATGCCAGTTCGCATCATAATGTAGATGGGAAGACAGTTCTTCACATAATAAACATTCAGAGAGAAAACGCATTGAGTGAAACTAGCTAAATTAGCCAGCATGTCTCTGTAAAGTAACACACAAGGTGTCCCAGGTTGGAATCAAACCCTGTACCCTGTTGAAGAAATATTTAGTACCACAACCACTCACCCCAGCTCTAGCCCAGTTTATTGATTTAAAACTAATGGGTTTAAATCAATAAACAAAATAATCGATTCTTAAAACGAAAATCAAAGCTGTATCATTTCTTTACAGCAGCACCATTTTTCAGCACCATCAGATCAGCAACACATTGTCTTCAGGCTTAACCTTTCAATAGGTCAATTTAATAAAATATAAGGAGAAAAACAAGAAATGTTAAGAGAGAATGGAACACTTCTTATGAACAGCAGAAAAGGCCATTCTTGATGCCCTTCTCCTACAGTAAGTGTTTTCCTTAAACTGTGTGGCCTTTTTAAGATTAGCTCCAAAGTCAGCTCCAGCTCTTTGGAAAAGGCCTAGTATCTCTTTGCTCCACAAAAAAGCAAACGTGACAGTCCCTGAGGCTTTCCTGAGGAAAAATATAGTTTGATTGAACCAAGAAAGAAGACTGATAATGGTATGTATGGAGAACTAAATGATTCACAAATAAAAAGAGAATATCTGCTTAAATTAATAGAATCACCGGTAATGCCACTCGGCTTCAGCAACAGACAGCTGTGCTTGCTGTGCTGTCTGTGCAGGCATCTTCAAGTTTGATTGACATTCATATACTAGCTTTCCAGCTAAATGATGTGTTACAGTTCAGCAATGACCCTCCCAATTTCATTGTCCTTGAAAATGCTGTTTGTCAGTAAAAACAGATAAGAGGCTGCACTATAGGTTTTGAGGGTCATTAACATTTTAACAGAATGATGAGAACTAAGTAAGCTGAGGCATTTACAACGTTGGCGGCCTGCTGAGGGCGGTTAAAGATTTTGTCAGAAAATGCTGCTTTTCATGTTGTATGCTCCAGCAACTGGAGTACAGTGACAGAGAATAGAAAAGAATATACATTCAGTTTTGTTTCTAATTTAACTGTGATCTTTAAAAAAAATATTGAATTGCATACAGGTGTGTTACTTCAACAGCTGTAGCAACATTCCTCTTGGGATATCCAATGTCCTATTTCTCAAGATTTCCCACGACTTGTACAGTAATTGTAAAATTAGCGTATTCTGTGACTAAATTACCCTAGGTTTTCCAAAATGCAGCCTACCGCTTGTTATTTCATAGAAACACTGGACTGCTTCTAACGTTGGAATGAGTAAATTGTTCAGCTGTGATAATCATTTGACCCAGTTTGTTCCACAGTATGTTGTGCTGGTCAGGCCCTTCGTGATTTCCATGTGTTTTTATTTTAATTTTTCATTCTGATTTCAAGCTTTATGGTAACTTTTTAAGTATTGCATATTTAAAGTGAGCTCTGTCTGTAGTTTCCAGAATTTAAGATCCTTCTTTCAACTGCTTACATTATGATATGGCACCTTATTTTCAGATAAAATGCATAAAAATATATACAAAACTTTTACATAAAATTTGAATCTTTCTAAAAATTGCAATGAAGTTGTAGAAAAACAATGAAGGAGCAGTTCAGATGTACTTTGCTTCTGCTGCAGACTACCAACTTGAGACTGAAGTTGCTGATGTATTGAAATGAGTGAAGAAAAGAATGGAATTCCAGTAATGCGGAAAAAATTCCAAGGAAAAGTTTAGAAAGAAAATTGAGACACTCATCTTGTCTTCCAAGATTTTCAGCTTTGTGACAACAGTTACAATGCTTACGGTACTGTATTAAATACATTTATTACATTTGAATATTTATTTCTCCTTAGTGAATATAAAAAAAGTTTTTTATGAGGAATTTATCTTCAATGTTTAAGATCTCTTTAACTTTGCATCCAAGTAAACTCATTCAAAATAATGTGGGAGTCTTAAAATATCCTGTGCCCTGTTTTGGCTTCTAAAAACACTCTGAAGCACATTACAAACCTGAAACAATAGGGATCTATTCTGTTCACTTGGAAACATTTAACCTGCTAAGTACTGTGTAGAGTGTGGATGTGCTGCTTGCTGTACATATACCCGTACGTACCAACAGAGATGTGGAAAGAATGTTTCAATATTGGTCAGATTTTCTTTGGCCTTATGAGCCAAGTGCTACAGTATGTCTATAAAAGATAGTTCAGATTATTTGAGATGTGCCCAATTTGGATCTGCTCTGATACATTGCAACACTTGTTAATTGTGCTATTCCTTATCAAAGTTTTGTTGGGTAATTGGAAGGCTTTTATTTTATTTTTTTAATGAATGCTTTCCTGTCTGATGCCTCACATGTGAAAGAACAGCAGATCTCTTAGGTAGGTTCATTTCTAGTGGAACCAATTAGAATATACAGTACCTTAGGCAAATTTAATAAAATTATGCTTTTTTTGGCGATGCGCCGGTCTACTGAAAAGAAGGGCATTTCAATAACTTTCTGATTAATTTTATGACTAAAATAAAAGTTAACAGATTTACCAATTTAAATCTACTACATTTTTTCAACTTTTTAATTTGTACATTCTGAATTGTAGTTAATGTAACTTTTACAGTGATGGTCCAGAGCTGCTGTTATGAGTCACCTACTGTACATGACTCTGCTTTAAGCACAGGAAGATTGTCCATTTGCTCTGAAACAAATGAGACTCTCGCTGCAAAGCAGTTTGAGCCATCTCAGTTTTGCAAGCCAACACCAAATACTGGGTATTTCCAGTTCACAGAAGAGCAGTAAGAAAGCTACAAATGAGAGGACAGCATTTAGTTTATCTTTACTGCTTTGGTTTTCAAGTATGTTTGAGCTCATAATACCTTTTCCTGTGGTATTTTACTCCAGAAAGAACAGAGGAAAAACCCAGAACATTTTTTGGAGATATGTCCTCATTTTTAGTGCTTAATAATCATCCTCTTAATTTGCAGTTACATTCTAGGGTCCTTGTTTCACTATCCCTGCTGTAATAATTCCCTTGTTTTGATTTAATTAGTACATTTCAGTGTTTTAAACAAGGAACCCTGGGATGTCAGATTTTCTACACTTATTTAACCTGTCTGAGCAGTTTTAAGGTGAGGGGACCAAAAATGTATACATTTTTCAAAATCGGGCATTGTCGGTGGTTTCTATCATCTCGCATAAATAATGTTGGTTTAAATTGTATTGTTTTCACTATATGCATGTTCGTCTTTTTGCCCTTTTGTAGAACATAGTGTAAATATATTGAACTGCTATGAGAAGGGAGTTCTCTTTCTCCACATGAAATAAATATTTTAATTATGTGAAATAAAGGTGGGAATGAAACTAAGATGCCCTGCTGTATGACCCTTAAAGACTGGAGTTGAGCAACACTGTTCTGTGAGAAGCACGTACTTCAGCTAATAAATCTAATATATTATAAGAACACTGATGATTTTAAGGCTATTTTCACATTTTATAATTGCTTACAATATCATCTTATAGGTACTCTTGTAGGTACGGTTATTTGAACAAAATCATTGTTTTTCTGACCTGAGTTCTTATAGTTGTAACAGTAGATAATTTTAACAAAGATGCATACATTAAAAGCATGGTTTTGGAGCAACAAAATATGTAACATTTGTTATTCAGCTGAGTTGTACTAACTTTATTTTTATGTAACCTTTGCTTTTGTATGAAATTTATCTCCCTGGTTCCTGTCACAATTATTAGATTATTAGGACTGCCTGTGGCAGTGGCTTTCAAATTCCCCTGATAGCACCTGCAAGCCATATGTTTACTTCTCAAAGGAAACAGTCATCTCATGCTCATTCTGTCCACATTTTTAAAGCCTTCTAACATTTCAATAAAAGCAGACGTATACTTTTTCTCTGTTGAATCTAGCCTTGTAAATGTTCACTCAAGAAGTGGCATAAAGCAATAAGAGGAAGACTTTTAGCTCTAAAAGCACAGATTTGAATATTGCTTGAAATGTTCCCAGGATCTATCTTATGAAATTGACAGTAGTTCACACACTTATTTCTTCTCTTTATTTGCATGAAGTCATTCTTAGAGAGTATTAAATTGGCATTTAATCCAATGGGATAATAGTTATGCCCAGTGTGGAGGACTGCACACTTATGCCAACTCCAATAATTTACCATTCAGAAAGACTAAAGACCCTTCTCCACCCCCTCCCCTTAAGGGACACGGGGCTAAACTCCTCCTACTTTTAATTGAGGAAGAAATCTATTGAATGCGGTGGTTATGAGTTTTTTCCAGGTACCCAGGGAGAAACAAATCATTCTTTTTCATTTCTAAGTATTGTCAAGTGTTAGACCTGGCAAAAGTGTGACCAGATCCACCATCTCCTAGATAATGGTGGCCACCAAACTGATCTAACCACATATATTAAAGTTTGGGGATGAACCCCAAAAATGCCATAGTGAATAAAACCATTATCACTATTACTTTTGTGATGTGAACAGATGGAATTGCAGTACACAGCCAGACAAGATGGTCAAGGACTCGGATATACAGTACAGTACGTAGGCCCAAAGTGTCAGTAAACGCAAAACCAAGCAATGAAACCAATTCCAAAACTTTGGAGAAGACTCCAGGTGACTTCTGCATATGGGAGACTATTACTGTATTTCATCTCTCTCTCTTAGCTAGGAAGGTAGAAAAAGGAAGTACTCAAGTGCTCAATGGAAGAAGAATAGAAAGGTCAAGGGAAGGAACGAGGTGCTCTTGAGTCCAAGCTTAAAAGTTCACAAAACCAATATGCCTTCTTTATTTAAAAAAAATTCTGGATCAAACCAGGAGAAAAGAGTACTTTTGTACCCTCGTAGGGCTGTAATAGGAAAACAAATATGGAGGGAATGATGAAACCAAGACACAACCAAACACTAATTCACAATTTTGTACAGATACAGGGTCTGTAGCTGGGGAAGATAGGAGCGGGGATGCATATAGAACTTCATGCTCCTGACTGGCCTGCCAGTGGCAGTTGAATAATGCTTAGTTCTTGGCTTTGGGGGAGGCAATATTCCATTGGTTGGTCACTACTGTTCAAAACGAAAGGGAACAGCAGGCTTTATAGGTTGCCATTAATCAGTGATTTTGTGAGACATTGTACAACTTCATTTTGAACATTTAAGCAGACAAATTGTTCAATCAAGTATTTTAGACATAATTTGGAATGAAAACCTCAGTTCCTAGTCTTGTGGGACCAGCACCGGCCACTCCTGATTTAAGTTAATAAATTACCTGGTAAATTGATCAAGAAGAACTATTTGATCCATTTACTTACCCCTTAATGGCTGAGGGTGACCTGTAAAATCTGCTAGATTGAATCTGTCTAAGATTGTTTCACATTTTGCAAATAAAAACTGAAAGAGCATTCAAGAATAGGAGTACAAGTTTTTTGGCCTAGTGCACAGTGCATAGATCATTTATTATTATTTTCTTCCATTTCATTTAGGCTTTTTTTGTTGTCTTTTAATTTCCAATCTGGTTTAAATAGAATAACATTTACAGTATATTGTAAATTTACAAGTTTGGAGACGGGGGCTTTAAACTGAGACATCTAAATTGAGACTTTAAATTTAGATGCTTACTTAAGAGTCTTAAATCTTTGACTGCAAAGCCAACTTTTTTGTGCTGTTTGACTTGTTTCATTTTTTTTAGTTGAAGGTAATACCTCTTATCATGAGCGAAATAAAATGTTTTGGATTTATTACTAAGGAATCTTCACTTTATTAAGCTGTCATGGCTGGCTTTGAGGGCCTCCCGCTATGTGAACTATAAAATCTGATTTAAAGGTCATAGGAAAAAACATGACACCTGCAATCTCTTATGGAATTGTTTTGTAGAACTAAGCAGAGTTTACCACAAGAGAAAATTGCAGTCAGTCAATATAAGTCATTTCAATCGCCTCATTTTTCATCAGGTTATGACCTTTCCCCACTCCCTGATTTGCAAACATGTTCCAAAACACTCCATGTGCTCCACATTCAATGTGAAGAAAGAGAACCAACTCTGTCACACATTAAAGAGAAATCAGGATTGTATGATGTGTTGCTTTCTCTTGTTTTGCACTCAATAGCAATTAATTTTACCTTGACTGACCATGTCACAGGCAACAACCTTGTATGCATGTCATAATGCAATCTTGTGCTCAACAGCTGTTTAATGTTGATGTAGAAGTTGTTGTATTCTATAGGATTTCTGGTTCTTACAGCCAAAAGACTGGATATGAAAGAGAAAATACTGTAATTTAAACTGCGATTATCTATTAAGTTCTAAAAGAAAAAAAATCACTGGTAGAATTTAGAATTTTTTGAGTCCTGAAAACATGTAATGAAGTAATAATCCTATATTGAACACCCTCCTTCTTACAACATTGTAAAGTTTTCAGAGAATTGTGATGTGCTTAACTGCTGTTTATGTGTTGTAACCAGGAAGAATGGGTGACAGTTAACAATCTAATTAAGATACTGGTACTCCTAAAAGGAGAAGTATTTTGTATAAGGTGTGTGATGGTGTGAGCAAGGTTATACACCTTATGTTACATCCCAGTGTGTGGTCCATGTGTGTTTTGTTGCTGTGTTCCACACTTCCTGACCTTGATTGTTCTCCCTCCCCCATTGGTCCATCATTACACCGTTGTTTCCGTATTAGATCATCATCAATCAGCTTCTTGGCCAATCAGAACTCATCCTATTTAATATATAACTTGGAAGTTTCCAGAAGGAAGGGGCCTTTCGGTTGACTTTGGTCCCGCTTGGCTTCCGTTTCGTTTTGCTTCGGCTTCGTTTCGCTTCGTGTGTGTGTTTTCATATAGCTTCGGCTTTGTTGTTTTGTTGGTTTGTGTTAATCTCTTTGTACTTTTATTTGTTTTTTGTGTTTATCCTTGGTTAGCCATTACCTTGCCCAGATGTATTATATAAGCCCCTGTGTTCTTTGAGTCCACTCTTGTTTTCCTTTTGGTATTCATAGTTCATTTGTGTGAACTTTTGTGTATTGGGTTAGTTTAGGTTGTTGGGTATATTCTACACACATAGTTGATTTTTGTATTAGTCACACTAGTTTAGTATGGTTGAGTGGTGTTTGTCGTTATGGTTTTTGGGTAGTCAGTGAAGGTTAGCTAGGGTGTTTGAAAACGCCAAAGGCCGGGTGTTTCAGGTTTTCTTTTGTAGATAGGTCAGCTTTCCCTCACTTTCTTAGTCAGTTCCACTTTGTTTGTTGTTTTCTTTTGTTTGGCACCGCTCTAATTCCTTTTCGCTGTGTGTTATTGTGTCTTATTACATACCAGTCACTTATTCACCTAAAAATCACTTTTGCAACCAACCCTTGTTGTCACGCTTCCTATGTCCCTCACCAGAACCCACCTGCATCCAAAAACTATCCTAAATGTTACACCCCTTTACCCCTAGACACTTGGGGTTGTAATGCCTTAAAAATGTATTGGAAAAACAAATTACGGATACTGTTGTTTTACACTTATTAAACCCTTCATTACTCTCAGAAGATAGTGAAGACTTTTCAAGCAATTGAAAATTTTGAATTCTTTCAAACCTTTCAAAATATGTAGTACAGGAGGCATATTCCCTTCAGCAACCAGTGACACACCAGATTGCTTCCATCTACAGGTGTCGGTTTTCTAAACATTGTGAGAATAATTACAGTCATCTGGCAATTTGAGAAGTACAATGCAGACCTTACAGTTTATTATCTGGCATCTGCCATGCTAGTATTTTTTTTGTGTGCTAGGATATACAGCACTGGAAAAGAATGATAATCCCAATGCATGTTTTTTTTTCTGATTAATGACATTTTAGTGCCGGGATCTTTTATATGGTAATTTAATATTGTGGTCTCGGCAGATGTTTAAACTAAGGTGCTCTGAATTGGAGGCATTCCATTATTCGTGCATTGTTCAGCCAGAAGTACAGTTTTAATCCGAATTAAATGCAATAATCCGTTTAAGCTTTCTGATGTGCATACAAACAGCCAAAAAAAAGAATATTCCATAGCAATCGTGAAATGCCACTTATCCTAGTAGCTGTTTAATTTATTTATATTATTGGGGAATACCTGTACTGTATGTAGTGTTTGCTGCTGTACACCTCATTGTACATGGTATTAACAGGCAGTTTGCAGACCATACAGAATGATATACAGTAATTATGTTGGTTCCAAGGGAGATCAATTCTCCCTTGAAGCCAAATCAATTGGAAATCAATTCTCAATTCAATGATGTTTGCCTAAACACATTAAAATGGCAGGCAGTTTTAATATACAGTAATTTTCACTGGACAACTGAAAGATGACTTAAAATACAGTGGTTGGCTACATAAGAGTAGACAAACTTGCTCTTGGAAGCTGGTTTTGTGTAGTGTATCTTAGCTATACTCTTGTACAGCTGTCTTTCATCTTGATTCTAAAGAACACTGAAATAGAAGAATCCTGCAGGGAATTTTTATGAACACATTTCACTGAATCAATACTTCAAAACATAAGCCAAATCTTAAACTCACACAGCCTTGATCCATTCATCTTCATGTGAAAGACCACGATTGGATTCGTTGTTTATACAAGGGTATCAGGTGCGAGTAAGGGATGTCTTATCTAAAATCATGGGCACAGAATTTGAAACCTGTCTCTAAAACTGATCGGCATCCACATTCAAATGCTCCCAAAAATGGGGAAAAATGTCTAGAGCAAATATCGAGTATACGGTACGCAAAGGACAAAGGAGAAGTTGCAAATGATTTAGTCCTTGAAGAGTCTAATTCAATAACCGATTCAGTTCAGGAAATGCCATTTTTGAAATAACTACCACAAGGCTATTGGTCTCCAGGAAAAAAAAATAGGTTTGGCCTGTGCTGTATTTTATTTTAAAGATGCATATATTAAAATCTACTGTGAATATGTGCAATAAAATTGAGATCTATTTTACAGCAGTTGTAAAGGTTTTAAAAGCCACCTATCCATCTAATTTATAAGAGGCATCCTACATCTATCACTGTCTGTGCGTCTTTAATTTGGCATTTTGCCTTTGTAATAAAAGGCCTATAAAACTAGGCTCGGGAACCTTTTTAGTAGGCTATATACTGTACAGTAACAATTACATTTTTTCACCAACATTGTGTATACAGTATGTTGGCAAGTGTCAATCACCACCTGTGCACAGACAGCCTGTATAGTCTTAGATGCTGAAAAAATGTTATTACAGTGCATATAGTTTGCAAATGTTACTGAAAAGTAAAAAGAAAGTAATTAAAATATCACAAATCAAATCCCGCAATTCTGTATTGTGTCAGCAAAAAGACTGAAAAAAAGATGTTGAGGGTGGGGGGGGGGGGACTTTGCAAATGAATCAATGATTTGATAAATAATAAATAGTTATTCCTTCTCTTATATGCATTTGTTCTGGGAAAAAGGATGATGTTGACAGGTTGAGACTACCTACACTTCTTTATGACACTTTCTGTGAACATTCCTATATTTTGCAAAAACAAACACTTTCACATCTGGTGTTGCATTCTATTTTTTGTCTTAACAATTCAAGATCGGAGTGTTAAACACTTTTTTTTCCCATCTGGCTGCATTTTTAATTTGAGAAGTATACAAGATTTCTAAAGTTAATTAACATCTAACTAAACATATGGTCTTTAAAAGCAAGTGAGCAATTTTACAGCTCCTTGAATATTTGTTTGTGGTTTTAAAAGGAGAAAAAAAATGATAATTTGGCTTGATTATTGTATGTTCCCTGCTTGTTAATTGCCTTGCTTTTCATACTGTGCGAGCAAGTGAAAATTGAAACAAAGTTTTCATTTGATGAGTGGGGAAAAAAAACTGGACATGTAGGTAGGTTTCAAATGAAGCTACTGTAGGTATATCTGTTTCTTTCATCCCTGCCCATAGCATGCAGGGTAATCAATATAGAGTCTTGCAGCTGTTCAATTTTGTTATTCAGAGCAGTAATTTAAACCCCCCATATAAAACGTAATTTGAATACTGTAATTCAATAATCATTCTGCATAGCTTTAACTCTCTTGAAGTTTTTAGAGAAAAGGGTTTTTCTCATGAATTCTGTAACAATCTGCATCATGTTAACACCAGGTTTTTACCTGGCAACCACCCCAAAATCCTCAAAACTAGTTTTCTTTTTCTCTTGTTGTGCTAATTTTATTTTTTAAATCTCCCCTCATTTACTGCATCCATATTGTCTGGCACCTTCCGAATTTGATTGATTATAATTCAGGTAATCCAGTGGGGGTTCATTAATCACTCATTTATTTCAAACTTCATTTTAATTATCAATGGGCGCATGCACGGCTGACAGCTTCGCAGAGCCAGTAACAGCTGTGGGAAGAATGCCTACAACTTCATTCTAATCATGAGCAGAAGCTCTGGAAGAAATAAAATAAATGGTCAGTTGTCAAGGAACAGCTTCTGTTGAGCTAATCCATATTTGCAGCAAGTTTTTGAATAATGACGTTGAGCTTTGCCTGGTTTGCAAAACAATTAACACTGAAAAGGGGGGTTCTTAACGGAGAAGGAATCATGAACAAAATTTGGTACTTGGGATGGACTGAGAAGTGATTCTTTTGAGAAACCACCATAAGTATGGAACTGAGTGAAGATGGCTATTGAGTAATTGGAATGAGTAGCAGAATCGGACACACCAGTGCAAAGTGAGTATAGAACACTTTGAGGCAATAGAATTTTACAAGAGGTGAAAAAATGAGGAAGATGATGATGACTGTCCTTCTTTCTGTCCATTTCTGCACGTCTGTTCCTGTAGTTATGGTCCATTCACATTGAGGCTTGCTTACTGCCCTCCTAATAATACTCCTGTCATTTTTTTATATGTACTGTATTTTGTATATACCTTTCCCTGATTTTACAGTGACTTTAATCAGAGTTAATTATTATGACTGATGCCATCATCTGCACCTTTGCCCTGTTTACATGTTTCTAGGCCCAGTTGACAGCTGTCCTTTGCTCCAGCCTTCAAAGTAAGGTACTCAATCTGGATGGCGGAACACTGCAGAACTATAAATTGTTTGCCTAACTCAAAACCTTTCTACCTTTGCTTTAACTGCCCCACTGAGCATAAAATTGCCGGCATCATTAAATAGTGCAGGAGGGGTGATGTCTGAATAAATGTTCTTTCTTCTGGACAACTTGGTCCTTCAAATGCGATATTCTTTCCAACCTTAATTCTCAAAGTCACATTTCCATAGGAATATGCACATTTGCTACTTTTTAGTCTTTAGTTGAGCATTCACTATGTGGTTTCCTGTATTTTCACCTTTACTTTTACTACACACACATGAAGTGTTTGCTGTTGTAACTGTTTATAAATGTACTGAAGTATTGCATGTTTAACTACAGAATCTATAGTGAGGATAAAGAGTAGTGAAAATAAAGCAAATTAGCCACAATGAGGGGGGAACAGTGGTGAAATATGAAAATCACAAATGTAAAGTATGATGGCTTGCTCCAAGACTTAACATTGTCCAGAAAGGATTTTTGCTTACAGAAGGCAAATGGGTTTACTTTGCTCCCAGAATAAATCCAAATGCATCCACCTCTTTGCTACGATATTCACTAGCTCAGGCATACAGTACTATATTCTTGTGGGTTTTCTGCGTGTTATTTGCTAAATTTGCTATTTGCTATTTGTTAACTTCCACTATTACAAAATATATGTATTTTGTTCGAGGTTTAGTAAAATATGACTCAAATGTTTTTATGCACTTAACCAAAAAAACTGAAATAATCAGTAGGGCTGAGTTCACTGAGCCCATTTGCAAATAAGGTTTGGAGAGGCACAGTTCCTAAAAACTCTTATCCAACAGTTGTTTTCTCACCTTACAGTCACACATATCCTGGAATTCAGTCTTGTATGATAAGGAGGTATGAAATGTCACCTATCATTGTTCTTCTGTGAGGAAAATATCTTACACCTATCTTCCCCATCTGAGATGGATGTAGATAACACATATAGTAAGCCTATGAGCACTTTTTTTATGAATTCTTACAATATAGGTTTGAAACAGCAAATTATATTTCTATTTTTGTTCATTTGAAACAGAATAGTTTTGGTCATTACAGAATCATACAACTCTGAATGAACAGCTTTTATTTGACCACAATTGACCACACTTCAATTGAGACTTGTTTGTTGTTGTTTTTTTTTACCTCCAGTGAAGACTATCTCTATAAGGACTCTTAAGGGCATGTTTGACTAGCTTTAACCCTTGCATTTTTTCCAACAAAAGGTGGTGCAAGGGCCCTTCTGTGTCTATAAAAGGCATTTGTGTGAAGTTATTGAATTTAGTGTCGCATGAAAAGGCAGAGCTGTGCTTGTGACTCTTTCAGACTCTTTTCTTTTGAAATCGTATCCTTACAAAGAAGCTTTCAACAATCTGAAATATTTTATTCCAAGAAAACCCAAACACATCTTTCTACTGAGAAATATTTCTCTTTGAGAAATCTAAGAGCTGCTCAGTAATTGCCCCCTTCTCCCACTAAGCTCCAAACATGCCTTACTTCATCATCCCAGATGGGAAATTTGCATTGCAGGCAGGTACAAAACATAGCACAATACATAATACATTTAACACAGCAAGAACCTGTTTGCAAATAAAAAAACCTACACGCATAAAATGAGAACAAATGTTAGCAGCTTAAGTACTGCAATCTTCGTAATTCAGAAAAAAACAAACTGGGTCATCACTGTGTGAGATAAATACACATGCATTATGAAAAAAGTAAAATATGCAATCAAAGAAAAGTAGAGTATCAAATGTCCAGATTAAGCAGGTTAATAGTCATGGGAATAAAGGATGATGTAGTTCTATTACACACAAATCTGAGTCTAATCTGATTGATAGAAGAAGCTTGGATTCACCGTGCAGTGGTTGGTACTGACAGTGATTATATTGGCCTTCCACACTGTTTTGTATGTATGTCACACAGCTGTAGCTGTTGTGTATCAATGACTTTGCTGGTTTCCTTCACATTCCTGAAACTGAAGAGTAAGAATAAGAAAAGAAACACGTTAAAAAGGGGACCCCTTTCTAGTTTGGTTGGTATCCAATCCCAGAACCTCATCCTGATGTTTCTTATACCAGAGAATCAATTTCTGTATATCTTATACTATATATCCTTGTAGTATCTTGTGTTATCTTAAAATGAATAGCGAATAGGAGAAACAGACACAAATGTAAAATGCACCAAGTGTTTTACTATTTGTGCTGTTTATATTTTTTCTCAGTTGTTGTTCTTGGTTATATGGAGTTTATAACAGAAATTAGTGAGGAAGATTAGATATAAATATCACACTTCCATTCACCTTCATCTGTAAGTTTCACATGCAGAAGTTTCCTTTGCATATCTCTCTTCAGATGTAGTCTGCATGTCCGCTTGTTATTGCTGCAGATGGTAGTTAGAATCCTAACAGAAAAAAAATATTGTTGTATTTCTAATTTCTGTACCTCATTACTACTGAAAGTTATTGGTTGAGTACTAATGCTTGATAGATACTTTACTGATCCTGTGAGGGAAATTGCAGATTTGATGCTTGGTGGTCCAGGGGTTAAGGAATAAGGATTGGTAATATTCTGTACCTTGTACCCTAGAAGCCTCCTACATTGTATATCCTACATACACAATTGAGATCATATTGAAAGTAAGTTTTTCATTGGTAATCTATCACCCAGTGTTTGGAATTCTCTTATTACTTCTATTATGGATGGTACTCATGTAATAGATTGATCAGATTTTATTTTTTTTCATGTCCTGCCAAAGCTCACATTTTTTGCTTTGAGAGGCGAGCAAGTTAAATGCATAATCAAGAATTTTGGTTTCAGCATCCTGTGGGTTTATCACATTTTATAGTATAATCTGCTACTCGGTCAACTCATTTTTAGGAAAATACATTAATTCAACTGAATAAATTAGACGAACACGTTTTAGTCTAAATTAACCACAAGTATAATAACTCAGTTATTAAAACAAATAAAATAGCTCCATAAAAAGCTATTTAGGGAACTATTTTTTATTGAGCATTTTCTTCATAATTTTTATTATTAATGTTGAAGAAACCAAAAGCACAGCCTTGTCTGGCTTTTTAGTATGTGTGATTTCAAAGGGAAGTATTTGTGTGGGGTAACCTATTATGCGGATAATCCCCAACAAATCCCCAGTCTCATTGCACCACCTCCAAAAACATAATTGACCATTAACTTAATGTAGACCTCTAATCCTTACATTTGTGTTTATAATAATGTGTAATTTATAGAATAACAATGCATTTCAAAGGAATGTGGTCTACTGTATATGCATCAATAACAAAAGCTGCCAACTACCAAAAGTTTTCTATGGAATGTCTCTTATGTTGACAAAATAAATTAACTGTACAATTGACATCAATGAACCTATTTTCAGTTAGTACAGAAAAAAATGTTGTACACTGATTGCTTCTTTGTTCCAACAGGAGCATTACTTTGTAACACCTGAGTGCCATTTTTTAAATAGCTTCCTTTTCAGTGGAGGTAATAATTCATCCTTTCAATTGTTTCTTCTACAGTTTTGCAATTTAATTCTACAATAGGTCTGTCTCCAAACAGAATAAGAAAGGCTCTGCAGCAATTTTCTTTACAATAGGAGTAATCAGATTTCATGAACAAAGGTATAGGTTTAAATGTATTTGAACTTATTTTTCTTGATTTAATTGAGAAACTTGGATTAACACTTTTTATTAGCTTTTCAAAAAGAAATAGAGGAGAGGAGTGACAAGTCGTACAAGTCCTAATAGAACATTTAAAATTATGGAAGGTTTTCATATTGAAACCTATCGATGAAATATTCAGTTGTAAGGATCTCCAAATCATTTAGTTTTGGTTTGTCATTTTCCAAACCATAATGAAAAACATGAGCATTCCAGGGGACAAATAGGATCTGACATTGATGTGACTGTTGTCAAGCTAACACTAGAAAAAGAAAACAACATCAATGACCATGGTATTCACTGGGAAAATAATGGCAAGAAGTTTGAGAAAAATAGTCTTCCCCAAAGGATCAGTGGCTAGAAGTTACACTCTGAGCAAGAAAGACCAGCTGGAGAAGACATACTGTGGCAAATGTAATTCTTAAACAGAGGTTTGTGCACTCAAATTTTGGAATTGAACCTGGGGCAAAAGTGCTATGAGGCAGCAATGCTCAACTGTGCCAACCCACTTTAGATAACTACTTTAAAAATTGGAGACAGATTTTGTCTGATTTAAATACTATCTTCATAATTTAAACATAATTTGCTAGTCCTTGGAGATGAATCAGATGACACTGTAACTGCTTCGTTCAACCATTTCAACATTCAATGATTACTTATTACCTTTACTTTTGGTTTTGCAATTATGAATCTCCTTTACTCCTCATTGCAACCATAGTATCAATACAAAAGAGAAGTAGAATAATATACTGTACACAAACTGTGAAACATACTTCTGATCAAAACAATTTGTCCTCTCAAGGGAGAAGAGCATAGACCTTCATCTCTGTTAACCCTTAGCTTCCTCAAAGATAGAATATCTTTTTTCTTTTCTTTAGAAAGTCTCCATTTAAAACCATCATTCTAGAGTCGCCAAATTTGCTTCAGTTCAACTCACCCATACAGACCTTATAGCAGTTAAGTAGATACAAATACATCTTCAGGAATATCAACTCATTTGTTCCTACCTGCAATGTGAGACAGGAGCATGAAGAGCACAGTTGTCAGCAAGAGGGGTGGGGTATCCTTCACTGATAAAGACCCAAGTTTAAAGGCACTTGAGCTGCAGCAGAAGATGATGGTATTTTGAGTATTACTGTAGTGATAGGCCTATTGCGTGGAACTGCTTGACTAGGGTAGCTAGTGCCTTAAACTCAGTTCAATGTGACGGTTTCCAACTTACAAAGTTCTCTCCGTATGCTGCGTGGAAATTTCTAACTAGTCAGTAATACAAGAACCAAATAATATCACCTAAGGCCTCCTGATGAGTCTCCGGTACTCTGGTATCGAATCTACTCTAAAAAGAAAGGTCCAAAAAATAATTAAAATTAGCTGCTTTGTCAAACAATCTCAAGCACCTTTGTTCACTTTACCTGTTACGCTGAGGAATGTTGCCTTACATTTGTTAAAAATATTTTTTGCAATAAACTTTCACAAATTTCTACTCAGTCAAGTGCAAAGGACTTTGATGTCAAGCTTTTGTGAGAGCAAATAAAAGAACACCTGAAAAGCAGCCTTTTGATATATCATCAGTAGATTAGAAGGCCTTTATCATCCTAAAACTTGGGAAATTCATCTGGCAATTTGCTTCACGACCTTCACCAATAAAAAGAAAAGGCACGCATACAAGTACAGAAAAATACAATAAATACAACACATGCATGTGTGTACAAGATGCATCATAAAACACTACAGTGATTCAGTACATTTAAACTGTTCTGGAATTGTAGACGCAGCTGGAATGCTCTACAGAGTGCGGCAAACATTAAAAGGTCATGTTCCTCGTAAAATCTATGTGCTTCTGCATTTCTTATATATAGCTGAAGTACAGGTCTTTTAAGTATTTGGGAGTGGAAATTGATGATAAGTTGTCACCCTCTGAATTTCTGACTCATCAATTTTGATAGGAGGAATACTTGCCCCAACTACCCAAAGGTTAATCGCCACATCCTTTATCTTTTTGACATTAATCTCAAGACGGTTATTCATGCAACAGCTTGTGAAGTTAAATAAACTCTCTTGCAAAACCTGTCAACTGGGTAACTGGCTATGGTAAAGTAAACTAACTATGGTAGTGTCATCCACATATTTAAAATAAAGATGTGAATTTGCTGATGCTCTGCAGTCATTGGTTAAGGTCGTATAGAGTACAGGTGAAACAACAGTCTTGAGAAACCCCTTTATTGGTGCTCTTAAGGGAGGATAAATTGGAATTAAGCCTCATCTGCTGTGTTCTGTTGGAAAGTTGTTAATCCGTCTAATCAGTCTTGTATTTACTCCTAAACCAATGAACTGTACATTGCTAAAAGCACTGCCAAATTTGACAAAATCGATGTTTACAAAGCTTCTGGGTAAATCCAAATGATTATCTCTTATATATGTGTTCTGTAAGCCTGCAGGTAATATTCATACCTTAATTTATCTATTGCAAACCATGTATAAATTACAAATGTTTTATGTTATCACTTTGGAAAATTGTTACAGTATGTTAGAACATTTTATAATTATTTTTTTATTTTATTTAATAAATGCACCAATAGAAAGCAAGTCACCCTTACACTGATATTTTTCATTTCCCTATATATGTACTGTACTGCTATAGCCTTATGAAACATGCAATAGTATTGTAGTTTTCTACCAGTTAAGAGGTGTTATGCAAAATGTTCAAATACAGTATACTGTAAATATACAGTAATAGAAGATCCTTTAAAAGCCATTTATTAAATCTACATTATTTTTCATGAAAACCATAAATTACTGAATAGAAAATAAAACACAGATTCCTATTTTTTTCTTAACGGATATACATTTGTGTGGCTAGATCTTAGAAAAAAGTAACTTATTGATGGCACACAGTATTTTCTCTGTACAATGTCCTTGTCTTTAATGGCAATATCCTTGATACAACCCATGGGCATTAAAGTTTTGGAATGTACTGTGAACTGCTGTCAATTTACGTAAAACTGCAACTTATAACCTCGGCTAATTATTATTCAGCATTAGGTGCCTCTATGCTCTAAAATAAATCAAATATGTACATCTAATGCATGTCACGGGTTTTTAGAAGGAACTTCTGTGAGATTGAACTCTAGCAGCTGATGGTGGTGGTAATCAAGGATCCATCCAACAAGTGAGGTTGTAACAGACAAGCTTGTTGCTGTTTTTTTTCCCCCTCAAACCTGCTAGATATTGCTCATGAAATTTTGAACTGCAAGGAAAAAAAAATATTTGAACGGAATTTTGTCAACAGAATGTTCCCTGAGGTGTCATAAAGCAAGGAAAGTGTTTCTTTCTACCTTCTGTGTGATGAGTGATTGTTCTTCTGGAGTCAGGTGCATTGGATTTTATCCAGAAAAAGACAAACATTTTCTGTTACAAATGAACAAATACAGTGCCTTTTAAACAGGATTATTAAGTCATAGTTGATGTAAAATAATTCATACATCAGGCAAGCAAAACCAGTATATTTTCCTGTGTGATCTTATCTGTAATACTGTAATTGCTGCCCCATGTTGAAATGAAAATATTTTATTCCCTATTGTGCTTGTGATTTAGAGTGTTTAGAGTGACTTCATACGGTAAATAGTAGCCAATTAAAGAAGAAACAACACAATTAATTAGTTTTTGAAAATTATTTTTTTCATAATACCAATTTTCACATCTGCTTCTGTTCCGTTACTTTATTAACTGAGAATGCATTATTTTTTTTTAGAAAGAGGATCATTAAAATGATCGATCTGTCTCAAAACTGTTGTTCTGAAAGCACTCAAAACAGTTATTCAGATTTATGAGAAGTAACTAGTAGCACTGTTAGTTACTTATGCCTGGAGATCTAGCTCTTAAATTCTGGTCAAGAACTATGGAGGCATTTGGTAAGTGCTTATGACTTTGTTAATGTTTTAAATGAATTGTAATATATTAATTTCTGTATACAAGACATTTATTAATGCCAAAGTAGCATATTGTAGGTTGTTTTACACAGATATACCATTGTACATTTTGAGACTGACATTCCTTCAATATCACAAACAATAACTGTAACAATCACACTTACAGTATATACATAAATACTTAAATGCGTAAGTACAATACATACTTAAATACATGTACTGTACAGTATGTTTAAATTAGATTCATTAAGCCACCTTAAGTGTAACTGTTGACATAACTGTACACATAACACAGACCTCCAACCACTTCATACATACTGTACACATAATATAGAGAAGGCTATAATCCTTCACTTGACTTTTGTGGCTCATATTCTTTCACAGATAACATTTTGTTTCATAAGAAGAATACTATGTCTATCTATAAACAGAGGAAGAAAATAGGAGAGACGCCCATGATAGCAGTTAATATAAGTAAAGGATATTTAACATATTTATATGGCAGTATGATCTTTATCCTTATTAATTTATTATATCTTAATGTCACGTCAGTTTTTTTACAATCTAGTCTGGCACTTCTGCTTTCAACAAATGAGTGAGTCAACTTTCTTAGAGGGATCTTTGGCAACTCTGCTTGTTATAAGACATTAAAGCACAAAATACATCTTAATATTTAATTAAGATTTATTAATAAATATTTAGACAGTTTCCTCATATTACCCATCTTTATGAGAATGGATGGAAATATCATATTTTTTATTAACTTTTAAACTCTGTTTTGACTAAATATAGTTAGTGGGTAGTTTGTGGATACCTGGAACAGCCAGGTGGTTGAAGCACAAACTCTGGGCAACTTTAAGGATCGACTTGATGAAACTTTGCATTCACTTAGCTACCATAATATCAGATTTGCAGACCTTTGTGTTTCTATGTGTAAAATCAAAGCAAATGTTTGTAGTTGCTTGCCATGAATAAATACATTTGTAGCATCATTCAAAGACTTTTTAGACAGTCCTCTTCAATAATTCTTTAATTGTGTCAATTTAGATTTTAAATTTTGAATTTTCATGCATCCATTTTTTAACCCCTTTACTCAATACAGGATCACTGTAGAGCCACAGCCTAACCCAGCTATAAATGAGTGCAAGACAGGATATACCCATGACAGGATGCCAGTCCATCGCAGGGCACACAGATACAGACACACACTTGCACCAGGGCCGATTTACCCACAAGCCAATTATCGTACCAGTATGTTTTTAAAATGTGGGAGAAAACCAGAATGCCCAGAGGAAATCCACACGTATACAGGGAGAACATACAAACTCCACAAATATACAGTAGCACTCCAGGAATTGAACCCAGGACCCCAGAACAGCAAGGTAGCAACACTACAGTAACCTCTGTGCCAAAGTACTGTCCATTTTGAATTGTTTCCAGTAATTCAAAATGATGCTGCTAGATAAGAAAATCTACAGTAGTTTGTTATATTGAGAATTCTGAGATTGAAAGAACATACAGTAACAGACTCCACTAAGAGACAACATTTTGGTTGATTAAAAACTTGTTCTACAGTTATTACCAGAATTCTGAGTGTCTCCACCTCAATGGTTTGAGCCCCGCAATTCAGACATCTTCAATCTGGATCTGAGCTGCGCTGCTGATTGTGAATTGTGAAGTGTTGGTGCAAAATTGATCAAGTGCCATCTGAGATTGACAGGTTTTTAGACAAGAGTATCTTCAACATGTTGTGGTACAGCTGTTACCAATTGTGGTATGGCCACTCTAATCAATGCTAGCTGTCCTTCTGGCATACACAGAACCCATCCTCCAGATTTGTTCAGTATTAGTGTTGTCCTGATTAAATTAAAAGCTTTTAAAAACAATTATCTCAAAGCACCTATCTGAAAAATAAACAGCTGCGTTTACCTTCGATCAGATTTTAGTCATAATTCTTTTATCCGATTTAAGATCCTGTCAGTTGCACATCAGTTGGGAAATGTCTAGTTACCCTTCTGTGTGTCTTTATTCTGTGTCCTTTTCGGAATGCAGTAAACAGACCTAAATATACTGTTCCAACGGTGACCTATTTCTTAAAAGTTCATGTCAAATGTTTTTTTTTATTAATACAAAGGGAATGCACTTTCCTCATGAGAAATGAAAACAGATTAATTTTCAGTTTTCAAAAATAGAGCATCACTTTTCTTGAACATACAGTAGTTCCTTAAATGCTTCAAGCATTTAATCAACCCAAGCTTAAAAGTGATGCACAACAATTTGACCTATAGTTAATATATGAAGGGGAAAAAAAAGTGTAAAAAAACATTTGAATCAACATTATGACAGCTGAGATGATGGGAGGAACATCTTCCCTCACTGCAAAGTCTTCATTTTGGGTACATAAAAATAGAAGTTTATCAAATTTCACATGATTGTTTTCAATTGATTCTTAATTCTTAACTCTTGGATAGGTAAAATTCTTCTTATTTATAATTAATGCAAACCAAGCAAATTGATGGTGCAGCAGTGATTTTAAATAATTGTTTCTCCTACAACACGGCCATTCATAACACATTTAGCTTCCACTTACTGCGTTTCAATCATCTGCAAAGTATGCAGATAGAAACAAGAATATTTGATGATAAAAATCAAAGAGACTGCTGGTGCTGTGAATTTTCAGACTATGTTTGTTACTTAAAGGGTATGTTGTAACAGACAAATAACTTCTGGATCCCGAGATGAAGTTAAACAGATGAGTTTTATTGCATGCAAGGAACAATAAAACCGAAGTATTGTTCAAAGTACCGGTACAAAACTTCCAGTTTTATATAGCCCTTTTCTGCCACTTCTGATGTAGCTCGTTACTATGGTAATGGGGGGAGGTCATGGTGTTTGGACAGTTCACAGACTTTGGTCAAATGGTCAATGTTGGGTTTCCTTCCTTGGGAAGGGGGGGTTTCTAGCTGGCATCTAGAATCCTAACCAGTTATCCCCCTTTCCTGCCATAACTCTAAGCCTGGAATGTTTTGTTTTACAAGAAGTCCAGTCCTTGTGCAGAAAGGAATCAGTTAACCCCTTCTTCACATATTGTATCTTTCTTCAGGCAGAAGAAACTCAAAGACTGTGGTCAAAAGCCAATGTTGCCCTGTTTTACTTGTCAAATAATTAACAATTTACATGTTCTCCTGAATGAGATGTCATGTTCTGTGTTGCTTTAGGTAGAACTTATTTTGGTTTGATCACAGGAGGAAAGGGTTAGAGGATCAGAAAAGGACAAGACTGTTTTATCAAAATAATATTTGTAACTTTAAATATGGATTGCACTATTTCCCCCATCCCTGAAATGGAAAGAATTAAGGCTACTAATCAGGGGGTCTGCTGGACACAATAAAATGAACGAATCAACACAAAAACCGTTAAATTTCAAAAGTTGTTCTCTTGTCGATGTTAAAGCAATAGACCTGGGGTGACTTTGTCAGCAGTATCCTCTCTCTGTTCACCCTTCAAGAACAGTAAAGAACCCTGATTCTAACCTTATGTGTTTGGTGGTAACAAAACAAATTACTTTTCTCTGAGACTTCAGAAGAGGGCATCTTGTTTAATAAGCCATGCTGGACAGTGGTTGAGATAAAAGTGTTGACCTGTTTGTACAGCTGTACACTCTTCTGTATGGATAACCTGCTGAAGAACAGTAATAGGAACATCTATAATGCCTTTGCAGGGTGGCCTGATTTTCTAACATGCCAGCAAGACTAAATTAGAAAAGGCATCTGGGACAAAACCAGACTAAAATGAATTGATTCATAACTTTTTAATCAGATAGTATTCACTGTGGTTTGCTTCACACAGACCTGCAACAAGCAAGCACATGGCTTAATTTCCTGTGAGTAACCAAGATTGATGCCTTCAGCTAATTTACGTAGACGTGTTATGTACCAACTGCTTGTCTACTAGGCATTGAGTTAATTGCTGTTGTTTATCAGCAAAAAGAGCTAAGAAATTATCAATTATTCTCCAGGTAAACCTCTGGAAATCCAAAGGACAGCTGTTTCTGCCCAGCATTGATACTCATTAAAATCTCATTCCTTTTGAGGATGGGATATTTTGTCAATTACAATGGCACAAATGTAAAGCATGGCTTTTAAATAGACAAGGTTTTCTGAACCAGCCTCTCAGGACTGCATGAAACTTTTATTGTAATTTGGAGTGTTAGCAATAGCACTCTTGGAAATTTCCCATCTGCCTTCCCCAATGGGAAGTACATCATTCTGCCTGTCTGTATCCTAAATAAATGTTGCTATAGCAGTTAAATAATTACTGTAATCATTAATGCCACAAAAATATTATTTGTTGTGTGTCCATTTTCTCAGTGGTTTTCATAGTTGCTGTTTCTCTTGCATTGTGTGTTTTGGAGTATATTTTGCAGCGTCTTTTTTTCTTTTTTTGGAGGTTTTTGATGGGTTATTTTGGCCTGCACTGGACAAGAGCTATTGTTGGGGAAAAAAGTCTAGGAATATTCTCATCAATATAAAGTATCTGTATATATATAATATATTAATATGAATATTTTTGTGAGATGTTTTTTTTATTAATGAGCAAATCAATAAAAAAACAATAAGGATAGTACTCTCCTCCCCCTGTGACACTATGAGCAAACGCTGTAGAAAGCTTCATACTGTATAAATAGCATTGTGGAGTTGGATGACAGAGAGCCATCATCTTTCTGTCCACTGAGAGACCTGCAAAGGTGTATAATCATGTTCCAAAATAATCAGAAGAACATACCTACCCAAAAAACTACTTGAACTAAATGTAGCTTAAGACCAAAGCTAACCACATCTTCAAATATTAAAAAACCATATGCAGGAAGATACCCCTAGGATCCTAGGAGCAGAGTGTGCAGAAGGACTGATAATTAAATAAAATAATCTCTAAGAAATTAAGTGTTTTGTATAAAAACATAAAATAGGTCAGGTGGTGATTAGGAATTATAAAAGTACAAGACATTTCCTCAGCTGAAGCAATTGAAGTTGATAGATTCCAGTTACAGATGGTATTAGATTTATTTGAAACCTGAAAGTGCATATTGATGGCTGGACATAAACCTTCCATTTGATTATAATTATCCAGTAGAGCACAAGGTGCCTTTTTGGCAACACTGCCCTCTTAGGTAGCTCTTTTGAAACAGGTAGAATAAAATGTAATCGCAGGTCCTACAACGTGTTATGGCAGTATTTGACCCAAATAGCATATACTGTATTTCAGGTAACAGTTTTGTAGCCATTTGCCAATAAGGAAAATAAGGACCACCCTTTTCTTTGTGCACGTGCGTGTGCGCGTGCACGTGCGCGCGTGTGTGTTGGTCAGGTGAAGCCAGTATGTGCACTGAAAGTGGCAGTAAATGTATGGTACTGTCTGCAGCAAGCAATGTGAACAGCTTGTACATTATACACACATTCCTCATTTGAATCACTGCATTGAAACTAGTGTGGAGTTTAGATATGTGATGACATCCTACAGTACATTGTTCCCATTATATGCAAGTTTACATTCCGGCTTACTGACTACAGGTTATGCTTCTGTTATTGAAAATATATGGATATACTGTACATGGTATATAAAATGTGTAGCAATAAATGAATATCAACATTTTCTTGTTTCAAACCTCTAATTAATTTCTTAAAACCCAAATGTGTTGCTTGGAATACATTGTCTAATGTATAATATTAAGACCTTGAATTTCTCTGCAAGTGTGTTTCAAAATTCATCCTTGATGTGCTGCTTTTCTTGATGTCCTCAGCATCATTTATAGAATGAAAAAACCTGCGTGTTTCTGTTGAACATTTCATCCATAAACTATGCAATTTGCACAGCAATCGGGGCCAACAGTTCAAAACCATTTTTTCAGTATAAATGTCTATACACTTCCAATGTTTCTTCATTCTTGTTAGCTGTGGTCTTCCAATTTTCTCATTAGGAAAGTATTACCTAACTTTTTTCTTTTTATAGCACCAAAATTACATATTGTGGTGAATCGGTTACACGGAATAGGCAGGTATGCAGCTTCACAAGGCAGGGGTTTTATTGCCCATTAGGATACAGGAGTGTGATGCTCACTTGGGAGAGATAAGGAGGGAAAGAGGCTCAGGTTAGAGAGAAAAGGAGCGTGTAGCCACACTTAGCTTGTATTGTAGTGGAGAGAGGAAGATAAGGTTGCCCCTCTCCCCCCCCTACCTTACGTAGGGTGCAAAGGGGGAGGAGAAGCTGATGGAGAAAGTCAGGAGGCAACAGCACAATTCAAAGCTCTGGGGGTGGTTACAATATGTATATATATTTTTTATTATTTGAAGGAACATAGTCATCACTCATCCTTCCATTTTCATGTAATTCAGGGTCAAGGGGAATCCAGAGCCTATCTGGCAAACAATGGGTGTGAGGAGGGATATAACCTGGACAGGACACTAGTCCATCGCAGGGAACACTTCCTGTTGACAAGCAGACACATGCAGACTCACGCCGGGGCTAATTTCCCCACAAGCCAAATAACTTATAGTACCAATGTCTTTGGACCGTGGGAGGCAAGAGGAGCAGCCAGAGAAAACTGAATGTGGGAAGAACAAACAAACTCCAAGCAGATAGCACCCCAGGTGTGTAACTGAACCCAGGATCGCATTGCTGCAAGACAGCAATGCCAGCCACTGTGCCACCATATCATCCTTTATTCATTCCTATTGCTCATAAAAGTAAATCTATAATTATGTTTTGTATATACAATATGTCTCAATGGAGTAAAAAGTAATTTACAGTAAGAACTACCTTTAAGATATGTATTTACATAAGTGAGTACACTTTAACCACAAAACAAAATAATAAAAAGAAAACCTAGGCTCTTCTTTGAGCTCCTGACTAACGTTTTCCAGTTCCTAACTACTGTTGCTAGATACAGAAGCTAAGCTGTTTACTGGTACGTGCAACAGAAATATTGGGGTATCTCTCAGCAATAGTTGTGGTTACTCACTTATAATCTCCTCTTCATGTCTGTTATATCACCCAGCATCTTGAACGTGTAGTGCAATAAATGCAGTCTCCCAGCATCTTGCAGGCACAGTCTCGAGGGTCTCGCACATATGGTCATCCCTCATATTGACTTCACATACACACTTCATTTCACATACCTCTCTGCATCTGCTCTCTACGCCTCTGTATTCTGAATCGACCCGTCTGCTCTAGTGATTGTCAGGAGTTTCAGTTGCCATTATTGGAAGTGCAAAAAGCTTACATAAATGTTACGAGACATACATCCACTTGAGGACTTTGCCCCTCATGGCATCACAATAGATATGTCTGTGTGTTCCTAAAATATAATTTTTAGCCACGTAAAGGAACTAAATGTTTGCATATACCATTCAGTAACATTGGTTAGTATTTTATTTTTATATTTCCGTTATTTTATATAATGTTATTGTTTTGATCCACTGGGTCATGTGAACAAGGAAACAGGAGTAGTTGTTTCTTATAAGCTAAGTGATTGAAGGATCTCATCTTTCATGTTTCACCATTTGTTCTGAAGATGTTAGCTGTGCTGACCTCATCAATACCTTTGATTGTGAATCCTTCCATCAAGTACAGTATCTTCTCGGTCTTCGCTGTTCAAAATGATTAAAATTGTACATAATTCAATAACTCATTCAAAATGAGCTCTTACTGGTTCATTATTTAATTTTAACATACAGTAACATCAATTGAATTTAAATTCTACAAATTCAAAATGTCTTTTTAAATGCCACATTTTTGTGTTATTAGATACTACTGTATATATAATCTTTTATTTGATTGAACTGACAACTAAAGAATGAAAATTATGCTTCTAAGAGAAATTTATTTTGCAGTGGGCAGCTTTGAGTAACCTATAGAGGGTTTATCTCGAATAGTAAATGAGAGTTATGGTGGCACTAATATTTATGCAACAGCAAAACCACTCTTGAGATATTGAGATTTGACTTGGAATTGAATAGTACTTTCAATAATAATTCAATCCAAATGTATTTATTATATGTCCACCCTTGTGTATAATTAAAAAAGAATTTTATTTTAAATATTTAACACAAATGTCTGCAGTTAGTTATGTTGTTAGCACAATGCATATTGTTCTTAAAGGACTTTCTAGATGCTTTATAATAATATGTTCAGCATATTCTTAAGTGAGTGTTTCCATTGTCTCCATTGACTGTACATTCACAACAATGATAAAAAGATAAAAATGTTTTTATGCAAACTTACAGTACAATATAAAAAGCTTATAGAAATCCATAAGGCCAGTATCCTGTTGGGTTTTCAGAATATACTGTAGGATTACTGTCTCTTAATTGGTTGTTAATGTGCTAAAGTAGTGTTTACTTTATAGGTTAACTTGTTATTACACGTATCCCTCCATTTCATAGCTGTTTCCTCGAGTTCAAGATGCAGCAGTAGCAGAGCATTAACCAAGAAGGGGAACAATAAGATCACCACTCACATCAGGTAGTTTCTCACTTCATCGAAGGTATTTTCCTTGTTTGATCCTGAACTATGCAATCTCTAGGAAGGGATTGGGAACTTTAGGTATAGTCAATGCAGAGCTACATAGGAACAGATACATCAGTGAAACAATCCTGGGCATAGGACACTGAGACATCAGTCCTAAAATTTGTATTGGATGGCTGCAAACCTCCAGGCAGACATTGCAAGAAATTGTCAAGCTGTACATAGTCTATTTGTTCTGAGCTTAGATAATCAAAACTAGCTGATATCATCCAGTAACTGAAATTCTTGAAGAATTATACAAAGCATTAATGTTATACTGTAATTATGCCTGACTAGTATTACTGTGGAGCCATATAAACTCAGTTTGATTCAATTAATACAGTATATCAATCATTTTTCTTGATTTCCTTATTGGTGATTGTGACATATGTTTGTTAAGCCTGGTGTGAAGGGCTGTTGTTGATCTCGTATAAATTCATATTTAAGGAACTCAGAAATCCTCTTTTTGTCAATTAATGCTTTATTAAGCGTTCACTCCCTCAAGTGAATTACAGTTCACAACACTCGCAGGTAATGTGAACAGTTGAAGAAAATGTCCGTGCATCTGTTTCTGCCATTTCTTTCCACTGTCCAGTTTAATCATTGCTTTTGATTTGAAGCAGAGAAAATTGTAGGGTGAAACTAATTCACCCAGGAAGCATTTACATGTGTAATGTTGAAGGGGGAGGATGAAGACCCCAATATACAGTGTGTGTACAGTATATTTACAGTATATACACAGTTATATACAGTAGATTGGTTATTTAATATTACCGTTTCTGACCACAATGAAATAGTGATGGATTGTGGAGAGTGAGATTCAGCTGCCCCGAAAACACAACTGAATTCCAAAGGAAAGTAAATGATTTATGTTGCCATAAGCAAGGTTCCAATTGAGAATAAACCATTTGACCCATCATTCTTTGCTTGCCAGAGGCTCGTCAATTCCAGAATTTCATCCATCTGGTTTTAGAAGGATTCCAGAGATTAATGTTAAAAAGCATGGGTGGATAATTTGTTTTCTACTCCCATACCTCTATCTAAAAAGTGTGCAACTTGGTCAGAGCCAGGATTTGAACCTCCATCAAAGGCATTTCTTCAAGTATGCTTAGTAGTCACTGCTCAAAAACAGTGCCAGTCTGTCCATCTTGGTAGAATGGCCCCAATGAATTTCATCTCTGTCTTGAGTACCGTAATACTGTCCATAATAAGTCTCATTTTAATCTAGGACCTGTCTTGTTTGTCAGTCCAAAATGAGTTTCCTCTTTTTTTTTGACACTTTGGTCCTGCGGTTACATTGTTTAGTGCTTTCGGAGACTCCAGGTAGACTCAAGAAGTAAAAGTGTTTTTTTTTTAAAGTAAATGTACAGTATGCACTATTGCTATGGTCAAGAAATTACAGCTCAGCATGTGAACTATATTATTAGCTGATTGTTTTTGGCATACATCAACTGTATCTACAACATGCAATTGGTTAGGAATTTTGTGGATTGAATGGGCCTGCAGAAAGCAATAATAACATTTTTCTGGATACTCCACTCAAAGTGTTTTACAGGTAATATGGACTATCCTCCACTACCAGTGTGCAGCATCCACCTAAATATTTGAAACACATCTCCACTGTGCAAAGTATAATATTTACAATTCTAAGGACAATCTAAATAATATCTCTAACGGGATATTATTTTCCCTTCATTTCTCATCTCTTTAATATTTTTGTAGTATTCTCTTATTTTGACATTATCAGTTGTTTTTGTCTTCACTGTACATGGCAGTAGTGTGGAGTATAGGTCAGAGCTTGGGACCAGAGAGTCCACTAACTGCCCCAACTGTACAAATTAGTCTTCTGTTGTTTTGAAATGTCTTCCTAAATGAAAAGGTGGTTTTTGTTCACTGACCCAGCAAAGTAAAAGAATAAAAATGGAAACAGTAAGTCACAGAATTCAAGGACTGGTGACAGAAGGTGAAATCTTGTCCAGCAAGTATTCAAAAAAGAATTCATGTTTATCTAAACCACACCATGCTCTTTTCAAGTCCTAATTAAAAATATCCGATATTGTCTTAATGAGTTTTGACTGATGCATTGGCAGTATAACGACTGAATTTTCCAGATGTGGTTTTGAGGTTGATGTGGTCCAGTGTATGGGAAGCTGTTTTCCGAAATCTTCTTCCTTAAAAAAAAAAAATTAATTTCCTTAGTTTCTACTTTAGCTTCTGTAGAAGAATACCACAGTTTTTAAAAGCTAAAGTTACTTTTAAATTACTTTATAAACAGCCTTAAGATATCATTGTTGCTTCCATAACTACCTGTGCAGTTTCTTTTATTTGATCTGACAAAAAGGCACCAACTGCTTACTGTGTATTAACTTGTCCCTTAATCAAAGCAAAATGTGAACAAAAAATCTGACTGTGCCAGAACACTCTGACATTATTAACTCTAAGTTAAGACTCCAGGACCTGTTCTGGGAGACAACTGTGATAGTGAATTATTAGATATCTGACTTCTAGAACATCCTTTGCCTTTGAGGGCAGTTTCCTGAGATTTTAAATGTTTTTTTTCATTTAATCAAATTACAGTAAGTTGAATATTTCATTGGATGCTTTATCATTTTTTTTCTAAAGTGAAACATCTTGACATATTGTTTAATAAGTCACTAGGGCTGCCTATCTAGTGTTCCATGGCTGTATTTGTTTTTTTGTTTAGAAAAGGAGACCACAATGAATAAAAATAAAAACTGCAAATCGTTTAATACAGCTTGTTGTCTGCTCTGTTTCTCTTAAGTTTACTTAACTTTCATCAGTGGTTTGTGGTTATAAGAATTGGAAAGAATAAGTGTACTATCTCAAGCAGCACAAAAAATGCATGAGCCCTACTCCAAATTTTAGTAATAAAAAATGAGTGGATAGAAACAGGCATGTTAAATTTTCAAATTAAGATATTATAAGTATATGCAGTATACAGTACAGTAAGTATTTAAGTATTATACAGGTTTCACACCCATGTCGTACTTCGTATACAGTACTAGACCATTCTCAATCAAATTGCAGTACAATTCTTTGTATGTTTGCAGTAATGGAATTGAAAAGAATGTGATATTTCATTGTCCTTGTCTTTGGGTATTTCAGGTTTTCTTAAAATACAAAGTTAAATTCACTACAAAACAGGCCACTTTCACCATAACACTTTTGCCTTAGTTTTTTTTTGACAGAAAAATGAGTTTACTCCACACTAACTCTTTCCCTTCATTTATTGTTATTTTATTACCTTTAAAAGGACAAATGCATAACGTAATCAAAATTGTAATTTTCAAGAGAAAATTAATAGAAGAATTCCAGTAGGCTGCATGTCTAAGACTTTTTATGAAAGTCTTGGAATCAAGTCAAAGTTCATTATCTAAATCTGTTAGAGTAAGTTTGAATTTCTGAAGTTGATGCTTGGGAATAGAGCAATTTATTGACTTCAAGGTAAGCTCATTTATATCTTGTGTATGTGACATTATTTTTTGTTTTTTCCAGTTGAGGAGAAATCAGTCAAACTGTTGGATTACCTCATTAGAGCCAGGCATCCAATGGGATTATCAATCCATTCTCACTAGACAGAAAATGATACATTTTGGATACATTGCAATATTTTACTCTACAGAATTCCAATTACTAATACAACTTCTTCCTTTACCACAAAAGACAGTATACAGTGAAACAGAAAGCTAGATAACAGTCAGTATGCATATACCTTTTTTAAATGGATACACTCCTCTAACTTTCTACAAAATTAATGAGGTAGATTTAGAGTATTTTGTTAATGGGTGTTGACAAAGGCTAATTGCTAATCGTGTAGTATTTTAATTTAAAAACAAGTGAATGTTGATTTTAATTAAAAATGAATGATATCAAGAACATCTATATTATACAATGTATGAGGTACACATTTAAATTAATTTTGATCCACTTGTCTAATTATAAATTGGAAATTAAAGCCTCACCCTTGAAAAGTGAGATTCATTACAATCTGCAATGACTTTGCTATCTGAGTCTCTCAATTTGTCAAGGACTGATCCTATAATGACTCGTAGACTCCTATAATATAATATCGTGGCCTCATAAGTGAATAATCCTATAAAATCGTGATTGTTTGAAAAAAGTACTGTGTAATTACATTTTTTGTTAAGTTCTGAGCAAAAAAAGCACTGGGATCAAAAGAGATTAAAAGAGACACTTCAATATTTTTTCCATTATCAGACAGTTAAAAGTCCTCACTTCATATGTTGCCAGAAACACTTACACGTGGATGACATTAATGTAATGGAGTTCAGTGTTCCAGTGAATACTCACAGCCACGATTCCGACTGCTATTGATTAAACTGTTGATTGATATTTTAATTACAATCTTTTTTTGGTTTAAACCTCTAGGTGAATGCATCCATGAAGATCCCATGCAGCAGAATTAATGCATCTAATTCCTTGAGGTTCTTCAGCACTAGTAAGTGTCCAGAGGCTCAGACTGTTTCTTTCATAAGTGCAGTGCCACATCGTGGACAGGCAATTATTCCAGCAAGAAAATTCAATTAGAAACTAGAGGGACTGCCAAAAAGTAATGAGAAGCAGACTTTCCTAGTTCCAGCTCTGTTTTTCATGCAATTCAGGTGAATTTTTATCTATTCTGGTTATTGAAAGAAAAAAAGCTTAGTTTTATTTGACCTTCTGTGGTTTTTGTTTTAAATATGAATTAACGTTTTATACAAAACAATGTTGCTTAATGTGTATTCTATAAAACTTAGGTATCATTTGATAAAGATATTTTGATGTTGCTGTTGCTCTTTTTCTAATGTCTGTGCAACAGGGTTGGTCATGAACTGACATAGTATAGCAGATCATATAAAGGTCATTCTTAAATTGTTAATTCATTTTGAAGTAATCTTTATGCTTATTAGTTTAATAAATCCAAGTGCTTAGAAAGTGATTTATGTTTGGTGATCAGAAACACATCTTTTATCTAAGATATTAAGCCATTATCCTGTTTACGTGGTTGCTAAATATTTCACTGTTTGAAAGATGATAAGGGGTGTTCACTGTGGTTTCTTAATGGACATCACTTTGAGTTTGCATAGTCTGAGCTCTCAAAAGTTCCACCTTATTTCAACTGATGAAGCAATCGCTCAGTTCTCCTTCATTTGTGTCACCTACAGTAGGTGGTTGGTACACTTCAGAGTTAGATGGAATGGGTTTCTTCCTATATTTGAAACTCTTTGGGATTCCCTTGGAATAACAGACATCGTTTCAAAACTATAGAATACATGGACATGAGTAAAACATGTGAAGTAGTTACCATACTTACTAACTGCCATATTTTCTTTTTTAAAATGTTTACTGAGTCAGTAAAAAGCAATATACTGTAGTTATTGTTGTAGTTGAAAACGGAAAACATATGTAAAGTTAGTCAGGACAGCAGGGTAAAGCCACAAAATTAAGACCATGTGTGAAATTACCTTATTCCTTAGCAATTCCACAGGTTATTTTTTTCTCATGTCTTACCTTTAATTAAAACAAACCTATGCGTCCTCTTACAGTTTGTCATACTGATGAAGTATTTCTCAACTTGAAAATTGTTAAAATCCTGCTGTTCTGTAGAATTATATTTTTTTCTGGAGGACAAGAAACCTCAGGGTGTATAATTACTTCAGGAATCCAACTAAGGAAACCTCTAGGTGTTCCACTGCTTCAGCACATGGAAACATAATAATTAAAAGTATCTATTATTGTTAAAATCATTTGCATAAATCAGAAATGTAAACAAGGTAAATAGACGCCGTACAGTATATATCAGATATATTTACATGTCTCATTGTGCTTTATAGGTTGTGGAACAGTGGCATGGAATGTAATGCTACTTTCATAGAAATGTTGGGTCCTTAGTTTGTTTTTGGACTAACATGCTTTCTGTGTGGTGTTTGCACTGGTCTTCCCATGTACATGTGGGATTGTTGCAGGTACTTCTGTTTCCTTCCACCTCCCAAATACACGCTGATTAGGTTATTCGTCATATCTAACTCTTACATACAGTAAGCGGGTTTGCGTCTGTATGAGATTTGTATTTTGTCCAGGGTGCATCACCCTGTTTCTTCCAGGACTCGCCAGTATTTAGCAGCTTTCTGATGTGAACGGATCATGAATAACTTCTGTATACTGCATGTGCTTTCTAATGAGTGATGTTTAAGATTTTACCTCTAGTGTAATTAACAGACCGTTGCTAAACTCAGGCATTTACCAGGTTGGTTAACTATGCAAATTTCAGCACCTCCTTGTCAGCTGGACAACAATAATTGACGTTTTAGAGAGTCCTTAGTCTGTTATATTTGGGAATACACATACAGTACAAGTACTGTAAATTGGGAGTACAGAAGTGTAGAGGTGGTCATATTCTGTAATTGTGAGTGTGTTGCCCCTAAAGTTTAGTCCAGAAATTAATGGCTTTGTTAAAATTAAATTTTAAAACAATATATGTAATGTTTATATGTCATAATCTAGTACTATGAATGATTTAACCTCATCTTCATAGGATCTTACAATAAGAATTCAAAAAGCCAGCGTCATAACAAATAAAAATACACACAGAGAAAATACAAGGACTTAAGATACTGAAATTGTGGAATACAATTTCTTCTACTAAAATAAGCTATGAACAGTCCATGGGCTGGTTCTTACAACTATCAGAAAGAACCTTAGGCTATGTTGATTTTTCAAAAAATTTGTATTAATGCATCTCAAATACCTTGTATTCTCACATGTTTTAAAGAGGTTACACTCAATAAGGGGATTAATAGCTAAGACCCAGATAAATTTATCAACAATTTCAAATTAGGTGGGTTTTAAAAAAACTTTTTAGATAGGCGCACGGACATTCTTATAACAGGTCATCAGAGTGACCCAATCTACTAACAGGAATTGCCATTTAAATGCTTTTTCTTCCATGTTTGGCTCAGTGCTGGAGAATGGAAGAAAGCGGTATTAGCACATACAGTATGGTAGGAGTCTGATTGCCTACGAAGAAAAAAAAGCACCAAAAAACAAAAACCTCTCCATGTCCTAAAAGACTTGCATAAAGCCTAGAAAACGGCACCTTCTACATATCTTATTAAAAATTAGTTGACAGTAGGATGTTTGAGGTGTCTATTCCTATTCTGTTCTGTAATGGAAATATCATCATATGTTTGCTGAAAAAAACATTCTGAAGCTTAATAGTGTAAGATGAAACAATTCTTCCACCTGCATATCAAACTGTGGTGTTAATTGGATGAAACACTGAATACCACCGTGCTCCAGGCAGTGTAGTACAAATGATTAGAAAAGGTTGATTGACAAGTTTCTTCCAGATTGTCAAATCTTCATGCATGAATCTGGCAAGAACATTTCAGTTGTTTCACACACGTCCTTCATTATGTAGGATTCTGCTGCAGAAGCTGCATTTCCTGTATCTGTTGTATATTTATTGCTAGCTAATTTACCATTGTGAAAATAATGTGCATTGATAGTGCAATGGATGCAATGACATTGTAACATGAAGCAGCAATGAGGCTAAAGTTAAGTCCCTTTCGGAAGCACTGTGGATAAGAAAAACAATGGAATGTCATCAAAAACTTTCGGGTAAAGTAAGAATTCGGTTGCTTTTCTGTCGCTGCTCCAGTGTTGTGGAACAACCTTTTTGAGACTTGATGAGAGAACGTCTTAAATTCTCTTCAAATTTAAATGTAAAACTTTTTCCAAGGTCTTCTTGCCTATGGTCAATCTGAAAAAATCCTTTTCATTATTCATGATGTACAGCGTCCTTGAGTTTGGAAAGGTGCTATGTAAATAAGAATATTATTACTAGTCCTAATAATAATAATATGAATTCCATAATTTTCAGTCCTAAGAGTCCTAAATACAGATAGCAAAGACTTTGCTTTGAAAAAAATTATGGCTGACAGAGAATAGTGGTATTCAGACACTATCCAAAAACATAACACTGTTCACCCAAAAAAAATTGTACTGTATGATCAGCACGATACAAAGTGACGTGTGCAATGTATTGTAAACGGTCACATTTTTGAAGGTTCTAGATGTCTAAAAAAAAAAACTGATCAGCCATGTTACTGAAGCACGTTTGAGATATTTCAGGGAATTAATGAGCTCACTGACTAAGTTTGTAGGAGGAGTGCATTTTCTAGTTAAAAATGCATGTTGACTGTGTCAAGGGGTTCAGATTGCAAACCAAAGCTTAAGTAGGAGGAATTTCCAAGGAAACTCTCCTTGAACTTGTTCAGGAAAGGTTGTCATAGTCTTTAAAAATCCTCTTAAGAAAAATATTCTCTATATACACAGCTGCTTGGTTCATTAAATATAAGTAGCTTACCCATAACTGATGACATTGAAATTGTCATAACATTTGTGTCACAAATATATTAACATGGCATCTGTGATAAGTAATGAATAATGGTGTAGCCTGATTTGCTAAATAGCTTGTTTTGTCAATAGCTTATATGATGTGTGTGTCGGTATTGTCAGTAGAAAACATTCCAATTAGTTTATCAGCAATTTACCGTTGTGAGCAGCTCTTGTTTCCTCAACTAATGAGTGAATAAATAAACACCTTGCTAAAGAGCTTTGCGACCAAGCACTCATATTTCATGAAGTCGCTAATCACATGAAAAAACCTTTGGTATTCCATCCATCATCACATCCTTAGCTGCAAGCATCTCTAAATTCACCCCAGTAAATGGAGAACAGATATTTCCAAAGCTAATGAAAGTGTTGGTTTGACTAGGCTGACAATTAAAACTCAAAAGAAACTGCTTTGGTGGTAATGGGGTAAGAGAGTTCCTTGTAACACTATCTGCAACACAAATTTTACTTAGACTCATATGTGAATGATCTTTCATGCAGACACTATTCAAATTAGGAACTCTTTGCTTAGATTGAATAGAAGTAGCACTTAAAAAAAGAGTAAATTAAGTCTGCAGAAATAATGAGCCAGCTGAGATAGTGCTTTTTTGAGTAAATAAAACATTCACCCTCTGGACCTTTCTAACAATCAGTGTAGGAGGACACTGTTGTGAAAACCATAAAACACATAGCCACAACTGTGAGGTTTATTTGACTGTCGGTGAAAATGTGGCATGCAGTCCTATTATACTTGCCATCTGGAATGTAAAATTACCCATAGGACTGGCATGTGTTTTTTAAGGCAGGCACACGCTGACTTTTTCCCTTCATTTGCTAAACAAATGAGGTCACTTCAGGAAACAAGCATTTATTTAAAACTGCAAGGATATGTCACCCTTGTCAAATGCTATTGTATCTGTTTCATTAAAAAAGAAGCTCTGCACTGGCATCTTCAATAAAACATATGTTCGGTGAAACTCTATCAAATAAAAATAATAAATAAAAGTTTTTTTTCTCATTTCTAATACAGAAGACATTAACCTGACAGGCTCCTTTAATATAAGGCCCATGGTATTTGTAAAGTAGACAGACATTGAAAACACTCTTCTCCTCTCAAGAATAAGGAATGTTGATTTAAATAAACTCTTGAGAGACCTAAACCCTGCAATCTAGATTGTCTGGGTTCTTGTTTTTACATTTTACAAGGAAGTGTAACCATATTGAAGGAAACTGATTTTGCTCATTTAAATGTCTTGTGATTTGCCTTACTTTAAAATGTGAAGAAGTGAATAACTTTTTGTTTTATTAATGATGATGACCTACAGTATACCTAAGCAAAGGCAAATAAAGATTTTAGGGATTAAGAGAATTCAGGGTATGCGGAAACATACTACAAGGGTATTTGAAGTCCAAGTTAAAAGTGTGAAGATAGATATTGTATGAGGCTAAGATAAAATACTGAAATTACACCTATTGTAGTTATTCCCTTACTATTAATGAATGTCTGTTCAAACAGGAAAGGGGCTTAATGGCATTGCAAGATGGAACAGAATTTTCTTAGTCCATGAGGTTAATGGGAGGGAAATGGGGGATGGACTAATCCATTCACCCAATTGCTTTTGTTTTTCAGACAGACCATTAGAATTTGTCCATGGCTCTTCCTTGGGTTCTGAAATTACACTCTAATTGCCGTCTGTGTAAGGATTGCTGGCTTTAAAGAATGTCTATTTTGCTCAAAGTGAATTGTTTTCAGACGTTTTTTGTGATGTCATCTGAGGTTAGGTATTACCAATAAATATATTCTACCAAGTGATTTTATAATGCAAAAACCTCAGACAAACTTGTATTTAGATGTTTAAAACTGGAGCATGATATACAGCTGTTTTTCAAGTATATTTTGAACAACATTACTGGTAGGAGTGCAGTAACGAAGAAGCTAAGATTATAATAACCCCATACTCTTGAGGCAGTACATCAATCATTCTTGTATATAAGAGTCTTAGTATCTGGACAAAGTAGGTAAATATATACTGTAATTTAAAATGAGATCCTCAAATGTTAACTGAAAAAAATAAAACTAAACCTTATAAACAACTCAAATATTCTGAAAGTCAAGGCTGCAAAGAACCTACTTATAATTTGTGTTGATGAAGCCACAAATGTGCCAGAGAATGTATTCTGTGCCTGATTGAAAACATTCAAAGCAATCCCAAGAATCATTTATAGCAATATAAAGGGATGGCCAGCTCTTGTGAATGTAGTGATGCAAGAATTCCCTGATCTAGCCAGAGGCAGTGCATAATTCATGGTTATTTTAGAAGAATAAGTGCTTCAATTTACAGTTCATATTTCTACTTTCAATACAACTGCCTGATGGCTGTCCAGAGAAAGGAGTTTTGACATGCTTTCACCTGAAAGCAGTTAACCGATGATAACCTGTTTCTTTCCAAGGAGTATTGTAATAATAGACTGCTCAGGCTTGCACTTTCTATCCTTTTTATTCCTTTTATGGATTATGAATTAACTTGGGAAGCAGAAGAATCATTCTATTCAAACAGGAGGTAAAACTGCAAGGAGAATTTATCTACAATCCCTTACACTGCAACAATGGTTTAACTGATTAATGAAGGGTAATGAGGGACATTTATTTTCTTTTATTTTTTTGTTCTCACTTATTTAGTTGACATTCCCTTTTCTATAGCATGAGAAGCAAATCAATCAATTGTGTAAAGGTAAGTTATAAAAATCTGTGTTATATTAATGAATATCTGTTTTACTCAGAAGCTGGAAATGGCTTAGATTGCTTAACGTTTCATAGAATATGCTACAGTTATGCTCCTGTAGGTTGAATTAGATTTTATTGGTTGAATTTGCCACCTTCATGCTGTTACAGAATTAGGTTTCAGATAATGAGAAACAAAATTTGCAGAAAGCACTATATTTTAAACTCTTCATCACAATACATTCAAAGCCTAATTTATACAAGATAATGCTGCCATCAGTTAATTGAGCAGAACTGTGATTTAAGCACAGGTAACTTGATCTCTTTTTCAGTAAAGCTTACTGCTGATGGTAACCTAAATTTGTAACCACAAATGGAATTTTGTAAGGGTAATATCTGTTTTAAGAACATCTATTATGATAGGCCTAATGTTCCATTGTTTAGACAAAGCAAACTTGTGTGCCATGCTTTCTCTGAGAGTAAAGTTAAGTAATTATAGAAAAATTGCATACATTCTCAATTTTGAAAAAAATTCATTAATTGAATAACATCCAATTAATTACGTGCTAAAATAGATCTTAAAAAGCGGTGTCTGTCATTCATGACATCTGATGATCTTGACAGGAAGGAACTCATGATTAATGTTGATGACATCCTTATTTTAATTATTCTGTTGCTTTTTCATGTGTTTTTTTTGTTCATTCTTTTTAGCCTTGGATTTTTCAAGTCGGAGATCCATAAAATATAAAGGAGCGATGCTTCCCAGTGGAATAAAACTGATATTTTTGCTAGGAGTGCTCTGACATTTGATATGTTTTACAGTATGTGTTTTAAAAGCCACAGTGGTTCCACCTGTAATTTAAATTCGACGTTGGATTTTTAACAGTTGCAACGCCACTCTTGGCTGAAGAAACGTGACAGGCAGAGCAGAGATTTATTACATCCAGCATTTCCGCAGAGCTGGCCATTCGTTTCCGGTGTCTCTGAGGATGGGGGCTGATGGATGATGCTTCATGCACAAGGGCTGGGTTTTTGTTGCTCTCAGCAGCTTTTGCATAGTCATGAAGGCACTGACAGAGAACGATGCAGAGGAATAAAACCTGGTGTGAGAAGCCAAAAAAACAAAACAAAAAAAAAATTCAGAGAGCTGCAAGGTGAAAGTTATCTTTTCCCTCGTCGGCTGAAGCATAAGTGAAAACCAATGCATTGGAGGGAATGCTTCTCTGCTTGCTTCCTTCCACTTTTCCTCAAAAGGAAAGTAGAAGTGTTTTTTATTTGGAATCCAGCTGTCGTGGACTGCCAAAGATCCAAAATATGCCAAGTTTTTCAGGGAAAGACAAAACACTGAGCGGTTTAATTGAGAAAACCTAAATTAGTTGTAATCTCTTGTATTCCATCCATGTCTTACACTCATGCAGCTGTGTGAGACACTGGCATGGAATCAATGCTGATTTTCACCCCAGAGACAATAGCAGCATCAGCTCCAAGACTTGGCAATATACCCTGTACCTTTATCTCTGTGACTCACAGCCCCCTACTCTCCTGTAGTAAAGAAATAACATCACTGTAGCAGCACTAAGTGGCTTTGCAATGACAACAAAAGATAGTAAATATGGTTTGTGCAAGGAGACAAAATGCATACAGTAGAATGTGATCACCTTTATTTAAAAATAATAAATTATAGTAATAATCATTGAAGAGTAGATATTTGGATTCCCTGACTTGGTAAGGAGAGTGGCAATTCAGTTTCCTGGACATTTGCTTCCTTGAAGTAAAGTCACTTTATCCTTTTCATTCTTATCACCTATAAAGTGATGAATATACAGTAGGCAAATTCCTCAACTCACGCTTAGGAAAAAAAATACTTTGATACACCCTGGAGACTTGTGGTAAGTGTGACTAGGTCTGTTTTGGAAACTGATGCCTTCTTATTATAGTATAATATAAAGTACTGCTGCTCAGTCACTTGCCAACATTCTTGTCTGTCAGTGCTGCTGGCTTTAGCTGGTCCTGTTCTTATCGAACTGGCAGACAGCTCTTTGTTTCCCTTGGTGAACTGTACAGCGTGTTAAACAAACACGAAAGCTTGAATCCCAACACCACATTTATGGTTATGGGGGACTTTAACTGTTGCAACCTCGGGAAAGTTTTGCTGAAAAATATTTTACCAGCACGTTGCCATGGTGACCAGAGGCTATAACACCCTCGACCACAGTTGCCCGACCATTGAAGGGGCGTATCACGCCGTGCTCCGTCCACACTGTGGGGAAATCAGACCACACTTCCATCTTGCTTTCATATTGTAACTGTATATTCACCCTGGCCACAATCTGTTTTCACCTCTGGGTTCTGGTAGGAGGTATCGCAGTATCAGAACACTGACCAATAGATTCAAAAACAGTTTCTTCCCCCAAGCAGTCCGCAAATTAGGACCTGCACTTTAAGGTACTGCAACGTTTGCACGACGTCTGCTTGGCTGTATTATAATGTCTTTAATCTACGTTTATTATCCATGTCTGTTTGTCATTTGTGCCTATTTTTTTTCTCTAATGTTACTGGGTGCAGCTGAATGCGTAAGCATTCCAATACACTTGTTGTATATGACCAATATAGAAATCCTGATTCCTGGGTCTCAAAATCCCCCATGGCCTCAGTCAATTATAGTGTAACACAGGGCTCGTTCTTGGGCCCATTACGTTTTATTATTTATACAGGTACAGTATGCTTAATCTTATTCAGATTGTAGAAATATTACAGTACCTGCATTAGGTAATTTTCATCAATGTCTGACGATGAGTGCTTAATTCATGCATTTATAACGCCAAGAGTTAAGTACTGAATTATTATTAATAGAAGTAGTATGTAGTAATACTGTAACAAGACAAATATTTTCTATCTTGTAGACACAACCCATGCTATTGAAAATGAATTTAGTTAGGGATATTATCCACTGTGGCCATTGATGATGCTTAAATCTAAAAAGACTTCTATCTGTTTAACTGGGCATTTAACTGGAGAATTCTGAGAAAAGTACTGTACCTGGATATACAGTAGCAGCAGTGTCTTCCCAGTATTGTATTGTACATTGTTTTTCTAGTTATAGGTTCAGACCTTACGAATGCCTTTTTAAACCTTTATTTATGCAAATTAAATGTCAAGCAATTCTTTTATAATTCCAAGTTGGAGAGTATCCATTTAATGTACAGTATAAAGCAGGACATTTACAGTATTGGAGCCATTTGAATGAACCAGTAAGCCATTTTTCTGCTTTTTTAAAAACTTAATTAGTGAATTACAGACAAGTGTTCCTAAACTTTAGAAATAAGTGACCTACAACACTCACTGAATGTGGGCTCTCTGAGAGGACCAGAGGTAAAGACCCCTATTCTGAATAATGCAACAAAAGAACCTTCTTTAATTTTGTTCAGTTGGAAAAAGAACAAAAAATGATTTTATAGAGTTTAATCTCAGTGGAGCTAGAAAAATGAAAACAGCCTGACTTTTTCAGCAATATTCAATGATTGGGAAAATTTAATTTTCTCAAGATCCGGTGGAATTTATTATTATTTTTAATTAATTTTGAAGTAGAACACAAGTAATTAAAAAGCCAACTGGTTCAGGTCCCTTTAGATAAGAGCATTTGATTTGCATGATATTCCCATGCAGGGTAATAGTGGTAGGACTGGGACTAAGGGAATGCAAAGCATAAATTGCAAAATATAAATGTAATCAAGTCCACTTTATATTCTGGTACAGTGATTAACCTTTAAAATGCTAAGCAACACACTTTTAGCCAGTATTGTCAAAAAAGACAGACTCTGTTCTGTCTTATGTTCCAGAAGTGTTCTTAATGACTAATTATAGTTAACACAAAAAATTAACTAATTAAAGTACTGTTTTTGTTTTCACATCTTAAATTAATATATTTTCAGATATTTATAATAGTTAAAGTAATGTGAAAACACTCTCTATTTAAGTTGAAGACATCAATATATTTTTAATTAACCAAGTAATTAGTTAAATTAATAAAACAGAGCTTACCTAGAAGAAAACAAGAAGGTACTTTGCTGTCCATAAACTGTGGGGAAACAAAGGATTCTGCTCTGGTTAACCAGAGAGAAGGAATAAAAAATCTACCCTATGCTAGATGGGTAAAATAAATTTCTCCCATTCTTATGAGTAGAACTAGACAGCTGATTAATTAGATGGGAAGGCTCTTAACTTGTGGCCTGATTTTTGCAAGACAACAAGTACAGTACCTGTAGGAGGTATATTATTCATGTTTTCTTAAAGGGCTTAAACTTTTGCTCCAATCCCCACAAAAATTGGATTTCATCACTGGTTATTACATTGTCTCAGGTCTGATGCGATTTTAAATATATTATGCTGCTCTTATAAAGCCTATTGTTAAGACATCTGTAGTGCTCACATCATCATCTCTGCTCTGTGTATATCTTTTTGAATGAGTGATGGTATAATATGTTAAACAATTTAATAGCTGCAAGCGTCTCTAAATTTGCCCGTGTAAATTAGGAATAGATATTTCCAAAGCTAATGAAAGTGTTTTTTTGTGTGGTACCCAGTTAAGAAAGAATTTGCTCTTTGCAGTATACATTTTATTTAAATCCTCAATCATCCTTTCCCAGGATGCTCATCACTGCCAACATGTTTAGGCACTGTGAGTGAGTGTGGTGCTGTAGGGTCAGGCAGATAGCTTCTGCAGACATTTGATACCTGATCAATTGGAGGAAAACAGGAAACTCAGACTTAAGAGATGTGCTGCTTTCTAGACTATAGACCATATGCCCTGTTATGTACCGCACCAGTAATAAAAAGGAAGTAAATGGCCAATAATCTGGTCACTAAGGAATGTGTTGTTTGAAGTAGTTGAGGAAAAAGAGCCAGTAAGAAGCTGAGCTAACCAGAATTATTTAAGAAGGTTAAAGTGAAGACTTTAGCTAGAGGATTCCAAGTGGTAGTTTTGTATCTCTCCCCCCTTTTATTGTAAATAAAGATCACTATTTTAGCATATACTGTAGATGTTTAGGTGTTTCTGTTTCCTGAGACATACCTGTTTAATATTCTGCTACTGTACCATATTGCTTTTCCACATTCTTGTAACAGCACATACTGTATATAGACCAACACAGAATACTAGGGTTTACTTGCCCTAGTATATGACATTGAGTGAGTGTGCACAAGGAGAACCAAATGCCTGAGCTGTACACATCATTTATTCAAGAACATGAGCTGGTTTTGACGAGAAGTGTAGAAACTAATTCTTTAGAACAGTGCTTATGCAATCATTTCCCAATTTATTCCATAAGACATGTCTATTATTCAATCAAGTTAATTTGAAGGAAAATGAGAAATGGTAGAAAATTAAACAGAAATTCTTAAGGCAATGCAAAAAATCCAAAAACATAAGAATGTTAATTTCTCTTCTTGCCAGTTGAATAAGGTGTTTTTTTTTGCACAAAGTGTGGTTACTTTTGTGTAAGAAACTGTTTTTGTTTGTTTTTTTAACATGATTACCCAGCTTTAAATCAAGCATAAAACTAACACCTTGAAAATTAAGGTTTTATTCTATTAAGGTTTATATTATATCAGCTAACCCTGTTCTGTATTTCTGTAGCAGCCTGTGTGCTGTACATAATAAAATGTATTTAGGCGCTTAACAATGTCAACAGAAGCAATTTAAGACTATCCATAAGTTTTAGCAATGAAGAAAGTCTTTAGACGTTTTGTTGGTGATAACTTTGAGACAGAATCCTAGTGGATAGGGGCACCCTGAGTATCAATGGAACACTCTGAATCAGAACACTCATTAATACTGTATATAACTATATACATTAATTTCACAGAAAATACATCAATTTAGCACTACAAAGGAATGTTCACTTACTGCAAATAACATTTCTGTGGGGAGACATTTTAGAAAATAAAAAAAAATGTTTGGATGTCTTTTTCAGGAAGATTAGTATTCTTCCTGGTCTGTGTTAGAGCTACGTCACACTATGATCTCCAAGTGACAGGTCCACCAGGGTTACTTTACAGACCATTTATAAAACTCATACCTTTTTGTCATGTTGCCAGCAGTTTGTTCCTGAAAAAAGGTTTTGTGAAAAATGTAAGTTGTCGTGCTGTCAGAACCTCTTAACATTACTATTCAGTTTCCAGCTCTATCAATATTCTGAACCTACACTTTTACAGCACACATGCCCTTGTTCTGTAGCTTGTTCTTGGCTATAGTATTGCCAAGGTTATACCCACAGAGTTCACTCAGTGGTTCAACAGTTCATACTTCCCAGGAATTCAAAATAATCTGTAGGTTATGCCAAAGTAGCTCGCAAAAAATAACCACTGTCTGGGATTGTTGATCAGACTTTTATGTCAATTGATCTCTGAATGACTTAATTTAGGATGTAAAAATCTTAGATTAAAATTGTTTAATGGAATGTTTCCAGTTTTTTTAAAAAAGATGTTCATCAGTCTATATACTGTAGCTCTCTTGGTAAGCTGATTTTCACTAATGTTTAAAAGCTGAGTCTGTTGTGATTTAATCCTAGCCATTTTCTGGTTATCAGAAAGTCAATAGTTTTCCATGAAGGTTTTTTACAATGGGCAAATATTTTAGATTTTTTTAGTTCAGATATTGAGGAAAATGGATTTTAATGATAAATTATGTATTTTATGTTTGGAATGACATAAATTTCCTGTCCAGTAGGCCAACAGGTGATTTGTGATAACAAAGCAAACTTTTTTTAACATTTTATCAGACACTGCCCACAAAAAATTGTTAATCTCTTATTCTCAAAGCAAAGACAGAATTGTACATATTGTACTTCAGGACTTCATAAAACAACGGGATTTTCCTGTTTTGATTACAGTTTCACTAAATTAAGAGAAAATTTTAAATTAAAAATAATGTATAAAGAATTATTTTTCAGGATCTTTATATTGTAGTTAGAACAATAAATTGTTTTGTATTTCTATACCACTGTGATGCATAATGAAGCCTAATGAGAAAAAATAATCTGTTTTAGTGGATAACACTGTAGGTTTCTTCTGATTTGCATTAAAAAGCAGAGTTAGGAGAAAGAATAATAAACAGCAGTCAGATCCTTTCAATTTGTCAGTCCATTTTGAGTTAAAAAAAAGCATTTGTTCAGGTAAGGGTTTCACAAGATGGATCCAAGTACAGATTTACAGTACCGTATATGCCACAAACTGGGATCAAGAGCATGTACTGCTTCCTCTCATTATGGTATGTGGCACTAGAGGAAGGGACAATTTAAATAGCTAATGAACAACTTTGTCAGCAACTCTTCGGCAGATGCAAGAAATACCTGGCAAAAACCCAACTGAACCCGGGGACAACATGCAAACTCCAAAACAAAACATTCAAGCCTAAAACACAACACTGCAGCACTGTGTGGACTAACTCAATGCCCTCTTCTAAAGTAGCAGTTGACAAACTTAATTATCTCATCAGATCAGTGTTGCTGTCTGTATCCATTGTTCCACTTAACAGCAAATTCAGCCAATTTAAGCTTACTGCACTTATTTTTGCCACCCAATTTGCTCTCCTTTTTGCCTTTCACAGCCAAGGTTTCAAGGTGGTAGTTGAATCTTTTTTCATTATATGCTACTAAGGTGATTAGTAAAATTGATTAATGGTTGTGGCCCTATGTCCAAAAAAAGAAGACAAATGAAAATTACTTTTGTGTTGATGTCTTCTGGGCTTCATGTTCAACATTGAAAGAAAAAGCTTTTGAGAATTTAAACAAATAGCAATATGGTATCTTTTTCAATATTGATGATTTTAAATTGCTTATTCTATAGAACCAGTACGTGCTTGTATTCTTATGGGGAAAGTTTAAAAGTCCAATAATAAATCAAAAACGCACTTTAACTTGGTAAGATGCTGACCAATGGTATTTAATGAAGAATAAAGTTTTATAACCCAGAATATATGTCATTCAGTTTACTCCTTTTGGTTATAATTGGTTGAATCAAGATTTTGGAACCAAATGTCAGGCTTGGTCTTGGTGGACATGTGTGGAGCAAGCTAGCGTGCACTCACTAGTCAGTCTATACCAGAAACGTGTTCTGACAGGACACCTGTATCACCTGTGGGCAATTTACTCCCATGCCCACCTCAGGTGGTGCAGGATATTTAAGGTCTGCTTTCACGATACTCAGTGCTCTGATGCACCTGGCTTATGGCTCTATGACTATGACTCTACTCATATTCCCCCTGTATTCCTAGTTCTCTCTGTTGTGCTGTGTCTGGGAAATTCAACCTTCGCTTTGCTCTGACCAATATGTTTGGATTTGCCCTTTTACATTTTGGGTCTCTGTGTTTCCTGTGCTACAGATTTTGCCTGCTCGTCTTGACTACTGTTCTAGAATCCCCTTGTGCTTTTGCTGTTTCTCTGTGGTTTTGGACCACATTTACATCTGACCATACATCTAGACTGTGTTTACCTGCATCAAATTCTGCTTGTGTCCCAAGCCTGCTAGTAGACCACAGTACCTGCAGCTTCACTTTTTTTATTTTGATCTTGTCATACTGTACGTGTTGGTTTATCTTTTGACTCGGATCACTGCTTAGTTTCCCATCAAGCAGCAGATATGTGCCTTCATCAAGATTTTTAAAACCAAAACAGCTCTGGAATTTAAGCTTTTGAGAGTTATTTTACATTTCTTTCTGTCAGTGACTTCAAGTCTAGTTATCACTAGAATATAAAATTGAAACTGTTTAAGAACACCTGTGTGGACAGTTGTGAAAATGAACTGTGTTCATGGACATATCTCCCGAAGAGACTCTTCATTGTGTGCTTCATGTCTCTGATTTTCTTTTTTTTATGGGAGACCAACTGAAACAAATTGTGGTTGCTGGGATGGTACGAATAAGCCAAGTTTAATGGAGAAACTGTTTCTCTGAGCTGTGCTTCCTAGTTTATGCACCTGGTTTGTATTGTTGCTCAAGGGCAATTGAGCAGGCAAATGCAAAACTTAACTATTTAGGTTACACCTATTTTTCATTAAACATCCTTGTGCTTTCTGTCAGGGTGTGGTTAGATTTGAACAGTTTTTACATGCCCTTATTGCAAGCAGCAAAATTACCTGTTGTAACATCTGGAGCCCAACTTCTTTTATTGCACTATTGTAAAGATGGAAGGAGATGCAGTTGATCCATGTTGTTAGCAATCCATTGCAAGGATATTTTGACTGCCAGAACCACTTGCAATAATTTCCAGAGGTGAAGCAGCTTAGCCTTCCATCTCATGATGCACTATATACAGTATGTACCTTTTTGAAAGCTGGAAATAAAATGGGAGAAACCCATTGGAATTCAAGACTTACACTTCAAAAATAGGTTTCCATCAGTATACAGTAACTGTGTTATTATGAAAGAGAGAAAAACTGCCTGAAAACTTCTGACAATGATGCAGATTGGCAGAAACTTAATTTGCAAAGCGTAAGGCTAAAATTAAATTTGCATTTTTGAATTTCAAGTCAAGACCCCTTGACAGCTGCATATCTTCTAAAAGCATTGAAAAGTATCGCTGTTTAACTTTTCAAAATGCAGAAAGGAAAAAGAAACATGGCAATTTACCGTTTGTGTCTATTCTGAAGTTTACTAGGGAGATCTGTTCCTGCTCATGGTTTTTTGAATCAGAGCTGTAGCTGGGGGCTTGAACTTATAAAGATTGAGCATTGAAATTATATTATGCTTGTGCCAATTTCTTTCTCAATTTCCCTGTGGAGGCTGGACTTTAGCCCAGGTAGAAATATTGGTACTGTGCAGAAAATGGACACAATTCTCTTGACAAGTCAGCTGTTAAAATACGTTTTCTAGCCTTGATCTTGCAAAGCTCTAATATATCAGAAATAGATATCTAGACCAATGATTTGAAAAAACATTTTTAGTTATAAACTGAGTCTATTGTGATAGCTATTTTTAACCCTGTTTTGCATAACTACAAACTAAAACTAATAAGTATCAACAATAAATCATAAACAAGGAGTTGGGATGAGTCATAAACTAAAAAGGATGGGAAAAATACTGTATAATCAATTCCTGAGATCAAGAACTAGAATTCTACCAGCCTAACTAAGAATAACATACAGTATAGTGGCACCCCATTGCCAGCATGTATTCGGTTTGCCTTGACAAAAAGATGTTATGTACTCAGGATTTTGAGGTGTACTAAGAAATGTTTTATTTCACAAGAAATAACACCCAAGAGTTTAATGTATCTATTTTTGGGTTTCAGTTCATGGAGTGTTCAGCATAGAACAATTTAGCTTAACTGGCCCCAGCTGTAGGACAATGATGCTGGGACTCCCATGCAGAGCGAGTTGTTAATGCAAAGTGAAGATGGGCTAAAGAAAGGATACCCATTGTTTTTATTTATTTTCTGGATAATATCCATTGTCAGCACAGGAGTGTTTCACTAACCCGAGTGTTCAAGACTTCCTAAACAGTCATAAACATGTATACATTTCCAACGTTTATTCACAATATCTAAAATCTACAGTATGTATTAGTCCTTTCGCCACGATGACTGTATCAGATCAAGCTTAATATTTATTATACATTTACTAATTAAGATGCTGCTTATTTCCAAGGATGTTTTACACAGACACCAATACATACATGCATATACTCGCACCTAGGGCCAGTTTTCACAGAAGCCAATTAACTTACCAGTGTTTGTATTATAAGAGGGAGCTGGAGCACCTGCAGGAAACCCACGTGAGAATGGGAATAACATACAGTACTGCACATACCCTATACAGACCACACCCCAGGTCCAGAAATGAACCCACAGCCCCAGTGCTATTAGGCTGCAATGCACTGTGCCACCATGACAATATCATGTCCCTATTCATGTTTGTCTTATTTTCCAAATGGTTTTGTTTAATTTGAAGCTAAAAGGTTTCCACATTGAGTTGTCATAGCTATGAAATATTGCCAAAGCTAATCATCAATGAGCTAGAGTGTCTGCATGAGCTGTTGTGCATTGAGTTGTTGCTAGGTGAGCTGTTTCAGATCTAATTATTAATATAACTGTAGTATACTGTGTACTGTATAAGGATGTATTTCCCATTCACAGATGACCTTATAAAAACATATATTACATAGTACAATGCAGAATTGTCTAGCAAATAAAATATACTGACACATTAGATAGTGAGGTAAAAATACAGGATTGCAATACTGTATTGAGGAACAGCCAACACAACAGTTCAACCAAAGTTGTCAGCAGTCAGTAAATTATGAGTACAATGCTGGTTGTAATGGTTTATAGGTTGCAAGGCATGAAGTGTTTGACAACCGCTTTCATGTGGCTAGTTCCAGAGGAAGATAACAGAGGAAAAATAGGAAACACAATAAATAGTAAAGCCAGGGAATGGCTCAATAGCTACAGTGGATGAACAACCTGAGTCCCTTTAACCTGTCCTTAGCTTTTAGTGCTCTGTTCCAACTTGAAACATTTTAATTTAAAGAGGGTTAACATACAGCTGATCTAGTATAAGCAGAGGATGCTTTAAAGGGTGCATTTAGGAGTAGGTTATTTTGGCAGCTGACAGACAGTTATTTTTATCGTCATAGGCAGGACAGAACTTGTCCTGATGTACTGTATTTAAATAACAATGATGAAAGCAACCTTGCCTTATACAGTACATGGGTGGCATTATTAACTCTGAGGTCATTGTTATTGCCTGAGAATTGGAAACAAAAGAACATTTTGAAACATTGAATTTTTTTAGTTCAAAACCTTGATCATGCTATGTTACTAAATTTTTGCAATTACAGTTATTATTGCTCCTGTTTATAATTTAACCATTACTTCTGTTGTTGTAAAAGAAAAACATAGGTAAAACATGAAGGCGTATTGAATATATTTGGCTTGGCTGTTTAGAGTACTGCAGATGAGTTTGGCATTTCCTAGGCTTGTTTAAGATGACCTTGAAATGGCAAGTTTTTATGTCCACAAATCTTGAACCTTGGTATAGTGATTACTAATATAAATCCTGTTGTCTTTTTTGGGGTTGAACATCTTATGTGAGTGCTGTGATATCCATTCAGTGCTGAATATATATATATATGTTCATTGCTTGAAGTTCACTTTGGAGTAAAGTATCCTGCAGTTGTGTGCAGTATTACAAATGTAAGTATGTGCATTGATATTCATGAACTGGAGAAAGTGAAATTAATCTAAATATATGGTTTGTTATCAAAATAAAATATTAGCTTTTATTGGTTGTCAAAGCTGATTTCCTCCTCAGATCAATTATTGACTAAAAACCAAAAGAGTTAGTTGGGTCAAACAATTGCCTCTTATTTGTAATCTGACTTATCTTGTTCTTATGGATGTTGAATCGGGTGAGCTGCAAGTGACAATGAACTGTATGGGGGGGGTTTCTTGTTACCTGTATTTATACTAGGCATGTGGAAGAGCTTCATTCTTTCCCCTGAACTTCATTTAAGAACACTAATTATCAAACCAGTACTCGATTATAGCTTTATTATCTGGAGGCTTTGGACTTTCACTAAACACAAATGACCCCCATTAATTATTTTCACAATTAACAAACAGTGCAAACATTTTTACAATGTGCGTTTCCAGAAAAACCAAACACAACCAGCAAAGACTAACAAGTCAGATTATGGCTCAAAGATATCCATGCATTTTCTAAACGTTTCATTCAACACATGGTTGCAGGGGAGCTGGAGCCCAGTCCAGTAAACGACAGGTGCAAGGCAGATACAGTATATGCCAGTCCATTGCAGAACACTCACAGACATAAACACTCACACACCATTCCATGCAGCTAGCACCCTAGCACCTCTTCTGTGAAGAGTATTATTAATTAGATTGAGTATTTAATAGTAACATGCTATATCGGTAAAGAACTGATTGTTTTACCTGCCTCTCAGTTATTAACCAGGATTCAAAAATCACATATTAAATGTTTATTTGTACAGTACATGAACTTCAGTTTAAAATATATTATTGCCCAAGAAAAATGATGACTGCATATACCTTGTAGTTTTTTCAAGTGTAAACCAGTCTATCATGCATAAAACGAGGAAAGGTTTATTATTTATGAGTCACTATGTACAATATTCCCCCTTCTGCCATTTGTCTTCAGTAGCTACCCCCAAATGCCCAGCAGTGATATATAAGAACATAAAATATCTCACCACATGAAAAATGAAATTGTCATTGTTTATCAATGTTGTCAATACAAGAGATTCACTCTAATTACAGCAATTTATAGCTGTGACCTACCCCTTCGTATTCATTTTATTCTCATTCCTCCCAGTATTGAGAACAATAGAGTTGGATAAAAAGCAATGTGGAATGGATTTGTGAAGAGTACGGTAGAAAAGTAAACAGAAATTTGATTCCTTACATTTTTCAACACAACTCTTTTAAAAAATAAAAGGGATGATGAATTTCTCATTTTTGTTGTATCGGTATTATGAGAAGCTAGTAAACTCTGCATAACAAAAGATTCATTATAACAAATCTTCACTATTAAGAGACACAGTAAGCCTTTTGAATGTTTATTGGTACCTGCATTTCAGAATGTGAAAATGGAATAACATAAGTGGTTTATCTCATAACAACTTCACTACAAGGTCATCTCTAATGTGATCTTTGTGTAGTTTTGTTGGATCAGGAAGATGCTACAGTAATATATCAGTTTTTTCTCTGTTATTATATGGTACATGTGTTTCGATAATGTCATGCCTGCATTTCTCAAAATATCCAAACGCAGTGGCAAAGGAGGGTAACATTTAATAATTCCAAAGGATAAACCAGTTTTGAGATTTTTCGCTCTCTTTAGAATCCTAAAGATGTGGCAGTCAGTAATCAGCCATGACTAATATAAACCATTGCAGAGAAGATAGTAACCTTTCAACTTACTCCCTAAAGACTTGACTTATTTAAGACTACACTGGCTGTTAGGCATTAGCCATTTCTAAGAAAACTCCAGGTATATACACTAGATTCTGCTTTCATGTGGTACAGTAACGTACTGTATACAAATTAGAATGAATATCATATCTTTAAGAACAATAAAGATGACTACTTAGAGAAGCTGATTTAACCTACTGTTACCAATTAGTTAAGTTGCCAATAGCTAATCAATGCCTCATTTCCATTCAAGTTACTCCTCTAATATTATCAAATTAGAGCAGGTTCTCCACAACACATCACATTCCAGAAAGCAAGATGTTCTATGGAAAGAAGATGCCTTTTATTTTAAGTCATGGATATACGTTTTACTTTTTCCCATTATTTTTAATTACATTTTCTTAAATTACATTATCATGAATTAGTGGTTTTGATTTTTTTTTTGTGAAGACATTTCAGGATTTTAAATTTTAAGTCAAATCCCATCCTGTTTAATACTCAATAAGCTGACTGTCTTAAACCTTTATGTATACAGTATGTTAACCATTCTGAACTGGATATACTGTATTCTTTAGACGATTTTGAAGAGTAGTGTGGGTAGTACTCTCTACAAGATTGATGGACCTCTGCACATTAAACACATTCACATGCATACATAATTCGGAAAGGTTATCTCATTTTTAGATATCTATTTATTGACCATTTAAAACTACCTACAAAATGAGCACGGATTTGAAAAAGAACCATAACTGTGGCTATAGGCCCCTGATCTAGGTTTTGTAAGATTGATTAAGTACTGTGGGTAATTAATACAAAAGACTACCGAACATGAGTTCTTGGCAGATATTGTTTCTTCAGATCAATTTCATGGCTTTGGATGATATTTAATTATATCACTGGTAAGTCACAGTTCATTGTATGAGATCAGCTTTAAAGTATACATTTTGAGGAAAATTGGATTTTCAATGCATTTTTAATTGGTCAGCTTGTGATATTTGCTATAAGTCAATGGAAACACACCTGACTATTTAAAAAAGTGATAAAAATAATATTGATGATACTGTTCTTATTACTCATTTGGCTGACACCTTAATCCAAGATGAATTGTAATTCACAATACTCTTTGCATAGTTTAAGAAAAAATATAATGCAACATATACAATGCAAGCAACTAGAGCAAACAATCAACTGGTTTCCATTCTAATATTTAGACATTTTGTGAAATTCTTAAAACCACAAAAAAAGCTGATGAATATAACAAGCTAAGGTACTTGATATTGTGATGTTTACTTACTGTACGTGGCTAAGGAATGAAACAAGGAGCCACTACAATGGTGAAGCTGGGATGGACAGATGGGTGTTTTACAAAGTCCCATAAGTATGGGAGCAGAAGTGTGACATTAGAATGTGACCTTCCCAGACTTCTGTTAAAATACTACTTCTTAAACTCTGGGGGAAATAAATGCAGAAGCAGCAAAGACTAGAGTTCATTTGAGGGCTAGCCGGTTAACAGAATTCAGCAAGAGGTACTGTGAACCTGCTGAAGATCACATTGTAGTATCAATAATATGCAGCTGGTACAGGAAAATGAGAAAGGAGAAGAATAGCAATACCTCCACTTTATATCATTTTTTATCATCCCAAAGGATTTCATTATTTATTGAAGAGGACTCACTTCATCCACCACTAAAGCACAGTACCCAGGGTTATGTTTAGCAGCTATTATGCACTAATTGTCCCATTACACAGCAGATTAGGTTGAGAGGGGAGATGTTATTTCATCAATTTAAGTTAAAGGAGTGAAAGTTTTAGGGAGAGTGGGTTATAGCCAGGAACCATGGGTTAACACCCCTACCTTTTCAATATAGCTAGTTTAACCCTTCATCATAATATCTAAATGCATATTATTGTGAGGCATCATATGTTAGGATTATTTTAGAAACTCTGGTTGAGAAAGAAAAGGGCCAAATTCTGGTCCACCAGCACCATTGAAAGGAACAACCTCCTTCTTGGAGGTGTCCTATCCCAGTACCGTCAAGGTCCATACTTGCTTAACTTGAGAAACAGGCTACAAGGAGATACTGTAGAAAGAAAACTTGACTTTCATTTTTAGTTAGGCCAATCTTTTATTGAGTTTAAGAGCCATCAGAACCTAACTGAAACTTTCCCCTGCAGCATGTCTCCTAGATCATCCAAACAGAAATTATTTGGAGTGTGAGACTCTCACCTGTGCCAAAATGCTCTTTCTTCTGTGTTTGCCCTGCCAGTTGTAATGAGGGTTTGATATTCCCAGAAACATTCTGACCTTGGCAGACGGACACTGGTAAGCTGGATGTCTGCCTTTCTCTGATTAAGAGAACTGGGGCTGCAAAAATTGCATTCCTGGAGGGCAGAGATAAATCATCATGTAGCAATTCAACTTCGAGTCGGTTCAATGCATTGAGGTTAGTCACTAAGTTATCATCCGACTTCTAAGGAAAGGTGCCAGACATGAGCTCTGATGGCCTTGGGATTTTTATTTTTTAACATCTGCACCGACTGTATGAACAACACATACAGTAGTGCTTCTGCAAATGGGCAGTAGCAATCTATTTCTCCTCACTAGGATTGTTATTGACTTGTTTGTCAAACAATGATTTTCAACAAAATATGCACATTAGGTACATTTCTGTTCGTAATTGGTGCTTTGTTAGCAAATGCAGTTGGCCACTTTTAGAAGAGGTGTGCAGTTGGTTTGGTTTGATTTGGTTTAAGTGCTTGAGGAAATATCACTTATATATCAGACTAATGCCGTAAAGTTACTAATACTGTAATGTATATGAATATATAAAAATATTTAATTTTGATGTTTTCAAAGGGTGCAATAACTAAAATAAGAGTACATGCTGTATAGGTAGATTATTTCAACACTTCTTGTGACGTGTAGTAAATGCACAAAAAACATTCAGTATTCTATTTTTTCTGTTCCATATTATTGTATTTAACTTTGTCTAATGCATACTTTATTCTTTCTAATACTTTTAATATGTTTAGTAATTTATGAAAAAGTAAGACATAATAACCCCCTTTCACTTTTTCTCTCTATAATCTCAAAGCCCATCCAGCCCCAAATCTTTCTTCCAAGTGCCATTTTCTAAATGTGAAGAAATTAATGGTTTCTGAAATATACTGCACACCCCCATGTTATTAACTTTCACACTCACTGCTGCAAAAGAAATTGATTGGATTCAAATATGTGGAGCACTCCTAATTTAATCCCATTTAACGCTTAAAGGAAATGTTACCATCACCAATTTATAATGCTGCTGCTTTTTTAAAAAGATTTTACTCAGATTTCATCAGGAGTTTTCAGTGAAATGCACATATAAATACAATCTGCCTCCAATTAAGTTGAACCAAAGTCCACAGTTCAGGTATGCAGATAGTTATCTTTTGCACTGACACTATTTATACAATATGCTTAAACTGTGAGAAAAAAATCAGCTGACAAAAAAATGGATGGAAATAACCTTGAAAACAGCTGTTGTGTTGCCTTTTGTGAAAACTCTGAAAAGGAGCCAGTTCTCTGCAGTAAAAAAATAAATAATAAATGAGACTAAATAGTTTAAAGTAATATAATTACAAACTAAATCTGGCATTCTAATTTGAAATTGATTCACTAATTCTTTTAATTTGAATTATTTTTTAGATTTGTTGAAGATAAATATCTCCTACTTAGAAGTAGTGGAGATTCCAGTCAAATGTATTAGTTTCAAGGTGTAAGGGAAGTACAACAGTATTTATGACTGTAACTTATTTGATCTCTGTATCTGAATGTAAAAGGAAAAGTATAGAAAAATCTTGTTTGAGTCTTACAGTACGTCTTATCAGCATCTTTGTCACTATGAACGTTATTAAAGTAAGTTGGAGTAAATTGTCTGTCTAAATCAAAAGAAACATTAATAGTGAGACAAATTCACAAAGTTATGGTTGGGAAAATACTGTCATTGTATGTTTTGTGTAAAAGGTGCACACATTTTTTGTAACAGCCATGATGTAGATACATTCATTATGCTGGTCATCATTGGGAGCAATACAATTTGCTTCGACTCAGAATGAAGATTTGCACTAGTTGCAGATGTTGTCTTGTGAGATTCTGTCCCCGTTTTACAGCCTGGACAAGCATGTGCCTGTTCACTGGTCTCTTAGGGCTAGATCCCATTTCAAGCCTCAGATATTCAATGGGGCTCTAGTCGGGCGAATACGGCAGTCAAAACCACAGGCACATTCTCATCTTCCAAGAGAGCAGTGGATACATGGGCAGCATGGGAACATTCCAGAAGTCAACATCTGGAAGTACAGAGTTATGAAGGCAACAGTGGAATAATAGATAGATCTGTGGGTTTTTTTGTGTCTTTTGGAGAGTCCATAGACCTGATACCATAACATTCCACTGATCCTCAGCATCACTAAAGCCCACAGAAAACACAAAGCCTATTCCATTCCCTATGTCTGTCAAATCACCTTTTCTTTTTGTATCATTCACAATGAGGTCTGACAGGAGTAAAAGATTTTTTTCAGTTATGTTTCAGGATAATTGGAGCCCAAACCAGCTAAATAAATCTGATTTGTAAGCCTACTGAATTGTAAATGGTAGTTTAAGGATATATGAAGTTTGTGATCTGCACCTTGGAAAACGAACGAGTATTTGTATCTGAATTGTGGTGGCAGCAAGAGAGGTGTGTTACTTTTCCTCTTTGGCACTCAACATGCCATTTATGTAGGATCTGTTGATTGAATGAGAGTCAGCTTGGGTTACTGATATAAACAAGGATAAAAATTAAACTAGCACACTCGACGTCAGCTTTCATGCCAGCGTGTATGACTCCATGTTGATTAATATGGTATCTGGGTAGCCACAGGTGATTAATGAATAAAGGTGTTTGTGGCAAAACAGGATCAGATAGTATAGTCAGAGATGAAAAGTGTGATTGGTTGTTTGCAAAGACTGCGTGCTTGGGGAAGTTAACAAGTGAAGTGATAAAGAAGAGCAGATTTGAAAAGAAGTGTGATGGGGCAACATGGAGTGAGTCAGATAAATAATCCAGTGCCTACAGTAAATTAGTGAATAGTGATTAGTGAAAAGTGAAAACAATCAAAGACCTGAGTGAGTGAAACCCTGAGAGAAAAACAATACATCATAGGAGTGTGCACTCTTCCCCAGGAGGGGACCTTCGAAAGAGCTAGATGCCCAGATGTCCAGAAGGGTTCCATCCACAAGAATGAATGACAGACCATTTCATATGTGGGTAAATTAAGGTGATATGCTTGCGTGGGCTGTGTCTTCAGTGGTGAATGTGCCAGCATTGTTACTGTACTGTATGTGCCTAATTTAACAATTAAACCATTACATGATAGAGGTGAACTGTTTGTACAGTAGGTGTGTAGCTTCTGCTCGGTTGGCCCCTGCTTATTGTCATTACTGCCTTAAACTAGCACAATGGAAACAATAAATGAGAAATAGGAACTAAAAGTTCCACTCAAGTATAATAAAACCAAATAAATTCCAAGAAATACAATCAAATTACTATAAAGAAAACAAGATAATACAAAAGTGCAACACAATTGATACACAGACTACACAAAAATTATATAAGTATATAGCAAGCTAATATGGATACAGGAGATAAAAAGCAGGAATATACACACCCTGTTGATATGATTAATATTTACAAGTGCAACATAGATAATCTGTCAGCCATATTATTTTTAATCACCTCATAGTCAGGAAACCTCCTCAGAAAAAAGCCTGGAGAAATATTTATTGAATAATTGCTTAATTTTGTACGGACCTTTTCATCGCAAGCTCTTCATATTCACATGGGGACCTTCTTTATCCAGCCGTGTGTAATACGTTCTTTGAATCCCGGCAAATGGCAAGAGACCTCTAAAATGAAATTCTGCTGGTTGGTAATGACATTTAAAAATTGAAGAAAGGAAGTCTAACTCAGTGTCAACCAGTGTCACCTTTTGACTCAAAGAATTCATATTCCTTATTAAAAACTCAGCATAGTCACTTTAAAATCATTTCACCACCTCTCACAGGGAATCAAAATAAAGGCATCACTTTTCTTAAGATGTTTATGTCATTTGTCACCATCCAGCTGTGTCAGATTTAACTTGAACTTGATTCAATTACAAAACTAATTATTTTATTGCTTTCTTTGGATAATCTATCAGTATAGACAATCTAAAGGGAATATTTTGTGTCGTTTTAATATGGACATTTTCTAAAATTGTTTTTGTTTACTATCCTCATTTTAAATGCCTGGGAAGCCTTGAGACAGGTCCTAAAAGCAAATAATATTTCAGTATTCCACAAGACGTACAGTAAGGGCAGAAGGATAATTTTCCATCTGTTTTTATTATTGATCTCTTAAAAGCTGCTAATTTATTGTTTTAATAAAAGTAAAAACCATTTACTACAGATCAGCCCTATTTCAGTTTAAGTTGTTGTTTCTATATTTTACACTTGAATATGAAAGAAGTGCATTTTGCAATATCCACACATTTTGCTTATAGTGATACAGTAATAAAAAGTATGTCACTGAAGAGTGTTTATAAGCTTAGACAGCTGATTTGTATTAGAATCATAGTTTTCTGTGGTTACATCTAAACTAACTTTTATTGCTTTTTGGGATGCTTTTCTTTCACTTGTCAGTTTTTTTCACAATCAAAGTTGCTGCAGTAAAATATTGTAGTGTACATACTGTACAGTATGTAGTTGGTCAAAGTAAAGGTATGTACTTCTCTTTTCCAGTACCAAGTATACATGTGAATAAGCTTCTATTCAGCAATCAATAGGTTGCTGTCTAGAGTCTTTTTAGGTTGACAAACACAAACATCACTGAATACACAGAAATTCCACAAAACTACAAAGCTCCTAAAGCACAAACTTTGAGGTCATTCTTAACAGAAGTGTTCTGCCCTTCAACATCTTAGCTGTATTCTCGTTATCATCCTCATTGTTTTCTACCGGTCCTGATATTGTCGGAGAACTGATATGAGGTGATTACAATCAGCTGAAATTGGGCACAACTGGGGCTTAAAATGGTATTATTGAAAGATGTGCATGTGATTGCTAATTTAGCACAAATCAGTATTGAGGCTTTCTGTGAGGCTTGCTGAGAGGTGTTTCCAGGAGAACAGCTTTCTTTCCATTATGTTGACATTTATGTTTTGTGATTTTTTTTCCCCTTTGATGCCATCTGTTTTTTTAAGCTCGTGAAAAGTGAAGTACAGATAGAACTTTAAAGCAAAGTATGTGTTCACAAGCAAACACTTGGGATCTACAGTTCTCCCAAGAGCCTGGACTAAAATGGTTTATATAATGTGCCCAATATAAACATACAGTAGCTGTGTGCCTTTTTTTGGTACAGGGTGAGAGTTAGTGTAGACTAATATATAAATTAGGAGACACTAGAGACAACAAAAATAATTTTTAATGTCACCTGACTAGGGTTTTCAGAGTATGTACCGTATAATCAATTTTGTTCCAAGGTTTGGAAGCTTACAGAAATGTTTGTGGTCAGAAATGTATTGCAATGTTTGTTCCACTATGATCGCTGGATCTGCTTACAGTATATATTTCCATTTCTAAATTTGGTCTTTTCTACAGCACTACAGGCATTGATGTCAAGGTGCTATAGAGTAGTAGCCTTTGCATTCGTTTGCTAATGTTTTTTTTTTCTTTACAGAAACGTGTGTGTGTGTGTGGTCTGAATAATAAACTATTATCAAATCATTAATTACAATCAAATCTCATGAAATGTCTAGCCATTTGATAAATTATAATACAGTAACATTACATTTAACTTTAAATTTAAGCACACAGTATATCAGATATATTACATGCTACATATTTTAAAGTGATAAAAACAGTCAGTTAGCCCTCCCAGTCCACTGAATTGTTTATTCTTTCGCCCAGATGGAAAAGATGTCAAATCCATCTGAACTACCTGAAATGTACCTACTGTACGTATAGTATATAACCTACAAGAAGTAATGTAGATTTCTATTTTTAAATTCTGAACATATTTTGGTCTGAAATTCTATAGAGTTCACATGCATTTTCTCTTACTTCACCATCTATTGCAGTTCAGATGAAATTGATGGTGCCCGATAATGCAGAGCTAATAGGTAAGACTTTGTCCAAGATCGCATTTATCTTTGACTTATTTTAATAGACCCCAGATTCACAGATTTCTCTTAAAGTTTTTTCAAGTGGTAGCCGATTACTCCTGCTTAATGAATACTAATATGAATACATACAGGACAGTACATTGATTCAACAATGGGGTTAGTTTCCTGCAATAGCCTACCCCAAAACCTCTAAGGGCATTACAACTTCTCCTTTAAGATATTCTTGTGGCAGGCAGATATTGCAATGTACGCTCTCTCAGTATAATAATAATAATAATAACAGCATTGTTTATTCAGTCCAGATTAAGTCATTCATGTCAAATGGCAGGGTTAAAGTTGCTGTATGAAAATTACAGTTTTGGCAAGTCTTAGGTAATAGTAATGGCATACATTTTGGTCATTATAACAATAATTGCTTACACTTATATAGCGCTGTTCTGGGCACTCCACTCAAAGCACTTTACAGGTAATGGGGACTCCCCTCCACCACCACCAATGTGCAGCCATAGTGCACCAGAATGCTCACCACACATCAGCTATCAGTGGGGAGGAGAGAAGAGTAATGTAGCCAATTCATAGAGAGGGATTATTTGGTCAGTGAAGACCTGCACAAACGAAGGAAACCTATCCATATACCCTTTGCATTTTTATGCCAAATCAAAAGGACTTTTTAAAATTAAATGTCCTCTGTGTATCTATGCTGAGCTGTTTCTCATATTGGAAACTGCAAATACAATTTTCTCATTTATTTTTTTGTTCGAACTCAAAGCCCAGGTGTTTCAGAAGTATTGTCTTAACTATGTTCTGACAAAGATCTCTCGGAGAAAATGTGCATAACCCTGACAATTTAAGAAATTAAAGGATACTTTAAATAACTATTTTTTTTTGTTCTTTGTGGGGAAACTAATGCTATAAATATACCTTTTTTTAGTTTTGTGAATTTCCCACAAGGAATTTTCCATTTCAGGGGGTCATGTTTCAGATGTGCAGGTTCTGCTTTCTGACATGTAAATATACTGCTGCATCAAAACCCTGGGGTAGCTCCCTAATAGCAGCAATTACAGCTGCAACACGTTACAACATCAGTTCCATTAGAGTTTCTCAAATACCCTGGGAGACATGGGACCACTTAGCCAACTCTGCAGAAGATGTGGGTAGCAGTCCAGTAGCTTCTTGCGGCTAAAATCGAGCTTCTATGGTTTTTATCCGCTACCCACTGTGACCTACCTGTTACCACTGAGGCTAATGGAGTTGATACTTCTATTGCCAGAGCTGCCTTTACTTCAGTGATGCTCAAGACGGGTGGGCATCGATAAGCACACCACTTGTGAAGTTGCATATTTATATAAAAAAATTAGCCTTCTTGCTCTTAGCACAGCACACTAAGAACAAGGCATGACCTGTCAGTACTTTACACAGTCCTCTAGAATCAAATGAGACATACAGTACCACAAACAGTAGCTGTCCTAATTCCACTGCTCTGGGCTATTCTCCAGTCTTTTAGTGGGGTTGGTATTTGTTTTCATGTGACGAACTTCAACACTCAGTGGTTAATGTTCATAGATGATGAATTTTATATTTACATGGAATGTGCAAAACAGAATCCATTTGATTAAAAATATTTGCAAGCTTGCTTACTGAACCACAAAGGAATTTATTTTCTTTATTAGAAGGAATCTGCTCAGTAGAAGAAACAACTCATAGCCCCTCATAGCCAAAAATGTTTTTGTATAACTAAATGCATGGGAACATCATTTACTTCCAAATGTGTCTTTTTAATAAATTGCAGTGTGAAATGGATTAGATTACTCCGGGGGTAATAAAACTATTCAAGGCACAACACCAGCGGGATGCTAGCAGAGTGTGGCGGCAGTATCTGTTTTGAACAGCCAGGGGCATCCAGGCAGGCTAATGAAGACAGACCTCAAGAGGAGAAGGAAGTGTCAATGATTCCCCATTGAAGGAAGTTTCCTTGAAGGGGTTTAATGATGTCTCTGCCTGAACAAAACTCTTTGATAAAGGACACATGATTTTGATTGAGGCAAGGAAATGGTTATGGTACTGTACCTCTGTAGGCACCACTCACAGTGACCTCTGGGAATCTGGTGCCTAAAAAGTATTGCAGATCAGGATGTAGCAGGAGCATCTATCAATGGCCTAGTTAAAATAATATCATTATAAGGGGCATTGAGCAATATCTGTATTGTAGTTTTCTAATATCCACTGGGACATTAAACAAATAAAAGCTGTTCTCACAATATTCTCAAGGGTACACTGCATAAGAAAAATTGGGGAAAGATTAGCCACTCTTACCATCATACTCAGTAGGGTGTTAGTAACTCATTGATCCTAGAGACATTTTATGCTTTAGGAAGTCCCTAGTCCACAGGTATCTGAAAATGTGACTTGTTAGTTACTTCTAAATGGAAATTGATTTAATATGCTCTCATTCAGGTATCTATGTACTGTAAAACCTGCTCCAGTATTAACACCTAATCCTCTTGATTTGTTCATTATACCACAGTGTTCTTGACTTCTTTTTTAATGGGACGTTACTTACTGTGTAATATAATTTAAAATAAGCATTTTCTATATCCTGGTTGTGGTTGCTCCGCTGTATTTTCTGGATTGCATTCCTTTTGATCTCTCAACTACAGATACAACTAAATACTAAGAAAATACAAATAGACAAGCATTTCAATTGCAGCTTAAAAGGCGATAGATAAAGTAAAAACATGGCAACATTATTCTAGAGCTTCAGAACTGCATCACAAAACCCTGGGTGTTGAAAATCCATGTGTATTCTTGACGTGGGTGTTTAGTGATGTGTCAGGTTTGTGGTGAACGTGAATTTAACCAGATCTTTACAGAAAACTGGACACTTGATTGCCAGTTTTGGAAAGGGTTCTGGAAAAGGATTAATTTGAAAAAGCTAAGAATAAAGGCATCCCTGATTTACAAGCAATTAACAACAAAAATGTTGAGTTTATGCCAACCATTCTATATAATTAGTCCATCGTTTCTGTATCGATATTAAAGCTGTGGGAGAATGTCTCAAGGGTACAAGTCTGTGTGGATTCCAATTTTACAGGAGCTTGTCAAACATGTTTTATTTTTTGGAGAAGATGATTGACAATACATCCAACCAAATTATCTCAAATCTAAAAAATCTAAAAATTATCTCAACCAAATCTCAAATCTGTTTGACATCACCTATAAAGAGTATAGAAATAGTCTCTTGGACACTTTTTAAAGAATAATGCAGACTTTTTGTAAATGGGTTTAAATAAATAAAAAATCAACAGAGTGCTAATTGTAAGCGAAACAAAAAATTGCATTCTAGCTAAGGTCTTGCAGCCAGAAAAGGTTCTGCATGTAAAATGGGAGAAAATAACTGAAGTGAATGGAGAACTAATTAAATTTCTTCACACGATGTGGTCTGGAGCTTGCACAAAGCATGAAAAAAAATCTACAAAACACAAGTTATTGAATTATCAGGATTTTATATGGGTTCTGTCCTCCTTCCCCTGGACAGTAAATTATGGATGTACTTCATTTAGCATGCTTTTATCTCTTTGTTTATCTTTTCTGGAGAAAGAGCACAAGAGGTTAATTAAAATAAAAACTCTGAACTCTCTCAGCGTTTTCAGAGGTGTAATCTTATAAATGATTTAGTCAGATACTGTATAATTATATATTTGTAACATTGATTTCAAATTGAGTGAAAAGGCTATCAGGACAGACAGACATCTTAATACTTCTATAATATTTAGCATGAAACAGCTGTTCAGCTAACTTTTTAAAATTTAAATGTGAGCCACTGGGAAGCATGATGGCACAGTTATTAACATTGTTGCCTGTCAGCGCTAGGCCCCTGCATTTAATTCTGGACCGTATGTGTGGAGTTTGTATGTTCTCCCTCGGTTTTGAATTGGTTAGGATTGGCATCTCATCCAGGGTGTAGCCTGGTTTGTGTCTGTTGCTTAGGATAGGTTCTGCATCCCTCATGACCATGTATTGGAAGAAGTGGTTAGAAAATGGATGGACGGATCTGAGGCACAAATACTTCCTATTGTGAGTTGTACATGCATTAGAAAATATTTCCATATAAGAAGAATTCTAGAACCTGCAGAAAGGTGTGAAATTTTACTGGTGTTCTTATTAGTTTTCTCATGAATGGTGAAGAAAAGTCTGCCTTTCTTGCTTACATATTTGAAATAAAAAGATTGTGAACTCCTTTACTATTTAAAGGTTTTTTAATTACTGTATTTCAGGTTTTATTGGAACCTGCATTTGATATATTTGTGTTGGTTTTTTTTCCCTTGTTGCAACTACCAAAATAGGAGTTCACTGTACTTCTGTATTTATAGATCTTCGCTTGACATGAAATAAAAATGATGCAACAGGGAATAAAAAGCCCTTCAGAGGTACCCACTTAACTGATACTGAAGGTTAGACATATTAATTGTCGTTTCTGGTGAGCTGTGAAAGGGTTTCGTGAACTGCCTTGGCATTCACAAGCTTCATCCACACACACTGCTGACGCAAATATCACAGCTGAAGGTACAACCCGAATCTCCCTGCGATGGAGATTCAGACTTGTCTTTGATTTCAAAAGGCCAGGGTCTTATCAGGCGAATCATCCTCCCATTCAAATATCTTTTGTAGTTCGAAGCAGGCGAAGGTCATCTTTCTCAAGGCATTGACCTTCTGTGAGCGTGTCATTGTCTTTTACTGAAAAGGCTTCAATGGCAATTGTCCCGTGCCTAAGGCGACAGAGCATAGAAGAAAAGTTCAAAGTTGTTTTTTTTTTAAGGCGATAAAGTTCAATTTGTCACACCCAGTAGTTTTTTGTTCCCAGGGAATGACCTTGGCATTATGACTTCAGGGCTGAAAATAGTATTACTTGGTAGTGTGCATTGCATAAAACTGCAAACAAACTTGAATCAATGGGTGTGACAAGCTTGTATACAAAAGGAGTGAAAATAAATAATAGAAGTACTAATTTAGATGGGCCGGGCGAATTACTCTTCTGGTTGCACCTCGTCTTCTGTAAACATGGATTCTAATGAAGAGCGAATATTCATAGGCTTGCACTGATTTTTTTCAGATGCTTTTACACCTGTCCAGTTACACCTACCCCTGCTTCATCACTCATCTGGGGCCATTTGATCATAACTATACTGATGCAAGTTAAACACCTTGCTAGATTCTGCAAAGGGATTTTCTCAGGGTATTTTGGAAACTGAGATTTATTTTAATTGTAACAGAGGCAACCTACAGACTCATGTCTGTCGTTTAGGAACTCGAAGAGCACAACGAGCATTGTAACACTAGAAGTTGGGAGAAACTCTGTCCAGGAGAAGTGGCCTGAGCAGGGGTGGGTGAGATGGAGGGCAGGGACCTCCATATTAAGAAGGAAGAATTGACAGGTGTACACTTCTAAAATAAATTAGCTGTATGTTTCTTTTGCTGCACTAGACAGATTTATTACAGCCAGGCTTTGTAGTGTGAATATGTCATGGTTTCAGTATTTATTTTTCAAAGCACATTCATTGACAGCTGCTTTGCCTTTACTCATCAAGCAATAGAAAATGTAGGCAGAAGGGTTCTGCGCCCAGTGTCCCTGTATCAGTGTGAGACTTGGTTTAAGGCCATGGCAGATTTGATATCCTCACAACTAAAAGCAGAGATAAGGGCTGATGAAAGGACACAGCTGACAAATACCAGTGCTAAACCAAGATAAAACTTTTGTTCTACGTGTGACAAAGACCTATGCTGCCAAGTGAGCAGTGATTATTTTTTCTGTTTTGTCCTTACTGAGTTTAATAAACCATGTTCTCTGATACAATTCAGTCAGAAGCAGAATAGGCACACCACTTGATGAAACTATCCACAAAGTTGAATTTACACAAACACAGAGATGCCAAAATATCCTTCTCTGTTGTTCGGGTCTGTCAAGAAAATGGCCTCCTGTACTCATACTGTATGACTTACGACTAGTTACAAAAGCAGTAGACACCTCAGCAGACTAGGTTTAATTTTCACCAGCACTTCAGTTTGATTAACACATCTCTACGTGCAATTGAGTTGATTGCTCTGAGTAAACAGATGAGGATCTCTTGTTGTGAGTTCTTAGAGAACAATGAAATTCTTCCTTAGAGGCAGCTACATCTTCAAAGCTATTTGTCACTGTGAATCGAGATAAAAAACAGGGCTGAAAGATGCCAGGTTTAGTTGCTGACAGGTTTGCAAAAGCTCCCCCCTGTGAAAAACAACTTTAGGTGACAATTGCAGACAAGAAAAGTGGCACTTTTGTATACAAACTTAATTATGTCATTTTAGAGCACGCGCTTTGAGGAATGTCATACAAGATCTGGGTTTGTTTCTGATAAATTACCTCAAAGCTACTAGCTGTGCCTTCTCTGTTGCCACACTTCAGTGTAATTCCATTAAATCTTTAGACAGCATTATATTTTTTCAGACTTTAGGAATCATTCTGCTGCACCTCACAAGATTACACAGTGTACTCTGTTTATTTCTGTTGACACAGGTACTAAATGTAAACTGCTTTGCGATGGAACATTCTTTTCTGCTCTCAAACATTTTTAAAACCTTAGAAAAAGAAATCCTTGTACTTGATCAACAGAGGTTTTTGTTGCAAAATATACAAATAAGCAATTCAAATGTGCTCAGGCAGCATTAATTGGTGGTTCACATTTCGGCTGGTCACATTTTTTGATAAATGAAGACTTAATTAATCTTCAGTTTTTAATAAGCTGACTGGCAAATCAAAATCAATAAACATGCTTATGCATACATTCACACACAAATCTCGTCATAACAGAGAAAGGCTTAAACGTTTAGTGGTAAAAAAAAGAAACAAATAAAAAACGTTTTTCTTAAAAAATCGTTTTTAAAGGTTGCTAAAGTAGAAAGAAAAAATAGATTAACAGGGTTTAAAAAAAAAAAAGAAAAGCAGTACTTAGTTGGATCAAGCCTGGACGACAATGAAAAATACTAGTAACGGTGCAAAGCTCATGCAGTGCCCATAAAGTCTGAAAATGCAATCTTGTTGACAATAACAGGAGATTGGAAGAGGAGTACATCTTTATTAGATATAGATGTATTGATTTTTAAGGTTGCCTTCAAACTCATAATACATAGAACATACACAGATTCAGCAATTTCATATGAATACCAAAGTGGAAGATGCAAGCAGAAACTGACATTTCATTTTATTTGCTTTAAATGTTAGATACTTCCTAGTTTAGATTATATCTCAGAAGGTAAATGCGGTTGCATTTGTTCAGCTTGTACACCAATGAGGTGTTGTAGTAGGCTTGCTTTGGTGTTCTAATATGCATAAAAGTTTTGCTTATTGTGATCTTTTTTTTTCCCCAATTCTGTACAGTTAGTGGGCGTGATCATTTGAAACTCTACCTGAGTAAACAGATTTTAGATGAAAATCTAAAATCATTTTTGTATTAAGTATTTCATTTCCCGTTGGAGTTGAACTATCAGTTATCTTGTCATTGAGGATTCCAGAGCCAGACTAAAGCTGTGCTGATTGCATATACAGTAGTATACAGATCATAATTGCTTTTCCGTGTGTTTAAAGGGACCCTTTTGGGAGGTTAAATTTTACACTCCCAGAGAGGAATTCCAGAAGTTTCAAGTTAATATCTTTACTTTTAGAAACGGTGTCATTTGATCCTCAATAAACTAGTCAGGATATCAGTTTAAAAAAAGTCAAAAACAGAACCTTCTAAAACATAGTGTTCCTGTCCAAAGAAAATATATTGAGGCTGTTGATCTGTGCATTACTCTGTATTCAACCAATGAAACCCTTTTTTTAGTAGAATTTTAATTTTTGAAATCTCCATTTTGTTATTACACACAATTTGGAATCTCAAGTTGATTCAAGCTTGGTTGCTGGCTCTGTTTCCATGCATTTTAACAGATTGGGGGAGAGAAGGTTTGTAGATATTCTCTTCCAACTGCACCGCCTTGCTAAGCCATCCATCTTTTATCATGCAACAAACTCCCCAGTGCCTGACTGGAGAGTTAGAGCCAACTGAAAGAGCAGCGCGTCTCTCTCAGATGCCACTGCAAACTTGCACAAGTTGCTGGAGTCACTGTTTCACTGAAATCCGCAATGCTACCCTGCTAAGGGGCTTAGGTAATCCCAGTCAGCACTGGTTAGTTGACCAAGACTTAAACCTGCACTCTGTATGAAGTTTTGACTGGTTGATCCCCTGACTCTAACTCCACCTAATAGCATGTACAGTAATTCAGAATTACTGAAGGACCTTTTCAGATGCAATTATGTAGATGTGAATGTAATAAATGCAATGTCTATCATTTTCCTCACAAGGGACGTAAATATAAATTATTTACTGCAATACAGTTTTATTTTTCTATACAGTATAACTCTTGGTCTAAGGTGTTTCTCACACCACAGTTAAGATTCATAAAGGGCCATAAATGACCTGATTAATTGAGAAATAGAGTTTAAGGCTTCATATAAAGTTAACATACGCACAGCATGGAAAAGTCAGGAATTATAAAATGAAATGGTAAATGTGCTATGTCTTTTCAACATTTTAATGGGGTCAGAGAAGGTATAGTAATCTCAGACATTAATGTACAGTACTAATGGAGGTTAAATTGACATTAGGTTACCTATTGGTGCAGACTTGGAATAACACAACATAAAAGCTTCCAATAATTTGCTGTTTTAATGATACCAAATGAAAATATTTAATTTAGTCTTTTTTTCTTCCAGGGTTTCTATTTGATACTTTAATTGAATTTGGTGTATGGTTGTGTGTAATGATAGTAATTGCAAACCTTTTTGTGATTCACTTTTAAATGCTTGGGAAGAGAAAAAGGAGGTTGTAATTTCAGTATTTTATACTTCATTACCCAAGAATAACAATACCCAAGAACTAGGCCTATGGAAAGTTTGAGTTTTTTAGTCACAATACTGTACGTTTTGCTTAACCTGCTTGGCTGAGGGCTAACCTCTTGGTCACGAGAAGAGAAGGCTGGAACCTCAATCTGGAGTGAGGAGTGACCAAGGGGCAGCTACAAAGGTAGAAATAGGATGCAGGAGAGATGCAGAAGACATACTGTATGCTAGGGAGAGAAGGGTATAACATAGGCTGATTGAACTTGGCTGTTGTTAATCATCCCACACTTTGGTTATAAACTTAATTCCAAAATCCCCTGCTTTCTCCTGAGTGAGAAAATGACTGCTATGACAGGTTCTGTAAAAAGTTAAAAGGCCAACTGTACTAAATCCTTGTTCATTTTAAGCGTAATAAAATAAATAGATTTCCCTGTTGGCCAGCCAAGAGCTTCAGTCTCTCGGTGCTTAAAATCATGTTCTAATAATGTGTTCGTGAGTACTTTTAATTATTTTTACTGTAAATCACTACTATGTGGAAAAGGTCTTTACTTTCTGACCCTGGAAATTTCTACCTGGGTAGAAAATGTATCAGAGTTACAAGACTTAATAGATAATGGGTTTTAGGTGGCTTTTATTTTTTATTCTTTTTTATATGAGTTTTTAAAATGAAAAAGCCTTAACTTTTTGTCTTTTAGAAGGACATTGTTTCATATGAAAGCTAAGCAACTTGTATATATATATCCATTTAGCTATTAGTTCCTCATTGTGTAATCTACCATGATAGGCATTTAGGCAAATCAAATGTCTGCATGACAGCCTTAATCATGAGTTTTCTAATAAGTACATTTACCTGAAACCCATTTAAACTAATGCATCTACATTACCCAGATTCTCCCTTAAAGTTTTTTTATCTCTTTATTACAAAAAATCCCAAGATTGTGTGTCCTAGATTGAGAATGACTAGAGTAAAAGGGAATATAGTCTTCCATTAAGAAGTTAATTCATTTCATTTTGTTTTTGGAAAGATGAGGTAATGCAAGAATAGAGGATACTCCTGGAGAGTATTTAAGTACATCAAAATACCCCCCTCAATAATCTTGGCTTTTATCTACTAACAAGCATTCTTTCATGGTTAACAGAATTTTAAAAGAAGTGAAATTGTGATTTAGATAATGTGGGATAACGTGTAATTATATTCAACAGTCTATTCTGAAACCTTTTTTTAGTAACATTTTATACTGTCCATATTTTAGCATAGTTGCAAATGAAGAAGTTGCAAATTTCCTATGAATTTCATTTGAAAAGTGTTTAAAGTCACAATGTACTTACTGGTATGAATTAATATGGCCCAAGTCCACATGAAATAAATATAGTACTTTCTTTTTTCAAAAATCTAAATTTTTAGTATTTGTTTAAATAGAAATACAGTAGTCATTGCTGTGCTTTGTGTATTATACCAGCACACAAGGAATGAAGACTGTACGTATTTTTTCCAGAGCATGCACTGTTAAGGCCATCACTTTCAAGTGCAAGTGAGTTGCACAGTCTCCACATGAAAGGTTTTATCTGTTGATGTTACTGTGAGCTAACAGCTGCCCTCAAGTCAAAGGGAGTCATCTCTTATTTAGAGCTGAGGACACCCTGGTTAACTCAAATTCAACTGCTTTCATTGGCCTTTGGTTAATTGTGTTCTGGTGCCTGGGAAGTCCCACATTTAAGTTACATCTCTAAGCTAGAGTCAAGCCAACAATAAATGTAAGATTTACCTCTGGTTTCCTTTGGGAACCAAAGCCAGCTATTTTGACTCGTATGTGGACAAGAGGAGTAACTGAGTCAAAATGATTGCTGACAACCCAATAACTGAGCCAAGATGTGGGCGGTGAAATCAAGGTTCACCTCCGGTATATACAGTATAGTAAACCCCATAAATAAAGGCAGAGACAGTAAGGAAGATATACTGTACTGTAGGGTGCTACATACTTAAGTTTGACATGACAGTTAAACAATCCATGTTGTATCTCTGAATTGTGGTTTGGCCTGTAGGAAGAACAGGACAACCTACCCCATAGCAGGCAAAGTGAAGTGAACTGGCCCAGGTTATAGACAGATTTTTAAATAAATATGATTTGTGTTGTTGTTTATTTCAGTTTCAACTCGGAGGAACATAACAGACTAAACCAATTGAAGACTCTGAAACAATACTTCTGTGGGTGAGGTTTTGTCCCGTCATGAGACTGCCATCTGTCACTGTCAATGAATCAGCCAGAATAAGCTGAGTTCCAAAAAGTAAAATGCACAAATAAAACTGAGGCTGTATTTTATTACCACCTAAAATGACTGGTGTCTTGGATGGTATCTGCAGTGTTTATATTAACAGATTTCAAATTGAATACAATGGGGCTATGCGCTCTTCACAAACATTAATAATTACCATTTCTGAATTCCAAAGTATCCCCTTGAATTCCATTCTGGTAATTAGTCTGGAGTTAGTATCTTTAATTTATTCTGATCTTTGTTTGCATTAATATATTAATATTATGTTGATCACATAAAAAAATGCAGTTATACTGACTGTCCTTGTACCAAATTAATCAAATAACATGAGGAACGAGGAAAGTTTTCAATTCTGTAAGTATGAGGACTTTGTAATGTACATGTGATAGGTTTAGTTTGTTAAACAAAAATATAGGATCATTAACGGAAGTTTAGTTACAGACACTGAATTTGAAATTGAAAAAAGTCCAGATAAAGAATGCAGACACTGTCATCACATCTGTGCTGTCTGTGAATGTAAGCTCCTAATATTCAGAGTTAGAACTGGAGTGAGGATTAAGGAAAGCAAATCTTTCTTTTGTGTACAGCCAGTGAATTATAATTACTATTCCATCTTCCTCCTTCTTTGCCTGCCCACCTGTCTCCCTCTTATTCCTGCTTATGCCTGAAACAATGAAACATTGTACAGTTTACTTTTTCTGTCACTTTCATGGGATTAACCTCATTGTTGTCCCCTTGTAGCCTACACACTAAAGCTGCTTCTTATTCTCCTTCTTCAAGAGTAAATTGTAAGGGCATTGTTTAACAGATATTCAGGAGGTCAAATTGAAATCTCAAACATCTGTTTTCCTGCATACAAAAGCTCACTGGCAGCCTACATATCTGCATGCATCTTTTCTATCCTTCTTTCCTTTACCCCAGCTGCACCCTTGGAACAGCTCCCTGTTTCATTCCTTATATAACATATAATAATTATATATGTATATATAATATTAATATTTAAATGAATACCTCTTCTCTAATAGTTTATGTTCTGATTCCTGTAACTTCAGTTATTTAAAGTTATTGTTTGGTAGTCCATGTGATTTTATTTTAAAGTGCAGTATTCCTACAGGTACTGTATAGAAACATGTATATTTGAATGTGTAAACTAAAAGGACACAAATATATCCAAATCACCCATATATTATTGTATATTGCGTACTGTATATAATAATGGCTTTCTTGACCAGCATGGTTGCAGCCCATTGAAGTCACAAAATCAGTATGAGGAATTGACATAAGTAGGTTAAGTAAACTGCTTTTACAGCAATTGTTGATAAATGGCTCTCAAGTGCTCAATGGTGCTCATGTCCAGTAATCAGCTAGATAAGTCAGGGATGTAATGCCGTTCATTTCTGAGAGGGAGGTGGGATACAATTTGCAAATGCTTCAAGTATCTACCTGATGCATCTCCAAAAGGCAAATACCATGTCCATGTCTGTGGCAAAATGGTTATATACATGACACCTTTTCGTATGGTGTCCCCTGCTCATACTCGTGCTGCAACATTAGAGAAAGAGGGCTCACATTCATTATCTGCATATACAGTATACTATATGAGTGTGAGCACGCCCACAAATGACACTGAGCAATTCAGCTTTATTTCAAATTGTAATGTCTAATTAAATACTACACTCACAGGAAGTTCTTTTTATTTATTCTCAAAACTTACTGAAAAAGCAGAATTACAACTGAATGTGTTTTTAAATCATTGGAATTCATTTCATTAGTGTGTTGCTCATGCAGGAAAACCAGCTTGAATAGATATTTGGTTTATTTTGAAGAACACAAAGTTCTGAAGTCGTTTAACTGAATGGAAAAAGTGGACAAGCACATTTTCTTATAAAAAGTGTTCTTCAATCATTAATACACATTATATTTTAATATACTGTAAAATTTAGCCTTTATTTACTGGGATTCAGTTCCAAAAAGCTGTAAGGCAATTAAAAGTCGTGACCTGATTGTGCATGTTAACTTATTATGAATCACGGTTCAATTAAAACTGGTTTCCAAATCTCATAATGTGCTTTGATTTCCAAGTTATATTTTAATAAAATAAATTTCCCCAAGACTCCTACAAGGAAAATAAGAAAATTACTATGAGGTAATTTTAACTTAATAAAGTAATATAATTTAACGGATTTTTTAAACAGATGTTTGGGAGAAGGTCAGACTTTAATCATGTCTATATCTCCTCTCCTCTATATAAATAACTCGGCTCCTAAGCTCTCCTTTGCCCATCTTTTCTCACACTCAGCCCTCCCTCCTATCTTCACCCCTACAGCAGCTCCCTGGCTCATTCTCTGGGGTGGGGGGACAAGGTGATAATACTTCAGCCAAGCATACAATACGGAAACTAAGTAAAATTGTGTCAAGACTGGAACAAGGTACGGTATAATGAGCTCTAGAAAAGAAATGACAGACCATGTTAGAGAATATGTGCAAAACACAATGCACTTTCCCAAATTCAATAAGAGGTTGGGATTTCTGCTGGAAAAATATAATGTTTTTTTAAAACTCCTGAAATACAATTCTCAGTTGTGTGGTACAACCATGTCGGAGAGATGGTGTTGATGAGAAAGCAGGCCATTCCCATATATTTTGTCCAAGAATTCAATTCTGTTGGGAAGAAGTGTGATGCAGTCTCCCTTAATAAAACCTCATACTGTCTGAACAGGGATTATCACCTATTTAGGATGGTGACCCCTGCCAATCATGGCTTACTCCAATCACCGTCCATTCAGCACAGTGAAACACACCTGTTCAAGATCTTCTCAAACAACTTGGCTTCAAAGCTGAGGAATAGAATGAATGGTAATAGGTGGGCATTTGCCTATATGAATAGGAATCATCTTAAAACGTTCAAGCCCTATCCGCATGTGACTCTTTATATTTGGCTTTCATGCAAATCAGGTTGGGAGGATCCATTCTATTGGACATGGAGGGGATTCCTAATATTGTGGTTATGAATTAACCACATGACTATAAATACAAGTACGTTACACTTAGAACATAAATACCTGAAGGCTGTCTGACTGATGAAAGCTAGTCCACACAGTGGCAAATAAAAAATAACAAAATACAGTGTACCAGGAAAAAGGACTGAGATATGTTTGAGCTGTTGATATCCTCTTTGCTCAAGTCAATTTGGTAGTATTAATGCTACAACAAAAAAAGCACGTTGCTGGATGACATAAAGAGGGATGGAATTTGTGATGATGTGGTACTTTGCTCTCCAGGAAACTGTGAAAACATTAATCACATCAAAGAAAAGCTATGTAATTCTCTGTGGTTTATGTTTTATTTACTTTTTTAACTCCCTGTACAGTGTTGTGTTTTATGGTTTGTAAGTTTATTTTTATGATACAGCACAGACAGTGTTTCAGTATTTATTTGCTTACCAGCAGAAAATATTTTTATACCTTTGTTTTTCTCTTTCCCATAAAGATGAAGATGCTGGGTGCAGTTGTGAAGGCTATATGAAACAATACAGAATTATTTAGGTCTCAACTATAAATAAAGCAGAGGTTTCTTTTATAATTCAAGCACATTTATTAGTCTTGGCCAGGTGCAATACTTCACATAAGGCACAAAAATTAAATGGCTAAAGCATAATCTGAAAAAACAAAATCAGAGAGCTGGAATGGAACTGGAATTAATTAGACCAAGAAAAGCAAAGGAAGTGTTATTAGGAACATTAGCAGTAGAGCAGGAGTTTTCTGAATATATTTAGATCAAGATGGAAAAATAACTACACATTTTTCTGTGCCTGTGCACTTACAGAGTCATATTAAAACTCTATTTTACAACAGAAAATCCATACCAAACATAGAAAATAGTGCTGGCATAAAATTCATCTATGTTTTGTATTAGTTGCAGTGCCACTTTCCAGGAAGATTTAATTAGCCATTTCTCTGTATGCACTTATGTACTGTATATGTATACAGTCTATACTGCCCTACTAAGAAATGCATTTTAGGCAGTGTTTGCACGTAACTTGTCATATTTGAATTGCACACAGATCAGGTTGATAGGATCTATTCCAAACTTTTGGAGAATACCTCTGGACTTTTTTCCATATTTTTAGTGTTTTCCTTTCCTAACCACAAAGTACAAGAAAAACGTGCTTTAAAATTCATGTTTCAAGGGTCATAGTAAATCTACAGTGTGTGAATAGCCCTGTATTATAATTTTTGAAGACTCTGCTTGAAACATGCTTCACTTTTCTGAATAGAACATTTTCTTCTAGTGATACCAAACACAAGTTAAACCAATATGAGAACAACACGCTTTAGGGAAGTTGTGGACTCCCCCTCTATTGTTCCCTGACAGACCTCCCATCTTAACACAATGTTCTTTACAGCCAGTGAGCAGGTACCATATGATTATATCTGTCAGAGGATACTCTAATCTGATAACACATAGACTAATTGTGTTTCTGAATGCAAATGGCATCACGATAGCAAGTAAAGTATTCATATGCAAATCAACAAATTAAATAAATATCCCTGAAGGCAACACCATTTGTTTATGTTTTTATGTTTTATATACATGGGTGAAAAATCTAGGTAAATGCAGCTTAAAAGATTTTTTTTTCCTTTTTTTATATGATGTTCATTTAGCAATTACCCAACACTGGCGCTTATTTCTTGATTTCTAAACACCTTTGATCACTGGAGTGTTTAGAAAGAGAGGTTTTATTAACTGGGACACCAGGGAAATCATATTCTACCAAATACAGAAATGTTCTCTATTGACTTCAAACACAGGTAATGAAAAAAAATAAGGTTAAAGATTTGTGGGCAGAGAAGACTTTTTGTACTTTTTTTATAGTTACTATTAGAAATAAGTTTAGTTTTTATTGGGAGAACTGGTGACTTTAATGGAATCAAATCCTTACTTTCCTTGAAAAATGTTTCCTTAAAGTTTCAACAAATTCTATGAGCTCTGTTGTAACTCACTTTCTGCCTTCCTTGGTGTGTAGATTGTGGCGGGAGAGACAACTGCTTTGGTTTACCCTTTATCTGTATTTCTACTGTTGAGCCTGACGTGACATGGTTTAATTCCTGACCTGGCCTGAGTATAGTACAGTATGTGACATTTCAGGAGTAATTGAAAGGCAGGGCTAACGTTATCAGAAATAGTCATTACAAACTTCCAAATTGCTCATGCTAAAAGAGCTGAAAGAAGACGATCTTTAAATATACAGACCATATTTAACATATGTATGTTCACAAGCTTTAAACTTAAATGCCACTTTCATTTGAAGACTGTAAACATACAGTAAACAGGTAATAGCCTTTTTTAAAGATGCACCAAGCATACTGTAAATTATGTACATTTTATTACATAAAGACTGAACATAGATGTACTGCAGTACCAAACTCCACAACTACTCCATGTTAGAAATATTGATGTTTTGTATCCAGTCAAGGTATCTCTTTAAACTGTCCTCCTAGAACTTTCCACATACAGTATACAGTGTATACAGTATACTGTAGAGTTAGCTCATAATTTAAGATACAGCACACACAAAGGACCTTTGAATATTTCCTCCTTTAAGAATGGTTTTGCACAATATGGAGGTGTAACAGTTTGTGCTTCCTCCTCACAGCTGTTGTGTCCTGGTTTTTATTATATTCTGAGTGTATTTTGTCCCCTTTGTTTGTGGGTGAATGTATATCTCTCTCTATGTATCCTCCAATGGACTAGCGGACTGGTGTTCCAATCAAAGTGGATCCAGCCATGAGGCCATTTTATTCCAGTTTAGGTTCCAACTCACCGCAGCTCACTATTGGATTCATATTGTAGGTTATTGAAAATGGATGGGTGACAGAACTAGTTAAATAGCCTAAAAACAGGGAGAGCTAGAGGAAGGCTTGTTAATCGCAAGATTACTGCCTGTCTTTTCTTTTGTTTTTAGTCTATTTGTTATTGTCAGAAACATTCACAAGCTGTTATCGTTATAGCAGAATTGTCATTGTAGGATTTCTTACCACTCATTTGTGAGTGTGACTACACTCATCTTGTGCTGCTGTGTGAACTGATTCTCCATGCTTTTACCGTATAATAGGTGAGTCCCTTGGAGCATGTGTTGGATATATTAAGATAGGCCTGACCTTGTGAATTATGATTGATTCTGTGTGACATGTGAGCTGCAGTCTTGTAATTCACCGAACATGTACATCCAACCTACTGTAACTCAAACCCATTGTGTTTTCCTAGGAGATAGTGCTGAGATTCTGAATCCAGACAGAGACATTAGGCGGTAAATGGAAGTGAAAGGAAGATGGTAACCTTGATGCAGTTGTCTTCATAAGGTTTCTTAACTCACATTCAAAAAATGAATAATACATTTGTAATTAGATGTTATTTTATTAGAAGAAAATAAAATAACAATTTAATACATAAAGGAAAATGTACAGTATCTTAAGAATGGGAGGAAAATGGAAAAAGGGGGAAATTAAGACAAGAAAAAGCAACCACCTATGTGCTGTTCCAGTTTTTGGTATAACAAAGTAGAAAATGTCTCGACTGCATTTCCTCTTGAATTTTCTTGAATTGCAAGATTTTAAAATATAAGCCTGCACCTTGACGATTTCCTGCTTGCTTTTACCACCCTCCCCCTTAATGTTGTACTCTCCTATTACTGTAGATCACCTCTTTTAAAAGTCCAATTTCAAGGCATGACAGTCTGTGAACTGAGATCCCCTCCATACCTGCTCTTATACAGTAGTTTGCATGTTTTATTCACTGAATTGAAAAGACCTGCCTGAGTCACATGGACCGTCCACGTGCATATTGCAAAACCCTCTGTATAAATGTTACTGTGTATGTATTATACTGTACAGTATGTTGTCTTTTCTTCAAAATGGAATTCTAATACCCCTCAATTGCTGCCTTTGCTGTTCACTGACCTCATTATGAATCCAAAGCTCTCTTTTCAACTCATGAAGCACAAAGCAGCAGATGTTGTGGAGCCCATTGCTCCAGGAGGATGTGGCTCAGTCCAACCAGTCTCCATCTGGTCTACTCTGGCAGCTGCATTAGTACAAGTTGCAAGGGAAGGTCAGTCCCCCTCACACCAGCCTAAGTGCAGCCTGTGGGAGTGCCAAAGCAGATACAGTAAGTCCCTCATACCCAAAGTCCATAAAGCGCTGATATTTTAAAATGAGAATATCTAAGCTTAATGTTATTTTTCCTGTTTTTCTCCACTCTACTGCAGTTTTGTATATTTCTCTGTAGTTTATGTACAGTAAACTATGAAAGACAAATCAGTAAGGATGTAAAGAATTGCAAGATCGGCATCTATCTTTTAATGCCTTTCTGCTAAGATTTAACAGCTAATTTCCTTGCTTGTCAGAAAGGAAAGGAGGAGAGGCAAAGTTTTTCAAACATCCAGCATTTAAAAGGTCATATAAAATATTACAAAGTACCCCCCAATTAAAACTCTGTACAGGTGGCTATGTAAAGCTACATGCGTTTTTACCTTTTGTATTACTCTTATGTTCAGTATATGCTGATGCTTGATTCCAGAGGTTAAAACGCACTCCTTCTGAGAATCAAATATGAAAGGCCAGTTCCTTAAGAATAACAAATTGTACCCTACTGGCTATATCTCAGATGCTATGGAAAACATAGCAACATCATATAGATGGTTTTCACAAATTTTTCACAAGCTTTTGAAATTGCAAAGATCTGAACAATTGAATGATTTATAGTACTTTTGTGCCTAAAAAGACATTGTTTTCAGCATCTTCACTCTAGAAAACTGCACATCAATGTATTTTTATTTTTACAACATTTAAGTTCAACTTTAAGCGTAATTTCAAGCACAGGTTAATTTGATACAGATTCCAAAGGTTGATCAGCTTTATTTATATAACAATATGGTTTATTTCACCCTCTTCAAGAAACATAAATTCAGCAGTCTGAAATAAGACTTTAGATTTTTAAGGCAAAACATTTTTTTCCAATGCAATAGTAGACAAACTGAAAGATAAGTACATAAGCAATACCAATTAAAAGACACAACACCCACTTTGAAGTGAGAAAGGAGAAACATGGTCATGTAGCCAGGTGAAGAGGGAGGGAGGATTCATTTGTAAAATGCAAATTAATCTTTCAGCCTGACAAACCTAAAGCAAAAATTCTCAAAGGCACTACTGGTACTTTTTAATATAATTTCATCATAATGCCCAAGAAAACCCTGCACTAACTGAATGCATTCAAAAGCTCCCACACTCACAGGATCTCTGCAGGTCTCCTGCCATCTCCTGCCTCTCAAAACGGTGGGATTGTCTGAAAAAAACTTAAGTGCAAATGTGAGAAACCATGATTTTATACCTATACCTAATAAAAGATTAAAAGGCACTTATATGAATTTTGTCGCTGAACATGCTGAGCTGAAAATGTAGATTATTCATCATTTTGTCCAATTTGGAATTCTTGACTTTTTTGTCTATTTGCATCTTCACACTGCACACTACTCAAATGTTCTCCCTCATTTTAAGGGCTTTATTAAGTTTGATAGATTCCAAAGACTGAATTCAAGCTGATAAAAGTATTCTTCATTGAAATGCAATGTCTTTATCTTTCTTCAGATAGAGCAACTATCTTCTCATAGTTGAATGCAGCTGTTGAGAACAGTGCTAGGCCGATTACTCTAAATATTAAATCACCCCAGAGCCTCAAAAGTGTACAATGTACAAAGAAATGGATAGCTTGTCCAGCAAGAGCCCATTCTGCAGATTTTCAGAGCTGGGTTTATGTGGAATCTGCACTTTTTTCCCTCTGAATAATTGGCCAATTTGCCAATTCCCCACAAGCTTCAGGGATGATAAATATGTTGTTCTTCAGGAGAACACATTAAAACCACTGAGAAAATTGCCCAATTTCTTAGTAGGTCTAGGTGTTTTGTTGTTTCTTTTCAGGAGAAAATGCTACACTTGTACACCACTATTGAAAGCTGTCCTACACCTGGGATTGCATCTACTGCTGCATGTACAATATACAAACATTTATAATGCTGCTGCCAGACAGTGTACAGTATGTTTGCTCTTCTGATTTTCTTTTTGTCAAAATGGGAACTGAGGCATTCAGCCATGTTTTTAAAAAACAATAGGGCTGTTTGGTCTAACCAATCATTAATTATTTTAAGCAACTTACTTATGACTGGCTTAATTAGTCAGGGTAATGTAAACTATAGAAGAAAATGGATGAAACCTGGAGGACTTGTTTTTTCCCTGGGGAAAGAATGGATACTAATGACCTAGAAAACTTTGTATCACTGTCAATGTTGTAAAACTGTTGAATATAGCTAACACACAGCTGATGTTTAGCAACTAACCTTGCATATGCTTCGTCATTTCAAAAACCCCTTGAAAATTGGATGGGATAAGAATGTCAAACTTTTCTGTCTGAATATAAAATGTTAAATCTGGCATAAACCCAGTACAGTGCCCCACTCAGTCAACACGATCATTACTGTCACATAGTGCAGTGGCATGCATTATGTTATAGTGCTGCTTTTCATCAGCATAAACTGGGAAGCTTGTCATGATTAAGGGGGAAAATGGATGGAGCAAAATACAGGTACTTATCAAAATACAGGTACAGGTCTTGGAGGAAAATCTGCTTCAGTCTTATAAAAACCTAAAACTGGTATGAAAAGTCACTTTCCAGCAGGGCAGCAACTTTTCACCATGGCTAGACTGTAGTGACTTAACAAGATCGCCGTTGAGTCCCTGAGTGACTCAAAGTTTTGACTTGAAAATCTGTAGCATGATCTAAAACGGACAGTCCATCAATGATCCTCCACTAATTTTAAAAGACTTAAGTTCTCGGAGACTGGACAGACGTTTTACTATCCTGTTGTACACAGTTGGTAGAATCTTATCCAAAAACACTTGTAGGAGTAATTGTTGCCCAAGGTGCTCCCATCAAATTTCACCAAGTACTGATTCAGGGAGGAAAATACTTTCCTAGGTTTTAATTTTTTTATGTCTTTCGTTACATTTAAAATAACTAAACTATAAAAGTGTTCCTTTTGCATAATCGTATTTGGATGAAAAATATTGTCTATAAAAATCTGCATCCTTTGTTTGGAATTCAACATCATGGGAAGGTAGCATACGTTCCTGAAGTATACCACCATTCTTTTCTGCCCCAAGAACAGCAGAACAGCAAAGTCATCTTTGATTATGGACTTTGATTTTGGATTCCCAATATGGACTATAGGCAGTGCTAGCAGCAGTAATTTCTAACATTTCTTCCAATATTGTGATTGGGTCTTGAAACTACCCTGCATTCATGGCGGTATTCAGAAACCAGTTTATACCGGCACTGTTATAAATGCCCAGAAAACCGTTTTGGTTAACATCATTGCTCTGTGTGTCTAAAACAAACTATATTATAACTATAAGGAAGGCATAGCGAAGGTGTATAATAGAATACTGTAACTACAGTAGTGTAAATCATTCTTATAATAATGATCAAAATTTCTATTTTAATTAACTTTTAGGGTAGTGTCCTTGTATATACTGCTGAATTAAAGAACAACTGCTATAACAAAGGAAAATCTAGTGTTTGAATTCTAATCCTGTGCACCCCATGGTACTGGTACTGTGTATGGATGTTCCCTGTGCCAAGACTGCAGCAACTTGGGAATATTAAATTATTGAATATACATTGATGCCTTGACAGATGTACTGTAAAAAAGCAGCACTTTTGAAAAAGCAAAGAAAAATTCTCTTGAAGTCACTTTCTGTACTTTAATGGGTCTCTCTCAGGCAAAACCTATGCTGACACAAATAAAATTGCTGTATTTTCTTGTTGCCTCATAACCTCTCATGCTTATTTGCTTTTGCAGTGTCTGCTTCAATTGCTGTATGAAGTATGCCATGTTAAATAACCACACTACTTTTACACAGCATGTGTGAAGAGCTCATAGAATTTCACAGGGTGAAAGTGTAATGGGAAACATCCAGAAGAGTTTTTAAATGGATGACATACTGTAATGTAGTACCTGAAGCTTTCGATAGCAACCAATTTCGTAATTATTAATTGGACCTGACTGTTTTACAAATAAGAAACCAAAACTGTCTAAAGAGTTTTCATGTCATGAGTTAGCAGTCACCAATAACTGTTTCTCCATTATCATTAACAACATTTCTTTATGTATTGACACCACCTAGCTATGTCCCACACAAGACTAGGAGTACACTGCAAATGAAGGGTAAGAACTCGTGGGCTCGTGTTTGTGATGTTGCACAGATTATGGAGTTAGTTATCACTTTGAAAAAATTCTAACAAAAACATTAAATGGCTACATGTGTTCATGTTGCATTCATGTTCGTCTATGCTGGTGATGAGAGCTGATGCATGTAACCTCATAGGAATGCAGTCAATACAGTATGTAAAACAAGTTCAAGTTCAAGTTTGTCATTACACTCATATACATGGTATATGGTATAACGAAATGCTATTTAGCTAGCTCTCAGACATAAGTATTACAAAGAGAAAAAAACAGCAACAATACAATTGTGTAGCAAAAGAAAGACAGAGACAACAGGCAGTGTGCAAAAAACAACAGGCAGTGTGCAAAAAACAACAACAGGCAATGTGCAAAACAACAAAAAGGTAACAGGTTATGTGCAAAAATATGCAAATAATCAACAGAAAAATAAAGGGATAGAAATTATGGGGAGTGAGCTTTTGACATGTATGGTAGAGGTAGATTTTCAATGTGTGTTTGGGTTTTTGGTAATAAAGAAAGGAAGAAGGCACTGTGAGGTTCAGATCATAGGTGAGAGTGAGAGAGGCTGGGAATTTAACAGTTTGAATAGTGCAGGGGTAAAAACTGTGTCTGAATCTGGTAGTACGGGCCCAATTGCTCCGGTACCGTTTTCCAGATGGTAGCAGATCATAAAGTCTGTAGCTGGGGTGTGTGGGGTCTTTGATGATGCTTAGAGCTTTCCTCAAGCACCGTCTGTCATAAATGTCCTGGATAGATAGGAGGGTAACCCCAGTGATGGACTGGGCAGTTTTCACCACCCGCTGTAGGGCTTTGCGGTCAGCAGCACTGCAGTTACCATACCACACTGTGATGCAGCCTGTCAGTGTGCTTTCTGTAGTGCATCTGTAAAAGGTAGTGTGGATCTGGGGACATATCTTGGCTTTCTTCTACAGTCTTAGGAAGTACAGGCGCTGTTGCACTTTCTTGATCAGATACAGTAGGTGGTGTTGAGAGACCATGTGAGGTCCTCGGTGACATGGACACCAAGGAATTTAAAGTTACTGACCCTTTCTACTTCAGTCCTGTTGATGTGGATAAGGGCATGTCCGGTTTGCAGTTTCCTCAAATCAACGATCAGCTCCTTGGTTTTGCTGACGTTGAGGGTGAGGTTGTTGTCATCACACCATGTTGTAAGGAGATTGACCTCCTCCCTGTAGGCCATCTCATCATTGTCTGTGATCAGACCTACAATTGTGGTGTCATCGGCAAACTCGATAATGGAGTTGGTGTTGTGTTGATAAAACAGCTGATAGGTCAGCTACATTTTTCAGTAGCATAATGTTGCACCCGACTACTCTTATGTCATCTCAGACATGCTCATTTGAGATAAGATGCCAAGATACAGCAAGCCAGTATTAAACCCAGATTTATTACACTATTTAATTTTCCTTACAGTAAGGGTGCCTTCTGTGGAGAGATACAGTATTAATTAGGTCCTGCCCCTTCCAGAATAGTTTAGCGATGAGGTATCTTGCTGAGAGGCTTAATGACCAGCATGATTAATTGAGGAGCAATGAAAGTGAATATCTTGCTGTCATTGTTTGGTCAACAGTTAGCTAATGGGAGGTTTTTCTATTAAAAAAAACAAACAAGAAGATTCTTAGTTAAATTCTGAAATGTGTCTAGCTTTACACTTTATAATAGTTTGCAGAATAATAATTAGTGTTCATTGTGATACTGTACAGTGAATACCATAGTTAACAAAAATATGACATCCCTAAGACCACCTTATATCTTTTCTTCTGTACATGTGTTCTATTATCACCAAAAAAAAAAACATTCTGTCGTTATCCCCGGAGTAGGTGTCAATATTGATAACAACCTACAGTCATGTAACCCACTGATGTTCTGTTTTGCCATTTCATTTACATAGCAGGTGAACCTGATAACTGGAACTAAAAGCACAAGTCTTCCGTGATGCTCAGTTGTTATGTCAGCCAAAGTTTTTGTAATGCAGAAGGGCTCTCAAAGGAATTTTCCCTGAAAGTGATGATCCTATTTCCTGTACAGTGCTTCTCCTCTGCTTGTGGATTAATTGGGTCTGATGCCCTGTTGACTTTACTGTGTTAGATTCCTGACAACATCATTCCCTGGCTACATTGCGTCTGTTTCACTTAATTGTGGCGTTATAGCAGAGTAATTAAAACTGACAAACATGCGCCTTTTATATATGCATTCATCACCTGTGCATGTGTTACCATGCAGTGTATTCACACTTGCATAACTAGTCATTTAGTACTAAAGAGTGCAAACAGAGGGTGTGAGCTGTTTCATTTTCTGCAGGCATGACACAACCTTCTTTGACTTCATACACAGGTGAACCACATAGTGTTGCAAAAGTAATTATTAATGTGAAACTGTATACTGAATTTCTTAAGTGTTTCAGTACATGTATTTCTCATTCTCACATTTAGATACCTTGCATAAGGGTTTAGTGTTAAAGAGCATTTTGACATCCCAGTGACTGCTCTCACTTGAAGCTCCAGTCTGAAATACACCAGTACAACTCTGGATATCTTTTTCCACTGCCACATACAAATGAGACCACACATTCTGGGACGTTCTGTGCTTCGGGAGCGGTTCATTATGGAGTTTTTTAAAAGAGGAAGACTTGTTCAGCTCTTTACAAACCTCCAGTGAGTTAACGCTTTCTGGGGTGCCATCATACTCCAGGTTTTATTTAAAGTAATATCTCCTATCTTATGTTCATGAGTTGAAGCCTGGTGTGAAGTTGAATCAAGGATTAATTTGCAACTAGATCCTCTGTATATTATAGCACAGCTATTAAGCTGCCTAGGCTTCAGTCAGTGTTTAACAAGTACCCAGGGGATTGCAAAACTGGTAACTTACAAATTTGTTCAAGGAGGAACTCAAGTGTTTCCTCTCTCTTTCATTCAAATAAATTCAGTTACTTCAGCAATTTGGCACATTGTTTGTTTTATTTTTCCCTCAGTAACAATTTCTCACAGCAATATTTTTCTGTTATATGTTCTTCAGAATTTTGTTTTTACAGATAGGGTTCTACTGAGCATGTTAAATGGATGTTAAATTAATTAACATTAAATGAAAAGCTCAAAGAAATAACAGGACATGTTAAAATATTATTTGTAAGGATGCTATTGACTTAAAAAATTCACTTGAATATCTGAAAAGAAGCTACTTTAAAATAGATAAGTAGCATACAGAAATAAGCAATGGAAGAATGCATAAAATCCTTAATGGTGTAATACTTTTTCTGATATTACTAATGGGCCTGTTATCTGTGACGTGAACAATTCTTTTAAATAACTTTGAAATTATATTCTGTAGGGAATTTCATCTTTTAGAAAATCAGTCATAGTTTTTTGGAGAAAAAGACTTCCTGGAAATGAATATGTACCCTTCATGGTGCATTAGCAGATGATATCAAATATTTAGTGACAGAGAACATAGCTTTTAAAATTCAGGAATTTAGGATCTAAAACTGTTCCATGATAAGGTCTTTTTTAATGTGGTGAAATAAGGTTATTTCTGTCCCAGCAATATGAATTTGGTGGAGTATATATTATGTTGTCTCACAATGTAGGATTCGCTGACACCTTACTTTTAGTCTACAAGTGGAAAAAAACATTAAGGCATGACAATTAGGATTTTGGACAGCTCTAGCAGCTGAGAATATTACAAAAGAAGCATCTCTGTGAATCAGACAAAAATCCACCTGTGAGACTAATTGTAATTGTCGGTATGACAAATGGTAACCTACATTTATGCAGTGCTGCTGGTGAGTTAATTGACAGACAAATTATGAAGCTCTGTGTTGCATTTGTCAGCAAAAGAAATTCCTTTAAAGAGCAACTTTGGTCTCAGCAGTCTTCAGCTTGAATAAATATTTTTTTTAAATGATGCTGGGGTAACTGAAGGAGTGGCTTTGTCAGAAAACGTTGTTTTTTTCCCCCAGCTTCAGACAGAGTGAGTCCTGTTTTGTCTTTGTGTAACAGCCGACTAGGAGAAGATTCTTCATTCTTTCATGAAAGTCATGAAACTAATTTAATTTCAAGTTCTATCAATCTTTAAATTATACTTCAAAGCCACAGTTGCACAACAGCTAGTCAGGGATACTGGATTGTGGGTAAACAAAAATACTAGATTATCCCTTTTACGGTACACCATGCAGTATCTACAGTATATTTATATATAATGTCCATGGGTGCATATACATATGTCTCTGTGCACGCAAAGAAATTTGAAGACATTATATGTTCCTATGTATATAACAGTGTTAAAGAATTAATAAATTAGGGGCTGTTAAGTCTAGTATTATTGCTTTCTGCAATGAGAACACATTGGAAATTGACAATACTTAACGGAAATCACAGTTAAAGTGGTTCAGCTCACTGATTTGATATGATTTGTTTTACATTGGTGTCTGAAAGCAGCAGTAATTCTAAAAATATGCTGTAAGCCAAATCATTTCAAGGCAGGTAAGAATCTACAGTACATACTGTATATATATGGATAAAGAAATGTTAATAAGCACCCTAAGATTGACTCCCTAACTGAAAAATGTAAATTTGTGCCCATAGCAACACACATTAGGTTGCAGAGACTTCTAACAGCTGTATACAGTCACTGCCTGCCAAAAGTGATAGTAAGGAGTGTGTTTTATTGTATTACTTTCCCCATCTTTTCTGTTTAACCTCCACTATAAATCTCTATACAAGGGTGGAGTGTTACAGTCTGTACTGCAGTTCTCTTTGTCTTCTTGTTTCCTTAGGTTCTTTTCTCAGACCTCACCTGAAGTCTGAAAGACCGAATCAAATGCAAAAATCCCAGAACTCCTATTTTAAATGGACACGTTCCTAAAATTGTTGTCAACAAACTTTGTAAGCACAGGTGGGCTGCAGTCATGCAAGATGTCTTTTTAACATGATGTGCTTTTGGAGACTACTTTATACGACCTTTTGAAACCCATCTAAGTGCTCTTTGCACCTGTGTTTATGAAGACATGTTTCTGGAAGGGCTGTAAGGTGTGGTTTGGAGATGTTTGGTTGGGCATCGGTGTGGAGCAGTGTTATGCATAGTAGTTAGTCAGAGGGTAGTAGTTATGCATTGAAATCCCAGATGATAGGCTGCTGTTATTTGCTTGTCAAGATATTTAATCTGAATTGTTACAACTAAATGCACACATGTATTAGATTGTAGTTGCTTAATATAATTATAATATAATATAATTATCCACCAAATGAAATAATCTAAACTAAACATCTAGAATTTGAATTTATTAATTCAAATTAACTATAACTTGCTGATGAGCCCTTTTAAGGGTGAAACAGGTATCCATGGCTACTAAATTTGACTTTATATAAGTGAAGTAGGATATGGACAAAGGCCTTAGGATCCTTTTAGGATAACCAATGTTATACTGTATACTGTAAATGCAAGGAATTAATTCATTAATTCTTTTGTATTTCTTTTGCAATTACCATGGTTGTTCAATAGCAAACTAAATGAATCTACTGTATAACATAAATTGATTTGATTGACTTAATTTTGTTGCTAAAGGTAAAGAGACATGCAGCATGTTGATTCAGCATGTAGAACCCTATCTGAATGTGATACTTTTAGGATGCTTGTGGTGCAAGGTAAAATACTGTTCAAAATCAATAGATTTGTTTTCATCTGTACATACTTGAGACAGATGTCTGAATGTTTTTATATGGATTATTGATCACTAGAGACGAGTCTTACTATATTACAGTTCTCGCTTGGCAACTGTTTTGCAATAAACCTGTCAAGTTCATATTGTTTATAGAGATTTAAACGTTTTGTACTAATTACAAAAAGGTAGAGTATGGTAAGAAGCCATTCTTGCATGGAATGGAACAAAGACTGCAGCAATTCTTTATATTTGCTCATATAATAAATGTCTTTTACCCAGTAACTTCAATATACATCTTCAGAAAGTGACAACAGGACTTTTCCTTTACCAAATTATCAAAGAAAATTGTTTTTGACAAATAGAGCTTCTATAGATGTATGTGTAGGCCTTAAAAATTGGATGGTTTATTGTGTAAATAATGTGAAAGTTATGAAACTGTCTGTGCCATGCCAGAGGCACTCAAACAAATTTTATTTTTCTTACACAATTGAGGTAAAACTCCAAAAAAAAAAGATACATTTAGTCAATGCTTCCAGCAGTGAGATTTTTGTGATGTTGATAATAAAGTTACTACTGTCCCATGAAGCAACCTAGTGTGTCATACTGGTTTTATTATTTTTATTTCCCCCCAAAATCAACTGATACTGTAATTTTAGAATTTGATAGTAAAGGATACCATGATATCCCCCTGTTAATTTTGCATTAAGAACAAGACATAATGGGTTTCAAGTTTTGTCACAAAGGAAATATACAGTAGATGTACTCACGGTTGGCAATTAAAAGTAATCTATACTTTCATTTTTCTAAATGTTATTCTTTACTGGATGTGCTTTAAAACACATACAGTACCACATCTACTGTGCTTTCTCAGTGTTTTACTCCTTTTGTGATTAAAACCTTAAATGAAAAACATATTTTTGTCAAAAGGAAAATTAGTTTTCCAGGTATAGTGTTCTCAATTCTTCCCAGTGGTCAATATATGCTAGGGATGATCAGTACATAAAAACTGTCTCTCTGTTTTTTAAATGGGTGTAAACCATGCAAGACTCTTTTGGTCATACAGAACATGATGCTTGTTTTCCTCTGAAGAAATTCTTCTTACGGATTACAGGCTTGCACCTTATACTACCTCCATTGCATTGTTTGAATATCACTGTTCTGTTCTCTAGTGAAATTTGCTAAAACGATCTGTTTGGTTTTTGGGTTTTGAATGTTACCTCAAGAGATTTCTCAGAGTTCTGTAGTTTTTCATCTCCCTGCTTTTTAAGCTACGATTTCTAAGCTTTGAATAGGTCCCCAATTAAACACATTCGTTGTTTGATTTGGGCAATGATTATTGGTTTTTATGATTGTTGTTATACCCCGTATCTTTATTAGTATACATGCTCAACCCTTAAACACATTTCACATTGTTTAGCAATGTGAGAGATACGTCAAGACTTTACAAAACAAGTGAGGTACAATGGAGCACAAGAGAGCATTGCTTAGATTTACAGGAAATCCAGTTTCTTATACTGTACCTCTGAGCACAGACACTTTTTCTTTTCAGGAATTTTCTCATTGGAAAAAAATTCAGGACCAGTCTACTTGCATGCATTTTCTATGAGTGTTTATATGCACATCCATAATGTATAAAAGTTTTTAATGGAGTCATTAAATTTAATTAAATTCATTTCCAAAATTTATTCCCCCACTGCTGGCTTTACTTCTTTTCATTAATCCCACAGAAGATCTAATTTAGAAATGAATCAGCATGTTTATATTCTAATTAGCCTTTTGATGCTATATTTCATCCCCGCTTTTAATTCTCAGTCATCTTTTGAATAATCTACAAACACTCTGCCGTTTCAATATTTTAATGCTTACATATCCTCACTTTACATTAAAAAAACTTTCTGGAGGTGTATTGTTGGAGTGAATTCTCTTACTTTAGGAGTGGAACATTTAAGGTAAGGTATGACTTTCCATCTTGTGATCAACCGTGATGTACTGTATGAGCAATGTGATTTTGTGTCCTTTTTTTTTAATGGCTTTAAATGACCTAAACTTTTATTGCTGACAAAGATTTTAAATCTGGATTTGAAATACAGACCCCATTGGTTCATTATCTCAGAACGTCAATCCACTCATCCCTAGTGGTCTTAATTGTTCTGAGAGTGAGTCACGTGGAAATTATGTTTTGTCTGTTTCCTTAAAGCTGGTTTAGCAAAAAAGTGATTAAATTTGGAAACAGCCCTAGACCGAATTTACTATTGTAATAAAAGGGAATGGAACCTCATTGTGCGGCAAAGAATAAGTTGTCATCTGGATTTAAAGTACATCAGATCAGGATCAGAACTATATCATGATTCCACTAAGATGGTGGTGTGTATTCTTTTGGCCTCTCAGCTCTAGATCATAAGTCTCATAAATCATATGATCTCAGAAATATCCTAAATAATCCTGGAAGCTATTAACAATGCCATGAAAAGTATCCCTCATTTTTTTTATTTCTATACTGCTGAATTCCATATTTGCTCCATTAGAATTTAGAACCAATATTAATCATTTCAAAATAATATTTTTAAATAATAATATTTTCAAAATGCATTACTTCAAAGTGTGAGAGATTCCAACATTGTCCTCATATTTGTTCGTTCATTAATCCCTAAATTGGACACAAAAGTCATGAAGTAAAGAATTACAGGATTCAGCAACTGACGCTCTCTCAGAACCTATGGAAAATGTCCAAACTCTGTCGAGACTCTTATCCTGAAGGGAATAAAGCATTGTGGGTGGAGTAGGTCAAAGTGGTGTTGAGGTTTGTGTACTCTTAAACATGTTTTCTTAGCTTCTCAAATGATTTACCTACTAATTCATCCCCATGGTCAAGGATAAATCCACTTTGCCACATTGAAAACCGTCATCCATCTCCCTTGCAACTTTCCATTTGGGAGTTTGATGAAGGTATGTCTAAGTAAAGCAAGTCAGATTAACTTGACACAGTAAAGCTCTTTCCAGGGGAAAGATAATGATTTTGTGATAACTACTGCAATTGCTACTACTCTTTGTATTACAAGTAACCGTAATGATAATAATGCAGTAACCCACTGTAAAAATATTGTATATACTGTACTATATATTTCTGTTTCACACTCCAAACTGTTCATGATATAGGTAGCACAGAAAGAATCAGTAATAAATTCTTATGATTTTTTTCAGTCTTACCATATTCATTTCCCCCATTTACTTTCATTTCACCAGAACAAACCTCTTTAAAAAAATCTCTAACTTATCTTAAACGAACCGTTATCTACTGTATATCACCACTGTGTTCTTGATTACTTGGCTAAGGTAAAGCCTGAAATAGAATTTAAGTAACATAAATTAGGGCATTATCACTACTCTGTATATGTTGAATAAAAAGAATGCAATCTTTTTAATATTACCGCTTGGGTACAGCATAAAAATAGTCTGCAAGGTGACAAACATATTTCAAGATAGCAATTGACCTTCTAATTGAAAGTCTTTTGTAGGAAAATCCTTTATACCAGACAGTGTTGATACAACAGACATAGGCTAATCCTACAATGTAATATAGCGCAAATTAAATCTTGCATTTTTGATGCTGTGCGACAATTATGAAGCATTAAATATTAATATGCAATATCCTGCATTCATTTACCTAAAGGAGAATTGATCATAAAAGTCTCCATTGAATTGTCAAAAATGTTTTACTGTATTATTATTATTATTATTATTATTATTATTATTATTACAGATATGTTGACTTTCTAGAGGATTCTGACTCACCTGCATTCTAATATACCTGGAGTGAATGTGATTCTGCCTTTTGGTAGATGTTTCGCTCAGTTATCAGGAGGGCTCATGTCTCTGTAGAATCAATTCAGTGCTCCTCTATTATCCTGGTAGTCTGAAGTCTGGAATGAGGTACAGAAAATATGAAAGATAAATTGGTAAAATCTATTACAGTATTTCTTCAGGTTCTGAGCTTTCTGTTTCATTTTTTTAACTATAGAAATTACTATTCATAGATATAAGAAATGTGGGAACATGTCAGATTTCAGAATAATGAGATCTCTAAATACTGTATCTTATAAGTTATATAGCATGATACAGTGTGTCAACATCTGAACATAAGAAAGGTGAAACACAAGAGAAGTCTTTTCGTCTAGTCTTGCTCATTTGGTTGCTAGTAACTTAGTGACCTGGAAAATGCAGGATACATTAAGAAATAAGAGAGAAGTTTTACAGCAGAGTTAAGTACTTTATTTCTACATTTTTTTTAGAAACAGTGATAATGTAATGTAAACTTTTACCTGTTCCTTTGCAGCTAATGCATGCTGACGCAGCTACAGTACTGTACCTACTCAAAAATTTATTCTTATTTCTTTATGTACTGCTTAATTGCACTGGAACAGTAGAAAATTATTTGAAATATTTTACTACATTTTTAATTCTTCAGCTTTATTATCCATCTAAGGACAAATATTTTTATTTTTTTCTTCATTTCTGGAGAAGACAGCTCAAGTTTATTTTCTAATGCCCTCTGTGTATCTTTTATAAACTATATCTTTCCCACAGGTTCTGCCATTTGCAATCTCTCCTCAGTTCCGTTTTTTTATAACTTTTCACTCATATAAATGGAACCTATCACTTACTGTAGAATGCAAAGATGATCGGATTCTTTGCATTGCTGTTAATGGCCTTTTCTTACTGGGGACTCATGTTTCTCTTGATAAAATCAAATACCTTCACTAACCATGGCTTTTGCTCTGTTATCTTACCCACCGATGGATGTTGGAGCAGGGGTTCTCATCATCCAGATTTCGGAAGATTATATCAGTCCATTTTGTTCAAGACCCATCAGCATTTCAGCTTAGATTGGGATGCCTGACAGACATTGATTGAGTAAACATGAAGGGAGTGTTATCATTCAGCGCAATCTTTCACGGAACTAGTCCATATGCATGTCAGTTAGCTCCTGCAAAGAAAGGACATCAGTTCTCAAGGAAAATTTGATCTGTAATTTAAATAAACTGTATCTAAAAAAATCATTCTATCAGGTGGCATTAATCAGCAACAAGCAATACCCCACATTTAAAATAAGATGGTTCATTGCTGGCTGCCTGTCATTGAAACATTTTTTTTTTTATCAGTTTCATCACCTGAGTGAATTTGTAGCAAAAAAAGCTTTGAAAATCAGATCCAAAGTTGTTCAGTCAAGAAAGGTGTTATTACGAAAAAGAAGGATTTGAAAAAGAAAATTTATATTTCTTTCAGAATGTTATATATTTTTTATTACTATTTTCATTTTTTGCCAAGAATTTTTAAACTTTTTGTAGAAACCTTTCACTGCATTGAAAACCTTTATTCATTGAAATAAAGTGGTCAAAGGTATTAGGCACTTGCATGTTTTGCTCAAGCTTATTGACAAGAAAACTTTATATGGTAAATAACCTTGATCCACACATTAATCAAAATTTCTTTCACTTTACAGCACAGTATATTTCACACCCAATTTATGTGTTTCCTAGTAGCGTAGAGCTTCCAGAAATAATCCATGGGATTTACAGTAGGTCTACGGACTGAGAATCCCATGTTAATAATGAAATGCACTTTTGCTGAATTAGGTTTCAAATTTCATTTTTGTCTCTAGTGCAAACTTATTGCTATAAAAATGTAGCACATTTAAGCTCCTAACTCTTACTGTAGATTGTTTTCACATTGTTTTTCACACCCATTTCATTTCTAGTTTGAGTAGCATAATCATACAAAACATTATGATAATATAAGCAATTTCTACTCCAGAGCAAACCATGTCTTACGGAGACTTCTGCCGGTGATTTTATTGGTTTTCTGGCAGTAAAAGTTGAAATTTTAATAATTTTCTTTATCGCTACACAATTAATACCAAGTCTTTGCCCTCTTTGTGAGTTTTGGGATTTTGCATGCACACTCCCTGGCTATAATTTTACCAAGAAAAGCTAGAACAGGAAATGTCAAGAATTCCATACCTGGTTCTAGTATGATCAACTTCAGTTGAGGTTGGGTTGCGGATTTCTATGTGTACTGTAGGAATGAACCGCACATTCAAATGTGGATCCACCAGCTTGTGATTGTTCTGGCCAGGAGAGGTAAATGGAAGTCTGTCTCACACTTCTCAATCCAACCATGCCTTTACTGCCAATAAATACAGTTGTAACAAGACATATGTCAAAGATCGCTGTAATTCTGTCACCCTGTCTAAAACTTAAAGCAGTTGTTCTCCTGGAGTCCCCATATGCAGCAATAGGAAAAAGAATTCCAATAATGACATACCTGGGACTCACTTCACAGATGACCAAAGTGGGATTTCCAATGTAATTCAGTTATTGTGGAAGTAGAACACTGTGTACAAATAGTACACAAAAGTATAATACTCAAGAGGGACAGCTAGTCTATGTTCAAAACCAGTGGTGCGAAGTGGCTACTGAATATTCCTTTCCTAAATCAAGGAGGCTTAAAATAGCACTGTGGAAAAATATGGAATCTCTTTGTCAAAACAGCGGTGACTTAAAATAACACAGTGAAAATTAATTTTCTTTCAAAAAATGTAAATGGAACAGACATCTGCCATGATGACAGAACTGACCTAATTTTTTTTTGTTAGTTGACCTTCTAATTACCATTGTGAACAAAGGCAACTTTAAAATAAACCTTAAGAGACAAGTATTACTTGCCTGCTAGAGAGAGAGTGCTAAATTGTCACAAGCATTGGGATAGCATCATTAGTTGCTTCTAAAAATAATAATATTAATAACCATTGAGTACATTGTTAAAGTTCTTGCTCAGTCAGTTGGAGCCCAGCAGCAGCCTAACAGAGTGCAACTAGCACAGCAAAACATGCAGGCACAAATTAGGCTAGATTGAGGTGAAGCAACGACATTGCTGAGGTGTGGTCAAGCACCTGAACAATTCTGGGCAGGCTGGAGGCAGCACAAGTACTACAGAAGATGTACTACCAGCAAACATATTATAGATGATAACTCCCCATGATGATGTAGAGGCTTTTTTGTAAACTTTTGAAAGAACATCAGAACAGCTGTTTTTGGGATACCCATCTTTGGACAATCTTCTTTAACTGGGGGAGCCCAAAAAGACTATTTATGATATGTTAAATGCAGACATTTTGAGCAGAAAAAAGGTTGCCTTGTGAGTGCATGCACAGAGATACAGCTAAACGTTAAAGCCCAACAAGGTAACTATTCTCCAGGAATTTCCAGGAGGAATTTGGAAAAACAGATGAATTATGTGGGAATTCCAATAAAACAAAAGTGTCTTGGATGTAGTAGTGTCCTGTGCTCTGACCCCAAGCTTCTCTCTCCCTGTCTGTGTGCCTGTGTGTCTCATGGTGAGAAAGCTAAGGTATGCAAAAAGACAAATTCCTAATGCAAGAAACTATATATGGCTAATAAAGTGATCTTATCTAAGTACACCACCATCAAAGTGTAGCTACCAAGAAGTACAGCCATTAAGTGCTCAGGCTTTGTAGTGACCAATGACTAGTGACTACCCTTCATTTTCAATTATTGCTGACATAAAATACTGTAGCCCTGTGAAAACAAATGCATATGTTTTCTTCCAGTAGATAAATTAAATCAATCAAACAATCTATTCAGTTCCAGGATAGACAGACTTAATCTTTGTTAGCTGACCTTATAATTGCTGTCATGAACAAAATCTGTTCATGAAGCCATGAAATGTCAACTTTGAAAGAACATTTAGAGTAGTGTATTTGTATTTGTTTCTTCTATAATTCAGAATTATAGAAGTGTGAGTTGAAATAAAGTCCTAAATGTTTGCATAGTGAAGCACACAATGCCACACATAAGGCAGAAATGCAGGCTGATGGATGAAAAATTAGGTTAACACAATACAACATTAAATAATAATAATTGCTTACACTTATATAGTGTTTTTCTGGACACTCCACTCAAAGCGCTTTACAGGTAATGGGGACTCCCCTCCACCACCACCAACGTGCTGTATCCACCTGGATGATGCGACGGCAGCCATAGTGCGCCTGAACGCTCACCACACACCAGCTATCAGTGGGGAGGAGAGCAGAGTAATGAAGTCAGTTCATAGAGAGGGATTATTAGGAGGCCATGATTGGTAAGGGCCAATGGGAAATTTGGCCAGGACGCGGGGGTTACACCCCTACTCTTTTCGAGTAATGCCCTGGGATTTTTAAAGACCACAGAGAGTCAGGACCTCGGTTTTACATCTCATCTGAAGGACGGCGCCTGTTTACAGTATAGTGTCCCCATCACTTTACTGGGGCATTAGGACCCACATGGACCACAGGGTGAGCGCCCCCTGCTGGCCCCACTAACACCTCTTCCAGCAGCAACCTTAGTTCCTCACACTTTTCAATAAATACCTATTGAGAAGTGTGAGGCAGGAGCTAATAGGATCTACAATTTGCATCTGTGAATATGTGTATAGCTACTTTATATACTGGTTTCATTTCAAAACTTTTCAGGGTATTATTTTGAGGTTGATTTAATCTTTCTGCCTGTGAGAACATTTTGTACTTAAATTAAATTGTATCAGAAATTTTAGCACTCAAATTCCTAAATCACACAGTCCCAATTCACATATATCAAAATAGATGTAGTTTTCAATTTGACACTCGATAACAGAAGGGCACCTTTGAGATATCATTGGCACCTGTTTGTAGACACACAATTTAACAGCTTCAAACACACTTGACTTCTAAAAAAGAGTATTTACTGCAATGAATATTTTAAAGAAAGAAATGTGTTTGTAAAAACTATGTCTTGTGGGAACTTAATTACATATTCTGCTGCAAAACTATAGAAAATGCTGTGCCAGAAGTTTATTATACTCATACTCGGTTGACTCCTACATAAAAAAAAATATATATTTATATAAGAATTTCTTTATCAACATTATTTTCTACAGTACATGCATACACCTTTGGTTGTAAGGCTGCTGAAGGAAAAATATGTATGATTGCAGAAGTACATTACTGTATGTCCCTTTACAAATGTGTATACAATTTTAATTCCTAGATTTCAAGTTACAGTTCAGAAGGCTTTCTCTGCCAGTCAGACAGTTATCTGTTTGAGATTTAATAAAACTGCCTATGATTCTTTTTATCACTGAGATCATTTTGACCTTGGTGTTGGTGTAAAAAAGCTCTCTTCTTTGAAACTTTGAAGCTTATTGCAACAATGCAGACAATGTTAGATGCTCTGCAAGATAATGTAGCCTATGGTCTTGTTCATATTTCTCTTTTTGTCCCTAGAGCACCAAGAAAATAGGATGTCTGGCTTACTCTAATTGTCATTCAAGATCCCTGCTTTCCTTTCTGCTTCTGCAGACTTTTATCTTTTACTCTCGGTGGAAAGCCCCCAGTTAGTTCATTAGGGAGGTACATCTTTGCTCCATCTCATGATAGCTGTTATTTGATACAGAGCTACTTATCAGTCTTGTCCTGCTGTACCTAGTGAAGTGTCAGCAGTTCTTAAGAAAAGAGCACCATAAACCATAAATTCCCGTGGATTTTGTTAGAAATAAAAGATCCAGAAGCTATTATTTGCAAGCAATTGGTAAAAAAATAATTGTATCAATTTATGCTTTAAATACACCTTAGGAGTGCATTATAGGAGTAAGTAAAGTAGAACTCACCTGAACTAGTTAGAAAGGCAAGTTTAAAGATCTGAAAACATGAAACAGAAAGGGTTACATACTGTAGATTCTCAAGACAGTGCTTCTTTTATTGCTAAATTCACACTTACCAGTATTAATACAATTTAAAAAAATCACCAAAACAAAATTAAACAGGACCATCATGTTGAAATACTGTGAAGGAATATTAAAATGTAGGAAATATTTGTATATTTATATGTGTGAAATAGATTTACATATTATGGCTCCATATACTGTACAGTACACATTCAGTTTTACTGTGGAGCTCTGTCCGACAGATTCAAGTTCAAACCACATGACCAGACAAGCTTAAATGGGGAAAATCGAGGAGGCTACATAGTAAACTATGCTCAAATCAAAATTTCATTTTGGAGTATAAGGTAGTTTGAGCTGACTGTATGAATACATTCTAGGACTGTGAATATTAGAGTAACATTACCTTGTAGGTTCCCCTGTTTAACTCTACATATATTTGTGAAGTTGATCCCACACTGAAAAGTAAAAAACATAAAAAACTTAACCTTTTGACTGTGAAATGTTCTTCAGGTGCGACACCTGCAGAATTAAAACTCTACTTGTTTCTTTGCAGCTCTCATGTAGACGCAGCTCTAAAGAGACCTCTAAAAGGTCTTTTGATCAAGACATTCCTACTTTCTTTATATTTTTCTGGGCAGTAATATCACTTTTCTCAACCTAGTCAACAAACCTGTACATACTGTAGCATTTTAAATGAGGTTGTGCTGATGTATTATAACAGGGTTGCTTCTTTACAGAAGGGGTGATGTGACCCAGACAGAGATCTCAGGAAAGTACTGCACTCAATCCAAAGCCAGACCTTGGATTCATAAAAAAACACAAAACACTAAGCTTTCATTTCACAGCTATCCTATCAGGGATACTGTATATGTCTTATTTCGTAAATGTCAGAGAGACATTCAGACAGTGGGTAATGTATTCCTGTTTTAGAGCTTGAACTTAATATTAATATTTACACTGAACAGGATTAAGTGGTTATTGAAAATGGATGAATAGCCATTCTTCACATTAATTAATATTCTAAATAAATATTCAATTAATACTTCAAGTCAGTCAGATAATTTAAATTAAGTAGAAGAGGCACACAATTTAAAAAACTTAAATATTTGAATTTACTTCCTTAAATTATTGTTCCATGTTGTATATTAAGTATGTTATTCCATATTTAACAATTAAGCAAAATATGTAATTAAAAAAAGATATTCAAAGAGTAATTGAAAGATTAACTACTAACAGCTTACAGCTTAAATAAACAGCTCCATGTGTGCAGTGTTTTATACTACAGTAAGTTTCACCCTGACAGTTCATAGGACAGTGGAATGTTCCATGGAAAAAGAAAAAAACATTTGTTGATGGACAAAAAAAACTGTAGTATAAGGCACACCCAGTTTGAATAAGAAATTAGCATTCAGAGGAATGGTAATTCTGCATGAATGAAAGGAGCTGTCAGGATAGGCTCTTCATGGAATGAGCTACTCATCTGGGCTAATTAAGAGACTTATAATATCAGGAGGAAAAGAGTTTGAGAATTTGGCTAAGTCTTAGCCTGGAGACAGGGTGAATGAGATGGGGGTAGCTCTCTTTTGTAATAGATTTTTCAGGTTTGTAAAACTCAATGAGTCAAGGATGTTTGAAAAATATAGTTTAAACTGTAGGGAGGGATGTAACAGGTGCTGTACAGGTAGGCATTATTTTGTATAAAGCAGCCAGCAGTCATATCACCTTGCAACTCACAATTTTCAACCCACTGAAGCTAAAAAGGTGTGAGCCTGGCCAGTACCTGGATGGGAGACCTGGAAACTACTGTTGATGCTGGAAGTGGTGTTAGTGAGGTCAGTAGGGGGCACTCACAAAAAAAAGTAGGGATGTTAAGAGCGGGTCTGTTGGTTTCTGTGTCAGGGATGCAAGTGTTTATTACAGAGGGGCATCCCAAGTGAAACGGGATCAGCCTGGATAGTTATTGAGAAGAAATTACCTGCTAGTAAGGATCTGGTGATTACTGAGAATAGAGTGAAGAGTATGAAGATCAGTTTATAATCAGTAGAGCGTAGAAAAGGGGAAGACTTTCCCTTAGAGGGTCTAAAAGTCCAGCATTGGTTTGGGGAAATTAAGCCAATCTACAAGACATTATTAAGTTCTGAGTCTTTATTAGAAGGGAAAATGTGCAATTCAGGAGTAAACAAATACATAAAATAGACTTTAACTCTGTTCCTTAAACAGGCTTCATAAGTCAGACAAAGGGAGAAAGAAAGAAAATCAGACACTACTATCTAGTCTACCTTGTATGGGCTAACACATTCCCACACAAGTCTGCCTCCTAGCATGCAGTTCTAACACTACTGATAGTTACTCCCACACCTGTTACACATTAGTACACAGCACAGAACCAATTGATTTACACAAAGCAGTTAGCTAATTAACACATACCACCAATCAAGTATGTAACTGAGACATGCAATAGTCAAAAAAGACTAGTTTGCCTTTTCACAACTGAAACTGATAAAGAACTATGATCCTGAAGGTAGTCTGAAAGGTGATAGACCACTTAAAACAAAAAATAAATTGCTGTGTTGATACTGTTGACCTTTGGGCACTGAGTGTGCTGGAGTGGCCACAGAGACACAGGGAGTTTTTTCAAAACCTTAATTTCCCAGGAAATTAAGCAGTGATCTAAGCAGTCCATGATGGTCGTAAGAAAAAAATCCCAAACCAGTTTTTGTTACTAATTAACAATTATTTTATATCATCCCTCTGTGGAATTCCTCGATGTTATATAATCTCAGCTCCTGTTTAATAATGACTCTTACACCATCACAGGGCTATTGAATCCAGTACATTCAGTTTTCCAACATGTGGATCACCATATCATGATGTTAAATTTCACAATGCCTTACAGAAGAAGTATTGTAGAATCAGTTCCAAAAGTGTTACAGCTCTTACTGATGATCCTGCAAGCTCAAATGGACCAATAGGTCCCATGAGTGGTTGTTGGACATGAAGTAACCATCTAATTCTACCCCCACTCAAAACTCACGGCATCTGGCCACTTGTCCATCACCACTTTGAGAATGCTGGTCACATTAGCTAATGGAGTTGCCCTGGTTGGAAGAATATACTGTAGTCAGACTCCATATTTTGACGGGGTAATATTAAAAGTTAAATAATAAAATTATCACCTTATTCTATGACTCCTTGATAATATACCTTGCCATTTAATGAAAAAATACACTGTATAACACTAAATCAAAGGTGTGCCATATGTCAGATTTAGAAATACAATCTTTAAAAATTATTTAAAGATTATTTGGGTAGTTGAGAAGGTGAGAATGACACTGACAGAGGTTATTAACATTTCAGTCTGAAGAGCAGCTGCAAGGTTTTAATTAACATTGGAAGAAATTAAGGACTTCACCCTTTGAAATCATAAAGGTGGATTGTTTTTAGTGAAAGCCACTGTTTTTCTTTATTTTTTGGTAATAATCAAGTGCACAGTCCTTGCTCTTGAAAACAGTCATTTGTTGTTTTTTTATTTGGAGGACAGGGCATCTAATACATAAAGTATTGTGGAACATATCACAAAGTAAACATCTTAACTCTCTCCTAAATACAAAATACAGTATATGTCTGTGCAGCTAGAATCAGTATTATTTAAAATAGGTCCTACAAAAAAGCTTGCCATTTAGGTTTTTATACACGTGACCTTTCAATTTCTCTCCTGCTGTTTTCACCGATTTTAACTGATGAAAGTTTGTTTATAAGAACATGAGAAGTTATCTTGCTCAGATTTAATTATTTTTACTTCATAGATTGAATGGGTCATTACAGTGATAAAAAAAACATCTGATACAGGTGTTTATATGGTGAATGTGATAGGTTTTAACAGCTCTTTTAAACAATTCTCTAACTTTTTATTTTTAATTAATTTGAAAATAACTGTTTTCACCTGTTTAACACAAAGAATTTCCCACATGTTTTTCGCAATTTTCATGTGCTCTATAGAAAGTGAAACCAATTTTGTGTTGACAGCATAACCATAATTAAATATTTAAGTAAGTAAGCTTTCATATTCTTGATGAAGGCTGAGAAGTAAACACCAAAAATAAAAATAAATTATTTAATGCTAAACCTTCCAGGCCTGTAAGCCATCTGTTCAGAGAAACTAACTTTAGCATTCTGTTACCTGTTGATTTGACAGAACACCCAGCTTCAAAATTTTCACAACTTTACATACAAATGGAAGACAAGTTGGAAGAAAGGCTGGGTGTCATTTCAGGGATGTCTAGAACTGTGTGATGATATACTATAAGTATTCTGTGAGAAACCCCTCGCCAGGGGATTTCCATGACCATAGTACATCGCCAGACGTCATGTTCCATAAAGTAGCTCTGCTTCATTTAGTTTGCAGCCTATACTGCAGAAAGGCAAACTATTCTCCACCATGTGCACCCACATCTGCAGGGGATCTTAGACCAACCTGCATTGACAGACAGGCTTTGTATACTGTATGTCAGCCAGACATTTGCTGTGTAGTACATGTGTAGATATCTGGGTCTGGTCCCAAGTCATTGACCTGGTCTCCTGACCTGGCTTAAGAGAATTTTAGAACAGACACCTCTTGTTTTACGTGACACCACAGAAATACAGTAGCTGGCTGAAAGGTGGGACAACATCATCAAGAAAATCCACTGGGCTATAAGTGGACTCTTAAACCCCCATTCTTTGTAATAACATGACTGAACTATAAAAAACATCTGTAAAACTATTGCATTTCAGGGCACTGTGGGAAATACACCATGTGTGTGTCTCCTTCAGTGGTCTCCAGAAGTGGCCATTTTTATTACAATTAAACTCATCTCAACTCTTCACTGGACTGCACTGGGACTGGTTGTATCACTACACATGTACTGGGTGTTGAAGGCAAGACTGATCACTCTGTTTATTGTACTAGTATGCTAAGAAGTGTGGATTGGAAAAGCAAAGGACAGAAGTTGTTTTTTTCACCCCACAACTTCCAGGTGAGGATACTGGGGATGAAGTGATTGTTATAGGGTAGGCAGAAGATTTCAGTCTGAGCTGACCCTGAACAACAATACAGAACTGAATCCCTGTGGTTTTTTTTATTTGTAAGGGCTATCTTAATGATAAAGTGTATGGGAATAGCCCATGGGCAAATTAAGATCTGAAAAGAGAAATCCAGACCTGCAAAAGACATTAGAAAATAAAAGTTAGTTACAAAAAGCCAGAGCCTCAACAATAGATTAAGACTTCTTGGGTTCTCAAAGTGGAAAGTGCACATACCAAAACTATTTTACCTCAAAAAGTCTTAATCTTTCCTTTCCATATTGAAACCAATACACCAAATGGAATAGATGGGCAAAATCAACATTCCTTTTTTTTAACCTTTGTAATAGTCTTAGAATAAGAGAGAGTATCTGCGTGTGAATTTAATGAACCCAATGCAGCTATGGTCCAGCTCTAACACTAAAAACATAGGAGTAAAATAACAGAAAAATGAGACATCTTGAACGGCAAAAAGAAATTGGAGAAATCATTACTGCAAGCTTCATCTTGGAAACTTTCAATATCACTTAATCAGAGAATCACTTTCTGGTCTTTTATCTTCTGTGACGAAGTGCAGTGGGTAACAATTGCCTCAATAATCAATCCAGGATAGTGCTCTCTGAGGTAACATTATATTAGCCTTCAATACAGATTGATAAGACAAGCAGTTTAGAGAATGGTGAAGTATCTTTAGAAACATCTTTGTCATGTTCCTACATAAGCTATTACATCTGTTAAATATATCTTACTGTGACTGTGTGCGGCTTGGGCAGAAAAAGTTGCACTTCTCTCTCTTTTCTTTGTGTCAGTTTTCAAACACAGATAAAAAATGGGTATTACAGCAGAAGCCTGGAAGAATATTTCAATGTGCTGATATTAAACATTTATTGTGACAGATTCGATTCACAGTAGACTGCTATCGCTGTGCTATACAATGCCCCATTGGACAACAAATGACACATGCGCTGGGAACAAGTGCACTATACTATAGCCGAATGAGAAACCAAGGTATTATTTTTCAAGCTCTAAATCTGATTTGGAGACCAGAGCTTATAGAATTCCATGATATTGTATAGGTCCAGGAAAATACATCACTCAAGAACTTGTTTTAAGTAACATATAAAAAATGGCTTTATTTTTAAATATTGTAGCAGTATAATCAAAAGAAAAGAATGGGGAATCTGTAAATCTTCTATGCACTGCACATTCTGTTTGTTACAACACACAGTGTGCTGCTCTGTACATGTTCAAGTAGATATTGTATATACAGTATGACCTCTCACATAGAGTACAGCTACACAAGAATGAGCTGGTACATGCAATGTTAGAAGGAAACATACACTACTCATCTTGACATTATATTTTTTTTAAATGTCCATTATAGCTTTAATGTGAATGTACAAGTCTTAGCTCATCATTTTTAACACCAGCTGTATTGCACCTGGTAATAATTGCTAGTAATAGTTGCCATCAATATAATTGGTTAATTCAATAAAACTTCTGGAGCCTCTTAGCCAAAATGACAAAGTTTGGGGGGCTTGAACCTGAGTGGGCAGGTCAGGTCCTCCTAACACACTAAGTCAGAGGTTTCATATTTCAGTTTAGAAATATTCCCCCAACATACTGTACATCAGCAGCTAAATTATTGTAGTTAAGTCTCTCTATATGGGATATGTCAGGAACTTTTATTTCAAGCATTCCTATTTCTTGATTTTGAGGGTTCACAGATTCATGATTGTTAATGATCTTATTGTTCTGAGGAATATATAGCTATACTTTTATAGATGTCAGACCTTCCAGTTTTCTACAGGATTTCTGAAAAAATACTTAGATGTGAAAATGTCTCCCTTCAGTATATTCTAGCTAAAATCATGTTATGTGTTCTACTTTTCCTTTCTTATTTTGTGCATTGAAGGCTGTAGAAGAAATTGTTTAAAGCTACAAAAAAGGCCTTATAATCTTGTAGAATATACTGTACATGTCCTTCACTAGCTTTTCAGACAATGATATAGGAATTCTAAAGTCATGTTAATTTAAGCACAGATGACAATTAAATTGTTCAAAACAAAAGATGATTGATTAAACTAGGGCAAATAATCAGCAAAAAGAGATACAAACACATATCTGGAAACATGCCATATTTCCAATATTCTGTAAAACATTAAATGTGGGGATCTATAGTAAGCACACACAGAGCAAATAGAGAGCTCACCCTGCGGTCCATGTGGGTCCTAATGCCCCAGTATAGTGACGGGGACACTATACTGTAAACAGGTGCCGTCCTTCGGATGAGACGTAAAACCGAGGTCCTGACTCTCTGTGGTCATTAAAAATCCCAGGGCGCTTCTCGAAAAGAGTAGGGGTGTAACCCCGGTGTCCTGGCCAAATTTCCAATTGGCCCTTACCAATCATGGCCTCCTAATAATCCCCCTCTATGAATTGGCTACATTACTCTGCTCTCCTCCCCACTGATAGCTGATGTGTGGTGAGCGTTCTGGCGCACTATGGCTGCCGTCGCATCATCCAGGTGGATGCTGCACGTTGGTGGTGGTGGAGGGGAGTCCCCATTACCTGTAAAGCGCTTTGAGTGGAATGTCCAGAAAAGCGCTATATAAGTGTAAGCAATTAATTATTATTATTAAATACTGTATACTTCATGTATGCTAGTTTGCTTGTTTGAAAAAATGACAGATAACCTTTTCTAGTATCTCTTCTTAACTTCATGCCAATTAACATTCGATAAGTTTATTATGGACTTAACTTCAAGTGCACTGAATATTAATTGCATATGTATTAAACACAATTCAAAGACAAATATTTGATTTTCACCAATTAATTTTACATACAGAGAATCTTTAAGAGTTATGTAATATGTTTAAGACATAAGATATTGAAATAGACACATCAGAACCAGCTAAACATCTACAGAGTGTGAAACTGTGTTTATATCATTTTACATATTTATGAATAGGGAGATATTCCACCTAATTAGTTGACTAATTTTCCTACTAATACTTCATGCCAGTGAGTCTAACAAACAGTAATTGGGATTATGGACAACCTTGTCAAAGGTATCTACCCAGTGTGGCAAAATCACTGATCCAGCCAGCATACAAGTGGTTGGAATTGAACAATTCTATAGATTATCGATCAAATCAAGAAATGAAAACCAAAACCAAAGCATTCTACATCAACTCATTGATTTTTCCATAAATAGGTTTCCTTAAGGTTTTGTGGTAAGATATAGGGGTCGGAAACATATCTATGGATGTACTGTAGTAAGAATAGACAAAAAAAATCTAATTAGTACAAGAGTACATTCAGTGTAGGTATATATTTCATAGAGATGAGCAATAGTCCTAAAAAGTGTAAAATCTTATGAATTAATCGCCAAACATCACCAGCTGTTATATTAAGGGAAATTGTTAAGAAGCATTTAAATGATGATGGAAATTAATTTGGTGAAGGTGTCCAGCATAGGAGTTAAAATCAAATTAAAGTCTCCCGTAACACTTGCACACTCTGAAATATTTGAGAGTTTAGTCATGCATAGCCTAGAAGCAATGAATCAAAAACAGTGTGAAAAAACAGTGATGCAAAACTTAATACTGTTAAGCATAACCCTGATTTGACAAAGGTAACCTTCAGCATCACTGCCCGAACTATTGACTGTAAAAGGTATCCTACCATTCATTCCTATGAGAATTCCCTGTGATTTATTCTGTGCACAAGAGTGAGCAAAGATCTTGCAGAGTTTATTTTGAAATCTTTTAGCACCAACTGATGTTTACATGTAAAAAAGTGATCTCCTTTGAAGGGTGGATTCAAGCTGCACACTCTAGTATATAATATTAAGACTTATATTTAACAGATATAAAAAACACACAAGTTAAATAGTCAGATGTACTATGTGTCAAACAAAAGACGTTCTTAAAAGAGACAGAAGCATTAAGAAATTATCTCATTAAGATGTGTTAAAAGCAAAGCTAATTATGAAGTTAAAGAGCTTTATTAAAAACCTCACTGATGGTTCTTCCACATGTTTCTTATTTATCAGTTGATTAAGACAAGTGGGGTTCATTTTTCTATTCAATTACTTGTAATTTCTTTTGAGTATTTCCATAAAGAGACATACAAGTATGGCAAGGCAATCAAATTGTGTGAAAATCAGGTGTTAATGCCTTAGGGCACCTATTTTTCTATAGAACATGTGATTATTAATAAAGTTTAGATGCACTTCTGTGCACTGACAATTTAAGACAGAGATTTAGAATCATCATTGACTTGTGTCTTTTAGTTTTAAAATTCAGTCATTAATAGACTTTTAGGAACCTTAATATTCAAGACTGTGCCTGTTTCTTAATGAGACTGTCCCCTGGTTTTGTGAAAATATATATTTGTGGCTTTTTCATCTTTGATTTACATTTCTTGTCAGGTGTTACCTCAATGATCTGATTATTTATGTATTTCATCTTAGTGTGAAGTTGGTCAAAAAGTGTCACAGTTAAAAAAATAGGGAGCCAGCTATATGAAATTAGTAACGTTGATAAACATTTAGTGTTAAGTGGTATTGTTGGTGAACTGAGATGTTATTTTGGTATTTTGTTCAAGATATTAACTGCTTTATTTTATTTTAATAAACCACAGTAATTGCAATAACATTATTGATTAAAGTTGCATTGCAGCTTCTGCAAACATATTTTCTAAAGGACTCATATTTTCTTTTCAAACTCCAAACTATTCACAATTTCTCTTTATTCAGCTCTTTGCATGTATAGTATAGAAAACATTAAGCCAGATGGCATACAGAATAATAAGATGAATCATTTAAAGTGAGAAGGAAATTGACTTCCCTTTTAGTTGGATTTTCAATAATCTATGGAGTTCATTAGTCTGTTGATGCTGTATGTTGAAAGATTAGTACTTTTACCATTGTTTTTTGCAGAGCTTTTCTTCTAAAGATTAATTAATACATTTTAGCACAAATTCATCACCAAACCTTCATCTATTTAATCTATGGATTTCTGGCCTTTTTGAATGTAATGAGTGGGAAATAACGAGAGAAAAATACCTTCCAATTTGACCATAACCCATATTTTTCATACAACAAATGAGTCTCCTCAGTGTACTTGTAAATCTTTCTGTTATGTTATGGGTTTTGTTATGTGTGAACCCCTTGTTCCTATTGCATAAGGGGTTTGAATAAATCTGCAGGGCACTGTATTTTTAACGACTTCTATAAAATGAGAAGACCCTTAATGTGCTGGGGCTATTTTCCTGGATACATTGATTCAGCAATGTGCTGAACAATGCCTTTTTTATTAAGCTTAATCTTTTGTTGCTGTTGCTATTTTTTTTAGCCTGTCCCAGTGTGTCTCCTGCAATAACTCAAGAGCCTACTGATGAGATTAAGTTTTGCCTCTGCTGGTCAGGACCCTCTACACCTTTTTAAATCAATAATCTGAGCTTGCGAGTCGCATAACAATGAAAGGTCAAGGATTTTCAGATTTTGAAAATCATTTAAAGTGCGCTCATGAATCTGAACTCTAGATTGGTGACCTCTCCTTCACTTTAATCAGAGTAACACGGTTTTCCTGTAACAAAAGGCTAAAAGGCAGAATACCTGTCAGCTCTATTTTACCATTGCTTCATTATGGATTTTTACATATAGTATATCTTACCACATGTGCTGTGCTTCATTCTATGTTTTCCGTTTCCAAATGAAAGAGATGCTTTGTAGTCCTTTTGTGTGTTACAGTAAATAAGGCTTCTGAAAGGCTGCTACGAGATGGATTGGCAGCAGGCATATGGAGCTGAGCTAATGAAATTGTACAAACTTTCCACTCATTTACTAAGGAGAGGAGGGTAAACATTTTTCCGTCACAATGCTGCTCTTTAAACACTGTGCTATTGATTCAATTAAAATATTTGACTGAGTATTTTAGTGATCTTAGGGTGGTCATTCCAGTACTTCCATGAGGTACAGTAATATAGACTTTAAGCTTGACAGGGTCCACATTTTAAAAATCATTCCACCAAATGTGTGCTGTATTCCTGCACAGAGAAAACTTTATGGTCAATAATGTCCTTTTCAAATAAAACAGCTTAGTGATTTAATCCCCAGGTAACTATCCAAAATTTTATCCCCATTTTGGAGCATATTGTATTAAGTTGGGAATGGTGAACTGCATCTGTTATAAAATTAATTTGAACTTCAGGCAAAAGATAAAATGTTTGCTTCTGAGATATTGCTTCTCTAATGTCCAGATTCTAGAGAGTATAACCCAAACAATTTATGGGACAATTATGCGACTACAACCAGAGCATATGTCAGAGATAATTACATTCCAAACAGGTTGAACTTGTGCACTCCCTGGCCACAATATTAGGAACTGAACAATATATTTAGCATTTGCAGGCAGCATGGACAGTCTGAAAAAAACTAAATATCTACTGCACAAGGTTCTAAAATATTTGCAGTCTAATTGCCATCCTGTTCTCAGCCTTCAGTTGAGGTTGTGAAAAGGGTAATGGTGTGTGGATAAAAGAAATAAGTCAAGGGAGATCTTGAGCAATACAACATATATATACACTGTAACTATAGTTTTCAATACACCAAGAAGTGCTATCATATCCTAGAATCAAAACAGCTTTCATGCATAGTTAAAATTAGACATTGGAACTTTATCTGTTGTTTCATCTATTAAACATGTTGAGCTGTTGCTAGAAATTATTTTTTACCATTGAGAATTAAGTACTGTGAATACACAAAATAGATTTGTTGCAGTTTGTTATTTAGGCTTTTCTGATATGGTTCTGTATGTTAAGAAAAACTAAAGGATAAGGAAAACAGCAATGGATATTTATTTTGGATAATTATCATATTGCATAGTGAAGCATTGTCTAAAAAGTATGGATTTTCTTCTGCTTGACAAGATGTTTCATAATTTATTCAGCAGCTGCCTGCATTAATTAAAACATTAATAAAAATAATCCATCTATCTATCCACCATGGTCAAGTAGAATTGCTTGTAATCAAATCAGTATCTCTAAGGACAATGGCCTGTGCTTAGTTCAAGATTTTAACTGCCCGGACGTTCCTGTTTTACGCACAGTATCTCAAGTTCTGCACTGAGACTGTGCACTACACAAAGCCATTGGTTTGCATTTTGTACTTTCATCTGGTGATCAATTTAATTGTTTCAACAGCTTCTAAAACAGGTCTAGTGTCTGTTTGACTTTTTTCCCTTACTAAAATCAGTTCCTTTCCAGTCACTTTTATGTGGGATAGAGAACTAGACAAATTGGACGACAGTACTGGCGCAGTCTGAGATCATTTTTTTTTCTTCGAACATACAGCGTTAGCTAATCTATTTAAAACTTGCATGCAAAATGTCTACAACAGCATGCTGAGGGTTCCAGATGAAGAGTGCTCCCATTTATCTCTGTCAGAAGTGCACTCAGGGTGTACCCAGTACTTAACTACATTAGACAGGCTTTTTTACACATGTTTTGGAAATGTCTTGCATGTCTTGTAATGAAGCACTTTTATGCATATGTGACTGATTTGCTTTCTGATCTAATTGCTGTGACTAAGCCAATGAGCCCTAGCCTATTCTTGCTCAACGATGATTTCCAGAAAACTGTCAATCTTCAGGCACATCTTTTAGTGGCAGGTCTAACTGCAGCCAAAAAAATCTATTTTGCAGGGATGGGTGAAGACTGAGATACCCCTAAATCAAATTTGATTGCATTTATCTTCAGAACTTGTTCTTGTAGAAAGAAGTATAGCCAGACTGCCCTGTATTAGTGCAGGAACTGTGCCAGTCTTTGACAATGCATATTTTTTGTCTACAGATTGTGCTTGTTTTATAATCTTTTTCACATCATTTTGTTCTGCTTTCTTTTTTTCTCACGAAATGTTATGTTTGAAGTAATTAAAAAGGTGTTTAAAAGCATGCTGAAGCGTTTAGAGGTAAACTAGCCTTCTTTTTTCATCTTTTGTCTTTTTCTTTTAATTCACCCTGTGGGTTTTCCTTTAAAACTGCAGAAATTTTAAGTACAATGAGATTCTGGGACTCCATTTTTAAAGGAATATGTCTGTAGGGGCAGATTGACTAAATGTTACACCACCAGCAATTTCTTCTTCATTTATTATTATAGAAGTGAACTAAAGCTCACTACTGTTGCTATGGTCGGTAAATAACTCATAGATGTCAGAACTCTTTAATTAAGGTTTTAAATTGCTTTTGCTTTGTTCTTAAATATCAGCAAGATTCTATTCTATTTAAAAGGAAACATTAGAAATAAGTAGAATGACCTTCAGAAGGAAAGTTCAATAAGTACCACCATGAAGATCTGCATTCTTAAAAATCTTTTTTCTTTTTATCCCTTAGACCACAAATAAAATCATGCTAGGAGAAGCACGTCATTATCACAGCCTCCAATATTCTAGATGTGTATTTCTGATACTATATAATAACATGTGCACACATTATTTGGTGTTGAAGGTATTTTTCCTACTAGCTACAAAATACCATGCATGATGAGAGTGTTAAGATGGCTTGTAGGTGGACTTTTAATGCCAAGCTTTCTTTTTCTCAAAAATGACTTAGAAGAGGCCTGTATGTTCCTTTTGTAGATAAAAAGATAAGTGATTCTTAGATGCTTCACTTGATGCTGGAAATGTACAAATATTAAAGTTTAATATTGCTCTTCCAGTTTCGACCTTGCTGGTGAATAAAATGGCAAACGAACATAAATAATTGACCAGATTCCCCCTTAATAACTGCATTAAGCCTCCCTCCGGTAATTCAGTCATGCCTTCCTCTCATGTCCCAAGGGACATCACAGGAGACTGTCCTGGTTTGTGGTTTGTGAAGTATTCAACAATGATAGTCCTTGTGTCTGTGCTAGATGACATTTACATTGACAAAATAATGAATAGCTCAGTCAATGAGCATTCCACAACAACTTGTGTTATCTTTTGTTAACAATTATTATTTCATCTAACATGAATTAATTTGTACATCTCAGTTTTTTTATGAATTGAAATATTCTTGTTTCATATTTAATCTGTTGACATAATATTTTGTTTCAAAATTCTTTCATGGCACAAAAGTGAGGTGATTGAAGTCCACTTTGTCCATACAAAACAACAGGAAATGCTGTGAGTTTATTAAAGAGTGTGTGTGTTTGTTTTTTTTAGCTTAAAGTGTGTAGTACATACTTTGGTTTGCTTGTTGATTTTAATAAAATAAAATAAAAATATATTTCCCTCAACTGTCAGAAAAACAGTATTTTAATAGTGGTTTATATTAGATTTTGTCAAGCATTATGTTTACCAAGGTGAGTCTCTTGAGATGGCTTAAAAATTTAATTTACATAAAAGGACTATTAATGTGTAATTAGTGAGGACTGGCTCAAGCTGATCTGGTTGCTTAACAGCTAAAACATATTTTGGATCAGGTTGTATTATGCAGACAAGCTAATTACTTAAAGGTTGGGAAAGTGGCTGGATTTGATTGCTAGCTAAAGTGGGGTTTCTAGCAGTATAGAATGTTGATTTAGTAAGAAATCAATATATTATAGACATTTCTGATGACATTTCTATGCTTTCCTAAAACATGATAAAACAAAAATGAATGTTTAAAAAAAAATAAAGGAAAAAAGGTCACATTTCAAGGGCCATAATTGGCTGTACTTAAATTACAGTATTAGCGTAGTGTTGTGGGATTGAAAAGCTAAACTCCACAGGATAATCTTTTCACATTCTAACTAATTTTACTAACATAGATCTACCACAACTTTAAGTACTTCCAGCGATACTGTTGTTAAATGACATTGTTTCTAATTAATTAAAAGTGTCTCATTAAAAATTTGTCAAAGACTAGTGTGTCACAATTAACTGTAGCCTCTTCTAGTTTTGTACTTGCGAGCTACTTAAGTCAATTTCTGTCATGCCAACACATACTGAGAATTCAATAGTTCAGTTAGGCCCTAATAAATGTGATAGAGGAACGACATATGAAGAGAGCATTTGGCATGACTCATCTAGATGAGGGAACAATAGCCTGGCTGTGAGGATAAGGCCACCCAAATACGTTTTATTATTCCAAACATAACATTTAAGGGGAAAAAAATAAAGCAGAGTAAACAGATACAAAAAGGGTGATACAAACACCCAATCTGTAGACAAAAGACAAAAAATGTAACCCCCCCCTTCTCTATTATAAGGAGTGAGTTAGGGAGTTAGGGATGAATCACTTGGGATGCATGAAGGAATGCAAGATACTGTAGATAACCAAAGGGAAGTCTTTTCTTTACATAGGTGAGCAGAAATGTGTGAGCTTAGGATCTAACTTTCTGTTGTGAAACTCCATAAATATATCTTTCTTTAAAATTCTGAGCTACTTTAAGGAAAGCTTAGATGTTTTTATTATTTAATTGTGATATATCTAGAAGAGTTACACAAATTGTGCTTGGGTGCACTGGTGTGTTTATTATTTAATTGTGATATATCTAGAAGAGTTACACAAATTGTGCTTGGGTGCACTGGAGAACTGTACTAGAACCCGTAACAGCTGCACTTCATACATAACAATGGCCTCTTTAAAACTCCCTAAGAGTTCAAAGAACTACACAATGAACAGAAAGTTAAATGTTAATATGCACTTGTCATTTTCATCTAAACTATTGTGCCCCCTGTGTCTTTTTCAAATTAAACAAGAAAAACTCCCAATTTAATTTGTTTTTTCTAAAAGCCACATGAATCTACGAGTAAACTGGCAGGGCTGTGGAAGAAGACCGGAGAAGACCTGAGAAGTGAAAATTTTACAGGGTAATAGCATGAATGTCTGAGAGGTGTCAAGAGGGAATTCAGCACAGGGGAGCTACACTCATTATAAGAGACTTTAAATCATCCACTGCTTTCAAAGTGCCATGAAGACCATTGATTGGGAATACATTTAAATATTCAAGTTGCCAATTCATGGATTTTTTTGTGTTCAATTATGAAGAAATTGCCCCTTTCAAACCCTAGCTATGAACTTGTTTCAGGAAAGGTGTTGTCCCACTCTTTATCTTTCATTGTCCATTCTAATCTGCACCTTTGTTTCTCATAAAGATTGAATACATTGTGTTAAATGAAGCAGTAAAGTATAGATCACTCAAAAAGTTTTTTGTTTTTTTTTACTGCTGCCACATGAAAGATTTATACCTTATAAATCAGCCTCTCTTCAGAAGTACAATCAGGCATGTTGATATTGAGAGCCTCTTAATGGTGGCACTCCTGCTCTGATTTGCATTGTATAAGTAAGTGCCATTTTGGAAATGCTGTTCAGACACACACTCATTGAAATTTCAGGTCAGAGGAGAAGTGATTCTGGTAGTTCTACAGATGTTGTACATTTGTTCGAAAAATACATAATCATCAGCAAAAGATACTTTGTACTTTGTTAAAAGTTATGAAAACACAACTTTATTTCTGATGATTTTTGTGTATTCAAAAAGTAATAAAATACCAGTAATAAAGAAAATGGGGCTTAGGTACCCATGTGGAGACTGACATGTAAGCATCTCATTAATATTTTAGACATTTTCCTACTGGAAATCAATTTAAATCTAAACACACAAAAATGTGTAGGTGGATCTCCAAGGTACCCACAATGTATTTACTGTGCCTCCTGTGTTCCCGTTACTCATTCCTTTTTAATTATTCTCATTTATAATAAAATATTTATAAAAGATTAAAGTGTAAATATAAGGAAAGAAACACAAGCGCCAAGGTCATGCATTCATACATAAAATAGACTAGAAATTAGGTACAAGGACATCCCATACTAAATTAAAATTATATTACTGACAAGCTGGGGAACAGCAACGTCTGTTTCTGTGAAGGTACAAACACAGTTCTATAAATTGAGCTTTTCAGATTTCATTTCTGAAGGAGAGAGCCGAACATGCTTACTGGAATTTAAGAAACAAAATAAATGCAGCCGTTGATATTGTGGAAGGAATATATTTACTGTAATTGTGTTACTTTCGTATCTTCTGCATCAAGACTGAAGACATATTTTTGTCCTTTAATAAAGTCCATATCCATATGTTTCTGACAATTTAATAACAGCTGAAGAATAATGAAAAACACTGACAACAATTCAGCATTCGTCTTTTTAGTTCAACAATACTGTTGACAATGAATGTTCACACATCTGTTACAGGGACAAGACAATTCAAAGTTAAATTTGAATTTCTTTGGCACTTCTCCCACTGTGAATATTTGCATTTTCCCCTTTTTGAAATATAAGGCAGTCCCCCAGTGACACAGACTGTATAACACAAACCCGACAAAAAATAAAATAAAAGATTACCTTTACATGACATTTTCTCCCAAGTATGACCACTTTGACAGCTCAGAATTGAAATTGTTTTGTTCTTTTTGAGGGATCAATATGGAACTGTTGACCTGTGGGCTACCTGGTATTCTGAAATCAAACATCTGCCTTGGAGAAATGGGTTGTTATTCCCATAATTGATCTTCTTAGATGTCATCTACATGAATATTAGGTTGTTACTAAAAGTGCAGCATTGGAAAGCATAACACAGTAAGCACTATGCTGGCTGCTCAACATGAGAGGCAAAAACGTGACTTTAGTCAATAGCTAAGTTTTGCAGGAAGACAGACGAATATGTTTTAGATTCTTAGACCTGTTCTCCTTGCACTTGGTCTCACGGGTAACAACTTGGTGGCAGGTGTTTGTGTTTAAACTGGCAGCCCACTGAAGCTAAGCAGGTGTGAGCCTGGCCAGTACCTGGTTAGGAGACCTGCTGGGAAACCTAAGGTTGAGGCAGGAAAAGGTGTTAGGGGGGCCAGTAGGGGATGATCAGCCTGCGTGGGTCCTAATGCCCCAGTGTAGTGATGGTGAGACTATACTGTAAAAACATGTTTTTGTTCGGATGAGATGTGAAACCTAGATCCTGACTCAATGTGGTCATTAAAAATCCCAGGGCATTTCTTGAAAAGAGTAGGGGTGTTAACCCCAGCTCCTGCCCAAATTTCTAACCTGGCCTTCAACAATCATTGCCTCCTAAAAATCCCCATCTATCAATTGGCTTCATTACTCTATTCTCCTCCGCACTGGTAGTTGATGTATAGTTAGTGTACTGGAGCTGTGGACTGTGTCCACTACATAATAAACATTCTGAAGACATGCTCCAGTCTTTCAGCAGATTTAGTTAGGTCTGAAACTGCAATTAATATCCAAAAAGAAATGTTTTTCTTCTTCACACAGAAATCAGTGGTCTTTGCTCTCTGACATTACATATTACATTCACATCTGCATGTTCATGTTTTTGACTATCCTTGTGTTTGTGTTGGTCATTCTGATGGCAACGTAATGTAATTTGGAAACCAGACCAGGAGATTCAAGCCATTGTGTAGTGGTCCAGTTTTCTGTGGCACGAATTTTGGTTCTCTAATACCTAGTAGGTACTGTATACCTTGAATGAAAAGACATTGCAATTCAAAGCAGTACCTTCAGTCCTTAGGGAGAATATGGAAAAGGCAGTGTGGCAGAAACAATGTATGGTTAAACTCTTTCTATCACACTTGAAAGCAGCCCACAACCCTCTAACTACTGAAAGCTTGTAGATGGGAGAAATTAAACGAAAGCCTAAGGTGCTCGGATGTCTGTATAGGTTTCTATTAATGCTTTTCAATCTTCAATTAAAGAACATAAATATCATGTTTAGAATTAAAATTCAAAGTACAAAGAAGCAAGTCTGGTTTAAAAAAAGGCAGAAGGAAACAAGGGCAAAAGCTTTGCAAACACTTTGCTGTAATTTACTGTAGGTTGCTTATATGTTCTGAAATTACAGGTGTACCATAGTAGATTGAAGCAAATGATTGCTGTGTAAGAGAACTACAATGGCAAAGACAGCTCCAATACATTTTCAAAAGTGCACGTGTTTTTTAAAGTAAATTCCTTTTTCTTGAGGATTTTTCAGAGGCAAATCTTTATGTTGTAATAACTAATAGATGATTTTTCTTCCATTATTCTTTTTTTGTCTTTTACTGTTTGCTTTCTGCATATTGAGGAATACACAATTATATGCATGCAGAAAATTCTAATTACAATGTATAGAAATATAAATGTATTTTGATAAAAGGATGGAAGCTTTTCGAGTCCTTGAATGATCATCTTCAGACTATTTATTTCTCAAAATATATTCAATATTAATGAGAATAAAAGACCAGAAAGTTGTAGGTTTAAATCCTGAACAGGCTGCTGCTGTTTCACCTTTGAGCATGGTATTTCTCCTTGATTGCTCTGGTTAATGCCCTGTTGTAAGACTGGACACTGGTACTCTCCAGGTGTGAATTTCAAGTAATACAGAAATACACTGCAAGCCAAAGTTTATCATTTGTTTTCAGTTGACTTGTCTGCTTAAAAAGGAATTAATTAATATAAAAGACATTGTACTATGTCCCATTTCTACAGTACCGTTCTCAAGAGAATCAATTAATAGTACATTGGCACCTTGGTCGACTTGCATGTCCAAAAAATGACTCACAAACCAAAGCCCTTTAACCTAATAAAAACGATGTTGAAATTTGTGTCAAAAACTAAAATTAAGCTTCCATATCATGAAGATAATCATTTTTAAGCAATAACACTTTCCACTATTTACACACAGCTTCAGGTTTAAAAGAAGATAAGAAATTCTAAGCAAGACAAAATGCAAATAATCAGGCTTCCAAATGGAAGTGTAAGCAATAATCAGAAAGTTATACAAGACTAGATAGATATCACAATGAAGGATGTGGGAAATTTAGCAATATAGGTAGAATTAGAAAGAAAAAGATGTTGCATTATGCTAAATGTGAATAAGCTGAAATGTGCTCCTCTTGTCAAAGACAGATGATTCATCCCAGAATATTTGTGTTTCTTCCATATAAGGATATATGCAGTATCAAGTTAGCTACATCTTGAATTATTTAATTTACTTAAATATATTAGGTGCAGGTGGAGCTTACTGGACTATTCAACAAATTCAGATGCACATCAGTAAAATAACTATGGCATCATCAACAAAATCAATTACAATTACATTAGTGAATAACTGAATAAGAACTAAATTAAGCAGCTGATTAAGGATGCACTCTTGCCTAATCCTCGATTTCTGTTTCTTTCCATAGTTATTGTAATGCCTTGAGAGCAAATAACAAATTTGGATTTAGATTTTCTCAATCTATTACTGGTCATTGTCCAGTAAATGTGCACATCATATACTTTGCCAGCACATAGATAATAAACTGAGTCCTAATCTGTTGTAATTATTCCACAGTTCTTGCAATTAAAAATGCATTAGAGTGCTTATGATTGTGATCAGTTGATAGCTGCACACTTGGTTATTTAACATCTGTTTGGGATTGTCTGAGATAAGTTTTTGTATGCTCTCTATTGTGGCTGGGCGCAGGTGTTCAGCACTCAAAAAGAGCAATCACCATGAATTTAAAGAGACACTCAGAACAACAAGAGCATGAACACACCCAAAACAGATAGGAGAATCATACTGATAGTGTATTGTTGGAGGGTCTGGATGTTTTTGGGAGCAGGAGTTGTACATCTTGGGAAATGGTTTTTACATAATTTGCTGCTACTGCTGAGATGCTGTCAAAAGAAATACTGTAGTTTTAAGATGATAAATAGAGTCCCCCCTCCCAGTCCTAGTTATAATTCTGAAATTTACAGTACAAAGGAGCCCAGCAGTTTGGGGCACAATACGTGACTCCAGTGGATTTTGGAAATGTGATAAAATGAATTATTACAAATCCATCTGTAAAGAATTGTGAATAATTTCCAGTGGAGCTCATATATTTATATGCCTACTTTCCAAACACCTTTTTTAATTGAAGTTTTGTTAGCTGGGAGGTAAGAAGTGAAAATGTGTTGAATTAAAGACTTCTCAAAGAAATGCTGGTTGATAAAAGAGTAAACTAAGAGTGGAATTGGCAAGAATGATTCATAATGGCAAAAGGAAAACGACAGTTAATTTATGGTTCAAAATAAATAAACACATTGCAGTAATTTAGTTGTGTCCAGTTGTTTTAAAAGAATAGTTTTTAAGAACACTGAATGCAAATATTAATAGGTATAGTAAGACTTACATAGTACAGTAAGGAAGTCATACTTTGTATCACAATTAATTGATATTGCAATTTGACAGATAGTAATAAGAGCAAGTATGTATGTTTAGAACAGCCTACAAACTCTCAATTCCAGTGCTGTTCTTTTTTAATTTGTTGAGCAAAAAAAAAAGTATTGTGCAATATGTGTTGTCTTCAGACCTTAACACTCAGCACCTTGAGAATCTGGTGCAACTTCAGTACAGTTTTCAAACTTTTAATTAGAATACAGTTTTCATATATTTTAATTAGATTTTTTGTTTTACTTTTGTGTGATCAGTTTTGTGCAAAAACACATGATCACTTAGACTAATTCTGTACCTGCTTGCAGGGACAAATATAAAACTTTATTTTAGGCTGCCAGCCCACATACAAAAACCTCAGGCATGAGTTATGCATTTCTTAATTTTGTTGGCACACAGTGTGAAAAGAGGCTCTGATGGAGAGTGAAAGTGACTTTTTAAATAGAGCTGCTATTTTTTCTTCTACCGCCTGTAAGTGGCTTAATGAGCTACTCTGATTTTTCCCCACCTGTTTTCTGAGTGTCTCTGTTGTGTCCTTGTTGTGAAAATAAACAAATTTAGCATAAAATGATCCTTTACACTGATGTCTTAATCCCTATTGAAGCTTCAATTAGGGCTCGGCAGAAACTGGCTAATAGGAAGTGACTACTTGATTTTTAAAAAGAAAAGTGGTTTGAAGTCTCTTAAAACAAATACCAAATATAAAAACAGCAAAAAATATTTTTATATAACTGCTGCTGCATTACTCTTGCAAATAATCTACTTCATCAAAAATTATATTCATTAAAAAAATAAAAACATTGTTCATGTTTTCTGTTGTATCACAACCCTGTTTTCCAAAATGTTGCACTGTAGGTTACAAACATGATGTTTTTACAGTGCTGCAAAACAACCTTTCTGAGGACCTCCAGTACAGTGAAGTGTTTCACTATATGGAGATAGCAGTGAATTCCTAAAGGAGACATTTCTGCTCTAGTTTCCTTGTCTCAGTGATTGTCTTTTACAGGAACACTATGACAGTATTCGCTCACTGAAAATGCACGACACGAAACGACACGAAACGACACGAAACGACACGAAACGACACGAAAGTTATGCATAGTGGTATAGTGGCATCTGGAGTAGAGATGTGCTTGACTGTAGTTTCCAAGATACAGTACATGGATTTAAATATTTATAGATCCAACAAAATAAAGCCTGATACTCTGGAAGCATGAGGGATCAAAAAAGAAAGGTGGGCTCTCATGTATTAAATAATATTTATAAATGCATTTTTCCAAAATGTTGCAAAACAATTTTTAATTCCTTACATACTGCATGTCTTATTGTTAGTAATCTCTAAAAGTGTTTTTTGTTTTGGGTGGGAGGGTTTCACATAGTTTAAGGAGATTGTTTTCAAGGAAAAGTGTAAAGCATCTGAAAAGACTTCTCAAATGAAGAAAAAAATGAAGTGGATCACATGTACCCCAATATTGAATTTGTGCTGTTATTTTAACTTGAATTTCATAACAATATAACAATAAAATAAACGTGTATGCCTTGCACCCATTGCTTGCTGGGATAGACTCTGGCTCTACCATGACCCTGTATTGGATAAAGCAGATAGAAAATGGATGAATGGATAAAATTACACATTTCTAGAATAACTGGTGTGACAAAAATAATGATGATTGCATTACACATAATAAGATGTAACAAGTTTCAGATACAGCTGCAATGCAATTGTAATTAAGGGCAATTTTTATAGTGACTGCCAACTGTAAATAACCCCAGCTTGAGTGAATATCTCATGTTGATTTCAAGATAAGACTCAGACTTCTTTAATAATGTTCATGTGTTTCAGAAACAAGAATGACTATTGTTTTCCCAGATTCTTGTTTGTCAAAAAGTCAAATCTGAACTCATTAATTGCATGTATGGAAGCCTCTTCAAACTGCTTGAACCACAGTAGGTTTTCATGCTTTGTTAGCTGTGCTTGTCAGGTGCAGGGAAATTAGCTGTGAATAATTCTAAAATGTGTTCCAATAGTTCCTCTTTGAATAAAAATGAACTTGCAACAACCATGTACAAATGCTGCACTCTGTTGTAACTCTAATCCAGAGTTTCTTTTACAGACACACAATTTTTAGGTGGTCTATCGTGAATATTTCAGTTCAAAAGATATACTGTTTCTGTACCTGATATTGAAAATATTGGTTGTCCAGCACTCAAATGTAAACTACCAATGGGATACTAGTTCATTGGAGGTTTGTCAAGTTCAAGTTTATTGTCATATGTAGCTGAGTATGCTTACCTGTGAAATGAAAAGCTTACTTGTGTGTTTTCCTCACATGACAAATGACATAACAGATGACAGAAACATGGTAGCAGTTACAGTATAATTTTAATAATAATTTTCTTACACTTACAGTTTATATATCACTTTTTGGTAAAGGCCAATGTGAGTCAGAACCTCAGTTTTACGTCTTGAATTTAATGCAAAAACAGAGGGGTGTAAGTGAGGGTAGGACAATTTAGTAGGAAGATTAAACTACAGTAATGTCATACCTACGGAAATATGTTCTAAGCTATGGGACACATCTAGAGACAATGTCTCATAGCAATGATAAACTATGAACAATAAGTGATAAGAGTTTAGGTAAAGCTTGCACACAAATAAAGCCGTAAAGTACAAAATCTTTCATTAAAAATACAAGGATAATACTCAAAATTACATACCACACAAAACAAAAGCCCTCGCTTCAGAGCACTAACTAGTTGAAGCCTAAAAAAAAGTTTAAGCCTTAGTTTAAGCCTAAAAAAATTGGTCATATTCATAATTAAATGTTGCCTTATGCAGTACTTGTACTATTATTACTGACACACAAGTTGAACCACAAAGAGCAACATCAAGTATAATTATATACATGTATATTTAATACTCATCCATTTTCCATCCCCTTCTGTTGAACATCAGCTCAAGCTAATAGATGATCGTATCTTCTAAGATGTTTTTCACCTGAATGTTTAAGTGTGGGACCAAATTGGATTTTCTTTGGGGGTGATCAGTTCTGGAGATTTCATTCTTTCACCAACTCTAACGAAGTGTCTAACCAAGCCTGAGATCACCGCATCACATCACAGTGTCTGAAATTACAAGCCAAAAGGTTTACATTAATCACACTTATCTATTTCATTTGTAGCTTGTCGCAAGTTTTCTGTTTCAAGTTTACTGTGAATTTACATGCAAATTCTGAGGCAGTGAGGTGTCTATAGGATTCCCAGGGTAGTTTTTACCAGATGCCAGCACTGCTCACATCCCATCAATCTTTTATTTCTATGTGGCTGCATTCACTCCTCCTGCATCATTTCAAATGCACAACACCTAAAAATAATGAAGAAAACCATGAATATAAGGAAACAAACCTCACCAGGTAGGGCTAATAAGTGTTATAACTTTTTTTTATAGATGTTATAGTGACAGCTGGTTATGTGAAAAAAATAAGAAGCATGCTTAAAATAAAGAATCTGCTATCCTGGAGATTATACTTCATTAGAAACAAACCAATTAAATCTGAAGTGCACTGTTCTTTAGGTATAATTAAATGTAAAATAGCAGATGTTAAAGGATTTTGAAATTATTTTGTATTTTGATGTATACATATATTGTACAGTAAAATATTTATTAAATAACCATTTGTATAGGGTCCTAATGTTTAATGTTAACAGCTTGGTATTCATGAGCGTGCCTCTGTAGTGTAATAACAGAAAATGTTAACAATAGTCTTGTAACATTTCAAACATTTTATTCTCATGAAGCTCCTTTCAATTCAGAAAGGCTCATTCTCAAAGCATGTTACATACAGTTCTAATTACTGTATACGTAAAAGAAAAGCACAGAAAGCTGAAAAAGAATATTAAAATAAATGAAAATTTGTAGTTAAATATGATATTAAAAGAAACAATTAAGTTAATAATTGAAGGCCATCAAGAACTAATTAGTTTGGAACTTCAGAGGGTGTGTTTTTAATATGGCTAGGAAGAGTGTTCCAAAGACAAGGGGCTGCTGCTGAAAAGGTTCAGTCCCCTCTGAGGAGTTCCTGGCATGTGTAGGGATAGTAAGTCTTGAAGGTACACAGGAGACAGACCATTACAGCGCCTGGTAGGTCATAAAGAGAATTTTGGAGTCCGTCCTGTAAGAGACTGGCAGCCAGTGCAGGTTTTTCAGCACAGAATGAATATCTTCAGATTTTTTAGACTTGATCAGCACTCAAACACCAAAGTCCTAGACATACAGCATGGACGTTTCTGAAGTAATTTCTTGGATGATCCAGCTGGCAATGTTTTGCAGTTATCAAGTCTTGAGGAGGTGAAAGCATAAATAATTAGAAAACAGCAATAATTAAACAGATTTTGCTTACACATTAGAGCTGTACAAAAGGTAATATTGGTTAATAATCATTCAAAAAGTAATTTGTTTTGGTGTTAAAAAATGTAACCTTGTATTTTTACCTTAACATGTCTTGTGCACTTTACCTTACAGTCTTGTACAGCGCAGAGTTCAATGGTCTAGAAATATGATATCGCTCCAGATGAAATCAAAACTTCTATTTAGCTACCAATCAGACATTGCAAACTAGATAGAAGTGTGCTGTCTTGGAATCTGTGTCAGGTTGGGTTTTTAATCCGACCCTTAGTGAACTCTCATATTGAGCTTGTATTTGTTCTTCACCTACAGTATCATTCTGTGAATCTCTTTGATACGTTTACAGTCAGCTTTTACAAACTGAAAGAGTTTTCTTTTCATTTGTTCTGCTTCTTGGTCAAGGTGAAATTTGCACTGAAGCTTTAAAACACAACTCTGAGACCAAATATGTTCATCAACAACATAATAGACCAGAACTAAATATGTTCATCATACAATAATATGACTTAATTCAACATGCCTTTCAATGTCAAATCTCCATGTCACCTCAAACACTTTACACTTTAAAAGATCAGCAAAGAAATAACAATAATAAATAAAACAAAGACACAAATATTGAGTTACAATAAAAATCAGGAAGTGCAAGGCTGAATTACTGTTCTAAACTAAAAAGAACTGGGAGTATCGTACAGCTTCATGCTGAACGTACCACAATCCAGGCCTATAAAATCAGATTGTGCCATTTACTGTATACAGATTCATTTCAAGCATACTCATCAGTCTTCAACATCACACGGAACCAATACAAGCAGGCCAAACAAGGAGTGCAATGCAGTAGGACCTCGGTCTGGTTCCATTTTTTAAAAAACAAAATCTGTTCTCATTCATGTAGGAGAACCAGCAATCAGTACATAACAGTGACCCATCTAGATGATAAAAAAAGTATGAAACATATCAGATGTTCTGTCTTTGAAACTGACCACATTAATTCAGTCTTCATTAACTGAACCATTTTAAAGTTTTCCATTCCATTTTAAGTCAATATCATATTAAAGACAGCCTCTCTGTCAAAACATATCTCCAAAGGAATTTTGTGTTTTGTAATTAAATTTCAAGTCTAAAAGGACTTTTAAGTTGTAAAGAAGGTAATGGGACAGGCCATTCGGTGGATTGTTACTTAATGAATAATGAGCATCGAGCTAAGTTTGCCGATTTCATGTAGAGCTGCCAAAGTAAAAAAAAAATCTGTTATTCCTTTGCTTTTAAAACTATAATGTGAGAGAAGACACATTGTACTTTTTCTCTACTTTAAATTTACTTTGAAATGTCAAATTAATTCACCCCACTGCATAAAATGTTTTACGTAATGAGTATTCACTGCAACAAATTTAAAGCAAAATAAGAATCGGTTTATTTTAAAAGTGGCTTGAAAGGCATTAGTTTGTTATTTATAAGATAAAAGTTCTTAAATTATAGGCAGAACTTGTACAAAAGTTAAGTGGGTACATATGACTTTGTCAGTTATATAAATCTAAAGTAATTCAAGTAGGTAGCTGCGTCAGCATGTGTAGGCTGCAAAGGAACAAGTAAAGGTTTATTCCATGATGGAAAGAGAAGAAAGAAGAAAAACACTACGTTTCGGCTGTGGAGCCTTCTTTGGGTGTCTCGCCCGAAGAGGGCTCCAAAGCCGAAACGTAGTGTTTCTTTTCTTCTCTTTCCATCATGGAATAAACTTTTACTTGTTCCACAGAAAACTAAAGCCTACTACAGAAATGTCACCTACAGTATAAGGCATTTTCATGCATTTGTAACTAACTCTACTACGAGTTGTTCTTCGCTAATAAACATACTGTACTGTGCTTTAAAAGTGGTACCTTTACTGCAATACTAGCACAAAATACAAAATACCAAATTTCAGTTCTTTGTAGATGTGTAAAAATGTTTTAATTGACATTTAGTAAAAGTTTTTTTGCCTCTGCCTGGAGGCAGTTTTTTTTCTTTTTCTTTCTATATACTGTATGATTATAAATACGAAAAAAACTAATGAATATATACCCAATACCCAGACATATTACAGGTGATAACGGAGTGCCCTTTAATCCCTTGTTAAAGGAAGTGTGAAAATGCAATTCATTTGGACAAGTCTCGGAGCAGAACTAGGTGTCTGTATGATAAAGCAAATTAAATTATACTCCACATGTCTTTCTTTCTGGTCTGCTATGGCTTTATTCCTCTTTTTATTGTGATTCCCATTGAAACATCAAAATCAGTCAAGTGACATACAGTAATCATAAGGGACATGCATCCATTTGCAGCAATAGTTTGGCAGTGTCCCTCATGAAAGAAATAAGATATATTGCTAAAGAAATACAGTTGAAAAAACTAATTGTTGTCAAGTTTAATAAATTCTATGGACATTCACATGGGTTTTCAAACCTGTTGGAAGCCTGTCTTCTACATCTGTCTTCTAGCCAGTAGAATATTACCCTGAAAGTCACAAATGGCAGCCCACTGAAGATCAGCAGGTGAGAGCCTGGTCAGCCTGGATGGGAGACCTCCTGGGAAAGCTAAGGTTGCTGCTGGAAGAGGTGTTAGTGAGGCCACTAGGGGGCACTCACCATGCGGTGTGCCTGGGTCCTAATGCCCCAGTATAGTGACAGGAACACTGTACAGTAAAAAAGGGACTATCCTTTGGATGAGACATAGAACTGAGGTCCTGACTCTCTGTGGTCTTTAAAAATTCCAGGGTGTTTTTCGAAAAGCGGAGGTGTGTTACCCTGGCATCCTGGCCAAATCCCCCCCCTGTGTGTGTGTGTGCCTCCTAATAATCCCCATCTATAAACTGGCTCCATCACTCTATCTCATTGATAGCTGATATGTGATGCACATACTGGTGCACTTTAGCTGTGTTGCATCATCCAGGCAGGAGCTACACATTGCTGGTGGTGGAGGGGAGTCCCCGTTACCTGTAAAGTGCTTTGAGTGGAATGTCCAGAAAAGTGCTATATATACCATAAGTGTAAGGTATACACATAAGTGTAAGTGTAAGTGCTATATATACCATAAGTGTAAGGATATTATTATCTCAGCTCTCAATACTACGATTAACCATCTGTCAACTTAAAAGAAGTAATTGATGCGTTTTTTTTCTATTGTTTTCAACTGAATGATAATTTAAAAAGGAGAGGTTAAGCAATAGCTGGTGCAAGTTCTGTAGTGATCTCAGGAGGGAGAATAAGCAGAAGGTACTGTATAGGGGGTTCACAAACAAGCACGTTTGGTAATCATTTACATTTACCCCAGACTCAATTCATTGTGCTCAAGGGTGCTATGAACCCAGTGGCTGAGCCACTCATCTTTGAGATCTATACACATTAACACATAGTCAAATAGTACTTCTAGATTCCTTCTAAGTCTGGTTCGTATTTGGTACACTTTGCTGTTGGGATAATAAAGTAGGCATTTATTAGCTTTTACTTGATCTGCATTATAAAGAAAACAGAGCACACATTTTTTCTATGAAATTTTTATTACAACCATTCAGTTCAATTTTGTGCTCTTATGAAACATTATATGATATCATACAATAATTACAAGCGTATTGTATATACTGAACGTAAAAGCTATTACAAATTAATTCAATAAATGTTTATCATGACAAAATTAATCAATCTGAAAAGGGTGAATATTCCTTCTGTAGATCAATATACCAGATGAAATAGGCCTAAACAAATGCAAGATAGATGAGATGATACTGAACAGCAAAAAAGAATTACTAGGTTTCTGTGTGCTCTGTTCAGTATGCAGTTGCCAGTCCAACATACAATGAGTCATAAGGGCTGCTGAATTCACTCCACTCAAGCTCCTAATTATGTACTAGAACTATTAATTTCCCTAATTTGACCGATCTAAAGCTTTATGACAATTACTGCTGATTGAAAGATACCAACTTGTAGCTTTAACAAGCTAGTAACTGCGTCACTTCAGCCTCTATATGAAAATGCGTCTGTCAGTCAAGTTTTCCGGAACACCATCTTATGGAAATAACACAATTGTTCACAATTATGCTTAAGTAGAACAACATGTAGTTTAAAGTTAAAAGCAGATGTTTTTGAGAATTAAAATAGAATTGCACAACTCACTAAATCACAGAAAAAAATCTTCCTGCCCATTATAGAAGCCAAAATACTCCCACATTAAACGGTAATGAAACGGACAGTTTTCATTTTTAATGAGAAATATGAGTAATATGTTTTAGAAATAGCAATACAATAATTGCTCACAGGTAAAGAATTTAAAACTAACTCTTTGTATCAAAATAGTGGCTCTTTTGTTCAACTTGAGTGACTTTATCCTAATGAACTACAGAATGCAAAAATATATAACCAATGATTATTGGTGAGCAACCGCCTGAGCATGGGGCCTTTTCTTTTACTCATGATATATAAATATGGAAGTGTTCTTCAAGTATTGTTGATACACTGTATACAGTATATGCAAAAGTGTTCACAGACATTCAGTTGTCATTTGAAGAGTTTGCAGGAGGCCTAAGGAGGTAAATCTGAAGAAAGGTACAGTATAAACAAGTGAGGGAAGGGTAATCAAGTTTGCATGTTTGATTGACATGCTTTACAGACTATTTCAGATTAGTCTGCTTCAACATCATGATTATGTCCTAATGATGCATAGAGCTGTAAGACAAAGAAAGTGCTTTAAGAAAAGTACCAAATAAGCACCTATGAAATTTTACACATAAATTCAATTTCCATAGTTGGCAGTAAAGGCAAATGTGAATCTGCTGGAGGGAAAATCGCTCAGGACTAGTAAAAGGCAAAACCCCTCACATTTTCTATACTTCTCTGTGTATGCACAGCGTGTACTAATGTATATGAAACTGTTCTGTGCTGGTGTTTGACGGTCATAGTCAAATAATTTTTACAGCATAAGACTGAGATGAATTAAACATTTTTGTTAAGTGAATTCTTAGTTACAATTTCAAACTGAATATTAGTGAGTCACAGTAACCTGTTGCATCACTTAACACATTTATATTGACCCATGCTGCTTTGTTTCTCTGCAAAAATAATTAACATACTTGCATAAATAATCTACAAATTTCCTAAAACTTCGTAAATGCATCCTACTGTGTCATTGAACCCTGCAGTTTTCTTGGCCATTTTGTTTTTGCGGTAGATACCGCAGTTTCAGATTTGTTTTGCACATTATTGAAGGAATGGGGCCACCTGCTGGAGCCTTGGTGCTATTACTGCTACGTTAGAATTTAGAGGCCTAGAAGATTCGGGAGGCTTGTGAACTTGAGAACATAAAATCTCTTTAGATGTGCGTAAACCTATTTGTTGTGGTTTTATAGCTTAGTATCATTCTTCCACCAGTCTTTGTTTATAACTCTCTGCTGGATAAATACAGAAACCGTCACTCCTAATATAATGATGAATGTTCCTTTATTTCATGGAGAAAATAATGAAAAATAGCTCAAATGCAACATGAGTATACTCTTGCAAATGTATTTATGAGCTTTTTTTAATTTTCCCCATTGGACAGACATAAAATATACATTCAAAGTAAATTAGAGAGCATTGAAAGACAATTAGGTTAAACTGTTATTGACCAGCACCTAATGATCCTTGTAAATTACACACCTCGCACAAATGGAGCCCAGTTTATTGATGAACCTATAAACTGACACACAACTGTTAAAAGCCATTCAGCAGTGTTTATTAGGAAACAAAGAAATGTCACAAAAATGTCTGCTTCACAGCTAATAATTAAAACCAGAAAAAAAGCGAGGTGGCAGACTCACAGGGGAAATAAAAGTAGCAGCAATTCTGATTTAACTCTGAAGAAAGATTTTAACAAGCTGTGAACAAAGAAGTGTTTGCTGTTGGTTTTTTTATTATTATTATTATTTCTCCTGTTTTTTTTTATGCAAGTAGGAAATATAAGGACACTGGAACTTGCTAATTCTCCAGAGATGTGCTGACTGTTTTATAAAAGATTAGAACAGGTTGCACTTTGAAGCAGATTTTATTACATTCTATGATAACAGGGTAATATACAGGAATTTTTATAGTTTGATCATGGGACACTATTACAATTATTTAGGAGCACAATTCAAAGGAGAAGGGATTGTCTTTTAGAGATAGGATTTATTCATTCAAATTGAGTAAGTATACTTATATATATATATCTGAAGAAGGCTTCACAGCCAAAAAAGTTGTTTTCTTCCTTCTCTTTTCAGCTTGGAATAAACCTATTACTTGTTCCTTTGCAGCCTATGCATGCTGACGCAGCTCTCCACCTGAACTAATTATATATACAGGATATATACAGTAAGTATAAGTTAACAAAACAAAATGCCATTTGTATTATCAGCTAAGTGGACAAGTCATGACAATGACTAAAAACATGTTTATATGTGAGGGCCATTACAGGCCAGAAGTTATTTTTTTTCTATTGTTTGATTCATAAGTCAGCGCAGAATAAATTCAGAAGCTTCCATAGACCGAAACATAATAGAGAGTAATATACTGAAACACTAGACTCTGTGGTTTCCTAGCAACCGCAGAATGTTAAGGCCAAGAAAACTCCTGAAGTTCAATACAAAACTGCACAGCTGCACATGCATACAAAACTTTCTTTATATCAGGTAAAAAGGTAAAGATGGCTCTATTAAAAACATGTATTGATTTTTTTAACCCAGGGAAACTCTGTGTTTCGTATTAAATGTTACAATATTGTGACATTTAAAGTGTGTTAGAATTACTTTCTCCATTGGAAAAGAAGGCTTTTATAGCATTTTTGGGTCAGTGCTTGGGTTTCAGAATTAAAACTGATACAGCTACAAAGCATTGTTTTCAAGCACCAGAAAGTCAGATCAGTTACTCTACACTCATTGGGATCTGCTTAATACTGTAGATGTATCAGTGTGGAACACATCTGGTAAATGAGACTTAATGTGAACAATTGCAGCAGATTACATGGAGATTACATGCAGGTAGGAAAAGCATAAAAGAAAAACTAAAGACACAAAATGAGAATCTTTGAAGTTATATCTTAGATATATCTTAGATCTATAGACAATGTGGGGAAGCAATAAGAAAGGTTAACAGACTGTTGGGATACATTGCTAAAATCCCAATATTTAAATGTAAGGATGTAATGTTGGGCAGCACTGTGGTACAGTAGTAAATGTTACTGCCTGCTAGCACTGGGGCCCTGGATTCAGTTCCTGGGGTGCTATCTGCACAGTGTTTGTAGGTTCTTCACCTGCTCATGTGGGATCTGGTTTCCTCCCACAGTCCAAAGACATACTGGTAGGTTAATTGGCTTTTAAGAATGTTGACCCTGGTGTGTGTGAGTGTCTGTGTGTCCTGTGACGTTCTGGCGTTCCATCCAGGGTGTACCCTGCCATGCTCCTGTTGCTTGCTGGGATAGTCTCTGGCTCTCCCGTGACCCTGAATCAAAAGAAGAGGTTAGAAAATGCATGGATGAATGTAATGCCAAAATTGTACAATGTACAAGTTATACCTAATTTATAATACTGTTTACAATTTTGGTTAACTTCCAAAAAAGTTATTGCGGCTCTGGAATCATTCTTGTCATAAAGGAATTCCCCACACTGACAAGATAGAGGAACATCCAGAACATGTTTCCAGTATGGTGGTTTAACTTACATCCTTCACTGTCTTTTAGTTTCTATTCCATTTGTTTTGCTTGTTTTTTCATTTCATTTTTTTTTTACTTCAGTTGTAAATATTCAACATTTTACCTTCCATTTCCTTAGGCAGTTATTTTGCTTGTAATGTGTTCAAAGACCTTATTTAAAATGCAGCATTTGCCAAACAGACAACATTGAATTAGATTTTCGGATCTAGGTAGTCAGCAATCATGAAAAAATGCCAGATGGTACAAGTCACAGTTAGACACTTATGCCCTAGTCTTATATAGCAGTCATGTGGAAAGTGTTTTTTTCTCAAAATAAAAAGCACATGTTTAAAAGCAGATAAATTTATGTTGTTGGATATGAATTTTATATAAAATTTCACATTTTTTCTTAAAAAATATTGCAAACAATCCCAGTTATATAATCCATAAAAAATGAAACTGTATTAAACAAATTAAAGATATTCATGGCACCCGAGCAGAAGTAGATTATGGTCCTCTGGAGACTGCAATATCTTTACCCGTGACACGCAGTGTATAGCTTAAACCCAGTGAACTATCTTCTAAATTGGGTTGCTGAAGCCAAATAGTTCAACCTCAACTCTTCTCCTGAATGTTGTTCTCCTTCAAGAATTGAATACAAAGCTTACAGGTTGTTGAAGCTTATCCCTACCTGGGCACGATGTGAAAATGAAGGTTAAACAGTTAGTGCAATGTTTGTTAAAAAGTAGAACAATATGATCATAGTGATAAACCACACATCATGTTTCATGTTTCAACAATAATCAGTGTAGTCAGATTGAACATTAAAATCAATTTCTTACAATATTAAAAGTGAAACTTCTCTAGGTGGTACAGTGGCTCAATGGTTAGCATTGCTGCCTTAGAGTTCTGGGCCTCTGGGTTCAAATCCAAACCTGATTTATTATCTGTGTTAAATTTGTATGTTGTCCCCACATAATGTTTTGACATGTTTGCCTAGCTTTCCTTCAAATAATGCAACATGTCAAAGCTGGGTTCTTTCAGTTTTTTAAATTGTGTGAACCCTGCATGTAAAAAAAATATTATTTTCTTTGCAACCCAGCAATAATAATCTCCGTTTTCAATATCTCAGAGCTGAGACCTTGACTGAGTGTCATAGTTTTTTTTTTTTGTAAAAGCAGAATAAAGAAAGAAATGAAATGTAAACAAATTGTCATCTCAGCAAGCTCGTGTTTGAAAAAGAGAATGCTAGTTAAAGTGTTGTTGGTGTTGACAAATCAAAAGAACACATGAAGAAGCACCGTGGTTCTGACCAGTGTTTTTAAAGATGAAAATCTGAGGATCACAGAACTGGTAAAGTGACAGTTTGCATTACTGTAATGTAATGTCAAAACATATCTCTGGTTCTGCACAGCGTGGAAGTGGTGTTTGATTAAACTGAGCTTTAAGCTTGAAGTGGTTACTGTTCTCAAATATCATTATCAGACATGATGGGCTGTTGTTCATATTAAAGTACCTTAAAGCAGTCGCTTGAAGGAACACTGTTGTCTGGTTTTTGCTCCAGATGAATTTTTAAGCACAATCTCCATTCAAAGATCAAATGAGATTGGTAATTCATTTCAGCTCTGTACCAATTTCTGAGTTTCAGAACTGCATTTACAGTAGGTGTATTATCTGTAACCAATTGGTTACAAAAAGTTCATTGTGTTAGTATCTGATGCATTATCATTCCCACCTACTATATGTCTGGTCATCATAAACAGATTTAGACACAATAGGCAATTTACACTGTATATGGTTATCATAAATAAAGGCAAGGAAGTTGAGGAGAGACTGCTTAGGTTTCTATATGCTGAAGGGGCTGGAAACTCAGAGAAGCAGTGCCAATATGAAAGTGACACCTTTTTAGAATTTGAACTTATAACACCCTTCCGTAATGCAAAAGAAGTGATCATATAACCATCCAATGCAGTGGACTAAATTATAAGGAGCATCCACTCTTTACAACCATGAAAAAAGCATTAGAAAAGAACATATGATCAATAGTCTACTTATCTGTGATATAACTGATCATACAGTAAATTTCACCACAAGTTACTATCATGACAAAAAGGCAATCATCAAGACACACAAAAGATATGATGGTACGGTCACTAAGCGCAAGAAAAAGATGACTATGACTGCTCTGGTCATCAGGACAATTTAAATAATGAGAAAAGGTATAGTACTTACAATTTAATATGAAGTCTTGCCCTTTAGATTGATCCACCTGCTAAGGTCATATAGAAATATTGACTGTACTCACAAACCCAATAAAACTACAGTACTGCAGAGGTATATTATTCTCATAATGCAAGTTGAAAAGTGTAACCAGTGTAAATGTCACCAGTGTCAGCTCCATCTTCGAGAGTTGCAAAGCCAAAGAAAATCCAGTTTTCAATATTAATAACACACAGAATAAAGGCTATAATAATCTTTCAGTTTTTCATAGTTTTTCCTAAAAGGTTTTATGCTCCTTATAGTTAAATAGTTTCATCTGACAACTCTCAGGAAGAGGCACTTGTGTATAAGAGCTTAAAGAGATTACAACTGAGATAGGGCCATTTTAACAGCTTTAGTTACCGTTTGGTTGACAGTAGCTTATTGATCTGATATATTGATAAATATTTATCTGATCTCATCCAACCATTTCTTGAAGGTCCCAAAGGAATAAACTGCATGACAAGGCAGTGTGTTTCAAAGACCCATCCACCTTAAAGTGCCTGTGTTCTCCCACATGAAGGTACTTCTTTGTAATTGCAGTTATGCCTTCATGTTCATGTATAGCTGCCAAGCAAAAAATAATCCATTGGATTCACTTTGCCATTGCCTTTGGGGCCTCTTGTAATCTCCTCTGCTTGAGTTTGTAGGTCTTTAGAGGGATGTATTTGCATAATTATAAATCTTTCAATACACTTTGTACAATTAACGGCCTTAAAACATGACATTTTGAAGGTTGACATTAGACATGCATACCCTGCTATTACTGTATTTAGTCTTTCAGTGGAGCAACTATTTAACTTCTAACACTGCTTGTCAGTATCCAACACCAACAAGACCAGATGCTTTTATTATCTGGTTTAGTGCCAATTATATCTCTTAATAAATCAATATTATAACAAAAAACTTTTTTTAGTTGCAAACGTTCATGGGTGTAGAGTCTGCTAGCTTCGTTCAACAAGGTAGTTTGCTGGTTTGAAGATCCATTTGTTAAAGTGAATAAAAATATCAAATTCTAACCAATTTACTGATGCATTAGCTTGGAGGATTATTTGAGGATTGTGTGTTAGTGTGCTGTTTAAACTAGACACAGGACGAAAGAGAAATTAACTTTGCGTTTCTTTCAAAGCTTCACTCACTACAATCTGGGATGAAGGTTCTTTCACGGCAATGAGTAAAAAAAATTGAACACATCTTGCAGTTAAATGTCTTTTTCTGGAGTTGAGTTAATAAAGAGAAATTGCCTCAGAATATTTAAGTGCAAGTTTATTCTCTTGAAATAACTCCCCAAAAGTCACAGCCCTAATTATCACTTATTAAAATACTTATCTTGCAATTATCACTTTAAAAAATAAATAATAAAAGACTGCCTCTCACAAGGAAATAAATAGCCCCACTTAATTTATTTTATTAATCTAAATGTCATTTTTTAAAGTATTTTCCAATCTTGTTTTTAAAGGTACAGTATAAGCACCTGGTGGACGCCCCTGGGCCTGGGATGCCAATGCCCTGCAGGGTTTATTAATTACTGCAATTATTAATTGCTGAATGCATTTAAGAAAGACATTTTTATCCCTTTCTAAACATCCAGTAAAACAACTGAATCTCCTTTATTTTTTTAACCAAAGAAAACTATAATGTGTCTTCAAAACTGACTTCAAAATACTTGGCATTAGAAAAATCCACCCGATGAACTCCATCAGGATCAGGAAATATACAGAAAAGTGGAAACTACGGAGAAGAGCTTTAAGGTTGTGGGTGCTGGGAACACATACTGTTGAAGCGGGTATTCTGTTATCCTAACAGAAACAGCTTCATTAGATCCTTGTATCAGTTAGCTTCTAGCAACCAAAATAGGTGAACTGAATGGCTTACTTTTATTTGTCACAGGAAAAAAAAACCACAATTGCTTGACACCTCTACAAATTTGCATTTGTGACAGCTTGGCACTTGGTTTGCCATCATTTCCTTTTACTTAAGAAACCCTTAAGAACATTACACATAATGGACAACATTTTGGGGAGTGTTGGCGCGTCCGCCTGCACATGGCCATTTTACACCCCATCTCTAATCCAACAGATTCGAGGTTAACATCGATTCAAGGATATTTGAGTTTATTGAGACTGCCAACTCTGGTCATTAATCTAGTCTGCTTAAGCTCAGACAGGTTACATCCTTGACTGGGGTGGAGAGGTTTATGGCTTTTAACATTAAGGAATGACAGCCTGGCTATCAGCATGGAGGTGTGATGTGCTGAGGAACTACTGTAAGGAGACTTTTTGACAAGAGAAGAGGGTTGTGAAGGGTGAATGGTGGAATATTAAGGATTTGTCTTCTCTCCCATTCTTCCATTTCAGAAATCATTTAATGGACTCAATTAATTTACTAAGGTCTTGCAAGAAACAGTACAAAACATTATTTGGTCTTTCAGGAGCAAGGTGATCATCCTCTAAATCTGATGTCCTCTAAAGCATTCACATCTAAATAAAAACTAAAATTTAGACAGTCTCAAACTAAGATTTATATAAATTATTTAATATTCATGGCAGAAACATTTTACCTCTATTTACATTACAAATGCATGTACAGCACTGAGAACAGCCTGTATACAAGTGAGAGATACACATTCCTTAAAAACATTTTTCTTACTAAATCAAAAAAATCATACAGTATATTATCAGGCTAACCACAAAAACTACAAACATTGGCACGATAATGCATAACGGTTTCCTACTGGTAAAACGAACGACAAAGATGTTCAACCAGTTGTAAGTGCTTATCTGACATAGTAGTAAGAAAAAAAGACAAAAATATATTATTTTCTTCACAAAATGTCTTATTCACTTAAATCAAAAGTTTGGTTTGAGTATTTCCTCCTTTTGGTATTTTTTTAGATTGTCTCCCCATCAAAAGTCTCTTTCACAAGACTTCATGTACAAACGGTGGTCTTCTCATCCACAGACGTCAATGGACTGGAGTTATCTATTTTAAAAAGATAGAGGGCAAAAATCAATGCAAATCCATTGTATCGCTCTGTAAAGCAGTATATAAAAATATTTCAAGACCTCATTTTAGCATGCATAATTATATGTACAGCAATCTATTATTTGAATACAATATAGATATTAAACAAAAGGATCAACAGCCATACATTTGACAGTAATTTATTGAATGAGGTGAGTGCTTCTGATACTGCTATAGCTGTGCAGCAATTTACATTGTCAGACATCACAGATGTTTCTTGGGAAATTCAGAAGTAACCAGAAGGAAAAATGAACATTCTTTAAAGTATGTTTTTATTCCCCTGAACATTGCACATAGTTATGATAGTTCAACAATTTAAAATGTGCCAAAAAATATGAAGATTAGTCTTAAAAGACAGAAATACCATACAGTAAAATGCAGTTATGTCTTTTGCATTCAGTCACATTTTGCAAATGTTCTGTCAGCTTCCACAATGCACTCTGAAATGCATCAGGTGAAATTAAATAGATTATCAGGAGAAACAGCTGCATTTTTTACTTTGCACAATTTTTGTTGTACTTGCAAAAAGCTGTCTGCTTCCATCTGAAACTTGTCAAATAGAAATCTTCTGGTTGGCAGATTTTTAACCTTTGGAGACAAAGGTTCTTCCTGTGTACAATATATGTTGTTGCCGTGTTCATGTGGGTTTTCTCTGGATGCTCTGTTTTCCTCATACAGTCCATAGACATACTAGTAGGTTAATGAGCTTCTGGAGAAATCCGCCCTGGTGTGAGTGTGTGTGTCTGTATCTGTGTGTGTGCCCTGTGATGGACTGGCATCCCATCCAGACTATATCCTGCCTTGTGCCCGTTGCAAACCGGTATAGGCTCCAGCTCCCCGAAACCTTGTATTGGATAAAACAGTTAGAAAACGGATGGATGGATAAACACACAACTATCAGTCAAGTTTACATTTCTCCCCCTTCACTGCAGATTCCTTTCACTAGTAATCCATATACAAGTTTATTGGAACTGCTAAATACCAATAAAAGTACAACAACTGTTTTTGTTATTATTTAAATTGAGTTATGATGCAGAATTAAAGAACAAAAACATTTCTTCTCGTTACTCTTGCCTAATAGTCCTGTAAGAAATCATGAAACCTTACAGTGGCGTTAATTTCACATAAATTCTCTCCAAATAATTTCAGTATTTGGTAGCTTTTCTGTGAGAATAACTGTAAATTAAAGTAAATTAGTTTACATTAAGTGCAACTATCAAATAACACACTAAAAACTGTCTTATGGACTTAAAGAATACACAGTAAACAATTATAAATGTCACATGCGTGCAAACAAACATACATGTAAATTCAAGCTTACAGAACAAAAACAGGTTTAACTCAATTTCCAGCTATTCTTAGCTTACTGCTCTATGAAACAGCCCAAGTCCTTGACTCCTCCTGTGTCCAAACACATTCACTTTCCTTTCTATTGATGGCTTACTCACAACTGAGTTAAAGCTAAATTCAGTGGAGAATTCAAAGAATTTCAATGAAGCTGTAGCTTGCTTAATGATGTAAAGTTCCAAGAGCTCTACCACTGATTCTTTTATTGTGGAGTCCTTTTCAAAATAACACTATGACAATAACATAATGTTTTTCATTCTCTAAAGACTGATCCAGACATCCCCTGTCTCTAACTGAAAGGCTGGGCCACATTTGCACAGTTTTGAGATCGGATAAAAACAAAACTGTCTTGTAGGCGTGATGGTGCGTCAAAACTAGAAACAGTAATTGCAGTAGATGTGAGTTACCTTTTAAGTGGCTGGCTGGCTTTGTGCTTTGCTGTCTGTTAATGTGTGGCCAGTACTTGCTTCGAGGCAGAGGTGTCATGGAGCTATCAGGAGCTGTCTTTTCACTCAGCATCCTCTCATTCTGTAGGAAATAAAAGCATGAAACTCTTCACTCTGAACAAAAGCTTTGTACTCTGTGGTTTCTATTCTGAAAAGAACTGCTATAAAGCTGTTCTTGCACCTCAGACTTCACTCATTTCTAATTCTAAGGTAGGCTCTGCAACAGAAATGTTACAGCCACAGGTTCATTACTTTTCACAGCATGCTTGGATGCCTTCTTTACATTATGTGAGCTGGAAGAGGATCCACCAAGCTTATTCACTTTTTCAACACTTACTGCATTGTAAAATATGCATGTATTCTAGTTTTTTTTTATTTAATAATGAAGGGGCAGTACATTTATCTGTAGTTTTGGCTTTTAAGGAAATTGTAGAAGCTACTCCATTGCAGCCATTAGGGTAGGAATATAAGAGTACATCACAAATGCCCTTTTCATCTCCACACCTAGAAACAGTTAAGACTCCCACTACACAGCATGTTGTAGATTTTATGAGCTCTAGGATTATTTACATGTTAAACTTTTAAAACAGATTTGTTTAGCATTGTGAAGAGTATTTGGATATTTTTGTTGTTGTTTTCCTATTCAGGCATCCCTGTGTAATCATAAGATAAATGTTAAATAGGGTGCAGAGACCATGTAATGTCTAATCAACATGGCATATTAGACTGCATCTCCTACTGTATACAATGTTGCTTGCTGATTTGGTAAAATTATGCAGGAACATTGAATTTAAAATGTTGGTCGTGCAGCTGAAGAAGTGCAAAGTAATATATGTTTCTGTAAAGGCACAAAATGGGCTCTGTGCAGATTGATCCATTTCTATATTAAAACACAGATACAAATGTGTAGATGTAGTTCTTATAGCCTTATCTATTGTGGATGATCCTGCCTGAAATAGGTGCAGTTGGGGACCTTCACTCAGATTAAATAGAAAATCCATGAACAGTTCTTTTCTTTGTCATTGCTGACATAAAAAAATAACAATAAAACAATAAAAAATTTGCACTTCACTGAAGCTGTAATTACATTTTGCTCCCTGTTTATTTTTCAAGCTACCTAATATTTTTTCCTGGCACCAGTACGACAACAATGATTAGAGTTTAACAGACGTATAGAAATGTATCAAACAGTTACCAACCAAACACTGAAAACAAACACTTACAAACAGATAAACGTGAACTTTCCACATTCCTAAAAAATTAATCAATAAGCAACTGCACAATTAGCTGCAACAGGCAATGTTTTTACAAAGGCGACCTATTTACAAAGTTCTTTTTAGCGACCTCTTGCGGCAGTGTTGTAGTCATCATATGACACCTTATTACATTGCATTTGCTGAAAATATAAAATTATGTTGCAGAGTTCAAAATGTTCAGTTTTTGGTGTTGGCTTATGTAAGAGCCAGCAAATCACAATACCTGAAGCTGAACTGTTTTCCCCGTAAAGAAAAGTAGCAGTATATGCAAAATGAAGGCAGGGAAACCGAACTTTCTGAATGCCTGTGATGTGCACATCAACTGAAATGACAAAACTAAGTAAAGTATTTTTATAAAATGTGATAAGTTCAGCTTTATAATGTGTTTTTTGTACGGATGGATATCTTTTAAGAGAATGATTTTAATTACTACTATAAAGACAAACTGCAAGTGTTCAGCAGATTGGTACACCATGACACCCAAAGGAAAAGTTAAATCTGTCCTGTAACTGCAGGCTGCATAGCTAGACTTAATCAATGTCCCATTAAACAACATCTGTTTTCAAATACCAGGATGTCTGCAGAGAATATGTTTCCTATAATGAAATTTTCATTAATTCTGAAGTCTGTAAATAGCAGAAAAGTCTAGATAAAACTCTTTCTGGATAACAGACAACCAAAGAGTTGTATAAAACCAAATGCATGCCAAAAAGAGCTATTTATTTGTTATCTTGTTTTGCAATGTCTTCTCAAAGAGCAAATAGTGGATTAATCTGGAGAAGAGGCAAGACCCACAGTTTCCAGGCACTCAACCAAGACAAAACAGTAAGCTATGGATTGACCATGATATAAAGAGTACATTAGGTTACTCCTGTAACCCTGGTTCATTAAAAAAGTTTTTTCCTGAGCAGTTTTGTCAATGAAAGAGGACGAGGTAGATAGGACATTGTGTTCCTACCTGGCCCATCACCTGTGTTTGCTCCCCATGATACCCCATTGAGACCCTTGGGTGTCCCACACCTTAGAAACTTGATGCTGAACCAGGTCTCATCTGTATTATAAATCTGTATATAAATTAAATTTACAGTTGCCACAAATAATTTGATTCACACTCTGACACGTTAAATTAATTTCTTAAACAATTTTACATAACAGTTACATTAATTCCATAAGCACATAGAAAGTATTTTTACTTTTTAACTATTTGCAATTACCTTTACTATAACTGTAATTGGAAAAGTATATATTCTCCAAGCATTTTAACTTTATCGTCATTGCTACAAAGACTGAGCATCAACATTTTAATTCTTTATGTGCAGTGGAGAATTCACTTGTGACATTTTGAACTTCCCAAATGGAAGAAACCTGATCATTTTTTTTCCATTTACAGTATGAGTTAGTATTACATTGTACAATGTCAAAGGTGGCATTACAAAATAATGTAGAACTATAGATTTCAGGGATCACTTTTGCTATGCATGTGTTTGAGTCACAGTGATCCTTTCAGAGACTCAGGCTCATCAAAAATGAATCAGTTTTTCTCATTCTCATCTCAACTGCACCTCCTATTACATTTCTGATGTTGTCTCCCAGCCAATTTGCATCAGGAGACAGTAAATCTTTGGTTTCTACCTTTTGATGTGTTTGGGAAATAATTAGGAAACAGAAATGTGATCTTTTATATTTTGCTCTTTTATGATTAGCCACTTAACCTACAGACTACAAATTAAGTATTATTTAATTGACAATGGAGGTATTTATCATGTCTAGATGTTGGCATCTAACCTTTTTAGTTTTAGATTTTAATGAGAAAGGTTTTCTTTAGACATCTCTGCACAAGGTACAGTAAATGTCTAGGTTACTCTTTGTCAGTTAGGTTCACGTCACTAAGCAATTTTACAGAAGCTGTTTCATTCCCAAAGATATCCACTTCTTCACCCCACACAGGAAGCCTGGATATCAAGAGGCCTTACTCAGCCATACAGAAAATTAAAGTGAATCACTGCTGTGTTTATTTACAATGCTGGCTGGAGATGATGGACAAGGTCCATCCAGAATATTTTATGGTCATATTTCTGAGTGCAATATGTGGTCCTGGGTAAATTATGCATTCCCTGCTTGTGTTTTTCTGTCTCTCGTGGCTGTTGTATGGGTTCAACGTGTTGAGCTCCTTGCAGCAGATTTTGAAGAGTTTCTGAGAAATGGTTGCTGTGGGACTCATGTCAATGTTGCACTTTGCACTTCTTCAGGTTGTGTCTTGAAGACTTATTTGAGGAAATATGTCTTATTAACAAATATGTCTACAACTGTTCTCTTGAGTGTACGCTATAACTGTGCTGGACATCTGCTTTCAGGAGTCTGCAGTCAGATGTCCGGGCATTGTGGCATGCCAAGCTAAGTTAGACATTACCTCAAAACATTTGCTGTTTGTAAGAGGAAGCTAATGTTGATGGTCTATCTTCTGAATATATTCAGCCAGAACACCCAATAATTGAGGTTTTTTATGATACATTTCCTGGTCTCAAGACTATACAGTAAGGTAGAGTCCTTGACTGCCTGACAAACTATATGTTTAGTTTTAAATAGTTTAGTGTTTTTTTAATTGACCACTGACTGAAGGCTAGACTTGTGCATTTGATGTACATTCTTCATTAACGTCTGCCTTCTGTGAATGATAACTTCAGAGGTACAGGAAATGCCCAGTGCTGTTCACAGTCTCTTGATGAATCAAGAATCATTACCTGAATTACCTGAAGATTTACTTTCAAATGTTTGTTTTTCTACCATTTGGTAGAGTCATCCCACTCTAAGAACATGTCAGTAGTCAGTAGATGTAGCACTGCAGTATGGTGTATCAAGAACAGAGCTGGGGTGATGACAAACAGAGCTTGTGTGACTCCCATTGAATTGAATTGAACCTTTTTTGTCCCTAAGGTACTTTGGAATTTGGACATCAAAAGCAAAAAAATACAAAAACAATACAATACCATAATACCAATACAAAACATAATTCAACAACATCACTGAATCAGAAATCTTCTAGTTACAAAAAAGGTTAAGAGCAGACCATAATCTGATAAAAAGGTTATGATGATTATTATAATTATTATTATTGCTGTTGTTATTATTATTATTAATAATAATAGGACAAGGCACTACCCCAGCTCTGAATTCAAACAAATACAATGCTCTGAAAAATCAAATGATAGAACACTTTGTAACCTCATTAGGGTCCGTAATAGATTTATGAAAACTCATTGATGAAAATCAGTTCTTGCATATTGTCAAGGAGCAAACAAAGAGTCTCGATGGATTTTGGAGTTCACAGAGTGTAAAAAGGGGAAGGGAGATCATTGGGAGAAGCTTAAGCTGTTTCCAAAGTTGTTGCACCTTGTAAAAAGTGAAGATCCTGTTAACTGTGCCTCTCAAAGTTTTAACCCTGAGTAATGTTCCAGGAGCATCTCTTCAGCAACTGGAAGATGGTTCAAGAGGGAACAAAAGATTTGTGATAATCGTTTCTGCAATGGACAGTAAAGTGATCCCTATGTAATTTTTATGAGCATCTGCTATGTAATTTCCATGGGCTTATCTCCTTTCCTGTAGACTGACATGATCTTGGCATCGCCAGGACTGTCTGAGAGGGTCTCCCATCTGCTTAATCACTACTATGACACACCTTCGAGCAACTGGTGTTGCTAATTCTGTCCAATACATAAAAAGAAACTTTATTTAAAAAACTACAATAAGCTTAAAATATAAAAGTGCAAACATATTATACAGTATGATGTAGTTGTTAAGTGCAGTTGATAAATGTAGTGCCTTCAAAATCTGTATTACATCTCAAGCGAGTGAAAAGTTATGGACGTTTTCAAAGTAAGTCCACAATACTGGCACTAGATTATACAGAATTCATACAGTGAAACTGCTGTGAAACAGCACTCCCAGAAACAACTCTATTCACCGTGAGGTTTAATTTAAAACTATTATATTTTCTCTCTGTCTGAAGTCTTAACACAGTTATTTTTTCTTTATTTTGGTATTAAATTTATTTCAAATAACTTGGACAGCAGTATCCTGTTATTATTCCTTTAGTTGCAAAAATCTTTTCCAAACCCTCACTTTCAAACCCAACATTTCAACTAAACGCAGTTAACGCAGCCACCAAGTAAAAAGTATCAATGAAATGTAACTCAGCAATGCGCTTGTCAATTCGGGCAGAACAAAAGCAGGAAAAACAGATGAAAAAATCTATAATCTGCTCTGGTAATCCAGTTCTATTCATGAAACTAAAATACTTTACAGGGTGGTCAAATTCAAACATTCTGTCTCACTTTTTAAAAATATATATTCTTTTCCTCAGGTGGCACACGCAGACTGTTTCCCATAGGGATTCAGGCATTCCAGTTTCAGAAACACCATACTACAAGAGCATTTCTTTCAGAGGAAGACTGAGCTATTTTGCTAAGATACTGTATATATGATACAATAATACTTTATTGTATGATTTCTCAGAAATGCATTTAGCCTCCAAGCACCTATGTTTCACACACATACTGTATTGTTTTACAGAAATCATTCAAAGAGAACATATTGTATAAACATTGCATTGAAAATAATTATATAATTGAAGACAGCAACCCATACAAAGTAATTGCATACCACTCCTACTAGAATCCACACAGGCTATTAGCATCTCTAAGTTTATTTTCCCAACATTTCACCCAAGCCCTCATATTGCACATAGGCCTTCATCTACACATGAATACTATTTGCACATGTACAGTACATAAACCAATACTCTTTATTGTGAGCTCATGAACTCATATTGTACCTCTTGAATTTATGCAGAACTTTCCAAACAAAGGAAACACCTTGCCATAACGATAGTAACATAACAAAGGCATTTTCATCTTTTGCTCTTTTAATTTTGGGGATTTGAAAAAATAAAAGAATGCTTTGAAATGAAACAAAAGACGACCTCTGAAATAATTTAAATATTTTCAGAGAAAAATATTTATTTTACAAAAAATGAGGTTTGTTTGTTTTTTTTACACCTCACTTGTTTTCTTTCAGAAAAACATTTTCCTTTAAACAACCCTCTCTATTGGTATCTTATGACTGGTGAATTAGACATTTTGATACTGAAATGCATTTTATGAATTATATATTTTTTTCCCACAATGAATAGGCACGCCAAATTATACAGTACCTTAGGCTTTGTACCTACTGCATGTACTGAACTAGTAGAAGTTATTTGTTTAATTTAAAAGTATTAATTTAATAATATTTAAATTTTCCTATATTAAATCCTTATATTTTACATAGATAAAGAAAACTTAAAAACTTTCATTTACATAATTAACAAAAAAATTGCAATTCATTTTTGTTGGTTAATATGAGCGAAACACAATCCATTTTCACATAAACCATTGCAGACATTTTTGCAATTGTGAGAATTTTGTTTCCTCAACCACAGAGGTATGTCATTGGTTTCGATTTTGGTAAATGTGTCACTGAAATATTCATTTAATACATCAATAAGTTACATTTTATTGTTTCTGTTCTATATCAATAAGTATTAGTATAAAAATGACAGATTAGACCACCAACAGAGCTCTTCCAGACAAGGATAATTACCATTGAATAAAAATCACTAACATAACACCCATCTTTAAATGGGCAACAAACCCAAAACATGTCTTACATCTATTGCATAATGCTTTATATTACTACTCAGAAATTTTGAACAAAATTGGATATCATATGTAAGCGAATTGGATTGTAGAGGATAGTCAAAATGGATTTAAAAGAGATGGAATTTATCTTGTTGAAGACTAAAATTAACTGAATTGTTTAGAACCAGAGATCAACAAGTGGTAACCATTTGATAGTGTATTTAGAACTAAGGCCAGGAGATACTGAAACAACCTACCCAAACATTTAGACAAACCTGATACTCTGGCTTCTTTAAAACGTTTGGTTGAGGTTGCCAGATTAACTATCTACTAGCAACAAAATTAATTAGATGATCTAAATTGTCTCTTGTTTTTCCATAAGCACATTATCCCTTCATGTTTACATAGACAGTCTTTGTACAAGATGAGTACTATGAGTACTACCGATGCATACTATTTTTAAATACCTCATCTTTAAATATAGTACAGTCATATTTTACATGGCAAAAGAACTCTAAAAATAAATTTCTTTCTGCTTGCTAAATACCAACGTCACAAAAGGATGTCACCTATGAGACTTTAACCGACAAAAAACAAGTTTGAAGCCTGGCTAAGATCTTTACAGCCAATTAAATGCGCAAGTGTCGGGATGTGGAACATATCTACTTTATACTCATTAATTGCTTAGCCTTTGGCCTAATTCTTTTTCATAAGCAAAAACATTTCAATGTGCAACAAGTTTGCAAGAAGTAAAAGGAGATTCACCCACCTCACACACATACAGTACCGTTGGAAAAAAATAGCACATAATAATTTTAATATCACTGCCATCACCTGGCAATAATTGCTAGAAAATAATTTCTAGTAGGCAAATTGCCCAGAATAGCATGGTGAGCATGTTAGCTTACAACATTTTTGGGTCTGTCAGAGAGCCTGCTAATATTAAAAATGAAATGAGGCGCATACATACTGTTTCCAAGAGTTTCAGTTCTTTTCTTTGTTTTCAGACGAATTACTGATGACCCTGTCAAAAAAAATCATCAAACCATCCTACTCTGACAATTGTAAAAAACAACTTGATTGACTGCGAGGCTGACAGTAATAGTGCCTGAATGACAAAGAAAAAAATGACAAGATAAGTGTAGAAAATTGTTGGCTAAAGTATGTGGTACGCAAGATGAAATGTTAAAAATAGTGAGCGCTGATATATGTTAATAATAATAATAATAAACTTTATTTTATATAGCGCCTTTAAAGGTGGCTTCTCAAAGCGCTTTACAGGATGACAATAACAATAAATAAGAAGACTACAACAATAAAAAAGAAAATTTCACAAGACAGGACACAATTATAATTACAACAATACAACAATAACAATAGAGGAGACCGTGGAAGATGGTATTAAGAAGAGCAGAGGGGTGAAGAATGGAACCAGTTAAGTAAAGGCTTTTCTGAAAAGGAGGGTTTTGAGTCTGGATTTGAAGGAGTTTAGAGAAGGTGACTCTCTAATATCCTTGGGCAAGGAGTTCCAGAGCTTGGGGGCATAGCAGGAGAAGGCCCTGTCGCCCATACAATGTAGACGGGCTTGGGGGACAGTAAGGAGGGCAGAATTTGAAGAGGGGAGGTTGCGAGGTGGGGAGTAGGGCGATAAAAGTTCAGACAGGTATTGAGGTGCCAAGCCATGTAAAGCCTTGTAGGTGAGCATGAGGATTTTAAAGTCTACGCGGAATTTGACCGGAAGCCAGTGCAAGGACTCCAGGATAGGAGTAATGTGAACACTTGCACTAGATCTGGTCAGGATTCTGGCTGCTGAATTTTGGACATACTGTACAATCAAAGATTGTAATGCTGTTGAGAAAAACATCTTAACTGAACTGTGGGCGGGATAATGACAGACAAAGCCAGTTTCACTCAACTGTTTTAAATCACAGTCGTTACAGACTTTTACTGTATACAGAGCCTATAGAAAGAACCCTTTCTGATATAACACATTTTGTGGTCTAGCAGCCTGAAACCAAGACACAATTTCCGCAGCGGAACACACAACCTACAAGTGAAAAAAATTGATCAGAGATTCTGAAAAGTAATTACAAATACCTAGAAAAATGTGTTATATACACTAAATGTCTCCACCACACATTTCTTTTTGCATTTTTGTTGCATTTATTGTATACATAGTCCATGGTCCAAACTAAATAAAAAGAAAGAAATCTCCTTGTCTCTAATTTGTTTCATGCATAATTCAATACATGGACCATACTCTGCACCATTGACATCCACAAAGACTTAAGGAAAAGAAAACGTCCATGTTATATATAACTTTTAAAACTGAACAAGAAAACACCCTAAGACAAAAACAAAGAGACACAGCAGTGTCTTTTTAAAAAATATGCCTCTTCAATATGGATCTGCAGATCTTTTAGTTTTGAACAAGAATCTCCACTTCTCATAATCACAATGCCATGTCGTCTTTCTCTGCTACCACATCGTTCCTGCTGTATTCCCATTACTGCAATCCCTGGCATCAAACACTGAAGTCTAGTTGGGTTTCAAAGGAATGTCCACAGTCGTGGCTGTCACGGATGTTGGAAGGGCATGCCGTGGTATGGCCAGGAGAGCAATAAAAACCCTATGCGTAGCAGTAAAAGGGGCAACATTGGGGTTAGCCCAGGCTCAGGGGGTCAGACAATGTCAGTATAGAAACCTATGCCCTCAGGCCACGGACATGGGGCGACCTGGTGCTAGGCGGGTCTCAGGACATCCGTACCCTCAATGCTGAGCAAGGAGCAGAGCAGACACAGGAAGTAAATAGGCTACACAACAAGACACACCAGAAATACATGAATAATCGCAGGGAACTAGGAACAGGACAGAAGAGCAGCGCCCTCTAAGTGTACAAGGAGTGACAATGGCATCCTCTTCAAAAAAGGAAAGCACCTATTCTTTTTTTCTTTGTCATCCAGTGTACTTAGACTGATGACACGACCCAGCACGCAGCTAGATGACTTTTATTAAAAGGACCCCTGGGTTGCCCCTACTGCCACTCTCTGGCCTTCCATTCATTTTTTTCCCTCATCCTCTTGTGCTTTAATTTACGCTTTACTTTCTCCTGCACTCTCTTCTGCTTCTATCTCCAACATCCAATGTTGCTCGATCGCGATGTCTTTGGTGTCTTAAAACCCGGGTTCCTCCCTCTCAGCCTCTACTGCTTTTGATCCATCTCTTTAGCCCTGGTTCTGCCTGGTGTCCTACCTCCAGCTCAGTCAGTAGGCATCCTACAGCTTTTAATGTCTGCTTTCCCTTTTCAAGGTAATTCAAGGTCATGTTTGCATTTCCCTGTTTCCTTCTGTCTCTTTCTGCATTGGTGTTTTTTTGGGGGGTTTCCTTGTTTTATTTTGGGGTTCTGAGCTTCGTTGTCTGATGGTCAGACATGGCAGGTTAAGCCAACACGTATTATACATAAATACTCAATCAACATTAACAAAATATCCAATATTTGGATGTTATAATTCCTTGTGAACTTTTTCTCCTAATATTGCACTTTTTACATTCTTATAATTTCAGTGTTCTATTATTTTTCTTTTATTGTGTTTTTTAATATAATTTGTTTTTATGCATGAATAAACTATGAAAGGACTACGTTTAATGAGTAAAAATAAATTATATATATATATCTGTATATCATACAGCTGAGTATGTGCTGTTTTTTAGTGTTTTTGTTTACATTAGGAATGCTTCCTGACTTATTTTTCAAGGAATTCTCAAACTGGCAAGTCATTTAAAATGGCCTGTGATTTTCAGTGGCAGTACATGAAATGAAAATGAATAAATGAAGACTTGATGATGATGATTATGTTAATTTCTAGTGAGTAATTTGGATATTTTCCAAAAATTTCAAAGATCAAAATTCTGACCAAAATCCAGTTGCTGAAACCTTTAGGATATTGAATCCACTTAAAATTTACAGTAAAAGCACAATAGAGAACTGTTCACTTTGTCTAAACCAACACTAAAATGATTAAACAGCATTTAGAAATCTATATCTTTTTCATTAGATAAACAGATTGATATATTTTAAATAAATCTCACAGTATTTTTGAGAGTCCTGAATATTGAATGTCAACACTTCTGACATTTAACCTATAATGAAAGCACCATATATGGCCTCACACTAACAGTCAATTAAAAAGTGAAATAGAAAATGGCTCTCAGGTAAGATCTGTGCATGAGATTCTTATCATTTTGGTATCATAATAATCATGATCACCATCACCATCGTTGTTATTAATATTTCATCATTTTGCTATCATGTTCACTTGCTGAATGACTCTGTCTTTGATCTGATATGTCTAGCTTTGGACTCAAAATAGATGAAACCAATTGCTTTTATAAAGGCCTTAAATAAAACTGTCTCACTCTAGAATTGATTAGAGCGCACACAGACTATGAAACAAGAGCGACGTGAGCGACTGTACTTTTTTCTGTAAATAACATTTCTAGTTTAATTCTTAATTGTTCTGTATTGTTTGTCCTAACTGTTCTCCTGTCTCTATACTTCTTAATTCCATTCATTTTCCCAATTAACACTAGCTAAAGTACTTGTCTCTGGCAGAGTGTTGTACTATGGGGCTATATTATCTATATTCTCGTATAGCATGTTTGTGCATGTTGTGCTGTAGATTAAAATAAAACTTGTTTGTTAGTAAAAAAAAGACTTCTGGACTCATTTACTGAAAGATAATTTTCAAGAGATATCAAAAAGAGTTTCATGCAGTTTGTTTTTTTATTACAGATAATGGGTTAGTGATGAATCATACTTAGAGCAAACAGTGCAGAGGGTAAAGAAAAAGTAAATGTGAAACAAAGCATATATTAACATACAGTACGTTTATTTAATATGAACCCCGGCAGGCTTCATTCATTCACTTTTTGGCTCATTTACAAGACTGTATTATCATATTTAAAATCGTGTTTTTTTATGTAAATCACCAACCACTCCTTTCTTATAATATCACTTCAAAAAACTAAAACCCAAGATGACCATTGTACAATGAGACACACACACTTCTAAGTGATTAAATATCCAGTCCTGAGGGACCTCTATCTCCCTCTCTTTCTTTTTCCTTTCCACCCATTTTCTGTCTCTTCACACCTGCCTTGAGATAAATGTGCGAGAGTAAAGTGACCCATTTCTAAAAGACCTCTTGCCACGTTCTGAACAAGATAAAGATGCCTTGTGTTTCAAAACACTATCTGTTATCTGTGTTATTCTGACCCAACGACACTTGGGGACTTTTCATAGCCCCTTAACTGAATGAACCCATCAATCTCGAAATTGATCTGAGCGACAATAATTGCATGGTGACTTTCAAAAGAGGTCTCCTGCTGTTTGTAACAACATTTATTATTATTATAGATTTTCCATAAGATTTGTTGTCGTTCATACTTCCCAGATTCCTCAAGGAGTACAACTAGAATTTAGTTTTATTGAAAACAGGACAGGCTGTTTTTTTTGTGGTGTGTGATATAGTAGCAGCTAAAATGAGGCCAGTGTGTAGTTTTTACATAATTAAGGAGAGTGGCAAGGATGCACAATAGGCATTGCCAGGCTATATTTTATTTTAAGCAGTGTAATGTATATTAATTCAGGCGTGTACGTACCCTAGATTTCTTTGACAGCCAGTCGTGCTGTTCAGCTATAGCCAATGCAGCCTTGTGTACTTTCTGATAAATGGCTTCTCCTTCTCTTGTCTGGAAAGTGAAGAGGCCCTCTCCAGTGTCGCACATCCTGGTGTGATGAGAATAGTTTAAATATAATGTATCTATGCACAGTACAGCATCCTTTAAGTAGGTCTGTAAATAAAAAGTAGAATACAAAAACATGTTTTCTTCATTCTACGCTGCAAATGTTCTCTTTTCTAAATAGTACCTGACTCTATTTTATATTTTACACTTACATTTTGCTTTTCCTTTTTGCATTGTTGCCTAATTTGATTTCCTGATGATTATGGCTAGAGGTTAAACCAGAGAGAATTCACCCAAAAGAATTGTGGTCTGTTTCTGAAGAAGGGAAAAAATCTAACGTTTTGTTCTAAACTCCAAGAAATCGCTATTTTCTGGAGTTTTTTTATTTCAAAAGTATAGTTATTATCTGGTTGTCTGGTCATTTATGGAAAAAATAATATCTCTGTGAGGTGAGTATAGATATATCTGCCAGTTAAGGTCCTTTTTATTTAAATTAATGCCTGTTAAATTATAAAGTACCAAAGAGCTGCACAAAGCTTTTAAGGCAATAGCAAAGTCAGACTCTACAGTGGCAATACCAAACAAGAACGTGCATGGATAAACATTCATCAAAGCCAGTTTTTGTCAAGGTGTGCCTTCCCCACATCACTGTAGGGTGCTCCTCATTCCGGGAGTTGTGGTTTATTTTGGAGACTCTTCAGCCTTTGATTTGTTCTTCGGGTTAACATCATGAGTTTTAAGATGATTAATGCTGCCACATCAGTGAAAACAACATTAACTGTATGAGAAAAGACAAAGCTGATGCTAAAAGACATATACTGCCTGATGTCATACTGTAAATGATGTTGTCTATTATACATGATTTGGCATTTAGCAAGCCAAACCCAACTGGTGACAAGGACATATTGGACTCCCATCACAGTTAGATGTCATTTTACGCAACACAGTATATTCTATGTGAAAATAAAATTGTGTGTTTAAGGATGCAAAGATATTACTGAATCTAAGGATTATACTGAATGAAAGGAAAAAATAGTATTTTTCTATTCCCCAGTTTATCTTATGTAGTCTTATCTTAAGACTACAGAGGAGTTTAGTATATATTGATAAGAAAGGCTGTGCAGATGTACAGCCGAAAAAGAAAAATGACAAAAAAAAAACAGATGACGAAATTGAGAAATCCCAGTTGTACAAGTAAAAGCGCATGAGCCCAAGGGTGTTTTTTATTTTGTGCCCCCTGGAGTTTTGTTTTTACAAAAGCTTGTAGTACAAACATGTCCAAGCTTGGTTGTGCTTAGATTATGCTTACCTGCCAGCTTCAAATGTAAACCAGTTGTGATCACGACCATAACGCCTCAGAGCGGTAAGGGGCCAAGAGACAATTTTGAGACGGGGATTCAGGACATCCCACAAGCCAATCGTCTCAAAGGTGATCTGCAGGATACATTCTCCGTGGACATCCAGGTTTGGGGAAGGCATCAGAAACACATGGAACCTTTCTAAGGAAAGAAGTAAGGCTGGTTAATCAGAGATGTGGAGCAACAGAAAGACATCATTAAGGCTGTGACTGCTATGTGATGAACATTCATTTTTAGTTGGATTATAAAACATGGATAAAAGCCGTTGGACCAGCTCTGGCCCAGCATAACCTGCCAGTTGCAGCTCCTCAACGTTTATCAACTTCTTTTGGAAGGCACTGCCCTCATTCCAGATCCTGCCCCAAAGTATGCTTTTAGCAAAAGGCACAGGAAAAGGCAAAACCTTTGCAAATCATGTTCTTTCACTGTAGGAACTTTGCTTAATACCCCCTGGTGAGGAATCTAGAGTGTACTGTTGCCCAGCATTCCTCCCAAAGGTCATCTACCCTCTTATCTGCCTTGCCATGCCCTTGGTTGCCTCCTGTGAGCCCCCTTACCCTCCTCCTTCAGGTGCCCTCGGAAATCTCCAATATCCCCATTAGGCCTAGAACCACTGCTGCTGCCACCTGGGCACAGCTGCACCATAACAGGCATATCTCGGGGAAGACAGGGTGCCATGTCTTAAGTGCTCATCTCCCCACCCCTGTGAGCAATGGTAAGCTAGTGTTTTGCTGTAGCTCTTCTCTTTCAGAGAATCAGGGTCACAGGACCAATTTGATATTCTTGAGACAGACACATCTATGTAGTTAAACAAATACAAATCATGCTATAGAATGATATTTTTTCAAATGTAATATGAAAAAATTAGATGAAATGACACATTGAAAAGCAATGAAAACTATAAGGGAAGACAAAGCACCCTATCGGGTCTCAGTTTCAATACGAACCACTCCATTCTCTGAATACCCCTGTGGCTAGCAGGTCTGGTTCTCCCAAGTTGAAGTCATTGATTTTGGGTCCCACACATTCAATGTGCAGCACTTTGCACCATTCGTTTGCCTCCAGCTCTACACGGTAAAAAAGACGAAGAATGATTCACTTGTTGCCATCAGAGAATCACATGACTCACAGATGGCTCACACAGTTCTCAGAAAGAAGCTTGCGTTCTGAAAGTTGCCAGAGTATTATGTTGTCTTTAATAGATCTTTAGACCGTTTAAAGTCTTTTTCTGATTTTATTGATACAGCTACTGTTAAGGCAACATTACTAATGTGTACGTTGTGTAATACTGATTTCTGGTGGCTTCAACATGTCAGCTTTTGGTTCTGGTCAGACTAAAATAAATAAAAATCATGACTGAACATAATTTGGTAAGTATCACTGCCAAAATTAGTAAAACAAGTTATTAACTGAGTTAATAAACTAAACAGGTCTTGAAGACATTTTCAGTGCCATTAAATGTAAACGTCATAAAATGTAAACATCAATCCAAATTTTACTTTGAATTTTTAAAACTCAAAGATTTAGACAACATTTTACATTGTACTTCATTCATATTTCATCATGAATTATTCAGTCTGGTCATATTACTGTAAGAAGTAATTATGTCTTGAGGGATTTCTTCATTTTGAACCTCATTAGTTTAAAATATGAGCACAATCAGGGTGCTTCATTTTTACTAATTGTAATTGTAAGAAGAATCCAAATGAAAAAAAAAATCTGTTTTTTAATTATTTCAAAATTCAAATTATTCAAAAGGAATGGTTACATTGAATTAGATTTGAGGGATGTGCTGATGACATTCTGAGTGACTAGAACAAGTTTGTGCTTGCAACAGTCTCGTAAAAATGGTTTCCCCACTATCTAGATATTGCATTCATGTCTTGCTTGATCAATTTGTTATCTTAACTTCTTAGCATAACTCATGTTGGATGTTGTTATTTCTTTTCCCCATATTAGACTAAAGTAGTATTTGACTGCTGTGTACATTCTGGTGAGCACTCACATTCTCACTCAAACATAACCGCCCAACATGTCCTAAGGAACAGAATAAAAATAATCTTCAGTGAATGACTCGAAAAATAGAGGAAAAGCCAATCATACATACTAGCTTATGCTAAATGTAATAATCTAGCCAGTGACTTTGAAGAATGAAATTCAAGCCATCATCAATTAAATTCTAGTAATGACAGCCATTGATTTTTTTTTCTGTCATCTGTATTATTAAGTCATACTCACCTGAATCACATGCAAAAGTCTTTGAGGTGTCATCATTAAAAATGACTGCCACAGCATGCTTCTTTGTGCCCTTGGGTATCCTAGTTATACTTTTCACATTATTCAATTCAGTCACCTAAAAAAAAGTTTGTATAATTGGAAATTGATTTTTTAACAGACGTTTGGGAGGAAAGTTAGATCCTTATCTCTTCTGAGATTGTCACTCAGTAAAATTCAGTGTGGTAGTAGTGATGTGTAAAAGATGTCACTAGGGAACTCACTTGTAATCTATTTTTGTTTAAAAACATATGATTTTAATCAAAAGTGTCATTCCAGATCAAAAATCTATCTACCTTTCCAGCTTTGGTCAATACCGTGATCATAGCTGCATTTGGCAGTTTTGCTTTGTTCTCTGTAGAAACCTCTTTAAAAAGTGTCTCTAAATGGGATTTTTACATGTGGAATTTCTAAACCAATGGGTACAGAACCAGCATTGAGTGGTGGAAATTCTGTTCATCTTTCTCCTGAGAATCAGCAATGCTAAATGTAACAGATGACTCTACTGTATGTTTATGCTTTGTCTTCAACGATAAATCCTCTCTATCAGGACAAAATGTGATAAGAGTTGCTGCACAGTGGGAATGTATGAATTCAGCCCCATTAAAGCCACATCCCCAGAGCCATAGCTTTCAACTGGCTTGTATCAATGTGAAAAATGAGAGAGATGCGTCAGTTCCAAATTCTTCTTTATTCCCTATGAGTTGATCATTTGGAAATGAATCCAATCTCTGTTCTGACATAATTAAGAACCAAAAGTGATATATAAAACACTTATTTTCTATAAAGCTTTCCATTTGGGTCCTAGGAGCTCTCAAGATTAATAAATCTCCAGGGTCCTATGGCATCTTATCAATTATACTTAAAGAATCTAGACAAATTTGTTCAGAAGCTATTGATGCAACTCTTTGAACACTTGCTTAAGCCAAAGATAGTGTCCAGGCAATGCAGGCACTGCTATTGCAGAGCCTATCTATAAACAGTCTGAGAAAACTGAACCCATTTACAAAGGAAAACAGGCCATCTTGCCCATCCAGTCTATTTGGCAGTTAGTTGCTAACTGAGTTGAGCATCTCAGTCAGCTAAAGCCTGAAAGAAACCAGGGTTTCAGCTTCAAAACAATCACTGAAAAAGACTCAAAAAACATTATTTGTGTATTTTAGTAGTCACCCAACACAATAGTATAGTGGAGCTGAATTATTTTAATATTTATAATCATTCATAATGTATTAGAAAAGTATGTAAAATCCATTCATTCCTATGCCAGAAATGTTTCTGCTCTCCTGTCATGTGTAAAGGAAGGGTGATCTTTTCTCCGTGGGTACAGCTCTAAGTCAATATCTTGCTTAGAAATTAATTATTTGTTTTAATTATTGAAGGTGACTTGCCTTGTGATAGCACCGGAAATAGGCTGCTCGCTCATCTGAAAACTTTTCCAGTCTCTTTGGGCCTTTGCTCGATGCCTTCTTGAATACCAGCCAGCACCTCTGATAGATCTGCAGAAAACAATGGATGCCCAGCAAGCAGTTCATTCTAGTAAATTACACCTGATTTGATTAATGCCTTTTCTGTACTTTACTTATTCATACAGAGATTCGAAGGATTTAACAATCTATCTTTTTATAGGTCATGAATAAGATACAGTATATTTATTAGTTCCCCAGGGGGTTACATTTGGTTTTTATTTTTGACTGGCCTACCTTTTCTTCAAGTGTGATCAATGTTTGTTCCTATAATTACCTCATGGACTTGAAAAAAGATTGCAAATGAGAGAAGATTATTTGGCCTGTCTTGCCTTTGTGGTTGCAAGTTGGTTATCTGTTAACCCCGAACACAATTTAAACTAATTTTTTAATTTATTTTTAATTTTTCTTCTTCCAGTGCATTATATTATTAGACTATATTAAAAAAACTAATAAAATATTTGAGATTTTTAGCATGAAAGTTGTTTTGGAAAGGAAATAGAAAACCTTATTTCTTTATTTATGCATAAACATAAGGACATCTATCAGAACTAGAATCAGCAATGCTTTCTATTTAGAGGCATGTTTCTGTCTCAGGATGAATTAATGGGTAAAATAAAAGAGAAGAGTCTTAGAAGTGTTTGTAAAACGAACAAAAAATGTGTGCTGAACCTCAGGTTCTCTCATTCTTTTGATGTAATCCCCACTCTAGAAACGTCTGAAGCATATTAATTGTTTATATCATTTATACAAAATTTATTTATATACCTATTTATTTTTACACCCTGTATGACCTGAAACCAGTGTCCAACAGGGGAACAGCCAATTCCAACAAAGTAAAATGATATCCAGCTCTAAGCCAGTGCTACAGCTCAAAACATTGGCTTCAGGTATGCTTTGAACACTCAGGTGTTCTTGGTGAATCTACCAGTAAAACCAATTATTGTACTATTATGTGCAGGAGGTGAGGTAGTTATATATTATTTTTATTCTCATTAATGTTAACATGGGCTTAAAGTCAGACATTTCTTTCAGGATTAATTTTTTAAATATATAAATGACAGGAGGGTACGTGCCTATAGAACATAATCACAAAAAATAAATCAACATTTTAATGAGAAATCCTTCTTTTCACAAATAAAGTTTTGATCTACTAATGAAATATATAGCCAACAAACGATCTCAAACAAATAAATCAGCTGTTGTATGGAATTCCATGATTCCTCCAGTTGTATTCATGCCCAGAACTAATAATTGTCCATGCGTTATCTCACAGCTCTACTACAAATTATAATTTTCTGATGCATTATTCTTTTTGGATTTTAAATGCTTTTTAGCCAGTGTTTCACTACAGTTCCCAAGTTCCCATGAAAAACAAACTATTGTGGATTCAGTGCATGCCAAATGGATTATGTCATTCAGGATGACTTAAAATAAATAATCTCAACCTCTGAAGTAACACTTATATAGTCTGATTTTGCAAAGCACACAAATGGTGCCATCTTCAAATTCTTATCCCTGCTAGAAAGTGTGATGTCTGAAACTCCTGTACTGATAATTTTGTTTTTTTTTAAAGGTATTCATTCACTATCAGAGAAAACATCTAACAAGAGACCTACAGGGACAAATATCATGACACTGCCAGAATATTATTTATGAAAATGGTCCAGTCAGATGTTTAGAAGGGGTTTTCTGAATGGATTCTCATATGTTAAATACTGCATTTAATAATAAATACTCCATTCATGTTTGTATATATTTTCATAGAATGTCAACTTCTGAGAAGTGTCCCTTGACATCTAATATCTAAACAACTGCACTCTGTTTATATGAGCGCTATTCCTTGAAGTTTATTTTGATGCATCAGTGAAATTCACTTCCCATATTGGGAACCTGAAGTGTAACTGATAATTGTGCTTTGGAACAAGTTAAGTACCAGCATTGTTTAAGGCCTTCTCAACTGGTTTTGAAGACAAATAAGTGATCCATTTATATGTAAATGACCATAAATACGAACACACTGCATAGACATTTATTTATGTAATGTTTGTCTCACATACATGACAATAAAACTAACATTTCACTAATGTGTTCTTGATGTAATTGATGTAAGACTTTTATCCTGACTTGTTCTACTTGTAGTTACAGATCCTTTATTTAAATCCTTCAATATTCAAACCACTCTGACAATGTGTATTGTTAGAGCAAGAACATTTAATCGTGGAAGGCTAAGGGATCTAACCCCCGAATATATCATTCACCACTTCAGTGTCCACAGTTGAAGCACTTACTGCAGATATATTTTGTATATATAGTGAAGATGCAGAGAAAGTGCATTTATAGCTCAAAATTGAAAGAATAGTTGTAAGTTTCTGGAATAATTGTTGAAGTTTATTTGGGATTCTTTAAACAGCAACTGAATGAAATCTTAGAATTAATTTCAACACAGCCTATTCTTTTTATGTTTTGAAGAATGATTATACTTCCCATTTTCTGAGAAAATTAGCAAAAAGACAGTGTAAATATGGAATTGAACTGAACAAATATGATAGTGTATTTTGAGATAGAAAACATTTAGCGAGCTGCACGTGGTGGGGAAAGGCTTAGCTTGATGAAAGCTATCTTAGAAGTATTTTCAGTGGATTTTTTTTAAAAGGTTTCATCATATATGAGGTGGGAGTTCAATTTGAGGAACATCTGTTTGTGAAAATGCTCAAGGCCCTGTCTAGTCTACACTACACTCCAGTGCAGTTTTAGGTCACCTCCGATTATTATATTAGGGAATATCGGGGAAGAAGGGTCTGTAGCAATCAAGGATGACCTCCGTCTTTGAGTGAAAGTCATCCGATTTCTTGGCTTCCTCCTCAGGCAGTAATGTTTCTCAAGAGGAAACCATCCCGGCCAAGGTCACCTATTTTAAAAGATGTTGAACCGTGCCATTTCTCATTTATTTGGAATCTGGGGCTGGGAAAATTATGCTTCTCAAGTTTCCCTGCCACGAAGAAGCTAGCAGATGTTTCTCAAGATGGCATATTGCACCGTTTACACTTAATTTCTCAATTCCTTTCAATGCGACAGTTTCTGTATGTAACTATATATAAAAATCACACCACCTAACCATAAAGGGCACATTTTAAAGTTCTTTGGTGATTTTTTTTTACTTTTATAGCTTTCAACAATATTTTTACAAGGATAAAAAGTACTCTTACCACAAAAATATGTCTTCTTCTATTTCAAATTGTATATTTTTCTTATAGGTTTAATGTCTGGATGCTGGACATTATAAAGATCAGTCTAACAAGAAATTACTCAGCTATTTTATTATTTCTTTAGGTCTATATATGCAGCCCATAATCTTCTGTTTATACTGTACATTTATGTTCTGTCTGCCTCGGTATGGTTTTATAAGTGCAAATGTTTTCCTAAACCTTGCAGACAAGGCTCAGTTTGTGTCATGTAATGTCTGTAATATCTCCAATATTGATTATGGAATACTAAAGGCTGCTTAGCAAAACCATATCATATAACAACTATTATAATAATCAAGCTGTAGAGAAATAAGTGTTCCTCAGGACAACATACTTATTGTCCCTGAAGTAATGTATAATAACAAAACTGTAGTTATTTTATTACAGTATATCTCAATTATAAATTAATTATTAACAGCATAAATAAACAGCATAGTTTCCTTTAGGGAAGTAACCGCAATGGACAAACGTTGCAGAAACTTAAAGATTAATGGAACGCTTTGTGGAAAACTTTCAAAGTATATAAATCAGTGCACATCTTTTTCATTTATGCGGCAATTCATTAGCAATAATCACACTGCGAAAGATGCTGCCATCTGTGGTGTAAGTCAGTGCAGTGGATCAAAAGTCTCTTGCAAATAAAAGGCTAATCTACAAACTGTCTCAAATGTTGTACTACAGTATGTGGTTCAGCGCTACTAGCACCTGTTTATGTATGTCCCTTCTTTGGTGTGTCAAATAAAACAGCGTCAGAAGTTATTGCATTGCCCTCATTTCATTACTTTAATAATTCATGGCCATATATTTGTATTTGATGCAACAATTTTTAAGGAACATCTATATGCAAACATAAAAATTCAACATCAGTACTGTAAGCAAAGAAAAAAACACGTTTGCCTTCTGGCAGAGTGTATATTTTGAACACAATGAAAAATTATTGCAGTTGCTAAAACTGGCTCCTGTATACACCATCAGAAAACTAAATGAAGCTTATCTTTGCTTGCATTTCAGAGATGCAGACTAAAATACAATGATAACTTATTTACAATTAATCAAAGTGAAGTGAGTTTATTGTTTGTTTGTTCTAAATTTCCCTTTAGACTGAAGGGGTAATTTAACTCAACAAAAACATGATGAATCTAAGATGAATACAGAATATTAGCAACATTCACCTATGTTCAGTTGTAGTTCACATTTTTTTGTGTTTATTTAACAAATGATTGTATTTTAACTTTGGATATAGTGCACGCAATCACAGACATACTCTACAGATATCCGCTGTTCTATATTTTACCTTGTAGCCTGATTTAGACAGATCTCAGAAGCTTAACAAGACTGAGCCTCGTAAAATATCTGACTGAGAAATCTCCTAGCAAAACCAGATTGCTGTTGTAAGTGGTTCTGGTAGACATGTAGGTGGTACTTTTTCTTTTCTGGGTCAGAATTCTCAAAAACTGTGCTGCAAGAAGTTGTTGTCTATTCGATGAGACATTAAAACAAGTTCCTGACTACTTTGTCGTTAAGTATTCTATGGCCCTTTTCACAAGAGTAGGGGAATAACCAGTGTCTTAGTTAAGTTCCACTTGGGAATTGTACAATCGGACCTTCTTAATCTTCATCAATAATTAATCTGGTAAAGCTGTGTCTCACTACTCTACTTTATCAGCTGTATAATAGGTGTTGTTTCATAACCAGATAAAACCCATTTACATTAATTGGCATCCAAATTGACAACATAGACTCAAGTGACTATTATAACAACATAGCAAAATCACCAAAGCATGAACTATAATGTAATAAGGTCAAAGTGGAAGTCCTATTTACCCTAAGGATATTGATGATGATTGTGATATGATGGTAATGATGATATTTTTTATATATTCCATTTTTACCTTGTTTCTCAAAGTCAGTAAAGTATATCTGAGGTCAGTTCTAAGTGTCCCTAAGTTATTTAGATGTAAAAAGAAAGTTAAATGAAAGTATTCACCAAGTTTATATTTTTATTTTTAGACAAATTGTCTTCTAAAGTTTTTAACTCAAAAAAGGTTAGAGTAAATGTTAAACACCCTTATAGCTAGCTCACCAGTTTACGTCCTAGGGAAAATGTGATGCAAAAACTGAAATAAAAGATTACTGCTTTTGAAGACCCTACATTTATTCATGGAACTTATTGGAATTATAAATGATTGATCCGTTTTGTTCTCCATAAACAGTTTAAGATTATAAAAGACTAAACCGGCCACATTTAATTTTTTTTAAGAGACGGAAATGGTTTGGTGTGCCTTTGGGAAAGTCCATCTGCTCACCTCTAATTAAATTGTCTCTTTCCCTTCTCTTTGTTTTCTTTTTTACAGTGTTCCTTCAAAAAAGCTGTCCTATTTTCCATTTTTATCTGTTTTATTCCTTTCCCCCGGGTGCTGCTCTCCCTGCAGTAGTGGTGTTGATTATGTTAGCTCGGCTCTCCCGCTGCGGCTGAGTTTGAACGGTTTGTGGAAGACGGATTGGGGTGAGTGCGCCCAGCCAAGTCCTGTGGGGATTCTACTCTCTGTCCCTGGTTTTATTCCTGACTGTCTCGGAAAGAAAAGGCTGTGAACTGTGCAAAACCTGCGATATGTGAAAGTGCTATTCCTAACCTCTTTGTATCCCAAACCACCCACTTGACAAATGTATTTTGTTTTTTGTACAAACCATGATGTGTTCAAGTTATATAATGTTTTTCAGCATATGGCATACTGACTTTGACTGTCCTTTTAAGAAAAAATAGAGATACAGATACATGTACACAATAAAAATGTCATTTTCTTTTACTGTAGATCAACCTGCTCTTAAACCTGTTAAGAAGAATGGATGGATGAACAGAGCAGATAAGGAAAGGAAGTATCAGATGCAGATGTTGATACAGTATGTCATACAAAGGTAGCATAGGAAGTTGAGAAAATACGTCACACTTATAGATTACTTTCAACACATGTATGTAGACCTCCTTTGGCTTAATGTTCATGTTAATGTAGTTTAAAAACTTGGTGATAGCACAAGCACATATTTTTGTTTGTTCTTTTAATTCTGTCTTTAAATTGCAAAGGATAAGGTTCTTGAAGACTAAAGTAAACTGGAAAATCCTGACGTCACTTTTTGCATGCAGGAATCAGGCCTTGGGGAGACCTTACACATGAGCCGAACACCAGAGAAAGGAGCAACATTCATTTTGGTCATTGTGATCATTATTTTTGAGGAATAGCATAGTTTTATTTTTTCCTGTTTGCCAGGGAAAGATGGAATTTCTCTCTCATCTTGGAGTTGCAAGGTACAGGAATATTTAAGTATTTCAGCACCACCTGCTCTCCAATACTGGAACTAAAGTGTGAAATTATATTTACGAAACATAATTTATGACAGCTTGCAGAAAAATATGGAATCTGTAACTTTTTCCCCACCAGCTTTTGTTATTCCCTTGGTGTTTGCCAAAATATTTTGTGCCTTTCATTTGTCCTGTCTTGGCAAGGTACTCTCTATGGCTGTGTGATTAATTACTTCATTAAATATGAATAACGAAAAATGATCAGTGTGTTAAAGGATTGACCAAAATCTTAGATCTTTGGCAATCAAAATGCTGTCATAGAAATTGTATGGTATACCTTATGTTCTAGAGGTGCATTTGAAAATGTTCCTACTATTTATTTACATTCACAACCACAGAATACAACATAATAGAATTAACTATTGTTTAAGATCATTGTACTAGTAAAAGGTCAAGGAAGGAGAGAAAGTCAGGGTAAGAATAAACGCTATTGAATGTTGTAGCTACAGTGCAAATATGTTATAAGTCTGCAGGTTGTGTTTTAATTACATTTTGTTAAAACATTTTTGTCATACAGTAGCTTTAATGACTAAGAGGTGTGATTTGTTTCTTTAAGAATGTTTTTTTTTCAATTTCTCTAAGCATTTTAACGTGAAAATAAATAAGGTAATGCTGCAATCCCTTTTCCTTTTCATTTAATTAATATGTTAATGACACAGACCAACTGATATCTTATTAATTTGATAAACCCATTTTGTCAATTTCAAGAAATGAAAACCTGTGTTTTGCAACTCATTTTGTTTTCACAACAATGTTCTAATCAACACTTCATAAGAATAAAATGTAAAAAAATAATGAATTTGTGCCTGAAATAAATCCATTACAAAGATTAGATTTTTTTATTTAAAAAACAGTTCACAGGCATGATGAATGTTAATACAGCTGTGGATGAGTACATTTTTTTATCTGAATGGGTGCTTTTATAAATGTTAAGTGTTAATTTTGAAATGAAAGAATACAAGAACCAGCTTGCAAAGGATTAACTTACAGCATGAGATGATTAAAGACACTTTCTTTAAAAATTGTGTTCAGGAGTCTCAGGGGAGAAAATGGTTTTGGACAGACATTGCTTTCAATTATGTCAGACAGACAAAAAAGCTATTTGGAATTGACTGCCAGGTTTCACTGTAGAAACTCTTTAAAATCAGTACAAGAATATACAGACAATATGTGGCCCAATTTCAGAAGCATATAATTGAAAACCCCTTTGAATTATACCATTTTCTTTTTTTTAGGATGTCCTGTAGGGGTTTTACACAAAAGACACTGCTGGGTTGCAACTTTAGTTAGTGCTCCTTGAAATCCAAGGATCTTTATCCTTCATAAAACTAATTAAAATACACCCACTGTTCTTCAAGTGGTCTGAGGCATTCTTCAGAGCAAAAGTATCGAAGGCTTAGGACTTCAAAAAATAGAGATTAGCTAATAGAAAAGTATTAACAAAAACAAGGTCCTTGTATCTTTTCTGTCATTCCTTTTTATTTATTTAGTCCAGTAGCACTGTTACTTTATACTGTATATAGGCGAGTTCTTTATAATTTCACATCAAACTTGTAAGGTCAGAGTCATAATGGGCAAATTGTCAGAAAGAAAACAAAAAAATGCAGAAAAGACTTTTCATTTGGTTTCAGAATCATCTTTTTCAAGAGCAGATGGTGAGGCAAGCATAGGGAGATTTGTTTTTTGTCACCAGTGCATTGTGAATATCACATGACAATGATTGTATGGCCTAGATTAAAACAAGTTTCTACTACTTTAAGCTGTTTTTCCTTTTAAACTCTAAATAGCCACCTACATTATGCTACTGTACTGAAAATGTGTTTTTCTTTATTGATTATTGAAATCGCCCTTGGGTAGTGTGTTTGTAGTTTAGAATATCTGTACACATTTTTTATTCCAGCAACACAATGAGTGAAGTTTGACCAGCAATACTGTGCTCAATACCCAAATTCTACATCACAGAGCCTACATACAAAATAGAAGCTCATTTCAAGAGGAAAAAGGCTAAAGGTGATCCCAGTGTAAAATTAGAATGATGAAAACTGCATTAAAATTAATTTCAGATCACCATGTGGGCAGGTACACAAAGGATTTTTTTTTCTAAAACATCATATTTCTTTCTTTGATGTGCATACATATTGCCGAAAAGATCTCAGGAGTTCTTCTGTTTTTATTAAAGAGCTTGCACTTTTCTAACACCAGAAAAGTATTCTCTCAACAGCCTGACTTCTTGGAAGGTCACAAGTAATGTTTATATACAGTGATAATTGGGCCATTTGAGAGTTTCTAAATAATATGACAAATGTTTTTAAAAAATCAACAAACAATAAATAAAAATAGATATAAGTAAAAATAAGAAACGTACAATACAACAGGTAGTTCTTGGTCAGATTTTCCTTTATTTTAGATTGCCTGCTTTGGTGTGCTCTAACTCCAGTTCTGGACACCCACAAATAACCTTGTATTATTCATCAACTACTCAAAGATTTACAGTGCATTTAAAACACTTCTGTATTGAAGCCAAAATCAACAATTAGAGATGTACACCTCTACTGCACAAAACAAAGACAATAACTTTTTTTTTTGACGAGTCAAGAACTTATTGGAATTTTGAAGCAAAAATCATGAGCTTCTAATGGAATCATTGGCTGGGATATCAGGAATGAAACACAAAAATAACCATAATCCGTCATTAGAGATAAAGCCTGTTGTTGTAAGACCCTGATCTTTAGAGACACCCCTGGGTTGTGAAACAAGGAAGGATGCCCTATTCCCTTCCTACCTGGCAACAGACGAATCCAAACAGGGTAACAAACCTCAGTCTCTAGCAGTACTAAACACTAAGCCTCAACAATTTAAGACACTAAATCTCATATTAGATTAGAATTACATAAAAAGAGCTTTGAAGCAAAAATAAACTACTACCATATTATGCTATGATCCACCTTGCCTTATTGATACCTCTGTGATGTAGTGAGAGGTGACTCTGTAAGGAAGCCGCCATCTTAGCTCAATACCCTGGCCCAGTGGCGTGGCCTTGAGCCAATATGGCTGCCTGTTAGAAGAGCTGGAGAGAATGAGGCACAGCTGGTCCATGTGAGTCTTCAGCAGTGGAGTGGGATTCTATGTGAGGAAAGAAGCTGTAAGGATAGGCTCTGCATAATTTAGCCACTCTTCTGGGGCTAATTAACAGACTTATAAGACCAGTTGGGAAAAAAAAAAGTTGTTCTGTGTGTGTCTCGGCTCTAGCAGGGAAGGAGAGACAGTGAGAGTTCCAGTGGGGAGGTCTTAATACTGACAGATTTAGCCGACTTACAGGCCTGTGGGACACAGCGGGCTATGAGGTCATTTGAAGAAGATATAGTTTAAGCCATACAGAAGCACATTATAAGTTCTGCACAGATGGGATGCATGGTAGCTTTTTCGCAAGACCCAATGAAGATATAGTGCGCTGCCGAAAGCAGGTTTGATCAGCTGAACCTCGGCGGACTGCAGGTGTTAGCACCGGGAGGCGATGAATGTCTTTTGGCAAGGTATCAACACACTGTATCTTTTCCCAACAGCTAAATGCAAGAGGAGTCTAGATAGCATAGTATGAGTCCCTTTACCTTAAAAACTGCCAACAGATGTCCTATCTCAGACAGTGAGAATTAGAGAGAGCGTAAGGAAATTAGAGTTAGGAAATGACTGGTGCTATGCTTTGGGATGCAAGGGTTTTTTAATAGAGAGACGTCTGTGGCCGAAAAGGATGAGCTGGGAGAACAGTGGATGACGAATGAAGGGATGTGTTAAGGAAAATAATCTCAAGTCTAGGATTGGTGAAGATCGTGAAGTACTGGGTACTGGAGAGTACATCAGACTCTCCGCCAGGCTGTTGATGAGTAGTAAGATTGAGGAAGTGTTGAAGATTGAGAGAGAAGAGGAGTAAGGTAGGAGACATGAAGGAAGATGGGTTCCACTGAGTGAGTCAGAATATATCTGAATCCTCCAATGAATGGTGATCAGTGAAGATAAAAAGATCTGAGAGCCATGGAGTAAGTCAGATTGTGAATGAAGACTCCATTTCCCAGGATAAAGCTAGGGAGAGCAGAAAGTTTGAGAGCGAGTGATGAGTAGTGAGAGAAGAGACAAGGAATGACCAGCTAATGGAAGATGTCCACACAGTCTTCCCCCAAGGTCCAAGGGGTTTTTGGAATAGCATATAAAAGCAGAGACAGGGAAATTAAAATGCAAAGGGATAAGGTGGTATGCTGGCAATATCGGGATGTCTGAGGAGTATGATGGAGGAGTATATACTGTGTTGTTACATCCTCATTCAGAAACATTTATGTTGTAGATAAGATATTCCTGATCTGGAATCTGTCCAAAGAACATCAATCAGGTACATTACCAGACTTAAAGGTCCTACACCAATAGAATAAAAACTAAATCCAGTCTTAAATAGAGAGGACTACTAGCGGGCCTGTGTCAAGTATTCAAAGTCCTCATAAGCATTGACAAAGTCTACCTGATAACAGGAACCACATTTCTAGAAAAAAATTACTTTGAAATATAGATTTGGAAATTTACGCTTGGCCTTTGCTTCAACTGCATGGTAAAGTTGTAAGATGGCATATAAATCCTACAGGACAGTGCTCTAAGGTCATTTAAATCAGTCCTTCAGAGACTGCCTCGAGGTCAGTGAGTTTATCTTCATTGTTTCTAGGTCTCTCCAATCTGTCTGAATCACACATTTGTGCATTATCTTTGCTAGCTAGGGGTGCTGAGGGATAAAGCCTGCAAAGAAACATTTTTTTATGCTGCTTAAACCACTTTTTTTATGGTCTCTCATAATACGTAATGAGGAGTTTTACTGTATGAATCTGAATATAATTGCTAAAATTGTTAGTGCAATGTGTAAAAAGAAGTTTCAGTGGAAGTAATCCATAGAGACATACCAGCTGGCAGAGAGTGGATTTAAATAAACAAGTAATATGAAAGTGAACAAAAGAAAAAGGTCTCCATATACTCTAAGTGTTGTCCCACAGGAACTGTCTCTTGCTATCACCTTATCTGTAATTCTAGAAGTTTTTTTTTCTGTGTGACCCATTTAAGGGAAAAATATCAAACCTGTGAAGTAAAGTGTTTTAAATATGCTGTATAATGATCATGCAGCAAATGTTTGGAATTGAACTTCAATTTTAGGAAGATCACCTGGAGGATTAAAAAAAGTGGAGGTATAAGAGTGAAACGAGACAGGAGTAAAAATATGGGTTATGTTCATTTCCAGACACATTTTAAAAGAATTACACAAAATATATAATAGTAATCAGTTTTCCTAAAAAGTTTTCGCCACCAGAACAACTCTCTAAAGCAATAGTTCCCAAAACTGATCCTGAAGGAACATTGTGTCTGCTAGTTTTTGCTCCTTCCAGGGTTAATTGATTCCGGTTTTCTACTTGGGATGTATCTGTAACTCTGAGCACTCAAAAAAGTGTAAGTTGGGATTTGTAAAAATCGTGTGCTGATTTCTAAGTTTCAGAAGTGCCGTAATTCAGGTGTGTTGCCTAAAGTGTAACCAACTGGACACGGGCAGAAGGAAAAAAAATATCTTGTGGGAGTGTTATTCCCATCTGTGTCTGTTTATCACAAATTGATTAGTAAAATCTGTTCAGTCAGCAGTGACAGCAAGCAAGTTAAGGAGAGGCTGTGTACTGATATAGTTTGAAACAGCACCCTTAAAGTATGGTATTTTTTTAAACTCAAGAATGACACACAAAGTAAGCTGAATGAAAGTCTAAATAAACAAGCAGATTAATTAGGTTATCAATTAACACTGATTAAAACTAGAACAGAGCTCAGATGGAATAAGGACCAGGATTGAGTACCCCTGTTCTTAGAGTGCCTGTGCAGTTTTATCTTCATTTATTCCTGCTGTGAGGAGTAAAACACTTCCTACTAAGTAAAGGTTCTCGTTTGCATGGTCATACTGCTTTTCACTAAGATCTATATTGTTGACACGTTATTTTTCACTCAAGCTGTTTCATGTTAAAAGGTCTGGTCTTGCTGCTTCAGAATGTACTGCTGAAGAAAAGTGCAGCACAACAGCAACCAGCCACTTCTATTAATTTTGGGGTTTTGTTTGAGATGGATCTTAAGAATCTGATCTGCCATAAATGCTGTGTGGTTCAGGGGCTGTTTGAAAGCCTGTCTTGAGGTCTCTATATGAGCACGTGTCAGCAGTATTTTTCTTCATTCAAAACTCAACATCCATCTTATACTTCATTGAGTACTAGTTCACTGCACTCCACATGCACCAATGCAATATCCCTCATGACACGTTTTGAAAGGTAGTGTTTTTCAAAAGCCAGACAAACTGATTTTTTCCGTACATGTGAGCCCTGCAGCTGACAAGATATTGGCACTTGGGTGACTGCAACAAAAGATCCTGACAAAAGCAAAAGCGATTTGGTGTGAGACAACAAATGAGAGCTTCCTTCTTTGTTTTGATAGGCACTGGAGTCTGTGCTGCCACAAGATCAGTTTATTGGCCATATACAATTTTCTTGCATTAGGATTTTGTCTTTTTGCATACCCCAGCTTGCTCTCCATGAGACAGGCACACAGACGGGGAGAAAGAAGCTTGGGGTCAGAACACAGGGTCAGCAATTTATATGGCGCCCCTGGAGCAGCTGGGGTTAAGGGCGTTGCTCAGGGGCCCAACGGAGTAGGATTCCTCTGCCAGCCCCGGGATTTCAACCGGCAGCCTTCTAGCCACAGGCGCAGATCCTTAGCTACACCGCTCCACCACACCCCGAAAAATCAGGGGGCAACATTTAGAGGACCAGATTGTACAATTCTCAAAGTAATACTGGGGTCAACACTCATAGTGCTGGGTCCTTGGTTTAATATCACATCTGAAGGACAGCACCTTCTACAATGTAGTGTCAACATACTGGGACATGGTTTTGGAAATTCTGGTCCAGGGGGAAAATTGCCACTTATACCAGCAAGCTGGTTTTGCCTGGAGGTCTCTCAGCCCAGTGCTCGCCAGGCCAGGCTTTCCTCTCATGCGATCGGACTATTGTTTTACATGCCTTTCCCCCTGATGACATGGAGATTCCACTTTAGGGTCTTTGGACACCCTCTATAAGCTATAAACGGTTGTCCTCTGGCTGATTTTAAATTGAATCCCTGCTGGCTGTGGATATCGTTAACAATTTGTTCGACTATTTAGCTTGAATTCCTCTTTTCTACTGTCAAACAGTTTTGGTTCTTATTAAACCTGACATTTTCTGTTGGTCCTGTACCTTGCAATGTTTCTGCTTCTTCACACTGCCAGCCTTTCAGGAGTTTTTATATACCATTCTAAGGAGTCTGTGTACTTAATATTTAACTATGTTTATGAGATGGGGTTTGAGTACATATAACCCTTGCCTTTTTGCCATGTTCTGAAGAGGCCTGAAGTACATTTGTATCATTTCTGAGGAAGATTGGAAATCGTAAGGATTGTAATGGTATTGAGAGACATTTCACTCTTTCACCCAAATCCTATGACTGGTTGAAAACAGTACTAGGTTGGACATGCTGTATATTTTCTTTTTTGCAGTTTTTTCCAGTTATTTGTGGTATCTAAAGTACCTTATTAAGACAAATTGGCATACAAATACTGATATTCAGATGGAATTGTTCAACAGCAAGTAAACATTTAATGTTATTTTTATTTGTATAGTTTCATATAAGCACATTTATTTCATTCTAAATATTCTTGAAACCTCTTTTGTAGCTCTTTACATATTGTGTCAATAGCACCTTGCAGAAGATAGAATATAGAAGATATTGTTTAAAATTAATTCTGCACTGAATTGTAGAGCCCATAAAACAAGACAAAGAAAACTTTGTAGAAACACAAGCAATTGCTCCCTTCACTATATTTTCAGTATATTAACAGCAGGAATTCCTAGGTTTATTACAAGTGGTTCTTTCTGACACAGTTAACCAGTTAGTGGCACAGTAACTCTTTATTAAAAGGAATTTAGAAATGTGTAAATACGTACTGTAAGTATCCTATAAAGAATCTGCAGCTAATTCAATATGCTGTGTGAAGATTGTGATATTTTAGGATTTAAAATTGGAATGAACACATGCTGATTAACACGTTTTAGTCCAAACCCACTGCCAATATGAAACGATCCCTGTCTGAGAGACACACGTGTCAAGAAAAAAAAAAGTTGCAAGATTTGTTGTGCTGCTAAGTGATATGCAATGAATTAATACAGAACATTGTAGAACCTTTACGTTTGTAAGGCTCATGCCAAAACAAAAACATTTATCTTATAAAACAGTTGATCTCATTTGATGCCAACTTTACAAGAAGGACATCTATCAGGCATCATAGAAAAATGAGTTTTTATATGTAATATGTAAATATACTGTATATATAGTTGATTCCTAAGGTTTTTTCTATCAGACAGCAATCATTTTTTGAAGAGGTGATTACTTCAGAAATTAATTTGGGATCAGTTTGCTAGTGACTGATGGGAGCGTCTGGAAGGCTTTCAAACACAAGAATGCTGCTGGTTAAAGTGAGTGATGCAGTCACTGGTTTCCTGATGTGCCTTTCCCTTGTTTCAAAACAACTTTATTCATTAGGTTCTGTCATCAAAAAGCCTGGTGTCAAGACAATGTGGAGACAATGTTGCCTGAAAGTGTCCTTCTTTCATTGCTTTTTTATGCACTTATTTCTACTAAATGTTTGGCGTGACACCCAAAACATCAACGTTTCACTATGTCTATGTTTAAACACCTTCCACTGTCACTCATATTATGGAAAATCTAATCTTTTTAAATACTTGATGTGTATTATTTAAACCACTTAAGACACATGAGAGCATTTAGCCCAAAACTACACCAAAATGAATAATGCTTATTTGAATCTAAGTCCCCAAAATTGTTTTATATATTTCCACAGAAAACTGGATGGTCAACAGGTTCAACTGCACACATTAGAGACAAATATTGCAGATGCCATAATCCCCCACCAAAGAATTAATGCAAATTATTTCCTTAAATTACATTGCACTATGAAACTATATTTCATGCAGTCAGCAAAACCAAACAACATATTGGACTTTTTAAGCTGGCTGAGAATTTAATGACAATGCCCCTTCTATTTGCATGAAGTAGCAATTCAAACTAAATTAAGCTGGCAAAACTAAAGAAAGCAAAGTAATAATTTAATGAAGGTGTGTGGCGTCTCTTCCCTCTAGCAATCGCAATTTACATTTTGTTCACAGTGATAAAACTCAATGAATATCACTTTATTTGAAAAAAAAAAACAGTACATCACCACACATCGATCCCCCAGAGTCATACACTTCAGGGAACAGAGAGAGCTTCAGTATATTTTAATGGAGATCACTTACTGTAAAGTGGTCTTGTATGGGTTTTCAAAAATAAATACAAAATGTGATCCACTTACCCCTAAATGTCTGCTGCGAATTTTCACATATCCCTGTTTCACAATATCATTAAAATTCGAAGCCATTGCCTGAGAGCTTTCTTATCTTAGAAGCCCAGCGCTGGTGGAGAGTCTGGATGTCAGACGATGCACAGATGCTGAGATCTCACTCCTGGTTGAGACTGCAGACACTTAGCTAGTGTTCAGGAATTCATTCTGGAGTGCAAAGTAAATGGCCAGTTTGAATCCACATGGGAGAAGTGTGTGAGTTGCACAGAGACATGGATAGCTCAGCAAAGCCAGACAGAAAGAGACAGATACAGTGTAGGCAGAGGGGTTGGAGTAAGCACAGGCAGTGCGACTGAAACAGCTACTAAGAAAGGCTGGCTGCTTGCTCTAAGGAATGTACCATCTTGCCAAGTTTCTGAAAGGACAGGAGTCAGTGATGCAGCCCCGTGTCAACTGGTATCTGTCTCCCTCTCCCACCACATTAGCATTTAACCTTTCCCAATAGTTTTCCTCCCTGAGAAAGGATTTCCGATTTTGCTCCCAAACGACTATGACTTGTTTTACATTTTAAGCCTATACAATAAAAGAATACATGGTGCTTAGTGGGCTAAAATGAGTTCTTCTGTAAAATTGTTGGATGGTGCTTTGTTATGGTTTCTTGCCATCAATTGGCATCTTTGACAATTTTGGCCCTCACACTCTGGAGCAGGGGCTGAACAGAAACAGTCCAGCATAGGTGTGCATATCTTCAAATTATCTACTGCAGCTTAAGGAGCTTGTTCCACAGCTATTTATAGCAAAAAAACACATGAGCTTTATTTAGCTTGCTATCTTCTGTGAACAAGGCTTTGTAAGAAAACTGTGAAATAACACTTTCAACTTGAGAAATCATGTTCATGTTTTTGCCAAATTAATCTAAAACTGTAAGCTCAGTAAGCAAAATGCCATATACTGTAACAAGCTGTCTGGACTTTAATTAAACCTGTCAATGAATGCAAACAAATACTGTCCAATTAACACACAAAATGGATATTTGTTTTTTGTTTAACCCCTTGGTAATAAATTGTAGTATTTTAGAAAATCAAGAGATATGAACAGATTTTTGAATTTTTAAATAAATATTCCATTATCCATTCAATAACCCTAACTGCGTAGTATGCACAGAGTATGGTGCCCCTTGCAGTATAGTTAGAAAGATGGGCACATCATATCAGTACTCACAGACACCTAATGCAAAGTGAGAATTTTACTGAGCAGCATCAGCACGAGAGCTGAATAGGAATGTGTAGAGGTTAATCCCGGGGTGAAAACCAAACTTTTAGACTGTGAATTTGTGTGAATATACTATGGTAAATCCATGGGCTATTGGACTAATAAGGGGGAAGGTGTGTCTGTTATTGACGAATGTCCATTAGATCACAATGACACTGTTGAGCTACCCCTGTAGGGGCACCATTGATGTTCCTGAATTTTAAACCTACTGTACGTAGTATTTAGTTTATGTTAATATTTCTGCATTCCGTCGTTATTGTGGGGAAAAGTCCGGTATGTCTGGTGTTCCTGACAATATTTTACAGAGTTTGTCCAAAGTCTGTTAACAAAAATACAACATCAACTGTTCAGCTAAAGATTTAAATTCTCTTTTGGAGATTTCTGCTGTTGGGGTTCCAGAATTGTTTACTCCTCGTTAAATGCTAGGTGTTTAAGGTAGAACTAGTAGGATTAAGATATGTTTTCAGCAACAGTTACCCTATACACTCCAGAACCTGTCTTAATGATGCCATCGCTGTAAAATCGAGGTCAATACACCCATATACCATCTGTTGTCTAACTCATTCGAGTGGCCTCATTGTGTCAGCAGAGTGTGAACCTGCGTTCTCACCACACATTTTGTTTAATTTGAATGGAGCTGCAATCCAATTTGTTCAGCGTTTTTGTTTTTGTTTTCTTTTGAGACACACAAGCCCCCATCTTCTTCAGGCACAGATTGGTAATATCCTTTTTTCTAATTGTTTGAAATTCTTCCTTAACCATACTGAATCCAAGGCCACAGAGGAATGTGTTCTCTCCTTGAAAACTCAAGTAGATTCAACAGACAGCAGCAACAATAACAGCACAAAAGCCTTCTAAAGTGGAAACTGAATGATGACACACTCGATGTACAAATTAAGCAACAAGCACTGAACAGAGAGCACAAAAATACATCTAGCAATCCAGAAAGATATTTAAACAACAAGTTCAAGAAATGCCATGGGCATTGTATAATTAAAGTGTTTGGAGAGATATTCAATGCAATCATTTTCACCTGAATATTGAAACATTGTTCTAATATTTATTTTGATTTGTATGACCTTTTTTTTTTTTGCTAAATTAACTGGGAATGGATATAATGACAGCACCAACATAATTGCAAAAATGTATCAGCTGGGTCTGTGAAGTTAATTTCGCGTTTTTTAACAGTTCAAGGGGGGCTACATCGGACCATTAATGTTCAGTGTGTAAATCTGTCTTTTCTTCTCCTTGAGAGCTGTGCCGACATCTGCAGCAGTATGGTTTCAAGGGCCTCCAGGAGATGATGCTGTCATAACCTTGACTGCTCCAGTTGTATAACTGGAAGCAGCTGCATTCACTTTGGAGCATAACCGCAACACAGTAGGGTCCCATTTAGGTGGAATATTGTATTTTTACCCAGCTGAACCCTAAAGAAAATGTTATAAGCTCACACCCATAACCTTCTTAGGCCTGTGAGGGGAGTGAAAAGTGAAACCTCTGCATTTAGTGAGTGAAAGAAAGGGAGTTACCAAGGGTGAAGATACTGAACTCAAAAGTTACAATGCTTTGAGCTCATGTTCTTCTGGTGTAGTCCCATCTGTAATGCTGCATCTTCGATCATGCATCTTATTGACAACTCCCCTTACGTGGTAATTTTGGGGCTGCATGGTGTCGTGGTAGAGCTGCTGCATCCCAGTGGTTACATCAAAGGTTCAGTTCTACCCTAGTTTAACTTCTGACAGGAACCCTCCATGTTCCATTCTTCCTGTGTCTGAGTGTGTTTTCTTTGGGAGTCTTGGCTATCTCCCACAACCCAAAGACATGTTGTCTTGGTTCACTACTGTAGCTTCTCTACACTGTCCCTGTGGTGGGTGTCCCACTACACCCCACGAAGGGCATTATGGGTGCCCTGCAGTGCATTCTCCCTTGCACTCGTTATCTGCCAGGTTAGGAAAAAAATGAATTTTCTGTAAATTTCTTTAGAGAAAAATATAATAGAAATTCCTAACCTTTTCCAAACTAGTTTCCCCCTAGTTAAGACAGCCAAACAATATGGTATTATGATTTTGGCATAGTAAGATGAGTTATAAAACTCTACAAAGAACAGATGTAATGAATAATGAAAAATGCTTTCCTTTATATACACACAGCACATATAACATTTATATTCCAGAGCTGGGTGGCCAAGTGGTTAGTAGTGTTGCTTAGGTTCAATTCCGGACTCGGGGTGCTATCTGTGTGGAGATGTTCACCCCGTGTTCATGTGGGTGTACTCTAGGAGTTCCAATTTACTCCCACAGTCCAAAGACATACTGGTAGGTTAATTGGTTTCTGGCTTCTGGAAAATTTCCCCCTGGTGTAAGTGTGTCTTTATGTGTGTCTCTGTGCCCTGTGATGGACTGGTATCCCATCTAGAGTGTACCCTGCCTTGTGCCCATTGCTTGTTGAGATAGGCTCTGGCTGCAATGCTGAATGGGATGAAGTGGTTAGAAATGAATGGATGGGTTAATATTCCAGAAATGGGATTTGGGTATCCACAAACTCAGTTATCAGTCGAACTAAATACGCTGTTGCATATTTATTATGAAGAATTTGTTTCCTGACCTTGAAATAAGCATTCCCGACGTCACATCCATTGTTTCTTTTATGTTCTAAATCCTCATTCTGTTGTGTTTACTGTAGCAGGAGACAGCTGATTCTGACTAGTTTTAAAGTCATTAAAAACAAATAAACTAAAACTAATCTGTAGGCGAGAATGGACTGGCTTTGAATAATATTTGGTTATTCAAAACTGTAGGAATAAAGGGGGAAATTATTGATTGTAAATTTATATTGTAATAATAAAAAAATGTCCCAGGAAACGTACCGAAGATTAATTATAGTCTGGCTGTTTTAATAGTCTAGGAGTGGATTAAGATAATGTTCTTGACTGGTTTATTTATTCTTTTTGGATATGCATCATAATATACACTGAAATTAAATTTAATTTATTGCTACCCAGTGCCTGCCAAGGTATTCCATAGCCCTTTACAAACTTCAAAACAAAATGATGTTCTTAAACAAACTACACTTAATTGCCAATTTTTATGCAAAGCTCATTTAGATTAATTTTGATTCAGTGGCAATAATAATACCCAAGAAGTAAGTGAACTGAAAGAATTATAGAGTGTCTTAGTCAAAATGTGGCTTAACCCACTTGACCGAGAGCTAACCTCCTGGCCACAGGACATGGGGGCTGGGACCCCCCTGCAGAGTGAGGAGTGACCCAGGAGCAGCTGCAGAGGTGGGGATGGGGTGGAGGTTGGATGTAAAAAGAGTAAGGGAGTGAAAGAGATAACGTGTAGTATTGTTAACGGTTTTAGTTGAGGAAATGACGTCAGCAGTTATTGCAAATTACTGACAGCTGTGTCTAATTGAGCTTGGCTGTTGTCATCCCTCCTAAACTTGTGTTATAAATTACATTTAGTGTTCAAGTAAAGAGTCCAGTTCCCTCGTTCCTCATTTTAATAGTAAGGAGGTTCCACAGGAACTGGCAGTTCTGGAACATGGGGACTGAAGATTCCAGCACGGTATGGCCAGCAAATTCCCAATTTGTGATCTTTGAGAACAATTGGAAACGCACAGAATCAGAAACAAGAAAGCCATAATCTATACAACTTCTTCCTGACCAAGATGGAGCATAATACGATTTTGTTCATATAAAAGACCAGTCATTTTACACAGCTGTGTTTAACAGAAGTACTGTTATGTAGCTGCTTTACTGCAGAGATGAGTTCTGGTCATTCTCTCTAATTATTATCAGACTATGAGTACCCAGAGGACCAAGTCTGACAGCTATTATGCATCACAAGCTCATTATTACGTGTAATTGGAGGCACGATAAAACATTTTCAGTGAACAAAGTTTTTTCCATGTTCATTCCCTCAAATATTTAAAAGTGCCTTGCAACCACATCGCATTAAAACCTGAGCGAACAGGGCTAATGTTATCAAGAACCCCCCCCCCCCAAAATAGAGAAGTCTTCCAAAGCTGGGTAGGTGGAGGTGGATTAGAAAAGGAAGAAGAAAATTAAAAAAAAAGAAAAAAAGAAAACCAGAGCAATGGAATTATATTGCTCCTATGCCACAAGAGAAACTCCAAATTCTTTACTAAAGTTCAGCACTTCAGTGAAAATAACATACTGTATATGTTTCTGCAAGCCCGTTGCAGCTGCTCAGTCAATATTAATAAAGTATTTTTCAGAAATGATCAAAAAAATATTTTTAAGGTCAAGTAGCTTTATTTTTAGAGCTGAAACCCTTGGGCCAATATGAAATCTACCATCAAGATGAGAGGCACGTCCATCATCTTTGATTTTATGTCCTTCAAAGTTGCATATATATTTAATTTATTTTAAAATATATTTATCACCTATATTTTAACGTTCATTTCCCTTTGATCCCATATACGTCCCAGATACTCAAATCTTTCTGCATTTTAAACAAAGCCCCTCCTCTGTATTTTTTTCTCCTCCAGTACATTCAGAGAATGGAGTAAATTGAACATTGTGATTTCCAGCACTGTGCCTCCGATATGAAACAGAAGTTCCGCCTGAATGCAAACATCACTTTTACTTCCAACAGCCAATTTCCAGGGAATTTAAAGCTGAGGAGGTGCATAGAATAACTTAAAGGGGTATCTCCTCGTTGCCACCTCCCTACCCACTTTCAAAACACTCTGAGTGAACATAACAGCTGCATCTAAGATGCTTGGGAATTTTGCAGATCTGTCTTATAATAGTAAGCAACATATGTGCCAAATATTGCCAGTGTGTTTGGAAAATGTCCATCAATGTTAGAGTGACTATGGTGCTCCATATATAATCTGCAATAAATAAGCATAAACATCCAGCTACACATGCTCCATATGCTGGAGAAAGGACTAAAAATGCAGCGTATGTGCATTGTTTGTAGTTATCCATGTTTTTTTTCCGCAGTCTACAAGCTGTCAGTCATTATTCAGTTGCTCAAGGGCAGCAATCCAACATTATCTCTCAAAATAGCCCCAGGGCTCCAACTGTGACATTCTTTGTAGAGTGTAGGGTGTACAAAATTACATTTAGCAAGTGCTCTCCCTATTAGTAAACACTAATTAAAGAAATTTGGCACAGGCTACTGCCAACATCAGCACTCTGGGCAACAATTTACACATTTCCAGCAGCCACGTGCTGGCGTGTGGCGCAGAGACGCCTGAAGTGGCTTGGATCCCACGTCCATCTGGACTTCTGAAAGCGGACATCAGTTTCCGGAGGCAAAGGAAAATCCCTTTTATCGTGTCACACCAAAAGGCATTTTTAAACGCACATACTCCTCACAGGCACAGTTTCTAAAAGGTATCCATCAGCACTCCTGAAGTGTTTTACTGAAGTGGTCTTTAAATTGTCACCTTCAGCTTGCTTTTCAGGAAATGGATGTGAGACGTTGCTGGGCCTTTTCTGAAGTGTCAAAATTTCAGGCTACTGCAGACATTAATTCATTAGTGGTTTTCTGTTAGGAAAAAAAAATAAGCACAGACATCAATTCATATGGAAGGCATTAAAAAGCAGAGAAAGAAAAAATGACAGGAGTCTTTGAAAGATCACTCAAGGAGTGCTTTGGCCTTGTTAATGTTAAACCATTATGTATCTAAAATGAGACCTGAGAATTTCTGTGCTGTTAGACCTGGTCCTTTTTGATTCACTCTTTTATTTCCTTGTCCTAATCTCATTAATGGCATGTATTAAAAATTCTTTTTAAAGTACAATGAGAGCCTCCTTTTGTATGAGGATTATAGCTCAAGACTATCCCAGCAACAGCAAGTGGTGCACATGTACTTTTTTATAATTATTTCAAATGCCAAGCTATGGTTGCATAAAACTGAATAAAAATTACATTCTCTAAGGGCTCCTTTTTATGAAGGACGGCCTTACAGTTGAGAGACATAAACAGTTGAAAATCAAAGGGGGAACTGAGGTGGGCGTTAGAAGTATATCTGGCCTGTTCAAAAAAGATCATTAAGAACATTATGCACTGCAGAGTGCTTAAATATGGAAATATGCAAATGAAACCCCGGCCAATTACAGTGTGCAACACAGGATGTAACTTTGGCATGTCTTACGTTATACCTCAGGTTGACATTGTGTACCCTGAGGTGGGCACTAGTGCTGCCAGTGTGCTCTACTGTGTGTGTGTGTGTGTGTGTGTGTGTGTTAAATGTTTATTGTACAGTTTACAGGAAATCGTTACTTAATGGGGCCAGCGAACATTGTAAAGATCTTGAATTAAGAAATAACAATTACAGATCCAATAGATTTGTATATTGTCTTTGCAACAACTTTTAAAACTCTGCCTTTATTTCTTATTGAGAACTACAGAGAGAAGGCTGAAGAGTTTCAAAGAGCAAAGGTTTTTTTTCTGCAGTCAAGTTTATCCTCAGTGGTGTTTAAGAAAGGTGTTATACAGTAGGTGTTTTTTTTTTCTTTTCTGGGTGGCACTGTGGCACAGTGGTGCTCCAGTTTCCAGCCACAATCCATAAACAGACTGGTAGGTTAATTTGCTTCTGGGATAACTGTCCCTGGTGTGAGAGTGTGCATGTTTGTGTCTCTGTGTGCCCTGAAATAAACTGGCATCCTATCCAGGGAGTATCCTGCCTTGCGGCTGTTGTTTGCCAGGATAGACTCAGGCTAGCCTGTATTGATTAGAAAATGGAGGAATTGATAGAGGAGTTGTTTCAAAGAAATAAGAAAATCATGTCATTGTTGACTAAACTAAATCAGTCTAAGAAGGATGTGACTCTAAGCATATTATGCTTACTATGCTGGGAAAGTCTGCAAAATATGCATGGAACACAAACGAGAATAGGGCATACATGCATACAACCAATACACAGCAACAATAGCAAGGCTGGTTGATCTTATGCCATACTGTCACCTCTCCCTCCTGACCTAACTGGAAAAGGACAAAACTATTGTCTAACTGCATTAAACAGAACATACACACAAACAATTTTACAAACTACCTGCTGTATTAGTATTGCTTTGGTATGCCAATTGACCTGATTTATTTATCTTTTTACAAATAAACATGAATGTGAAATGCAGTAAGCACAGCAACACTCTTCCAACTGAAATATTATAAAACTTCATTAAGAAAAAGTTGAAACTACTTCTTGTTTCTCATAGTTATCCACCAAACTTAAAACTCTATACTGTTTGTGGTAATCTCTGGAATACCCAGTCAGCTCTGCTATTTTTTAAGAGCAGAGCAGCAGGCGAAATTTATACTTAGATGTTAAATGTATTTTCAGAGCTTGATATTATTCATTCAAAATTAACAAAGTTAATGCTGGATAGCTTTCGGCATGTTCCCCAGATTAACTTCATAACAGCGATAAATGAGTTTGACACCTGTCTGCATTTTGTCTGGTATAAGGATGGCCCCTTGGGGTTTAATTGTTGCATTAGATTTATTTATATACATTAAGGATTGCCAATTATTTTATCCATTTGTTATAAACAAAAATAACACTAACTCTGATGTATTCAGAGATGCTTAATAGTCTTTATAGATGAGTGATGAGACTAGTCAACAACTACAGACAGCACTGTATTTAAAGTATTTTAATATATCTAAATTCTTTATATATTTTAAAACAGCTAACTAATTTATGGAACTTTAGCATTTTTCTTCACTTAGATTTTGATGTCATGTGTTAATATAAAATTATATATTTAATCTAATAAGGATAGCAGTTAAACAGGAGACTTCAAGGAACAGATGTATGCCCATTTAGTGTGAGGTATTACATAATTATGGATCATGAACATTTATGGATAGATTTGAACAAAAAGCAAACATTATGCAGCCTTATAAATGGGGCAAATACTATTACTTCCAATAGGATTTGTGCATTTTTAAGGCCTGTAAGTGTATTAAAAGAACTGTCTCAATATAAAACTTGTTTATTTATACAGGTTGTTGAGTTAAGCCTTATTATAAGCTGTATTGCACATTGCTGTTCTTTACCAAGTTGAAAACACACCAAAAATCAATTCAAGATGTTAAGATACTAGTATATTATGTATGTAAAGCATCATGAAAACCAGGGAAGATGAGATTTTATCTAAATGTATAAAAGTGTAAAAGTAGAAAGGACATGAAAAACAGTAAAACAGCTGTTATTATTTCTAGGGAAGATCTTATAATGGGTGGCATTAAGGAATACCTAGATGGTATGTGAGTGGTAACCTTTGACCGATTGATTTGAAAGAGCGTGAGATATCTTCTACAGCTTCCCTAACCAGAAAAAAACCTGTTCAAAACCGGCATTAATAGAAGACAGTGCAATCGAAACTAAAAGCACAACCTGTAACCTGTAAACATTTACAGTTTGCTCAGAACCATTCAGGTTACAAAGGGTTTAATCCTTTGTGGATTACGTATAGCATTCTGTTGGAGATGCTCTTGATACTTCCAAAAGCTTAGCACATTATTTTATTATTTTTTTGGACAATGTGTATGCTTTTACCAGTTTCACAGAGACTTGTCTCGCTCATTGTCAGAGTGTTGCACTGGATTCATGCTGTTCTTGCTAGAAATCCCTGTAGCTTTTAGCTTTATAGAATACAACCTTAAATACACGGAGATGGAATGAATTATTGGACATACCAAGAAATGGGAGTTATTACCTGACGTTCGGGAACGATAACAAGTCAATCTCACACAGGTTATTCCTAATCACCAGCACTGTGGAAATTGGCTACACATATCGAGCACAAACACCTCCCTTCGCATGCGTCTCAAGCATCTCTCTTCAACCACATCTCCACCTTGCAGCTGCCCCTTGGATATGAGTTATCCAAGAATGGAGTTTGAACCTCCTCGTCCTATGGCCAGGAGGCTACCTAAGCAGCTTAAGCCAAACCTTTCCCAAAAACTAAATCCAAACAATCACAAAGCATGTAATTCTTGGATGTTATTGTCCCTAGTGAAGTTAGCTCAATAGCCCTTGAAGAATAAGGATTGATGAACTAACATAGGTTTGATCTAAATGAGGCAAAGATGGAAATGCAAATGTGGCATTCAATAGTGGGCAAAGAATGTATGTCAGTCCCACTCTGTCCCCTTATTCTTTGCCAGCAGACCCCTATCTCCAACCCACAGACTGGATAAAGTAGGACTTCTATCTATCAGTAGATCAATCATGAATCTGCAGGGTCTTTAGTTCGAAAACCAGATTTTGTTATTGCTAGTTATTGCCAATACCACTGGGTGACTGTAGATTGCTATTGTGTTTCTGATGAGAAGAGTAGGCACATCAAATGGAGAATACTAGAAGAACGCATCAGCACCCTGAAATGTGCCTGTGCTCATTCATCTTCCATCTTATGAATTATTGGTAACTCCAGTGAATAGCTGTCAGGCTGTTAATTAGGAGATATTTATGAACAATTGGATGATGAATGCTAAGACTTTGAATTATTAAGTTAATACCCCTGCAGCTTCATATTCCTTGAGATCATTTTGCTGTGCATTTCCATTATTGTAAGATCTACAGTAATAAAACATTTAATGCTATTATTATTGTAATAGCAAAAAGTGGCTTGTAGTCAGCTTTTCTGGAGCATTCAGAACAATTCATTTCTTGTATGTTTCCATATACAGCTTGGAAGGAAAGTATAAACATAAGACAATGGAAGGTAGTCACATTACCATTTTCATTACATTTAATGTCTGTCCTGTCTGTTTGCAAACATGGTGGGAAGGAACATTCAGGTGATTAAAGCAAAGAAATAGAACAGTGGCCACAATCTCTGCTCTGGAGCGTTCAGAATTATTTATAGAAACAGACTCCAATTTCCTATCTTGTTTTTTTTCTAGTGAAAGAGTTTGTAAAAGGGCATTATTTGTAAATTTTAGTTTTACATAAAAACTGACACTAAAGCCAACCTATTTAATCTAAGGAGCAAACGTGGACCTGTGTATGTGTTGATGTTGTTATTATTATTCTAATTTAAGTTTTATTTTTGCCCATGCAGAAGCTTTTATGATTTACTTTCAGTTTTCATCTTTAGTGTAGCTCTTGGCTCTTGCCTTTGCATAATGACATAAACTGCCTAAAGTCTCAGCATTATATGTCAGGCAGCTGCAAACTTTATTTTCTCCAGAAATTCTAAGTCTTAGCCTCAAGTGGTTAAACTAGACAAACAGCCTGGAATCTGCTCAGGTTAAAATCAACAGCCTGGGTGTTGCTGGTTTGAGCCTGGGTACTCTAAGGGTCTGAATGACTGATTAGTGTTAGAGCTGAGTGGGTTTGACTCAGACAGCACATCCTCGACTTGCTTACTCCAGAAATGTTCTGGGTGTCAGTAATTTTGCAGTGTCAGCAACAAAACAAATCTTTGCTAACCCTCCTGGGAGGCAATGTAGACTTGCAACATCACACATCTCAACACTGCCGTTGAGGGGTGTTGGCAGAGGCAATCAATTCTTATTGTTCATCTAATGGAGAAGGGGTAAGGGTGGTGAGTTTCCATTAAACTAAACTGGAGATTCCAACTCATCCGTAACTTCTTTTAATTGAGTTTTCTTCATTGGTTTACATATTTCATTTAGCTTCTGCGCCTTGTCCATATTTAAAAGAGCATATAACAATGACTTCAAGAAGGTCATAGATGGCTCACCTTATTAACCCTTCCAGAATTTTTAAATATGCTTTTAAAAAGATCTGTGATGCAGTATGTGTGTTCCTTTGTGTGTTTCTTTTTTGTTGTGTTCAGGAATAAGGACAATAATGATCAAGACAGGTGCTTGCCTAGTACTGTATATACAAGAGGACGTTTTGATAACACACCTTCAATTATTATTTCTTTGGCTTTCTTTGTTACGTTAGGTTTCTTTTGCTTTGTGTGTGTGTGTGTGTGACTGTGACCTGGGCACCCACACAGGGACCAGAGGAGAGGCCACTGTATTTCACTCTGCTTTTCAATGTGGAATTAACCTACTGTATATTGCTTCCTTATAAATAATAAAAAAGCAGAAATTATTTGTCTTGAAAAATAAAAGGGACACCCCAGGAACATAAATCAGATATGTTGAATGGCTCTAACAACATAAGGGGAACTATAAAACTATATTTTTTTTTAAATCCTGCTACTTTCTTTTAAAGTAAGGATCATTCAAGAATTTATAACATTAACACTGTTTCTTGCAACCCTGGAGCAAGGGCGCATGTGTTGCCTGTTTTTATTTTCTAAGATAACAGCTAATGAGGAAAACAACATGCTCTGATGCACACCAGGACTTTATCACCAACATTTTCACAGCTGAGCGAAATGAACGCTTTTGGCATTTTAAAGCTACAAAACACATAATAAATAAATTACCCTAAAGCAGATTAGGTTCACAAACTGCTGTTTTGATACAATCCACTCTTAACGGTTACATGCATTTGAAGCTTTCAGTGGAGCTACTGTAACTAATCATTTTGATTCAGTTTAATCACTTAACCTCAGACATTACAGAGTGTGCTATTTTATCTTCAATGACTAATGCATACAGTCTTGTACCTTGAAAATCCATCTCTCCTGACTGCTTAGCAAAGGCCCATTTCCTTTATTTTTTTTGTAAATAGTCAGCACCTCTGCTGCTTGAAATCTATTAATGTACTGTTAGTGTACAGGGAAAAGCACAGCTAGCTCAGTGCTATTCAAAGCCAGGCACTTATATTTTCAATGTAAACTTAATCTTAATACTCAAGCAAACAGCCGGGAATCAAGAGCAGAAGAATTTCCTATTTCCTTTAATAAGGTAAAGGCCTCTGGGGCAAAACCGACTTGTAATATATTGAAGGAGCTCACATTTTGGGCATTTTTCCAAATGAAAAATATAATCATACCACAGACACTGTCTCTTTATATCAGGGGAGAGGTAGACCTCCCCTGATCATCTGGTTTAAAATGCACACTGAAGGCTTTATTTGTTTTCCGGGAAAACATAATAACAGCAACAGCTTTATTTTGTGTTACTACAGCCCCCAGAGTTAAATAACCTCTTCAGTGGGTTTGTACTGTGTAACATTGATTTGAATGTTAAAATCGCAGGTGGTTTATTTTGTTATACTACAAACAAGCTGTGCAGAAACACCATTTGAGGGTTACGGCAAGTGACATATCATTGATGTGCTCTGCAGTGGGTTCAGACCGAAATAAGATGGTAATAAAGTACACTGGATTTTTAGTCAGTTTCTGCAGAAAATTGTATACAGTATTTCCTTTTGGGATGCTCACCTTGGGAAAGCCTGTATGGTCTCAACAGTCTCAACAGATTTTTAGTAATATAACCTTCCCAGTAAAACTAAACACCCAGCTTAGTTACATTGAAATATAATTAACCTCTCTGCCTCCTCTTGCAGGAGAAGTTCAGAACTGAGTGTTTACTTTTGGATTTTTTTTATTTCTTTCAAAAAAATTTGTTTTTTGATATTTTATCATCAAAAAAATCCAAAAGCAAACACTCAGTTCTGAACTTTTTTTCTCTTCTAGGCTGATCTGTTAAAGTACTTAAAATTGTGTTCAATGATCCAAAGGAACAGTGTTACACTTAAGAAACTGTTTTTAACCAAAATCCTGTGCTGTTTTCACCAAAATAAAATAGAACTTTTTTACTCCGTTGTAGATACAGTTACCAATTGACTCCATGTTGACTGGGACACTTTTGAGACAGGATGGGATTTCAAAACTACAGATTTATTTTAAAAGATATTTCAATTCAAATGAGTGCCTATATGTAGTAACACCATTCATCTGTTCAATATTTTGGCAAAGAACCTGACCAAACAACCAACCATAATTGATATGAACAGCTCAACAATTTTACAGATTTATTATAAAAGTAATTTTCAGGAATGATTTTATAGTGAATAATTGATCAGTACAATATTTGTGTTGTGTATAGGCTGTTAAATACTGATTTTATTTTTAACATAAGGCATGATGCTGAATTTATCAATCAACATCTTTACAATTAAGACCTGTTTTAAGAAGCCTACCTGTCCGAAAATGCCTAGGTGTCCCTGGAGGTACATGGTCACAATAATTATAGAGCATTCATCTAGTTAAATTGATGTATTCATATTATAAATAATACTATCATTGACATAAAAACACCTGATGTGCACATTTCTACCATAATTATGCACATAGAAACACTAAATAGTAAGACAATATTTGGACACAAACACAAAGACTCCCCAGAATAAAAGGTACTGGAACAGCAACTGAGTTGGAATCAGGAAGATAAATGGCACCAAATGTTAATGCAGATGTATGCATGTTTGAACTTGCTTGCTGGCAAATATCAGAATGTAGAAAGAGGTTGTCAGTTCAAACACAGAAACATACAACATTTTAGGAGCCATTTATCCTAACTAGAATGTTGTAATACCAAGGATTTGAGAATGTGAATAGAAGCATTAGTTCAAAATTCCATCTACAGAACCTAGTCGTCTACAGAATAATTCTTAAAGAAAGAGGCTCTCAAATCTGTTACATGGTTTATGGTCATTTCTGACTCTTGTTTTTAGGAACTGAAACTTTCGATTTAAGGTTCAAAAAGCTTAATTGAGAACCAGCCTTGTGCACATACTGTACAGTAGGTTGTTCAAGATCAGGATTGGGATCACTGCTGCATACAACCTATGGGACCTGCAGGAAGAGAGCCGAGAACCCCTGAATACTGTAGAGTTCACAGAGAATAGAGTTTTGTGCCTATACCAGTGCTCTGCTTGATTTTCTTCATCTTTCCAATATATCTCAGGGGATTAAAACTTTCAGTTCTTTCTGTGATTGCATTATATAGCATTGCAGACATTTTACACTATTTTGCTCTTCTATTCAGGGTTTTGTCTTCTATTTACAGAAATAATTCAATGGAGATCTTCTGCTTCTGCTTTGCACCGTTTTGTTCTAAGAGTTAATCCTGATGGATGTGTTTCGCATTGTACAAAGCACAGTCTTTTAGATTAATGGATTTGCGGAGCAGAAGAATTGATGTTGATGTTTAGGAACACCTGACAATAAGTCATCTTGATTTGATTGATATTGTTGCCTTGTATTGGGTGCTCATGCGTAGTTTCCCCTGAGTGATAAAGAGTTTAAAACTTCTGATCAATGCGAATAAAACTTTTCTAAAGGATTTGTTCTTTCCCATATAAAAAAAAGATGTGGTAACAGTAGTTGGCTGTTACAATAGTAGAAACCATTAGAGAAGGTTCTCTATTACTGATGCTATTAACACATATACAGTATATTGTAATGCTTGATCTGGTCTAATCTTCCTAAAAACCCTGCACAGATGTGTATATATACTACACATAATAATTTTAGGAAACAGCACAAGCACTTCAACAGTACATTAAATAAAAACATCAAGACTTTGAAAAGCTCATCAAGCCTTAAAATTGTCTGTCTTGGCAACAGTTTCCTGTAGAAGAGACAGAACTGGAATATAAAAATCTTGGAGAAATCAAAGCTCAGCAAACTGCCTCCAAACTTACAGGTTTAACTTGCTGTGTGCTACACACTGGTCTAATATTGCTTTGTATGAAATGCCACTGATGTGGGATAGCAAACAGAAAAGTCTAATAATATAACTCAGTATTGCACTCATATGTAGAATATATACTGAATGCAGCACTCCCCCACATCTACTTTGTTATTATTCACCATATATTACTATTTCAAAGTGTTGCTATGAGATTATTTTTTTACCAAACAAATGCTGCACATATCCCACTGTGAATCTACAGTCTGCAAGCCCAGGCAGAGCCAATAAAACACTAATAATCATATTTCTGCCTGCTGAGCCTTTTCTAATATCTGAATTTTCTAGCCTTTCTTTCACCAGCTTGACTTCAGCTACTTTTATTCTGTACAGGGAATGCCTTTTTTATGATTTTTTAAAATATTGGAACTTATGTTTATCTTGCCCAGGAAAAAGTACTAAGCTTCAGAAAGTTCCTTTATGAGTAAGCACAAGATTGTACTATAGTGATGTCTGACAACTTTGTAAATGAAACTCTGTTTTACTGAAAGATTAGCAAAATAAACAATACAGTGTCCAGCTAAGAAAAGGTCTAAGAGCATAGAGAGCCCTTTCTCCAACCTTAAAAACTAAATAGCAATCTATCACTATTAAATGATGAATATCATTCAGCAATATCATACGGCTGTCAGTGGCAATGGTCTTGGCTAAACTGGGTCTTCAATTAGTCCAGGTACATTCCTGGGCTCAAAGGAATATTCTAAACTGAATCGTTTTTAGTCTTGACCAGAGAAAATTATGAGTGGCCCTCATTCACAGTCCCTGACAGCATCAACCCAGAAGAACCACAGAACCGGTACTGAAACACAAACCAGAGGATAAAAAGAAAATATGGGAAAGTGCGTTTAAAACCGAGAACAGGGGCCCTTTTGTGCACAAAGTATTGCAGACGTTGCCCAGCCTTGTTGTCAAAGAAATGTTGAAATGGCTACCTTCCCCTCATTTGTATATTTTATGCAGTGTACCCATTAATATACGTTACTAAATGATTTCCTGTTTAAACTGAAGCATGGGATTATACTTAAATTTTAAATGTTTATGGAAATTACTGCCGTTATTGCATCAAGAGTTTGCTATGCCAGTGACAGTACTGTTGACAGAAAGGTTACAAACCAGTTGATCCATTTGGTACATTTTGCAATACGGGACTTTTGTCAGTTGCTGCCACATCCAGAAATTACACATACTCAGCTAGAAGGACTATCAAAATGTAGGAGAAAAGTGATCACCACTTTGCAGCTAATTAGAACACAAGGTCACTTTCCCTATGGGTCTGACCCAACAGGTCTACTTCTTCTGAAAAAAGAAGACAAATCCACTTTGAAGGCAACACTGAAACTTTTGCCTTAAATCTCCTACATGAAGCATTGATGCATCTATGACTGTTAAACAAAGGAAAGTGTATACAAATATTTGTATTACCATGGTTCACCAAGTATATTGCACAGCTGCTGGAATTATCCTTGTCAAAGGGGGGCTGGTTTTACATGGGTTTTCAATCCATTTGTTATTTTACTTGTGGGTTTTATGTGCAGGCATGTTAAACATACGAAAGAGCTAAATCCATTAAGATTAATGACTCACAAAACCTCAATTACATTTACAGTACCATTCGCCCAACGCTGAAAAATTCACACTTTTGTTACTGCTCTCTCAGAAATGTTGTCTCACAAAAATGTATTCATAGAATAAGATTGTAAATATAGCCCTTAGAAAAACATTACAATTTACCTTAGACCGTCATTGTTTATACCTTTCCTGCCTTCTCACATTACCCTTTTTACCTCTGTGTAAAATTTTCCAACAAAATACATGTAAGGCTTGTCTCTCCAATAGTTCATCCTGCAATTCTTTTTTCTTTGAATTTAATGTTAATGTTACTTTATTTAGTATTTTACCAAGTTTTTGAAAACACCATAATCATCATAATTTGAATGAAATACAGTTCCTTTGTAGTTTCAATTCAGATTCTCAGCTACTGAAAACGCTACAAAGGGTTTTTCTACTAAGATTACGGACTTTATGGAATTTAACTGGTCTTTTATGGTAAACTTTCTTTGAACCTGGGCTTTTATTATTCTATTTGATGGCCACGATGAAAGCAGAGACAGTGAAAATATGCTAAAATCCAAAAAACACATCACTATACATTGGCTTTTATTGAGATTGTGTGTTTTGCAAACAAATACACTGTCAACGAATGCTGTAAGCTCTACCACTCTGTGATTTCTCCTGTTTTCATGCAAAAACAATAAATAAGCAAATGTTATTTTCTAGAAAAAAGAAAACATCTACGTATGCATTTTGAAGAGGACCATTAAAAAAAAGTTCTATAAACTCTCTGTGTCATAGGAATTCTGGGGATTTTGATGTGTTATCTGCATGAAAAGTTCATCTCTCTCAAGCACAGAACAGGGGCTTCAGCTGTCGTCAGCTTCCAGGTTTATGTTATTTCCAAACTTGGCGTAGAGTTGAACTTTGAGATCAGACAGTATTTGCTGAATTGATGCTACCCGGCCCTCCAATGCTTTGATTTCTTCTTTAAGCAGTTCCTAAGGATGAAAATATGAACACCATTGTTACTAAGTAAACAAGCAGAGCCCATCTACCATTCCAGTTAAAGACTTGTGGAGCAAGAAAACACACCCTTTACAGAAAATACTTGATTTTCTTTGTGGAAATAAATAATCCTTAATTTTGCACTTCATACTGAATCAACATACAAAAATACTGTATATACTTTATAGTATATAGTACACAGTACAAAGTATATAAAGTATCTACAAATACCTGACTCTTCAGCCAAAATGTTTGGTTTCTCTTTTCTAGTTTTTCCATCGTGAAATTAACCTGGTCCTTCACAGCCAACACACACAGAGTTCCTCACAGGTACAACAGTATATAACAACAATAGGTAATTTATACAATATACAAAAGTAATCTACATTTATTTCTAAGTCAGAGTTGTCTTGTCGGAGTTGTTTGTGGGAAAACTACTTTCACATTTCCAGCTTTCCTCAGGTTAGAGTACATCAGAGTTTAATTTTCAAACTTATATTTTGAGAGTGGCAAAGGAAAATAATTTATATTTTATGGTTTCTTATTCTGTTAAAGTAAGTGTAGGAAACCACACTACTAAATAGTTTTCTTCTATTAAAGTAAATGATCATTCATACCAGTATGAATATGCATTAATTTTAACAATCTTGATGTCAGTTCAGCTATCCCCAAACTTGGAAAGCTTCAACAGCTTAAGTATAGGAGGTAGAAATTGATATGAATAGGGTGTCAATTGATGGTACAAAATATCAATGGACAGCTGAAAACTTCTGATAAGGTATATTTCATAGTCACATAAAAGTTACAAGTAAGCTTGAAACTGTACACTGAAACATGGTTAAATAAGCAAAGAGGAATCTGGGATCTTGGCTCGACATAATTTCTGGAGTAATACTATTCTCTATTATTGTATACAGACCAGACGGACCGTCTGGCCAAAAAATGCAGACATAATATACACAAGAATCCATACTGAGATACTGTTTCATAATGATACACCGCAAGATCATTTATCTGCCAGTAGCTGCAATGGTACAGAATCTCACAATTCTCAGACCTCAAGTATTTACATCAAGTCAAAGTTGATTAAAAAAAACAAAGTAACATAAAATTTAGAAACTGCTATAGAGACTCACAACTTCATTAATTAACCAATGTGTTTTTGTACAAAAATTAAAAGAAACCATCAATGCAAATAGTATGCACCTGCAAGATTTCAGCAGAAAATCTCACACATTCCTTGCAGGAAACTCTGAAAATATCACCTTTGTGTTTATTTACTATATGTTAAATTAAAAATTATGTGTTATTTTTCCTTAATAACTTCATTTACTGCTGTGAAACAATTCAAATTTTCACATTCCATTTTTTTGCATCTATTAAGATAATTAGGTGAGTCTACAGCTGTTTTAGGTTTCTTTTCATAGCATTTCAGTACAAATAAAGTTGAGAACTGATTCTGAAGGGTCATGTTTTAAGAGAGCAGATCAAACATACTATATTGATGAGCATTACGACAGCTTTTTCCAGCTGACTGTTAACTGATCACAGGGTAAGACTTACTCAGAAGTGAGAACTCGTTAAAAAGGAACAAAGCGATCAGTGTTATTGAGCTCTTCAGAAAGAAGACTGTTACAGGAAAGATAAAAACCGCCACGCTGCTCTACAAAACACACCCTCTGCAGAAGATAAGCAATAAAATGTGCTTTCAGTAATGTAACTTATGGAATCTGTAAAATTATATGAGACAACAGTTTGCTTTTTACTCCATCCATCCATCCATCAAACAGAGCAAGAACAGAGAATTCACCTCAGTCCAGAAACCAACCCAGGACCCTAGAGCAGTAAGACTCTTACAGCTGTTTACTAACCATGGATTAGAATGAACTTCACAAAGCTAGGCCTACCTTCCCAGTATCTAACATATCCTGTGTTTCCTCCTGGGTGTGGCTAATGAAGACATCACCAATCTGATACGGAATTAGTAAGGTGTCATCATCAAACATCATGATGTCATCACTGGCGTCCTCCAAGTTCTGAAGAGATTTCTGAAGAAGAGAGGCAAACGTCATCATGGAATACATAACTGAGGAGATCTGCCCAACAACAAGGCAAACCTTTTTTTGTTGTTGTTGTTGTTTGTGATTGCTACTGGTATTTTAGAATAGTTTTCTTCCAAGCTCAGATAGTTTTAATAGCCTTCAATTAAATGCGCTAATGTGCACTTGCCAATTATAAATATACCTTCTTTGCTTCTATTTCTTCTTTGAGTTCAGTCATCCGGTTTGTGTTTCTAGCAAATTTGTTAATCTTCTGTTGGTCTTCAAAGGTGACGTTCACGTCTTCTACTGCCTATAAAGATATGAAAAAATGTAAAGAAAAGAAAGCAAGTGGGCCCACTTAGCTCGTTGGTGCTTGTAGTAGCTACCCTGTACTGATCAGAGTATCTCATTCGGTAATTTCTTGAAAAATCCCCGGGTACTGACTCTCAGACCTGGTCCTCAGCTGTAGTCATTTACAAAAATCCAATGGTCACATACTGCGTGCTCAAATTATTTTTGTTAATAATAAGAATAGTTTCAAAGATAATTATCCAACGATATAGAGATTGTACTTGCAACTTCAGAAATTTAAACCTCATTCATTCCATTTAAAGCGTTTGCGTATTATTTTTACTTAATACCACCCATTTTCGTCTCTTGCTTATGTGAAATGCAGCTGTCGTTTACTAACGGCGTTTAGGATTGTATTCTTAATAATAAATTACTAAAGAGCTTTATGGAATGCAATATATAACTATATATTACTGTCTGAAACCAACAACAGATCAAAAGCTCACCGATATTAACCACCACACCCATAACAGTCTATAACGAAGATGGACTTAATTAGTGCACACGCTAATAGAACTGCTTTACCAGCTTTAATTTCCAGATTACACATAATACATGCCTACCCAGCAAGACCGACAAAAAGATTAATAAAATCTAAAACCTGTTAAGAATTACTTACAACAGACTTCTTCATGGTCGCTGCCATTTTTATGGACGAATCTATTCATTCACGTGGAGAATTATACCTTCTGGAGTATTTGTTTTGATTTACAGCGTTTTCATTGACGTGCGGGTTCTCATTTTTTACTTTAAAATATTAATACAATTAAGTACAATGCACAATGATTTTATGTGTAGCTCACATATCGGTTTCTGGATGTATATAATTTATTTAAACAAGTGGTAGGTTCCGTTTAAAGGGACGCACTCAAAGAACGCATGGAAGTTTAAAAGTTTGGCCGATAAAAAGGAGTTTTACGGTAATACTTCTAATGTCCTGCAGGTGGCAGACGTGTCACAAAATCATTTAATTATCTTCTTAATACTGGAATAATTACTTTTTAAAACAGTCATAAAAGGGATTTTTAACATATAATTGTTTCTCCCTCCATTCCGAATATTGAATGCTATATTAGTCAAGGATTTTGTATTTTATCTTAATTTCTTTTCCAACTAATACTTGGTAGTTATAACGTCATGTTGCATGCTTAACTCTTGCTGTCGTTACTAGCAATACTAATTAACGCGAATAAGAAATGTCAATAATGGAACAGTGTTTAATAGGATACGGTTTTTTATAGGACACAGCCGCTGTTCTTTGTGATTTATATTTATGATCTATATTCTGTTACAGTTAGCAAACTAGTCGCACACGCATATGATACAGAAGTGACGAGCACGCAGTCTGCGAACTAAATTCATAAAGATTTAGAGGAAAGACTAGCGAAAACAGCTAACAGATTATATCTTATTTAGATATGTGCCGAGAGTTTCATGCAGGTAGCAAAAACATAAACATAAAAACTATTACTATAAACTAACTATAAAATGGGAAATGCTGAGCTTGAACAGGCGACCTTAGAAAACCTTACCAGTTCATCCTGACAGCATTTTCATCTTCGAGACAGACAGTATAGGAATGTAGGAAAACAATGAAAAAAGCAAATAAAATGTAAGCAAAAAGGCATCACTTCTAAATCAATGGATATTACAATTTGAAGTTGCAGAATTAAGATGGCATTTACAATACTGTCAGTTTGTCACCTTGTGACCAAAATGTGCTCAAAGACAAAGAAGAGAAAAGGAATGTTCTTCATTGACAGACTAAAAGAAATATGTATTCACATGAAATATATTAGTCAAACTCTTGCACTGCATGTTATGTATCTGAACACTTCATGTTTATGAATCTTCAGCCTTTATGAACGCCGTTTATCACAGCTGATTAATTTAAAAAATGTCCTTTCTGTGTTTGATGGGTTTTAAACATTAGAGGAAACAAAAAGAAATGCTGAAACAGGCAGGATTAATATAATATTTTTTCTGGTTTTATAATTATAATAAATTTAAGAGCAATATCGAGTTTTTTTTTCTTTTTTAGTTTAAAGTTTAAGTTGAGGAATGTACAAAAATGATTAACTTTCAGAGAATGTAGAATGAATGATTAACGAAACACCTGTGCCTGAAGGAATTTTTTAAATGGCACAGCTACTGATCCTAAATGTGTTATTGACCTGAAGACCTAACTATTGCTGTCATAGAAACCTCAGGTTGCACAAACTGTTGTAATGTAATGGATGATTCTGCTCAAGAGGAATTGAATGAATTTGAACTCAGTTCACACTGAGCTCAAGTACTTCCTGAACATGATGGGCAAAGCAATTGCTTGTCCTCATTCAGTGGTGCAATTGATAGGTGAGGATATGAGTGTAACTTCTGATGTTATCTTGAAGGGCTTTTCACTGATCATTAATAATTGATCAGTTAATAATAATCAGATAGTCTTTACTAATATGATCTCTGATTATTATTACATTACTGCTAATGTTAACCAACTTCACTAAAATGTGTAAAAACGTATCATGTCTATATACTGCATGTGCTTGAACATGAAAACAAATGACTAAATTGACCAAATTAAAAAATTGACCTAAATTGAAAAAAGTAAAATGTTACTTTTGCAAATGATGACTTAATGTGGGGCTCTTGTCTGTACACGGTGAACAGGAGTTCCACATATTTTCTGGTCTTTCTACAAATTTGACCTTCTATTCAAATATTTGTCTGTCCACGTATTTGCCGTGATGCAAGTTTACTTTATACTGTACATCATCTGCAAAAAACTCATAGCAGAGCCTTATGTAGCTTTGCATGAGATGTGGGTAGGGGTGGACCCCCCATAATGTGACCCAATGGGATAATTTGGGTTGACATGTCAGTAATGTCAACCCCTGAGGCTGTCTGAATTGACACTTTTTCCAGATTTCCTGCTGCTTTAGTGATGTAGTGATGTACCAGAGTCATACATACCTTGTGAGAAACTTTCTGTCCCACAGCAAGAACTGGCCTGACACGTTTCAGCTTTTGTCCTCAGGAATCATGAGTCATACCAGAGCTAAACCATTTTCACAAGTGTGGACTGGATGGACCACACCTATGAATAATATAGTTCTCTAGGCAGTGCCCAAGAATGTTATTTTTCCTTTATGCTGTCTGTGCCCAAAACAAATTCAGATGCATCTATTATTTGTGCATGAATAGGTAGTGCAAAACAATGCAAAAGGATCTCTTAAATTAAGACGCTATCATTTTCATAGTAATTATGTTTTAGCGGTAGTCCCATAAGTAAGCAGTTCATACCTGTTTTAACACCTGAAACTATTGTAGGGTGTGTTTAGGCAAAGTAAAGTCTTAAATATATTCTCTATGTTCTTAAAGGTGGATGAAGGCACTATCCCAATAAACAATATGACAGCAAAAGGAATGTCATCTTTTTCTTCTTTTGCTGTCTTTTATTGTTCTTTTTACCATCACAGTAGTGTACCCTGCCTAGCCAGTTAGTTGTCTATGTAAATTAGAATTTGTAGAATCAGTAGGTGATGCAGTGATTGGCGTTGCTGCCTCAGAGTGCTGGGGTTCAATTCCTGGGATGCTGTCAACATGGAGTTTCTATGTTCTCTCTGCATTAGTGTTGGTTTCCTCCAGGTGCTCCAGTTTGGTAGGGTATTTGGTTGTGTCTGTCTGTGCCTTGGGATAGACTGGCACCCCTTCCATGGAGTACCCTGCTTTGTGCCCATTGCTTGCTGGGATAGGCTTCAGTTCCCTTGCCCCCCCCCGAATCGCATGAAGCAGTTAGAAAATGAATGGATGGATCTTGTTAAGTAAAGTAATAATGATAATAAATACTAAGATTTGGCTACAGTGCTCATATATATACACAGATAAACTGGTCTGCCACTGCTTATCCACATCTTCTATAACACTGCACAGCTATTTCCTGTTTTCTGATGAGTACGCCTACATTGGCAGCAATTAAATATATACAGGTATATACTAACAAATTCAGATTGTGGGTCCTTAAATCCAGGCTGGATCTATTTTACCAGGCACATCATTATTTTAGTTAAATCACATGAGAGTTAATGTGTAACCCATATCAGAAGAAAATCAATTTTACATGACTTTTGGATCTTAGAGTGATAATGGTCTTATCTTATAATCATTGACATAAGCTGCCAGTGGCGTAAAAGAACTGAAGAACTCATTGCCATTTGAATGTCCTGAATGAACATCTATTAAATAATAACCAAAAAAGAGAAAAAAATACATTTTGAACTGATCTGGCACAAGGCTATCAGTCTTCATGTTGACATAATAGATTAACCTTGAATATACTGTTTAGATTGCTACCGTGCAAATAAAAGAGGATACAAATTTGTTGAATTCATGAATGAGGGCAAATCATTTTCTAGAATTCTTAGAAAAGGGATACAACACACATGCGTCACTCAGGTTTAATTGAAAATATATATTTTTAAATATATAGTAATAAAATGTCTTCTGCAGTGTCTATTCTTTTTCTTAAGGTATTGTTTAAAAGAGGTGTTTTGCATAAGTATCGTTCTCTATATGAACATTAAAACTTTTAAAACCACTTAAAAATAAGTGAAGGTTCTTCTTCTTTAACTCAAGTAATAATGATAACAAAAACATTTTATGCAGCTCTTTTAATGAATCTCTGACTGCAGAAATTACAGATGTGCTCCAAAGTCTACCTTAACCCTGACTCCTCCACCCACAGCCCTCAGACTTCGAAAGTATAAAGCTCTCAGACAGAAAGTTGTCATTTAATATAAATTACATGTTGTTGCACTTTTGTTGCATGCCCTTAGCCAAATGAAACTTTGAAATGAAATTGAAAGGTTCCAAATGTTTGCAAGTTTTCAATTTTTGTTAGATAGCAAGATTAGATTTTTAATTGGAGCTCCCTTCATCACGTGTCTCTTGAGTTGAACTGAAGCCTCAGCTCAGGTGAATGACACAGGATGAAATATTTCCTCTATCCAGGCAATTGTCCAAAGTAAAGACTATTGGGAAACTCTGCGGGGTGCTGTGAGGGGGAAGATCACTTTATGCAAGTATACCTCTTCCTGCAGTATAGTGCTTTTACTACCACACAAACTCTTGAATACCTTATTTTTAATGGTGAAGTTCTTGATTACACATGATCACATATCAATACATCCTAGAATATGTTTCACTTACAGTAGCTGTCTCTAAATCAAGACTCACTCCTGTAAACAATGAACAGTATCACCACAAGGATTCTGCAACAAGTACAAAGCAGCCACTAAGTTTGAACTCCATGCCTAGACAAAGATAATCATGGAAGAATTCTGGCATTTTATGCATTCGATTCAGAACTATAGACAACCTGGACAGCACCTCCTTTGTGGTAACAAGGTAGGGACCTAGGGTTAAAAGATAACCAGCCATCTTCACTCTAGCACAACAAAATAATCTAAATCTATCAAAATCTTAGTAAGTAGCATTGTAGTTAAAATCAATTTTGCATCATTCTGACACACTCATAATTCTGCAAGAAACAGGATGGCCACCTGCCATTTTCTTCTAATAACTCAGTTTGCCTCCGTCTTGGAAACTGCTGCACCTTCTTCATCCTAGCATTAATCCCACATCGGCAGGGTCCGCTTGTCGGCACGCCCGTCTCCATTTGGCGCGGTCATAGTGTGCCCCGAGGCGACGTTCACTTCCCGCATGTCTTCAGTGATCCGATCCACCCACCCCTTCTTGGGCCGACCTCGCGGGCTCAGTCGCATCGCAGTCCGTGCCACCGTGTGCTCCCCACTTCTCATCACATGTCCACACCATCGCAGTCTTCCTTCTCGCATCTTCTCCGTTATCGGTGCCACTCCCATGCGTCGGTGGACATCGTCATTGAGGACGTGGTCAGATCTTGTTAGGCCGAGACACCACCAGATCGTCCTCATTTCCATCATTTTGTTGAATCTTGGCTGATATCGTGAACAAGCAAACTGCTTCTGATTTGCACCTCCCAAGCTGATCTGATGTGATTATTTATTCCAGATAAATAGGGACTACTAAATGATGGGTGCAATCTTGCCTCTTAACTACTCTTTTTTCATGTTTGGACAATAAACTCCAATTTTGGTAGCTAACATTTTCATAACAATACTACTGTATATACTGTACATATTACAAAATGGTGTTCCTGCATTAATTCCTTTAAATGCGATTTTATTTGGAAAATCCAGGTTACTATTGTCTTGTGAAGCACTGCACTAATTGAACCGAAACCTGGCAGATTTCATCACACTAAAATTGAACATGTTGCAGAGATGTTGTTTGCACACACAACAAGACATCACCTGCTTGGTATCAATGTCTGCTCATTCCTTCTATTTGTCCAGTGAATTCCAAATCATTCTACTTTCTCCATATCTCGCAGTTCACTCACGCTGTGGTACAGTTGTCTTTCAAGGCCTCCCACAATATTTTTCCACACATGAGGGCTTTTTTTTTTCTACACTGCATGAGTAGGGACTTGCTTGGAAGCCTTCAAAACAGCTTGTAGTTCTCTATTTGACAGTGATGTTTCTTCAAAGCTTAATGTACACTCCCTAGACTTCTACAGAGTTGTGGTACTAAGTATTCACAAGCCTGTGTTTTTATTCAAGTTAATTCCCTAGAAATCCTAACTGGCACTTGTTAAGATGAATGAGTGTTCAAGAAACATAGAGCTGCCATTGTCACATCACCATACTTCAACAACAGTATCTCTTATTGTAATATATGACTAAATAGGTGGTTAACTGTTGATGTCCTACACATTACTGTGAAATTACTGCTACCAGGTACTGTTATTTTATTATATTAATTATTAAATCACTAATATTGATCAACTTTATTTTATATAGCATCTTTAAAACTGGCTTCTCAATGCACTTTACAGTAAGAAATAAACTACACACTGAGAGAAGACAACAGATTTTATATGATTACAGCAAGGGTTTGGGATACAGTAGGAAAGCAATGGGGAAGATACAGAACCACTTTAATAAAAGCCCTTCTAAGGAAGAAGGTTTAGAGTCTTGATTCCAGGGAAGGTGACTCTCTCATATCCTTAGGGATAGAATTCCAGAGCTTTGGGGTGTGGCAGGAAAAGGCCCGGTCATCCATAGTGTTTAGACAGGCTTTGGGGAATGAAATTAGAAGAGCCAAGGTTGCAAGGTATGGAGCAGGATGATATTAAGTCTGACAGATTCAGATGGGTACTGAGGTGTCAGGCCATGCAGAGCCTTATGGGCAAGCATGAGGAATTTGAAGTTGCCACAAAACCTCATAGGAAGCCAGTACAAAGACTCCAGAAGAGGAGATAGAAGGAAAGGCCTCGGGATCACTTGCACAAGATCTGGTGAGGATTCTGGATATACTGAAGTTTAGCCAATGTGAATTTAGATACCTCAGTGAGTAGGGTGTTACATCAATCAATTCAGTAGAAAACAAAAGAATTGACCAGCTTTCAGCAAGTTAGGGACAACATAGGATATAGTCAGAGTACTTCTCGGAGGTACAGAAATATTATTATTGTTAATAGAAAGTAAAGAACACATTAAGGAAAATGCGTTCACTTCACTATACATTTAATTAGTAATTATTCTGCATACAGTATTTATTTTAATACATTTGATTAAATCACTATTAATTCTAGGCTTGTGTAATGTATAGCAAGCTGTGTTTGTATCCTTCTTTTCACGTAAAGACATTCCCTTCAACTTGAGGGGTTCTGTAAAAACACTTTTAAAGCAGTTGGTATGCATTTAAAACACTATTTATTTATTTTATATTTCATGACATAAAAATACATGCAAATGCACAATGCTTCTTATGTACAATGTGTTTATAAAATTGATTTTATTATTACACAATGGGGTTATAATTTAGACAGTAAAAAATAATGCAGTACTCTATACATGACAACCTTATATACAGATACACTGCCATATACAAGCATATGGGTGAGATATGTAAAGATGGGAAATAACAGCTTTCCTGTTATGTTCATATCTCAGAACTCTCCATATGGTATGAATATCTTGACTTCAAAACTGTTTTGCCTTTGGAGGCGTTTTTGGCTGTGAAAGAATGTTCTTTCCATTTTTTTTCCAGCTTTTCAGAGTGCAACTACTTAAGAGGGATCTTCAGGGGATCAGTGGACAACAGCAACATCATTCTTGGAGATAATGTTACCCTGAAGCTCCAACAGAGGATGCCAACTGTTCAGAAAAAAATTAAACAGAAAAGCAACTACATTGAGATACTTTCCCGTTTCAAAAATTGATGTGTTCCTGATTGGCCTAACCACTTAGATGAGCTGTTGGGAGTCCTGTGACCCTGTGTTTGTACCTGGATCATGTTGCTAACAAAGGGGTCTCCTATCCTGCTCCTGGAGGCCTGGCCTGCTCATTCATTTTCCAGGTCTCTTTGAAGGACCTGCTAAACTGGTCCAATTAAACCAACAGGGAGCTGTTTTAGATTAAGAGCACAGCTGGACTGAAACATTGTAGGCACATGGCCCCTCCAGGACTCAGATTGTCAAACCCTGCATTATTCAGGAATCACATTCTGACTGTGAATCTCCAAGCTTAGGGAAAGATTAGTGAATAAGGGTTCCACAGCTTGAGTAGGTTCAGGGGTGCTACAGTATAGGTGAGAGAAGCTTCCTTTCTCCAGGGGTGAGCCTGTGGTACGGGGATGTGCTGTCTGTGATGTGTTAAAAACGCAAGCGGCTCAAAGGCGCAGAGATGGGATGAACGAGTCTGCCTGCACATTCCCTCTCTCCCTTGTGTGCAGTCACATGATGTATTGCAGGAGAAGCAAATACAAAATTTGCAACTACAGGGGAAAGGCAGAGACAAATACAACTACTACATCTCAGAGGGAGACTGAGACACTGTAGCACATCCTCAGTTACATCCGGTAGGCAGCGCTCATAAGCTGGTTTTACAAGGAGAGTTGACATCATCTCTGAAGAAGCAACACGGATTCATAAAGCACACACAAAATATAGTGATCATCAAAAATAAAAAGAAATAATCTCTTTGAAAATGACCAGCATTGATTTTTCTTCTTTTCAATATTGAGTCCCTGTGTGTCTGCTGTTTTAGTTTTTCTTTTTTTGCTTTCTATTATGGTGTTACTCCCGACTGAATCTATTACCTCATCGTCGGATAAATGCCACTGGTAGTTCACGGTTGGGAACCAACGTTCCAGAATGGATTGCTTCCACTGGATCGTTATCAGTCGGCACAATTTCAAATTCCCTTATAATCTGCAATCAAAAGAAAACACAATGGCTTATGCTGGAATCAGCTTATAGACAGACACATAGAGGCATTACATAGTAGTAAGAGATGAACTATCTGCGCCACCATCCAAAACTGACAGGTTAAAACTGAATGTGGGAAATGGGACATTAATTGCAGAAGTGAAAAACATTAAATGTACTTTTATACAAGGCTATTAAGTTAAACATCTGTTAAATCATTGAAAGCAGAATTTGACTTGATGTAGCGTTTTGTCAGGCTGTCAATGCAGACTACGGTACCGTCTAGTCTTCCTGTTGATGCCAGGTTAATAATGTACTTACCCAGCACAGCGCTAACTGGAGCTGCAGTTCTGCTAGGCGCCGGCCGATGCACATTCTCTTGCCTATGCCAAAGGGCACATGTGTGAATGGGTTGATTGTATGATTTTGCTGCAGCCAGCGTTCTGGCTTAAACTGCTTGCCATCATCAAAGTACTCCTCATTGGATCCCATGGCGTGGCTGTTGATCATCAAAACGGTCTGCAGAAATAAAATAATTCATGGCACTTGAGACTCAAATGCTTAAATTATGGAACATACACAGAATAAATAAAAATGTTAACTTATAGGGTTAAGGTGGTGTGAAAAATGAGGAGGCAGTTTTGGGAAGTTATCATCTAATCACCTGTTGTACAATTCTTATATTTATTTCCAACTGGGGAAAAAAGCTCATAATGCTGGATACTTGTTCTTTAATTTTAATCAATTGACATACAAATCCAAGAAAAAAATATTTATGCTTTGTGAAAGGCTGAAACAAATGGAGCATTGATTTTTTTATCTGAAGTGACTGTGTAGAGGTGTGGAAGAAAGCTTCACTGATTTATGCTTGATGTGATGCTTGTTTGTTTTCACAGCCTGCTTCGTTAAGAACTGAGTCTACAAGATCTAAACATATTGCAGTGAAACAGAGGGTATTACTTACTCCCTTAGGAAGGACATAATCTCCAAGTACTGTTTCTGTGTCTAATGTCCGACTTGTAAATGGAACAGAGGGAGACAACCTGCAAAAAAAAAAAAAAGATTAAATTAGAATGACATGACTTCTGGCATGAAGTAGGTAAGTATAGGCATAGTATTAGAATAGTATAGTTTCCGAAACTGTTCCATCTCACACCAAATTTAAAAAACATCTAAAATGGAAAAAAATGTAAAGGTTTTAGAGAATGCCTAAGATTTTAAGATCTTAAATTAAAATTTATAGTCACAAGAACATTTTTTTTTACAAAATCTGCTCCATCTCTAAATGAGACACATACAATAAAAAAACAAGTAATAAAAAGTTATTTTATCAATGTCACCTTTAAAAGATTACAAATAAGTTTAGAAAATTGTCAAAGCTTTTTTTATTTTTTAAAGAATGGCCTATTTTCCTATATAATATTAAGGCTGAATGTACAGTATTATCAGTATTGTGGATGGATTCTCCTCAACGGCAAGAGATCAGTTTCCAACATAGTGTCCTCCAATGGATACATCCTTGAATGGATTGATTAAATATGCACAAGAAGAGATGTGTCTCAGCTTTGGTCCATGTACCTAATGGGTCATCTTTTCTGACCTTTTTGGCAGCATGATGATTATTTTGTGCGTTTAAAGGAAAACATGGCTTTGATTGCGGATGAGATTCACAGCCTAGCTTATTGTCTAGCTCTGTGAGGCACCCGACTTGGGAAGAAAAACAGTCGATTGCTCAAATAAGTCTTAATTTACAGACATGACCATCCCCATCATATCGGACTATCTCCATCACCACTATGACTGCGTGCTAAACGTCAGACCGATTTGCTGCTCCTCAGGATCTGTGTTCACAGTTTATTAGATGAAGTGATCTTTTCCTAATATTAATTAAAAACACATATCTGGCAAGATATAATGTGAAACAAAGTGGGGTCAGAGGCCTGTATTAAAATAAGTTTACATACCGCATTGACTCTTTTAGACAGGCCTTGAGGTAAGGCATTTTCTTGATAAGTTCTGTAGTAGGGACCTGATTGACGGGCACTACGTCTTTTATTTCCTGGAGAAGTTTCCCCTGAGCGCACGGATTGCGAGAGAGATTGAACACAGCCCACAGCAAGCCGTTGGCAGTCTGCAACACAAGGAAACGGTCCCCTTTCATCATTTGTAATACAGATCGCCTGTTCTCATTCATCATGGTTATATTTGCCTTTATTGTTTATATTGAAAATCAGGAAAGTAATTTTGACAGCAGCTGTTGTAAACACAAAACATTTGGATAGGTGATTTTTGTCAATGTCATATGGTGGTAGCACACTTCTAGAAGTACAGATTTTTTTCTTACTGCGAGAAGGTTATTCCCAATTTATTTGCGACTGGAGTAGTGCTGTTCCACTCACTCCCTCTAGTGTTTGATAATGTCTCAAAATGAAACCTGCTTGCTGATTCTCACTGTGCACCTTACTCTCTAAGAATTCAATGGATACCAGTTTGAAATATTCATATATAGAATGTAATGGACATTACAGCTTCTTTGAGTTTTTGTACTTAAATTAATGGGAATAATCATACATATTTGTGCTATTTCACTTCTTCTGAAAGTTTCTTTTAGTTTAAAATATCTTTATTATCCATTACCATGGATTCCATAGTGTGCTGTAATAAATGATTCTTAAAAACATCTCTCATGTAATATGTCACTTAAACTTGAATAACTGCATTTTTAACTTTAAGTAGAACATGAAAGCACCTGGGCCTCCATGCCTCTTTAATGTGACTGTACTTCCTATGCAAGTATTGTGCTGCTCATGTACTGTTACGCTTCTGAGAAAGGACTGCCTTACCGTTTCTACTCCTCCAATCTGAAGCTCAGTGGTGGCAGCATACAGTTCCTTCTTGGTCAAGTGGCTGCGTTGGTAGATATCACAGAGGAAGTCATTTGCAGGTTCCCCTGCGTGTCTGTTCAGTCTCTTGTCAATATACATTTTTGCTGGGAAAAAAAAATAGAACAAAAGGAATATTTCTGTCCTTTTAAAATATGATCTTAAGTATGATATATACATACAACTTCTTGAAGAGAAAATGGTAGAAAGGAATCAAAATCAAATCTTTATAAATGCTTATTCTTGGTATATTTCAAGTTTGGGGAGACACTTGTACTGTTATTAGTTTTCCTATGACAAATACAAAATAAAGTGAAGTTTTCAAAATAGCTTTATATTTTAGCCATGCTTTAGCACAGAGTAAGAAGCATATGATTAAATCCTTGACAGTCTTCTGATTATCAGCTTTCCTGGAAAATATTCTTTTGACTTAATTGTAGGTTGTAATCATTAACAACTTACAGTTGTTACAGTTCAGGTGGATAATAAAAAAATTAAACTGTGGTAACCTGGTGAAGAAAGGGTGTACTATATGTGTATTTATGCCAGGGAACACAAACATGTTTATATATGGCGTGAACAGTGAACACAAAATATCTATAGCATAGCCTTTGGTCAACATTCTTAACCTAATCATGCAACTACAAACAATTAGCAGGATTTCTGCTCAGGAGAGGTCACCCAGTTTATTACACAATATCTGGTGAATAAAGATGCTCTGTGTTCTACACGGAAGGCACTAGATTGAAATCTTATCACCTATCTGGAAACATGCTTTAAGTTGTTCCTAGGTCACATCACCTACTTAGTAATTCTGCTCATTTTAAGTTCCGCATACCTGTACTAAATATACGGTCCCAGGCATCTGTGTGGTCTTGCCATGTCTTGGTGTTTAAGCTTTTGTGCAGCTCCACAGGAGTTACCATCATCTTTCCAAAAGTACTCATCATCTAACGCGGACAAAAAGAAACAGCCAAAATAAACAATGTGGGCTGGTGCTGTACACACCTGAGTACCTGCCTGTTGTTATTTTTTTAAATCATTTACTAGTATTTTGTTAGCCGCCATGGAGTTCATCATCAGCTTGTTTTTCTTTCCAGAAAAATATAAATGTTATATGTTGGGAGCTCCTGATGTAAGGCAAATTCCCTTATGGGCAATAAAAGTTAAATATTTATATTTATTCAAATATTTCAATTCAAATCCAACAATATTAAAAGTTCACGCACCTGGGTAAAAATGGTAGTGTGTGCTTGTTCCATTTAACAACCCTGGATATCATTAAAACCTAGTATTGGCTCTTTGGTGTCTGTGACCTTCTTTAGACTAAAAGCTGATGATTATATTAAAAGGCTGGTTTTGACATTTTGGTCTATCTGACTTTCTACTGAGAAAGGTCCACAGACATAGGTGCTAAGAGTTATTCTCTGGAAAGGTTACCTCCCCCCCCCCCCCAATGACAATAAAATGTAGAATCAAGCTGTCTCAACAAACTCCCAACACTGAATCTTTCACCGCCTGCTTCTGAGAATATTAATGGCAAGCCAGTGCAATAAATAAGACACGCATTATCTTGTACAGAGAACTGCAGGGCTATTCTGTGAATGCTCAGATGCAGCAAACTTAATGAACCTAGTTTTCTAAAGCCTTGTGAAGGTGCATTCAGTTCAATGTGCTGTATTAAGACTGGAACATTTTGCCTGCCACTTCTAGTTCTTTGCCTCAAAGTCACTGTTAATTGTAGTATTAGCTTTATTACAAAAGTAATAAAGTTAGCCTCCCAGATAAAGCCCTTTATGTGTAAAAGGGCCTAGTTTTTTTCCCCCACTTACCGTTTTTATTGCTGTAATAAACTTCAGTGCTTCTTCATTCACATTTTTCTGCATTAGGCCAAACCTCTTGTCGTACAGCACTAAGCAGATAGCTAGACATAGATAAAACATGAATTAACAACAGAAAGAGTCACATTGCAATATTAAAATACTTAATAGATCTGATGGGCTGTTTGTTGATCCACGTTCTTTGTCTTTGTCCCTCTTGAAAGGTGAATTGGTGAAAGGTGAATTGTACAGAGAAAACTAAATTAAATGTACATATATTAATATCCATAGGTCATAAACTTATAACGCTCATCAGTATAGATAAATGTTAAATAACATTAATCAAACTTACTTTCAAAAGACCATTTATTCAGCTCACAGTACAAATCCAGAATTCTGCCATTGTTGTCACTTGCAACTCCAATCCTGTCAATGAAGTCAGCCATTACCTGTATTTTTAAACAAATTTAATTTCCATGTTATTTATGGCACAGTTATTAGAAGTGAGCTATTATTTTATTGACATTATAAATAATTTATATTTATTTATAGTGTAAGTGCAAAGCAAATCACAAAATGGATTTTAGGGCTACTGGTAGTTATCTTTCATTCTCATAAGCTTTCCAGAAACCAGTCATTTATCAATCCTATATGAGAGGTTTCACAGAAAATGTCTGGTCCCACACATAAGAAACTTATTTCGCCCGTAATCATAGGGTGTGAATTCTGTCACCGTGGTAACCACTGTACACTCAGGTTTCAGGCATGTCCTGATATTATTTCTTCCTGGAAGCCATTTATTATCAGGAATTTCTATGACACAGCAGAGGATACTCAGCAGTACATGTCCTGTGGGGCCCTTGTGGCTTTTTCTCCATGACGGCTATACAGTTCATCCTTTGAAAAGTAGGGGGTTCGATTTTGCTAGCTGGCCTTACTGTTGCCGAAAAGCTACAGATCCCGAAATATTTTCCCCTTCAACTGCTGTTAGGTTGAGGTTGTTTTTTGTACAATGGACATTGTATGGCTACATCTGTCAGCCACCAAAATTAACCACACCTCTGCTTCTGTACAGAGAATGAGATGGGGTCCATGGCACCATACTAGTTGTGATCACAGGTTAAAATGATGGGTAATGAAAGGGGTGAGAATTAGGGGAGGAGAGATGAAAGAGGGGGAGAAGCAGAGAGACGGAGATTCTCAGGGATTGCTTTTTTCCCCCTTGATGTTTGACTCAAATGTTATTGGATGTTAAGCCCCCCCAAAAAATAACCAATCAAAAATATAATAACCTTCCAGGATTGCTGTAAAACTATTCTACAACCGGGTTCAGTTTTAAAGGATAAACTACCTGATTAATTTTTCCATCCAGTTTTCCTACTTCTGTAGGCTTCATGAGCTTCTGTTGAAAGGCACTCCTCACCCTTTGCCAGTCTTTTCCCTCGCTGTGTGAGAGAACAGGAGACGGGGGGAGAGTCAGCTTCTGATTGCAATAGTGGAATCAGTGGGATTTGAATGTATACAGAATGGGTTTCTATATCTACATAATATCCAAATATTTCAAGAACGACGTCCAAGTATTTATACATCTATCTGCCCACTATCATGAAGCCCCAGGTAACGTTCGGGGAGCAACAGTGAAGCAATCCTGCTTCATTTCTGACTCCGTTCAGAATCGCATAGGGCGCAATACAGGAGTAAAATCCGAAAAGGACTCTAGCCCATGTAAAGAATATAATTAAATAAAATATATAAAGCTATACTTTCTCCAAATGTGGTGTCTCTTGCGATAGAAATATATTTAAAAGGGACTGGGATTGTTACTTTAAAAGACACCACTATAAAAAAAAAACACCCATTAAATTCAAACTCGGAAACCTAATGCAACTTACTCCATTCAGAAATGCTAGCCGTGTCTCTACAAAATATTTTCGCCTCAGTCTGTACATGTTGGAGGACGTGATAATAGCTTTAAGAAATTAACCTTTAAAAACAGTACTTTGGAATCTTACCGCTTGACTCAACAGGGGAGTGTTAATTACTTTTGAAATAATGCTTTGCAAAAAAAACTAATTTTCTCAGGTCCTTACTAGATCGGGCTCGGAAATGCATTTTTCCGCCTTCGCAAAGCGGGTTAGCCTAGACGGATTACCCCGGCACAGCATTTCAATTACACGGACCACATAAACTGGAGGGGAAATAAAATATCTTGGATCTCCCCCTCCGTGTTCTATTTCGTTCGTTATTCTTTATTTTTAATGGTATTGCTTTAAGTGAAGGATATGTCTAAATTCCTTCGCAATCAATGATACATAAACTGGAGTTCAGACTTGGTGGACACAGGTGCTAGTGCCAGTCGCGTCTCCTCGCTGGGGAGAACTGCGCCTCCATACTCACAGGATAACCAGCCCGTACGCCTCGTCCCTCAGGTCTCTGTACGCTTTCCAGGGTTTGATTTCCAGCCGCTGCGGGTAACGTCCCTCCTTCCTGTACAGAGCTTCCAGCAGGCAAGGAGCGCCAATGTGCACGGACTCAAAGGAGCCGAGCTTCATTCGAAAGATCTTCCCGAACTTCTTGTGGTAATCAATCTGGAAAGGTAAAATACACCGAGACAAAAAAAAATGTATATTAACTTACACGAGAGACGGAGAGGGAGAGATGTTGCATGACGAAAATTAAAACGCCTTTGCAAAATTCTTAAAAAGAACAATACTATGCCGATTTGAATTGCTTCTTTTGAAATGCTTCGGTCTTTTACAATGCATTTTCTCTCTGTCACACCATTACTGCTTTATTATAAGAAAGTTCTTAGGGTTTATTACCAGTGCCTCATGCTGCCTTTTCAGACCCCCCTTGAGGAGGAGCTCGATCAGGCTTCCTACAAGGGGCCAGCTCTTGGGTCCCGGTATGGCAGAAAGGCTGTGCCCGCAAGGGGATACAGGTAGCTCGACCGCAACCTTGGTGTCAAGCGCGCACGCAGAAGATGTTGGCATGGAGCGCTGGGTCCCCAGTGGTTTCTCTTTCAGGAAACCCAGAATCCGGTGAGCTTTCTTAACTTGCGTTCTCATTTTGCCAATTGATTATAGCACTTCTGCACGGCACTTCTCGCTAGGCAGCGTATAATTTAATATATTTGTTTTCTCTCATTAGCAGAAGAGGTCACGGTTGCTGACAATATATACCCTAAGGGATGATAGTTACAACTGATCGCTAAACCAATCATGGACCTTTGCAGATTGGTGTGGTTGACGAGCCCACCATTCATTTTTGGAAGCACGCTGTGGCTATCGCATGACCCCGGGTAGACCAAGGAAGTGCCCTTGCTCATTACTCTATAAATAAACAAATACTCAGGGTGACGCAGTTCACTTGGAAACAAATTCCCTTCCGACTTCGACGTTTGACAGGGAGCTGATATGTGTGTGTAAATGCTACTACTACAAACACCGCTAGGAAGCTCGCTGAACAAACATTTGCTCAATTTTGCAACCCCCTTCGATTTTTTTATTGTGTTTATCGTCAAGTGTTTCTTCCTTAATTACAATAGAGCTAAACGGCATTCAGGTGATTTCTGACTCGTCACTTGGATGAATGATCGGGTTGAATAAGTTGTTGATTTCCGAAATAAGCCGACACCTGTGTAGTGCAGTAGACGCTCTGCATTTTATGTAGAACATTATGTATCGCTGGTAATTCTCTGTTGCAGAACGAAAAATAAATGTTTGATACAAATGTTTGATACAAACGTAATTCAGAAAACTATTCTTTTAAACTTCAACAGCAGCGTGAATGTCATGTCCAGTTTTATGTCTTTCATTCCCGCTTCATATATGCGTTAGGATGAGGTACAAGCTGTAAAGGCAGTCAAAAGCTTCTACAACATTGTCCTTTTTGCCTGTAATATAAAGTATAAGAAAACAAGGCATTATTCAATTTAGTATGTCCGAATATCTATTGAATGACTGATGTAGATTAATATAGGAATAGAGACCGATAGAAATACTCATAGGTAAGTGGAACATCTGTTTTGATGGGGTGGGAAGCACTTTTTATAATAACAAGAATGCTCTTTATCAAATTGTATGTAATACCATGCATCCTTCTGAAGGTAAGGTTCTGTAAGTTACTCTGCAGTGCAAAGCACTGTTTCAAAGACAACATACTTCTGTAGCACAGTTACAAAACACATCACACTTGTTATTGCATTTAAAAGTGCTTACTCACATGGTGTCAGATACCATTACTGTAACCTTGACCCCAATGCAATGTTTGTAGAATGCAGAGGGTGGGGAGGAGGTAAGAACAAGTGATAGGACCCTGCATGCCCCTCATAAGGCAACCAGTTATTAATTTTTCAACAGATCCACTGCACCCTAATTAAATATGTCTATAGAGGGCTTAGACAAACCGTCTTCTTATTTAAATAAACGATCTCATTGCTCTTACACAATTTAACAGACACAGTATACTCCCCCAAACAAGTAAAAAGAATAGATTAACACTGTATAACTGAGTTAGTGAAAAGAAAGGAGGTTTTCTTTATGGTGTATTGATTCTTCTCTTGGATTTTAGTTTATTCTTTACATCTTGGTCCCTCTGTGACATCAGAATAAAATGGGGTGGAATAGTCCAGTCTTAAATGGGTTGTTTTCAAGTCAAGACTATAAAGGGATTCATTAGAGACTGACAAAATAAAAATAGCGTGTTGATGGCAGTTGAATACGGAGGGGGAGACAGCAGGAGAATGAACCCACATGAGTTAATATTTGCCCCACAAGGGTACACAGGATCCACGAGAGCTAACAGTCATGAACGTCATCAGGAATGAACAATCTGCTTGCCACAGAATTGTAAGAAGCATTGAGTCTTTGCCAGTTTGACAAGCTAGCTTTGACATTTAGAGTAATTATATATTTTTTTTCCTTTCCAGAGTGTATCTTTTTGTGGAATGGTTCAAACCCTGGGTGGCAATGCTGAATACTTGTAGTGTAGAGGGACTTTGGAAAAAAAGGAGCGACCTTGTTTGTCCATGGAACAAATACTGCACATGAGGTGGTAATAGCTTGTGAATATTGAACTTTACTAATTACTAGAGTGATAGGCTTACTGCATACTGGCTCTGTTTTTAACTTATTTCTGAGGTGTGTGCAAATCTCCAAGGCAGACTGACTACCTGTGCATTTTATTTGAGCTTTTGATCTGAGTTAAACTTGAACAGAATGCGCACTCTAGGGAAGCAAGATAAACTCAGTGCTCTTCATGGTGGGGTTCTCCTTTGTCACAAGGATGTGAAGATAACAGTTTGCAGGCAAAGCCTTCTTCTTTTTTTTTCTTCTCAGCTAATTTCACTACCTGATGAACGCTGTAGTTGTAGTAGGAGCGACAGAATCAGCATAGCTGTATTGTTAAAGAGGTTCTTTTGTGATTTGTAAAGGATAGCATTTCTACTGGGGATCTGCACCTCTGTTTTGTGACAGTTATGTTCAATTCGCAGAAATCTAATCCATGTGTCTGTGATCTACATATATATATGTATGTTACATCATATTGCTAAAAAATAGAAAGGCAGAATACATTATAGCTGATTCTGCTCAGCAGCTAAAATCCAGAATGGGGGAATATTTTGTAGAACTTAGGAAGTGCATGTAATGTATTTTAAATAGTATTTAAGAATAAAAGTGCATATATGGTGAGAATTTTTAAGCTGACATTTCTATTTTGAGAGTATTATACATTTGTAAACTTTGTTATGAGGTCCCCAAAAGCACAGCACACTTGTTAACATTGTAAGTAATAAAGCAATTAAGGTGAAATTAATCTTTCACGTGTCTAGTATCAGACATGAGGAGTTATACCTTGTAAGACCAAGTTTTATTATATGATTAAAGGTTGCTCTTTAGTACAGTTTACATAACTTTATTATGTGCTTTGAAAGAACTCATGGAGTTGAATATTGATTATTACTGCACTATTAATTAATAATAGTGTATTATTAATTCTCCAGCTATTTCCTAACAATATTGTTCATGTACATTAAGCCTATATTCAGTTGAAACTCATTTATATTAATTTTCTTAGAAGCAAATGCCTCTTTCACTAATGGACAGGGACAATATGTAAAATTGAGCTGTAATTAAGGTTTTAGATTATGAAGGAAAAAATATTGAAGAGACTGTAATAAAATAATAATTTACTGAACTATATAATGGGTGCTGCTCTCCTCCAAACTCCATAAGTTCTATTGGCTGATGTTTTCTCAGCCTACACTGATAATGTTTTCTTCTAGTGGTGAATGCAGTGAAGAAGACTATTTTGAGGAGTTGGAGCTTTTTATTTTTTTTCTTTACATTACATTTTGCTTCTGAAAATCTCTATAGCTCAACCACTCTCAGCTTCTGTCAGTAGCTCAGAACACTGCTGTTGATAAAGTAGTTTTCCTATTTCTGGTTTCCTTGATTAATTATGTTTGTTCCCCTTATGTCTTCCTTCTTTTCCTTTATTATTTGACTAAAACTGATCTGTGATCTGTTTTATTCTATAATTGCTTCTGTGTTTCTTCTCCCTTGGGCTTGGGATTTAATTAAATAAAAACAAAAGAATAGTTTAAAAAATCATCCCAATGATATTTACAAAAAACATATTTGTACAGAGGAAATCACTATCTTATCATACACTGATAAAACCCATTTTATAATGATTATTCATTATAACAGTGCAATATCAATATTACAATTTCAACTTAAATGTAGTTAGTGTTAGCATTCCTAATAATTAGTTTAACATTGATAAAACATAGTTTTTTCATAGTTTTATCTATCTAAAACAGTTTATCTAAGGTAAAAACTTCTTCCTATATTAAGCTTTATACAAATTACTTGTTTTAAAAGGAAAAGTCATACAATGTTTCTGTCAAACTACTTGCAAAGTGGGTTTGACTGAACCGACCAAAGGAAATGGAGGATGAGCACTGTGCAAATTAGCAGTATATAAAAAACAAAAACCTATAGCAAAATGTCCTCAATGCACGTGATATTAGAATAAACAGCAGTCTGGTGTAGACAAGGCAAAAAAACAAATTTTTTCGGCTATTGACAAAGCCTTATTAACCCCAGGACTTCAACCTTCAGCAAGTATTTGGCTCTGTCTTTGCGTGGAATTTTCCACTGTACACTGCCGTGACTCCTCTACAACAGAAAGACAAGACAGCTGACGCTGACCTTTAATTAAGCTTTTCTCTGTAATAAAACATTAATTGAACTGTCTAAAGCATATATTTCAAAGGGCTTCATCCTATGGGATTATGATATATATCTATACTGTAGTATGTATACATTTCTGAGTATACTGCACATCTGTCAGATACAAAAGCCATACACTTCAAAGAAACAACACAGTGTGTCTTCCCTTTAGTTGGCAGGTTCTGATGTCTTGCATAATTCGCCGTCCATGTTAGAAGTGAAGACCATGAGATTGTGCATATTACCGCAAAGATAACTATTGTGGGCAAGAGAGACAACACTCTCTGGGACTGAATCCCATGACTGTCTAGGGTGTGTTCAGACATTAAGTGAAGAATGCCAGTGCATATTCAGTGTGTAAATAAAAATAATTCTTGTTGTGACCTATTGATGATTTGCTCAAAACTTAATTTTAGTGGTGTTTCCCAAGGTCTTCTGCTGCTGATACTTCATGTAAACTAGAAAGAATTCTTAGCTGTAGGGAAGAGCTGATGTGGTCCAGTTTCTCAGATAGCCGGACAAATTCTGAACACAGAAAATAGTGGGTTCAGGCCAGGATTTGATGCGGGCCAATAGCCACCCCCCAAAATGCACCATGACTCGTTAAAGGGTTAAAAAATAGTTGTGTAAACTGGCCACCCAACCAGGCCTTGAACTTGAAAAAGCCCCCATTGATAAGTGAAAAGGTTGCAAAGAGGGGTCATGTCATCAGATCATGCCAGCCATTCAATCTGGCCCACTCTTGTTTCTATCAGGCACCCTGACACCCTGTTGCTGGGCAGAAAGAAGGCCAATCAGTCCACCTTCCTTGTCTCTCAGCAGTTAGGGGAGCAGTATATGAGCACTTAGGCAGACCGAATCCCAGAACATCCAGGTGCTGCTCGGAAAATGTCCTATTTATCTTGGCTACTAAATAGCAATATTTTACATTTGAATTCCTTAATTCTTTGTTTTCATCTAGTTTCAAATTTTAATGTCACTTTCTCAAGGGCTGTATCCTGGAGTGCAACTGTTAAACAATTTAATTTAATGTGACTGTCTCTGACTATCTGCTATGATTATTTTTTTTTAAATTTAGAATAATCGCTAATTTCTTAATTTATACTTATCCCATTAAGGGACTGCAGTGATCATGGATTTTCCCAATAGGTTGTCAAAATGCCAAAAAGACATTTTTTTTATATATATTGGAGTTTGAAGTGTTTATGTGTCCATGTCCCTGAATCCACACTAAGCATGGTTATCTTATGTACTTCGTAATTCTGGACCACCAATTGATTCTGGTCACTCCACACATGGGGAGAACCAAACCCTACTTACCTGCCTAATCATTGGAGGTTTCAACAGGACTTCCTGTTGTGGCAGAAATCAAGAAAACCCTAGTCCATTAGCTCTAGCTCTGTCACTGGAAATTAGTGTAACTGCTTAGGGAATCCTGGGTTCTGTTGGTTAGTGACATAACCCATTTTCAAACTCTTGCACACATTAGTTTGGCTAATGTTTGGAAATGTCCTTTTTCTCAAAGGAAAAACTTCCAGGTCAGGATAAATTAAACAGCATCCTCAACTCAGCTTCAGATTCAGATTCACTGAGTAAAAAAATAGTAATTAACCAAAACAGGAGCAAACAAACTGATCTTAATTTAAATTAATCACATTCCTCTCACAATAAACATCATTTTTACACATAGCTTTCTATGATGATTAGTAATGCAATTTGTGGGGGCTATAATCAGAGAATGGGCTAAGAAAACCTACAGGAATTAAAAACTTTTCAAAGAGCAGCTTTTAAACAAGCAAGATAACAAAATACAACCAGTAAAATAATAAAAGGGAAATCCATTTATGTTAAGTCTAATCATATGGGAACAGTAGTTCAAAGTCCTTTAAAAGAACTGGAGACTTTCTTCACCCCCCAGGATGCAGAAGATGACTGAGGTTTGGTTAAAAAAATGCACTGAAGAGAGGTCAGTCGGTTCAGTATGGCCTAACTTGCAGGTCCTAGACAGCTGGCTGACAGCCTTTCTAGTGGTGATAAATTAAGTTGCAAGTGGTTTTTTTATTTTTTTTATTTTGAAAACTATGAGAGTATACGTATGAGTAGTAATTTGGTATACAATGCACCCCAAGCATACTACATCTGCTTAGTCATTCAATGGTATGTTGTGGTTTCCATTCATCAGACTAGAAAAAGCCACTAAACATTGAGTAAATAGACATTTCACAGCACACACAACCTCCCTTAACCATGAATTCATTAGCATGAGGGGATAAAAATGTGTAGGGTGTCATCATCAAGCTCATCAACTTAAAAAAAGATATCTAAATCATTAGATGAAGTGAAGGCAAATTTTTCCTCCACATATCAGTTTCCTTTATAGCAAAACTTTACAGGAAACAACAGAACAAATAGCAATTACAGAAAAACAAACCCACAGTGATCCATATGACTGAGACTGCCACTGTCGGCACACACACAGGTTTCTAAAGGCTTCCACAAACCACTGCTTCAGTACACAACACGATCATTTAGCCTAACCTGGTAAATTGCTCAATTTAAAATCTCAGACTACTGGCAGACTTTCTGCCCCGGTTCACAATTTTGGCTGAAGGTGCTTCTGGTTGTGCATTGTAAGCAAAAAATGTGCCTGTTTTGCAAAGTGTGGTCTGCTGTCCAGATTGTTGAAAGCCCTTGAACGAAAAAGGATCTCAAACAGAATTATGCAATTATGTTGGCAATGGCCTTTCATAAGGTGAAAACATGGGTGATTATTTACCAAAATCACCCCCAAAAAGTTGTCTTTCCTATTTTACTTTTTAACACTATCCTATTTGCATGACTCGCTGTAAAGAAAAAGTTTATAATACAATGCCAAGTAACTCCTAATGCTGCAGCACAACAGGCTTGGTTGTATGATATATGATTAAGGACAGTATCCAACTGGAACAGTCCACAGCTAAACCTAATCATGCCTATGCTACCACAATACATCCAGTAGTCTTCATCATACCCTCTCCCTGTATCAGTATATGCAGTTTATAATACATGTCTGAGAGGAAGGTTGGATTCCTAATCTTGCACACTTCCACTCACCTATGTATATACTGCAAGTACCACACCCAGGCCTTCCCTTCTCATATCTCTCTCACATCCCCCTTCTGCCTCCCCATCTACACCCTTGCAGCAGCTCCCTAGCTCAATCCTGGCATTAGGGAGGGGAATTCAGGCAGCGAATGCTCCCAGTATTTCACCCCTCTACCACATTCATTAGGATCGAACCTAACTACTGAAATATACATAAAACTACTGCTGTACATAGTTGTGCTCTGTTCTTGTTTGCCTTTTCTGTTTTTCTGTGATCCGTTACTGTTCATCAACAGCCCTATTCTTAAAACAATAAAGTCTAAACAACTGAACACACAAAATAGGGGTCTCTTCTGTGACAAACAGAAGAATAGAACAGATTATTCAAAAGGTGTATCACTAGGTTCAGGTTTTGACTTACTATCGCTGTATTTCATGTTAGGAAATTTGACAAACAAAGAAAAGGTTTCCATGCCTTATTTCACTTTTCCACTCTAGCATTGTGTTTAATACCTGTATATACTATAGTATAAACCTTGCGTTAAATACAGTATACACAAGCAAATTGCTCTGGTCTAAAGCACAAGGCTTTAGGGGGAGCGGTGGCTCTGTGGCTAAGGATCTGTGCCTGTGGCTGGAAGGTTGCTGGTTCAACTCCTATGGCTGGCAGAGGAATCCTACTCTGTTGGGCTCCTGAGCAAGGCCCTTAACCCCAGCTACTCCAGGGGCGCTGTACAATGGCTGACCCAATGCTCTGACCTCAAGCTCCTCTCCTTGTCTGTGTGTCTCATGGAAAGCAAGCTGGGGTATGCGAAAAGACAAATTCCTAATGCAAGAAATTGTATAGGGCTAATAAAGTGATCTTATCTTAAAGGAACAGAAATGGTGCAAGCAAAACAATGATGGGTTATTTCCATATGTTTCAATACACTGGCTCAACAGGGCACAGCTTGTCCTGATTCCTTTGGTATATCTGTAGTGCCTGTGGCAGAGACTTGAGCTCACAACCCACCAGTTTTGAGTCCTGAGATTTACCCACTGCTCTATGCCGCCTTCACAGTAAATGAAGATGTCATGTAGTAAATCAGTGGCTTGTGGAAGCCTTGTGCATGTGCTTACCACGGCAGCCTCAGTAGCAGGAATCACGGCGGTTTTGTTTATTCTGTATTCGCTCTTTGTTTTGTTTTTATGAGTGTCAGTATGAATGGCTGAGGTTCAGGAAAACCACACTGAACCTATTGACTCCAGACTCTTCGACCTGAGCATGATTTTTCTTCTCCTGATGGTTGTAACTAGGGAGGGTCCTGCTTTAGAGGCTAGGTGAGCCTCAAGCTTTCATTTTACACTCTTCGCACACATGTCAACAAGTTCATGTTTTCTGACGAAATCCTCATTGACTTGCTTCAAAGAACTACGCAACCATGACAGACAATATGTTTTTTTAGGAGAAAGCTAAGCAAGTCCCTGTTATGCTTTTTCCATAGGTAGTTCAAACAAGTCCCTGGGCAGCCTGATATATGCAAAAGAATATTTAAGAACAAACCGAAAGTAAAAGTGGCTTATTCATAAGTTTTGAAAGTAATGAATACTGTAAAACACAAATACACAGAAAAAATAAATAAAAAATAAGTTTCAAGGGAGGCACTGGGGCCCTGGTTTCAGATCTGGACCTGGGATACTACCTGTGTGGAGTCTGTATTATTCACATGGATTTCTGGGTGCTCCTGTTTCCTCCCCCAGTCCAAAGAGAAACTGGTAGGTTAAATGGCTCCTGGGCAGATTGATCCTGGTATGAGGAGATGTGTCTGTATCTGTGTGTGCCCTGCAATGGACTGGCGTTCTGTCTAAATTGTATCCTGCCCTGCGCTTGTTGCCTGTCAGGATAGGCTGCAGTTCCCCCACAACCCTGAATTGGAAAAAGTGGTTATAAAATGGATTGATGGGTAATATGAACTCAAGACTTAAGGCATGCTTAGCGTCACCCACATGGTTTGAGGGGTGACAGTCTAGCTGTTTGGACCAGACAGTTGGAAAACCAAGCATGCTGATGGGGCACATAGGAAAAGAATGCTGGGAAAGGAAAGTCAGAAGTGTCCTGTACTAATACTCCAGTAAGCAGATGAAAGAGATTGATGGGAGATAGGGTATTTTCCTCTAGTCTCTGTGCATGAGGGGTATGGTTGCAGTGAGACAGATCAGACTCTCTGTATAGTTTCTGTATGTTTCAGATTTCACACGCTGCAGGTTCTTCTGTAAGCCAGCATGAGACACTACATAAAAACAAAAAAAGTGTCAAAACTTTTGAAAAGATATATGGCTCTAGGAGCATTGAAATCATAGAAACGTGCTAAAAGATCACCTCTCCATCTGTTTTCGATCAGTTTTATCACTCCCACTCTTTAAGGAGATTAATGATTTCTGATTTTAACTGAGATGGGTTGCTTGTTCAATCCACGAGTGGCACAACTTTAAAAATCGTTCTGGACTGTCTCAGTTCTTTGCCAAGACATACTCTGTATCAAGGTTGTCTTGTAACTTGCAATACAAATAGCAGCTGATTTCCACCTCTGGTGTTGGCTAGTGAAGTCCCGTCAATTATAAACTCCTGAAAAGCGTAATCAAACAGACCAGGTAAATGAGGTTAAGTGTGCTCTTGAAGTAATCAATGTATTTGCTTTGGAAATCACTTGCCTCCAACTACGTTCAGCTGATCTGCAGTGTGGAAATCAGTCCCTATCAAGGTTTTTTTTCTGTTAGCCAGTGATCAGGATGGTCTTGGTTGTAAGCCAGCTGAAAAAGGTGCAGAAAGGTACTGGTGCACTCTTGAATGAACTCCTGCAACCCTGTGTAGAGGAACTGACAGCAAAAACATGCACTGCCTGACCTCAGAGTCAATAACTGTGAATCCAATCCATACTCAAAAGTATCCAGGAGAACTTAATGTTTCATTCACATTTACAGGGTCTCATTGGTGAAAGTAGAGCTATCTGGCTCTGGTGTCCATCAAATTTATTAGGGGTATTACTTAAAATAATTCCACTGTAATGCTGCCTTCACCTAGGATGACTATATTTGGTGTCTTTCTTGGGATTATTATCATCATTAATGATGACAATAATAATAGTAGTGGCAGTGTATATTGGAGTTGGCAAACAGAATTTCCAACTCTGTTCTGTAAACATCTACCTCTGCACTATCTATTATGGAAAAAAAACACCTCTTGTTGTTGTTTTTTAAAGACACCATATCAGTACAATGATGTTGTAAAGTGTCTTCACATTCTTTACATTTTTCAGGATCTTATTTAAGGGTCTGTATGGGCAATGTAAATATATGTTTACATTGTAACTTGAAAACCTTATCCACCTGTTACAAATATGTGATTACGAAAACTAGAGAAATATCAGGAAAAACCAAGCGAATAAATCAATAAGTAAAATAAGTAATCATAACCCCCAACTTGTAAAGATTTATTCCAAGAATAGTTCTTTGTCCTCTGATACAGCTTAGGAGAAAAGAGTAATAATTAAGTTACACTGTGTTAAAACCTATTTATTAATGATGACAACTACACACTACAACATAATATAAACATACAACACAGAGATACACTACATACACCCATCCTATTAAAGCATTCCAGAGGCCTAACACCCCAACCACCCAGAAAGATCCAGAATGTTATTAAAAGTATTTGACTCACATATAATGTCTGGAAAGGTCAAAAGAAGAGAAAGCTGCCTTCTAAACCAAACAGAATTGTGATTTGCGAACTGTGGTTCAATCTCTCTCTCTGCAAACCTGGATGCCACAAAATTAATGGGAACCTATCTCTCTACTCTAAAATGCACCCATTTACCAGGATAAGCCATTTTAACCAAGGGATTCTTTACACAGAAAATCAAAAACCACAGAATAACAAGCTCTCTTTAACAAAGTTCAAATACGTACAGTAGCTCCAATCTAAGCATAATTCAACATGCCAAATTTTCTACCGAATGTTATTGCTTCCCAGACCATTGTGTAGTTGTCTGAAAAGACTAAATTTATTCTCCCACTCTCTCTTTTGCTCTCTTTCTCATATCCAGGAGCAGCTTACCATCATCAAGCCTGATCTCATCAGATTTCAGAAGTTAAGTAGTCCAGGGCCTGGTCAGCATTGGAATGGAAAACCTCCAGAGAAAACCAGGCTGCCACAGTGGCGGAATTATACTAGACCAGTCCTGATGTCCTAAACCAGTGCCCCATTGTGGTGACCTGCAACACTACTATTGAAAGAGTTGTCCTTCATATGAGATGTAAAACTGAGCTCCTGATTACAACCATACTTCCATTAATGCTGCTTCTGTAAGCAATGATTCACAACGCAGCACCCTTTGTCCTGACTATTATTTTAATTACCCCTAAAACAGTCCTGCCGAAAACACCTAGAGCACACTCGCTGCAGTTGTGCAGCCTGCAAATATTTGTGGTAAAGGCAAAAGTCAATGAAAGATGATGCTCAAGCACCCAGCCAATAAGAGTGTGATCTGAGACATTTGTTTACAGTTGGCCAGTGCCATTTAAACTTGTGGATGGAAATGAAGATCCAAAACGTGCTTAAACAAAAAACCCTTCAGGATTAGCCACGGCCTGGCCCCTCCTGCCATATGTAGCTCCTTCCCATCTCCCACTGATGGGCAGCAGCCTCCTCCTGCTGCCAAGCGAAGGCAGACTGTGGTTAATATGCACAGGCACTGACAGAATGTATTGGTGTGTAGCCAAGCTCTATGTATTTCATCTGTAACTATATTTTCAAAATAAACTCCTTTCTCTATTAAATGGAATTTTAATTAAATTCTGTGGTACAAATATCAGTAATGACATTACCAATAGCTGCAATTGGGATGTTTGGGTGTCCCAGACAAATCCCAAAGGCTATTTTCATAATAGTAGGGGTGTTAACTATGGGGTCCTGGATAAATTCCACTCTGGGATGTTACCATCTGACTTATCTAAATGGTACCCCTTAATTCAATTGGTGAAACAATTTCTCACTTCTGCTGTGTAGTAAGGCTCTTGCTGCATTAAAGACCAACATCACCTACAGTAGGTGAGCATAGCACTTTAATAGTAGATGAAGTGGGTCCCTTTCTATATTTAAAGTGTGTGGATTTATTTATAATAATAAAACTGCAATGAACTGGCGTCTTGTCTTGGGTGTATCCTTCCTTGCACCTGTTGCTTCACCATCTGACTTTAAGCTACACAATACAATTAGTAACATAAGACCATTTACAAAAGGAGTCTATTCTGCCCAGAACAAGATAGCCATTTTAATTGTTTCCTCACATTGAATAGAAAATATAACTGATATATCATAACATATAAACAACATAAACACAACATAACACAACATAAAAACCTAAGTCGTTTTTCATAGGTTGGTTCTTAAACCTCAGTGTTTCCCATTTTTTAGATAATTAAACATAACGTGCAAGGTATTTGTCCATAATTTTATATAAATCTTATTACATTTTATTTACTGCTTCTATACTGTTTACCAATCCTCTTTTGGCAATATCTGCAAATTTGACTTGTTTACTAACCATAGCAGACTTGAAATATAATTTTATCATGTCCTAGTACAAATTCTTGTGGTACTTCTAGAATTACATCACCAAGATTTCAGCATTCACAGCTTATCTCTAATCTTAATGTTTTGTCTGAATGAAAATAATAACCATACACGTATGTTTTAATGGCTATTCCCTTTAATTTGAGAATTAATCTTTTATAATGACCTTTATTCAAAAATATAATCAAAATGCATGTCATATAAGATAATTACTACTGTGTTTAATAGCAATTTCTTTCAGCAACTGACACCCCCATTCATTAAAACTCTTGCTTTGAGAAAAGGTTATGATTGTTTTGTCATAGTACTGTACCACCAACAGATCAAGTGACATGGACATTTTTAATCATTTGTTGGTTATTTCTTGTTTTTGTCCGAGCAAAGTTACCATGCCATTATCACAGGCATCATGCTAGCATGTTCCATTTCATCAGTTGTACAGATGTTACATAATTCACTAATGTCTAGAAGCAAAGTAACAGTTACATAGTAACAAAGTAAGGTTTGTTTGCATAGTCCTTTGCTGGTTCTCTCAGAGGAGCTGCATTAAAATCAAATGCATTCATCTTACGAGAGCAGTTGTGCTCTCTAAAACTGTGCTGTAGCTTGTCATGAAAATAGTATTCCAAACGCAACAAGGGGGTGATCAGAAAACATGGCCTTGAGAAAAATCCGGCATCATTTCATGTATGAACGTAGTTATTTCTGACTTTGAAGAAGAATGCAAAGATGGAGCTGGCAGAACAGGCAGATAGCAAGCAGACATTTACCTTGGCATTTCCATATACTTTTGCTACGCAAACAGATTAATCAACAGCATTGCAGTGAACGACCGGATATTGGACTCCAGGGAAAGTCTTGCGTGTCCTTACACTGTGACACGAATGAAACGGAGAAAGGAGACAGGCAGGGTGGCAGCGTGGCTCTCCTCGTGGCATAAGGCGGAACTTCCACAAAAAATACCTTTATTTGACCAGGGAAGACGGCCTGTTTGCACTTATAGCAAAGCTCTCATGTTGGAATCTGCCAGGCCCTTAGAAAGGTGGTTTTATTTATTTGTCGTCATTTAAGCGTCAGGACGACTCAACACCACCCATTAGTATACTGTATATTTAAGGAGCATTCACAAACAATGCAAGACATACCTTTTGACATTTTTTGCACAATTTTGTTTTCTGACAACAGAGTACTTGAAGTACTCTGCATCTGTTATAGGGAAAAGTAGAAGGTTCCACAACTTGAAAATGTGATTAAACTCAGACTACTGTGCAAAAGGGGGTATTTGTGGCTGTTATCTCCCATGGTCACAAACAGAAGTACAGTAGGAATCTATCTTTGGTCTCACAGAGTAACACCGAAGGATTACAAATGAGATGAGGCCATTCAGCCCATATAGCCAAATCATTTTAAAACAAACTTTAAATTATTTAAAGTGCAGTTCTTTCCATCAAACCAAGAAGGGGTTCAGATTTGTGAATACTAATATGATTTATCAGGAAACATAGACAGCCATCTCATTCATGCAGCTTTTTTAAGTTTGAGGAGGGAAAATCTGGTTGCCACCACACATACAAGACAGCATCCTCATCTATGATACACAAGTATTTTTAAACAGGAGACAGCTGTTCTAGGATACAAAGACACCATTAATCCAGGGATCAAAGCGAAGAAGAACCCCAGTCTTTGGGGAAATTCAAAAACATTACTGTGTTCAAAGAAATGAACACAATTGTAAGTACATCATCATGTTACAAGGAGAACACAGGGATTACCATGAAACAAATCACCTTCATCTTCTGTATATTATAAAGGGAGAGTCCATTATCTCTCCAGGCATGTAAAGAAGGCATTAGTGAATCAATACATTACAGTGTAAAGCAATAAGCCCCAAACACACAATTTCTAAAACATGGAGCTTTTATTTATTAATAGAAATAAAAGCCTATTATTCGGTAACTTAAGTAGCTTTTATATAAGTAATTTGATCATTTCTTGCTTTAATCTCAGAGTGTTTTAAGTGAAGTGGTAACACATAGCTGAAGTGGATGCAGCAGTGCCACTATACTGGGGACCAGACGGAGAAGTGAACATTTACTTCACCAGTTGAATTTAAGGGGAAGGTCAGATCATATAAGCCCAGAGTAGAATTAAGCAAGGACACATGGGTTAACAATCAGTTTAACATCAGATCTAAAGGCTTGTCCTACAGCACAATCACTGCTCTCGGGCTTTGGGTTAGAAATTCGGGTCCTATAGTATCTCCTATAGGTCCAGAAAATCACATATAGAAATCTGGTATGCCCATGCCATTACCAACAAGGCCCAGCTTCTGAGATGTAACAAGATCAGGCTACATGCTGGCAACACTGCTACCAGCCATCAACATAGCAGGTAGATGTGTTTAAGTCAGAGGAGACCCTGAGAGCTGCCGAGTATTTGGACTGACTAACTGACTTACTGCCTGAGTGACTATTTAAAATGAAATTGTTCCTGGTCCTTAAAATTTAAGGATGACAAAAAACATACAACTAGCACAATGCTGGATTGTGAGTTTTAGAAGCTTAGTTAAAAGTTTAAATGTCATTATAATATGGTTGGGGTGTTGTGGAGCAGTAGTTAGCATTGCTGCCTCACAGAGCTGGGGCTCTGGGTTCAATTCCTGACCCCGGGGGTGCTATCTGTGTAGAATTAGTGCATTCTCCCCATATTTGCTTGGGTTTCCTCTCACAGTTCCAGTTTCCTCCCACAGTTCCAAGATGTGCTGGTAGGTTAATTGGCTTCTTGGGAAAACAGACTGTAGTGTGAGTGTATATTTGTGTGTGCCCTTCCTTGTGCCTATTACTTGCTGGGATAGGCTGCAGCTCCCCAGCTACCATGAAGAATTGGTTAGAAAACACTAGGGCGCCATCTAATGTGCAGTAACATTAAAACCATTAACCATTAAAAATTCAGTGTCTTTTACTTTGACACCAGAAGTTGGGAGGCTTATACTGATCTCCAGAGGCAATATTCAATTAATTCAATATTTCTAATAAAAACTAACAAACTGTATGTAAACACTCATTAGATAAGCAATCTTTGAAATGATTTAAAAAAACTATTTTTAGCTAACTGAAATTGCCTGGACCTATTGGAAATACACTTAACTCACTGTTTATTGGGTGCACTTCAGGATACTGTAAAACAGCTAGGGCAGCAAAACGTTTTATCACAACTTTAACCCATTACAACAAGATTGTCCATTTTTATTGTTCTGTCTAAATTATCACACCTCAGGAACTATCCATTTAGTCCAGTAACTAGTTGAACTGGGCAGGTAAGAGCTGAGTCTGAGTGAAAAACTGAACAGAATGTTAATTGTATGTGCCCACCATTCAATAGTTTGAAGGGCTTGGCATTTCAGCATCTCTAATCTATAAAGAGTTTCAGCCATTCTGCTCCTCAAATCCTCTAAATTGCTTTCATGTGAGAAATTTGTAAATTAGTTACCTGATCATTCCAGAAACGTTGTCCAAAAATTAGATATGGCAAACATTGAATTTACACATATGACTTCTCAGTACGCACAAATGCAAAATGCTAATAGGATTCTTTTGAATGTTTGTTAGCAAACAAACCTTTGAAATAAGGCTATCTGAACTCACTCCATTACTCTGAATCCTTATGGAAAGGCAACAAAATTCTTTAGATAAGTATCTTTTAACCAGGCATACAGTATATGTTTCTGTTTGTGTGTCCTCTTCATGGTGCATTAAAGCAAGGAAAAAATAACCACCGGAACCTATGAAGGTTTTTGATGAAGACCTTAATCCTGAAAGAATGAAATGTATTACTGCATCTTCTTCAACATCAGCATGATATAATCCAAGTCCTTCAGGCTGGAAATTAGATTATTTACTATTCTTTGGAGCAAATCATAGGCATCTTTTTTATGCAGTGTTGCCCTCAGCAAGATACAGTGTTCTGGGATTTAAGATGACCATTGCATAATTTCCTAACAGTCATCTTCAATTTGTTTTCTGCATCTTAATCACAACCCCAGGACATCCAGGTTTTTTCATAAAGCCAAAACTGACAAAGTAATTTAAGACTTTTTCCTACTGGCCACTGTCCAGGTTTGTGTGCAACACATTTTAGAAAATATGTATTCTATACAGGTCATGTTTTCCCTTGTTTTTCTGAAATTTAAAATAATTTGCATCTGCTTGCTCTTTGTCTACAATTTTCATATTCTTGGAGAAATGAGCAAGTTAAATGCTTTTTACAAATTACCCTTTTCCATCTCTTGCATTCTAATATAACCCGGATTATTTGTTGCTTATCTATATATAGTGTGCGTTTATCTGTCAGCATTTCTAAATGTTAAGATTCGATAAGATATTAAGCCTTCTTCATGTTAGATACTCTATATAGGACATCTTGTTTTTTAAGTACCTATTTGAAGAAACAATGGGGATTCCTTAGAATTAAACTGAATCAAATTAAAATCACATTAATTCACATTCAACTCATTCCAAATTATTGTTCTTGCTGTTTTTATTGCCACAAGGGGGAGCTCCAGTTATGAACGATTATTATTTAAACGCCACTAAAACAAAACCTATGATAGTCCTCGTAAGCGTAGCGTTATAGCTGTCTGCGCAACACAACATCATATTATAAAGTTGTTGTAAGTTGATATAGCATGCTCAGGATCTAGGGCACAACAGAAGTAACAAAATTTTAATTTGCTATAAAAGCTGGTATAAGGTTTTTACCTTTAAAAAGCCTTAAAAATTAAGGGATTTATCATTACCTTCATACTGGAATTAGTACTGTTTGAAGTGCATTTCGAAAATAAATGTTATGCAACCCAATAGCATTATCAAATTAAATGAGAAATTTAACTTCCGTACAAGTGTGAATGTAATCCCATTCCAGTTACCATAACTGATCATTTTTAATTAAATCTAATATGCATGTGCCTATATTGTGTGGATAACCAGCTGTACATATACACAAGCAAACTCATACATATACAATGCTACATTTATTGAGTAGACACTTACATCTACATTGGTCTATGTATACATATGGTGTTATCTGGTATTTTTACATAAGCTTTGTATTTCATTTAATAAAGTCCTTTGCAATTCAATGAGCTAGAATTCTTCTTCTGCCCACATGATTGTGTACGTTCACAATGTGATTCTGTATTGGCAGAGACTCTATGACATAAGAAATTCCATTCAGATGCACTGTTTTCCCCCTGCAGACATTCCTGTTCACAGAATATAGAGGCGCATCCTGTCACTAGCCTTAACTTCTGGTTCATGCACCTCCAATAGTTTATTAATATTATTTATTGTTTTTTTTATTTTAATGCACCTGTTATATTTTTGGAGCCTCGTGATGTAAAACAAATGCGGTTTTCAATCAAATCACTACATTTGCTTATTTTAAGGGACGTGAAGTTTTTAATATGTCACTTAAAGCAGTTTCAGAGAATTTTAAGTGATTGTGGATATTGTTTCATTGTATATATCACTTGGGATCAAAAGAAAAGAAAATGTGCAAAACAAGAAATACATTTTCTCCTGTAGTGTAAGTAGATAATATTTAAGTGACATGTCCAGGTAAGTCAGATTATGGCATTGGGAGTCTAGTGAAAGTTTCAGAAACCGTTGGCGAATTAGTCCTGTGTGAACCATCATCTCATTTTCATGTCCCTGGTAGCAAGAATAGATGGATTTGATTCCAGTGGTGGAGGAAATGGCCTCTCATGCATAATCTGCAGTACATTTTGCAAGTCAGTCAAGGATCAGTACTGAGGCACCTGCTAGAGATGTTCGTTTCTCAGTACTCATTGCATCAGGCTCTGATGTTGAAAGTCTGTGGGTCAGTAGCTTGAAGTCATGTTCCTCTGATTTAAATCATAAATAAAGTTAAATAAAGTTGCTGAGGGCTTAATGATGTTCATACAAATTCTTGCCATTATGTGGGCTGTTTGTGGGTTTCTGCAGACCTGAGAAAATGGAAAGTCACCCAGGACCCTATAAGCACCCTATATCTAATAGTAGCTATAGACGCACACATACATACATATAAACATGCATATCAGACATCTGAAAAGCCTAGAAAACAGGTCACTTCATAATGGTTCCCTTTAAAATATTTCAAATTTAAAATTGGTTTCATCACAAAATAACTACTTTGGTAAATATTTCTTTACCCAACACAAGCAAAACAATGAGTAGGCTTTGAATGCATCTAGTGAATGTGTAAAGCACTCCGTGAATTGAACAAGGTTAAAAGTGCTCACAGCAGCATGAATACCCGGGTTATTGTAGCTGGTGTGGGCAGAGGAGTCACAAGGGATGCCATGGAATTGCATTATAGGAATAATTACTGCATTGTTACAGCTATTAGCAGATGTTGAAAGAAACAATAAGATTTTACACATGTGCAGTCTTGTCAAGCACTACTTTCGTAGTAATATATGAAACATGCTGTCAATTAAAAAGCTAAAAATATAATTAACCCATTGATTTTTTTGTCATCATTATTTTTATTGTAAATCACTGTGGAATTATATATTTTAAGAATTTACTAAAACATGAACTGTTTCGCGTTGTAAGGATGAATGGGAATTTTATATTTTTAAATTGGAATTGGTAAGATATCATGATACATGCACGGTGTTGCAAATCTAAAACAGCTTTGGCCTTTGTTTGAAACTTTTTTTTTCCAATTTGTGGATACTAATGAAAGTGCATGAATGCAAAAAGCTATCTCTCTCTCAGTGCAATGTTAATGTTACCCAATACCTAAGTTAGAATCAGAATATTTTCAAATCAAAATGTTACTCTTGCTGTAATTATACCACTACAATACACTGCAAAATAGTAGGGTCTAAAAAACAAGTGATGTTGACACTTTACGTGGATTCATAACTCAAACAACCTGAGAATTATGTTAAAGAGTTATTGTTTAATTATAATGGAATGTATTGGTTTAGTGGATTGTAGGAATGGTAACAAAGAATTTTAGTAGTCTTCACACCACAGACAAATGTTTTGTTGTATTTCCAAGGAGTCAAAATGATATCCTTGGGGCTGATAGGTTTATTGCTTTTAAGTAATACAGCTGAAATGATTTCTTAAAAATGAATAATGGACTCCTCTTTTAGAGTTTGGCCTTTCTCACGAAATTGAAAAGCTTATACAGTACCTGTCTGGTGTTTACAGAAGGTTGATAAGTTATTCTTTTCTCTAGTATTTGCACATGAGAAAAGAATTTGCATTGCTGTAACAGTAAGAATAAGATATATATAACAATAAACTATAGTCATCATGTGCTATTAAATTTGCAACAGTTTTTGTTTCAATATGTTTAGATATTGAAACATTCTTTAGAAACTACAAATGACAATTTGGCTTACGGCACAAACTTCCATAAGCCTTGCTATTTGTGTTGCTGAAGTTATTTTTTACGTTTTCAATGTTTTACAATGTTAGCAAAATCGTGAAGTCACCAGTTTCTGTCAAAGAGCACAGAAATTCTGTGTATCTTGTTTCAAGGTTCCAGCCAAAGAACAAAGTGATTATGTAAAGAATCTGAGTTAGAGGCCAGAGAGTGGTTTGAATCAGGGGTCTGTGCTACAGCGATGTGCAGGATTTGTTTCTCCAAAAAGAATGCCTTTAACCGTCAAAGATGAATTCATAAGATGAACAGGAAGACGATTATCACAGAATCAAAACTACACAGGAATTGGAGCTTTGAAAATGCATCAAAGATAAAGTGATGTCCAGGGAAACCATGTGCTTTATCTATTCAAATACATTTCAGAATAAACTGATAAAAGTAGCACTTCTTAAAAACTTTTTTCTGGATGCAAATAAATTGGATTATTTTGTGCAAGCTGAAAACACTCACTGAATTCTCCTTTAAATATCGCTTGTCAACCTTCCTGTGCTTGATAGCATTTACCTGTCAGTTGACTACTGAAACACATGAGCATCACCACTGTGTCAAAGGGCACATCACGATGCCATGATGGTAACAGACACAAAGCTGGCTTCTAATTCTTATCTCTTGTCACATGTAAAGTTTGCATCGGCCAAAATGCCCAAAACCACAGGGGCTGCAGAAAGTCGATCCTCTGGGTATTCAACATTTTTCTAGTCAAATGTATGTCAATGATTCCCACCATTTCAGACAGACATCATTCCCAAAAGTAGTTTTCAATTTCAAAGACAGACAAACATTTCTTTTCTAAATGTTTTCTCTGACTAAATTTGCATATATAAATGTCCGCAGCTTCTTTCAGAAAATCAGGAGTGGAATTGCTTATGGAGGAAGATCTATGGGAAATGACTGACATTTTTTACACTACAAGCATGAGAACATCTTAGCTTTTCCCTCGTACAAGAAAACAAGCCACCATGTACACAAACAAGCAAACAATTGTCAATGACAGCTGTTGGACCAGTGTGAAAGTGATAGTTCCTAGATCAATAACAGGGAGCTCCACCCCTGCAGTCAAACAAGGGAAGGAATTTTCTGTGTCCTGGACAGGTTACTCATATTGTGACTCACAGAGAGACTGGAGCTAATATAACAGCTAACAGCAAGTGAACATCCACATGAGGATAAAGGTGACCTGTAATCTCATCTCCTCTTCTGACAGTTGTTCCAACCAGAAAATTACAAAAGCCAGAGCCTGTGAGATGTAAGAGATACTCCCAGAGGAAATGATACAAGGTAAAAAAAAAACAGTCTCTTAACTCAAGACAACTATTCGTGTGTTTGTGTGCTTTACTCATGTTGTGTAAGATAAATTTTAAGCATTTATTTCGTTGGTTATTTTAGTTCCTAGGCGGCATCATTATGTATTTCTTTTCATGTTTTTTCCATGTAGCGATTGTACATGGAATTTTTGTATGGATTCCTCTGTAAGAGAATTTAAAGTTCTGATTTATTTTTCACGTTGTAAAATACAAGAGTAAAGCAACACTTTCCAGGAGATGTTCATTTTTCTTTTTCTTTTTTGCATGAAAGGCAAAACATAAATATTGGTGCGTTTCTTAAAGTAGAATATATAGCAGATCACAACAAAGCAATCACTACAGGTTAATTGTTACAAAAGCAGGAGGTATTATGTTCCACTTCCTGCTTCAGAAGGAGCTTGAGGGAGCCTTGTTATAATAAGGGTGCAGCATGCTTACACACAACTGTAAATAACAAAAATCTGATAAGAATTAGCATACTGTATTTGTTCTCATCAACTGGCAGACCTGCTGCATAGTAATACTTCTATTTCTTGTATTTGGCCAACACAATTCTCTCATCACAATTATATATTCAAAAGTGTAGTACCAAAATCCCGTCACAGTAAAACAAACTGCCTGCACACTACTACACATGCTCCACGAAACCAAGCACAAACTGGAGGAGACACAAACACAGCAGGAACCCTGGTTGTGCACTAAGGCAGAACCTAAGGCAGCTAACCATGCAAAAATCCCCACCACAAGATAAAGTTAAAAAAGAATTAAGTTGACAAGTGTATCTTCTGTAAGATAGTCTCCGATCTGTCTTATTGATAGAACGTATTGCTCTTAATAAGAACCTTAGCTGGACTGGTGTTGAATTACTGTTTTCTCTGCGGCTCCACAGGGTTTTCTTGAACAAACATACAAAGATGGGTAATGAATCGTCCAGTCCTGAAACTGCAGTAGAAAATGGAACGGACTCACAGGTATTAATGCAACTTCTTCCTTTTCCACTTCCTCTTAATGTGGTGGCAACACAAGCTGTCATTTTGTTTGAAACTGCTAGTCAGAGCTGCAGTCAGCCGTAAAACCTCTCTTGATCACACAAATCAGACAGAGCAGAACAAATGCCTTGGAGAAGACATTTTTAGGAGGCACACATGGTATGAAAAGGTAATGACAACTGCCACTGTTTTCTGATAAATACCCAAGTAAAGGGAAACTGGCATAAAAGAAGATGGTATTCTAATCAAGCCTGGAGAAAAAAAAATGTTTTTGTTTCTCTACAGAAAAGCAAAAGTAGGCTCATAACAATCCCACATGACTCTACCCATGTTACAGGCATTTATTTTGTGATAATTAATTTTTCATGCAGCACTACAAATCAGAAGTAAATGAGCTGGGATCCTGAGATTTATGAATATGTTTGTCTTAGGCAGAGCCCATTCCTCAGAAGCTTCAGAATGGAGGCATCGTTGGCCAACCTTTAACAATTTCCCTCAATGGAACTGGTGATGTGGGTATGTATGCTAAAGAATAGTCGCTCCTCACTGCATTCGTTAACACGTCAGTGCAGTACTGCTTCATGGCAGTGGTGCAAATGGTGCCACAAGCATACGATGAAATGAGAAACTGCTTGCTCAAGCTCAGGGTAAGACCTTGCAAGACAAGCCCAAGCACGGCAATGCATTACACACAAATATCAGAAACATCAAAGACAAATTGCTCATTTTTGATCATTTTTAACATGTTCAAATCTAAGTATGTGTTACCTTTCTAAGTATTGCTATGGACATCAGAACTGACAGCTAATAGATGAGGAAAAACAGAGGTTTTTCACTAGTTTATTATTAAATGTGTTCAATTGTATTTACTGTATTTGTCAGTGGATCAATGCTGACGTGTGCTCTAATGTTGACCTAAACAATTACCTGTCTTAGTAAGATACACCCTACTCACCATCACATTTCCAGGGACAGACCTTATTTTACCGAGGGCACCACACATTTCAATCAACATGATGCAAATGAAGAGAACTTCAGATTGCTATTCAAATTAGTCAGGCATAATAATTCAAAAACAAGCTCCTATGCAGTTTACACAGCTAGAAGTCTCAAAGTGTGGTTTCCATTCACAGAAATGCTTACACAGAAAGTCTGGCCTCTGCTTTTTTAAAGGACCATGTTTAGCCGATACAAAAAAAAAAACCCTGAATTTAAAGTGTCCTGTACCTGACTGTTCAATTTTGTTTTAGTGATGTTACGGCTACTGGATTTACAGAATCATGAGAGGCAGACACATTACTACTGAGAAATATTTTTGGGTGAAACATGTAACATTATTAACTTACATAAAAACAAATAATGAAACTGGCTACATCACATATTTCCTGTCACTTGGAATAAAAGCCTGCAGAGATGTCGAATTTTGTGAAGTTCTGGTTCAGACAATATCCATGTGCTCACTCAAGCCTGTCCAGGCTTAAAAATATAGCCTTAGAAATATTTATATGTATTCCAATGTCTGTTGACAATAAAGAGCATTCCCCCAAGCTTATCTTCCAGTCATATTGTCTCTTCAAGAGTTGTATGTCCATTCATCCTTACAAGGTGTAATTAATATGTTCTAACTAAATAATAAGTAATTTAGGCAGTAATTTAGGGTTCCAATTTATAAGTACAACTTGGAGATAAGTTTCTTGAGTTTACTTTCAATAGGGAAATTCTGTCCTATCTGAATCAGAAGTGCATTGCATATTCTTTGTTTGCACACACAATTTAAACAAAGAAACTCCTTGCAATTCTGAATGAGACAGAACTTGGCACTTCTAGAGAACTTCTCTATAATACAGAAACTCAAGGCAAACAGTAAAAGTAATCTTCCAGAGATTACTTTATCTTGTCTTCATCATTTCTAAAGGATTCCTCAATTGGAAACATGTGATGAGGTTATTTAGGTGGAGTGAATTTGTTTCTTTAAGTTATCTTTAATTACTGTAACCTTCGAGAGCTACTAAGAATGTTCCGTGTAAAATCTGGGTGTTAGCACTGACTTGGTAAAGCTCCTGTTTGCGTTGGCCTTATGTAAATATTTTCAATTGGATTTTAAAAAAGCAGAGATACCATTACCAGTAACTATTTGTTGATATAAGCAACATATACTGAACATTTGGTAATCTCTGAAAAGGCCTTTACCTACTACTTCACTATTAGCTTATAACTACTGCAGTTTTCTCAGATCACATTTACAAGTCATCAGCTACAGCACAAGAGCTCTGGCAGATAACCTGTTTTGGTCATACTTCAGATTACGGATTGCAAAATGACATATTTTAAATTGATATCACAGTGGCGCAGTGGTTAACTCTGCTGCCTCGCATCGCCGGGATTCTGGGTTCAGTATTGGACCTGGGCTGCTATCTGTGGGGAGTTTGTACTGAACGTTCCCCACCCAGAGTGTTCTATGCATTGCTCCTGTTGCTTGCCGGGTTAGCTACTGACTACTCTGCATTGGTAGAAACAGTTAGAATATTGACAGATGGATGGATAAATTGATAATAAGTGCACTGTTAATACCTTTGCAAAGGATGATAAATGTAATTAATTGAATTCTGCAAATATCCCTAGTTATATCACTCTATTAATACTTTAGAAATACATTAAATCTCCAAAACATTTCTTGATGAAACATTTCACCTAAAACAAATTAATTTGACCTTTATTGGCAGTATCAAAGCAATGGTTCCTGAAAAGCTGAGTCTCTTTGAAACCCTGTTTTACTCTTTCTAGAACCATTGTTTCAGTCCCATGAACAAACAACTTAAATCTACCAGAGATAAGACTAGTGTGATCCAACCTGCACCATATTGTATCCCAAACAGAAAAATCTGAAGCTTTGTAGACCAGTGAATAATATCAATAAGATTCGTTTTTAAAACAAATAGATAAAACTGCATTTCTTGTAATGTTAAAATAATATTCCTTTATGTTATCTGAGATAGGTGTGCCATAATAAATCTCCTAATGATCATGAACACTGAATCTTATTATACTGTCTTTGTTTTTCTTTTCACCCAAGATATTCTCTGACAGGTGTGCAATAGAATTAGCTGCACCAAAGGCCCATGAGCTTTGCCAAGCCAAGCTGGAAACTCCTTTAGTAAAGATTGATTAAATATACAAGCTGAAGTTGCTTTTAAGGGAGCAGTGTTTTATTTTCAACACTACACTAGATAAAAATATTAATATCCAGATTTCTTCAGCATTTCCAGAAGTGCTCACATTTTTTACAGATACATCAGGCCTACAGTTTGTCCCACATTAAAAGGTGATCATTTCAAAATCCTTCCCAACAAAAGCGGTGAGGATTAATTACCTGTCATCTTGGGACAATTCCTTGAAATTCAAGAGACTCCTTCCTAGTTTGTAGTTTTTTCAAACAATGTCACATTTACACTGTGTTTTAATATTTGTTTATCAGGGCTCTGGTATGATACTTTTTAGTAGCTTGTATGTCACCAAAAATGTTGGACACAATATGCATTGTAATAATACAACATTACAAAACAATCTATTATCAATACATTTTATATTGCTACTATTGTCAATACTGCATATACAACTATGAATAAAAAAAAAGCTTTAAGCATTGCACTGCAAATGAAACGTGTTTCAGATGTAATGCTAATTTTATTAAATGATGAAGTAGACCATTGTAGTGTGTGCACACTGAAAGTATTTAATTTTTTACTACTGTGTGCCTTTCTGTAATACCATAGACAATAGCAGCATTCACTTCTTATTCTTTGCTCAGTATTAATGATGTTAAGCTTTTAGCCTGTGTAGTTCATTGATCAATGAGCCAGGAAGCAGGCAGTGCTTTTTTTAAAAAAGTTTGCCACCCCCTAATTCTTGCTAAAGCAAAATAGAATTGTTTGTGTACACCAGCTGTCTGCACTGCTAACATGGGATAATTTACACTAATATTCTGAACAATGCAGTGAAGATTTTTACTTTTAAACTCATGTCACATTTTTCTATAATGGCCTATGTAGTGACACAAAACCTTTAATTAAATGTAGTAAATAGTCTATTTGAGTTATACAACCTTATAGAATAGAAAAACAGTGGGGTTAATAAGACAATATTTGCATGGTTTATTGAGACAATGGGGTTTGTTGTTGACTCATTAAAAGAACGAAATAATACTGCGGGCTGCAAAAACATCATTTGAAACATTAAAGAGGCACCACCCCCTAAGTAAACACGGAGAACTTTTCCACTGCACATTATAAGTGCACTGTAAATTGCTCTGGAAATAATGTGTCGCAGAAAGGAAAGGACAGTAAATTAGAAGTGATTTTGAGAGAGCAGTGAAGCCATATAAGTGTTGCAAATTTAATATACCAAGTACCGTGCATTTTTTGTGCATAATGTATATTTGTATAATGCAAGTATTATACAAAAGTACTTTGGAAAACTGCTTTTTTCAGACACGATAACTAATGTTTAAGCAAAAGCAATTTGAAGTCTATTGTAAAAATATCTATACATTATAGAAACACTGTTGAACGACAATAATTGAAATACACTTTAGTTGTGTTGAAAATACAACCAGAACATTTTTAAAGGTTTTGGGTAAATATTTATCACTTACAAAATTAAAACAGAAAATATTGAACATAACCATAAGTTACACTGATAACATGTCAGTGTTCATGGCCTTCATGTAAAACTGCTTTACTTCTTTTCTCCACAAATCTAGTGTTCTTATAAACATCTTTCTTGTATTTTCTGTGGGAACTATATAGATATGTAATATTCAGATTGTGCCGTACAACAGGAACATATTATTTTTAAAAGAAGTACTTGAACCCAAAGAAATATTTTTTTGTTGAATGCTGGCCATTTTCATTTTAAACCACCGTAGCAATTCTCAGCCACTAATATTAGCAATTAAACCATTAAGATGGCACTTAGTAGGGACTTTGGTTTTTACTATGTTACTATGTTTTACTAGGTAACATATTCGTGCACACTCTTCCGGTTTCCAGATCCAAGGACACAATGGCATGCTTGTGCAAAGTTTACCCAGCATGTTGTGTTGTATGCACAGATTCATGCTCCTTTATGATTTTTCTGGGCTGTACTACACTTTCGAGCACAGATACCATGGTACACAACAATATCGTTCTATCATGTGTATTACAGAGCTAGCAAAGCCTTCAGATTCATTCAATTATCCTGTTAGTTGAGCACACGAATGTTGATTCTAAGATGATTTTAGAGTATGTATCTCTGGTTGCGCTATTGAATCATTTCTAACTCTTCTGTGAGCTGCTAGATTAATGCCGGCATTGTGCAATGTCTTAAATCTTAAATGTTTTCCATCGAATCAGATAATCCGATAATTGACCTCCTCTCTATTGTAGTAGACTGTGAAGCAGCTGTGCAGCAGAACAGTGCACTCCCCTCATCGCTGGATACAAAGGAGAGGAGCTCCAGGTCAGGAAAAGAGGGGGACAAGACCAGGAAAGATGCCAAGATAATGCTGCCAGCTGCCAAATCCAGTTTCTCACTGTCATTCTCCCAGCCGGTACCAGTCTGTGCTGAAGCCACGGGTGCCACTGATTCATCACCCCAGCCCCCCAGTGGCACGGTGCCCGCTGTGCACCAGACCGTTTCTCTGAAGCCCACCCCACCGCAGCAGAGCGCAGCCCAGGCAGAAGATGGGAAGCTTGGCCAAGATCTGCCGCCCAGAGATCCGCCACCCAGAGAGGCAACGGGGCAGGAGAACGGGGAGAGCAAGACCGGCTTCTTCGATAAACTTTTCAAGCAGAGTGACAAAGAGAAGGCCAAAGTGAACGAAAAGCCTAAGCAGCCACTTGCTGCCTCAGAGAGTAAAAGTGCATCGGCACCCCAGAGCTCCCCCAAAGAAGTTCAGCTGACCAATGGCCTTAAGACTGTAAGTGCACTGCTGTTAAAATTTAATAACAATCTTAATCACTCCCTAGGCTCATCGCTTTTCTCCACTGTAACTGATAATTAAAGATTATGCAACTCACAGGTAACTCATAGGGGTTAAATAAGCCACGTAGTGAATTGCTCAGCAGAGTGGTCCATCAAACTGCTGGATAAAGGAACGAAGTCCTCGGTGGTAAAAAGCTGCACATGACTGCAAAAACACAGTGCAGTCAACTACAGCGACGTGCAGGAATATCACAATGCAGAGAAGAGATCGATTTAAATGCCTTTAAAAAGCTATTCATCTTGTCTATTGTCAGCTGGCAATTCAAATGCAATGAAAAGACTTGCAGACGCAAAACCGGAATTAATTATTACTTATATCAGGGATTTTCCCAATTTGGTCCTCTTGTGGAGGCTTATGAAACAACAACAATGATAATAAACCTAAATTGTAACTGTAATCAAAAGCAAAGATTGTGTTTCCCCAGTTGTATGACTACAAGCAGTCAACAGCCCTGCCAAATTCCAAAAAAAACATTTCAGCAACTGATATTTTAAAGAAATGAAACCATCTCTTTTGAATTTGTGTTGGTGGGCTGTGCCATCAGAGACCTCTTGCCTGCAGCCCAATCTGTTTATTTGAGTACCGTAATGTATCCAAATTGCAAAATGGAGAAAACAGAAGTGTTGGCAAATGAGTCGGACTCCTGTGCCTGTGTGTTTGCATTAAAGATTAGGGAGGATCACTCTAATAATGATGTGCTTATTGAATGGCAGGAAGATTGCGCAGACTGTAAGAACGCTTGTCCAAAGAAATAAACAGTGATTTTAAAAAGGTCCATCGAAAATGTCTCATCAGTGAAAATTAAAACCTGAATATAAAAAGAAATCTTTCCCTCCTTTTGCTGCTGTTTACAGCTGACAATGAAGTATTGTTGCAAAGAACTCCATTGTAACAACAAGCTCAGTGCGGAATGATACAAATTTTCATTTTTATGGTTTATTACAGACATTTTTAAGAGTCACATGCTATCGTGTAAGCCAACAAAATACATTCTGTTTCAAGCAGCAAATCCTTTTCAATAAAACACTATAAATCTATGCTCTGCTCTTAGTGTGGACAGGATTGAATTTACAAATGCCTGTATTCATGTTCTTACTATGCAGTAGTCCAAGATTAGTGCTAATCAGGGTCTGTAAATTACTTACAGTGTTAGGTGTTAAGAAACTCTACTGAGGCCACTTGATTTTTAAAGCTAAACTTTTGGGGAAAATGCCCTTGCATTCCTCATTGCCTAGAGCACGTGCAGCTAACCAGCTGCAACATTTCTGAATAGTAATAGAAAGCTGAGACACTGCAGATTAATAAAAGAGCAATTGTTGGGTGTTTGTGTGGGCTGTGGCCTGGGATGAAAAATGTGTGCTCGCGTTTCAATGCCACGATTTACAAAGCGAATAGATTGTAATCATCCCTGTTGCTCCAGAGTACACTAATTCTTTGCTTGAGCAACAGGAGCCGGGAAACGTAAAGAAGACAGAGACAGCACTTCAAGATCCAGAAGGTAAATCCGTGAATACTCCCATCTCTACAAACGTGACAGTTGACAGCACCCTGAAAGACGAGACCATTGCAGTGGAGAGTACAAAGGAGGGGGCAGCCAGAGAAGATCAGCCACAGAAGATTATGAATTTTTTCAAAACTTTTGTAAGTCATGCTCTTTTGGTATTTCTTCTTGTTGGGTCCTCTGGCTTCATTTAGCTGATTATTTTAATTACTTTCTCCAGAATAAAGAAAAACGCTGTTCCATAGCTCCATCATTAGCACTGTACTAGTCAGAAACTGTGGTCCAAACATTAGCTGGTTCAAAGTGCATTAGAGGAAAAAAATGGCTTAAGAAGTGTCTTAAGAAAAATGCCTTTTTAATCAAAACTGACAGATTAAAAACAGTTTTAGCACTGTACTAGTCAGAAACTGTGGTCCAAACATTAGCTGGTTCAAAGGGCATCAGAGAAAAAAAAAACGGCTTAAGAAGTGTCTTAAGAAAAATGCCTTTTTAATCAAAACTGGAGGAATACCTGTTTTGGTTTTTAGGTCCTAGAGCTTATTTTCCATCTATACAGAAGAGGTTAAATGTATAAACAAATATTCCCATCAAACATGGAGTGTGGAACAACCTTATGATGATCCACATACTTCTTATAGTTTCATAGCTAACTACAAATGGAGTTTCCACCTCGTCTTGTTATTTGGTGTCATTAGTGCTTATACAATGCCACACCATATCCAATTTGCAGCGGTAACATTATCCTGGAGTAATGACAGGAGCTGGTAAATCCACGACAATGACCTTCAGGTGATGTCAGCATGTATATTACTGTAAATGATCAAAGTCATTGCTTGTGTTAGCTTGCTTTGTTTTGGTTAGGGTAGCTCTCATCTGTGTCTCATCCAAGTATTTTGAGAAAGGAAATTATTAATGTACAATAGGAAAGTTTCTGAAGCTTAAACCATCTAGACTTTATAAAAAGAACTGTGTTGGTTCCCAAAGTGAGTGGACTGCCATTGGACTCCCTTTACAGAGTTGGTCTAGCATAGTGCTAGAATAATGCAAACCTATGTGTAGAAAGAAACCAGATTCAGATAGTGCAATAACCTTTTGTTACCTCTGAAGTGTCAGCGTGCATGGAGAGCCTGTGAGAGGAGTTTGAAATCAGTAGGAACAAAAGAACAAGTCTTGATGCCTTGTCAGGAGTGCTATAGCAGAGACAACAGAGAATACATGTGTGGTATTCATTCAGGGGCATAGAGGCTAGCTGGATGTGTGTTGGGGGTGGGGAGGGAGATGGATGGGAGATGAACATGCTTTAAATTCCTTCAGTTCTTTATTAGCATGAGAACACATACTTATTATTTTCTTAGCTCTCTAAGGATTCTACAATCCCGCATTTTTACATAAAATGTAGGAAACATGAAGGTCTTTATACACACTTGTTAACTTCAGTGCAATAATATATCATTTTAATAGTTATAATATACAGTATATAATATATGTTATAGTTCATTTCATTTATCTGAAATGTGAACCCTAGATGCACTTCACTCCACTTTTTTCCAATATACTTAGCATGGCAGATTTTAACTTCACTTCTCAAAGCTCCTTTGAGAAGGAGCTCAATCTCAGATGAAATAATAGCTGAATATTTCCACTCAACAATGTGGTCAATAGAAAAATTAAAGGCACACATTTCATTGTGTAAAGCTTGTTTCAGCTAAAAAACCATTGAGGTCTCTTCTATGAGTTTTTTAACACTTGCTGTTTCTTTAATGTTGTTATTTGGTTGTTTGGAAAACATCAAAGCAGATGAAATTTCTTTCACATTTTACGTTTCTTTATATCCCATTTATAGGTCTGAGGAGGTGTAGAAAAGCATTGTGTGTGAAGTGTGCTGTCTTGTCCCTGTCCTGTACTGCTGACATATGTATAACACATATTGCACTATATGTATAATAGAGTATGTGTTGTGATTTCTTTCTCCTGACACCAGGCGACACCAAGTAAAACTCCCAAAGCAGAGCCTGAGTCTCCAGGTGTCTCAAAGGAGAAGGTAAACTGTACAGTTTTTAAAATCAGTTTTTATACACTGATTAATTTAGGAGAAATCCATCAGATATCAAAATCAGAATGATAGGCTTTTTGAGATTTCATACCCAGCAATTACATAAGACATTCCACATTCCACTGCTTGTGGCAGGATTTCAGGTTCAGGTTACATTAAACATTCAAGGCACTCATCAAAACGTTTGTTATAAACTTATACTTATAAAATAACCGCATGCACTAAAGCAATGAAAGCATTACCAAAGAGACCGCTAAAATACATAGCGAAAAGGTAATTTAAATATGATGGAGACCTGAAGAAAAACCGACTGAATTTTCAATAAGATTCTTAGTTTGCATATTGTGTTTTGATTTGGATATTTAATTCCCGAAAATATAAACCTCAGATGCCCTGGAAAAAAAATGTGTAAGAACTGTTACACGAGAGATGAGGTGATTTGGCCCTTCTCGTTCATTTGGTAAATAGCAGCTAATTAATCCAAGGATCTCATCCAGCCATTTCTTAACAGGAGCCAGGCGGACAGCATGGCTGGGTAATTTCCTCCATTCTCCCTTATCCCTTTGGGTAAAGAAATGCCTCCCATTCTTGGCTTTAAATGCATTAAGATTACAGAGAATATCAGTCAGGTTGAGTTCAGGGTTTCAAGGTTTCAAGGTTTGCAGAGTGCAGAGCTTAATATATGCACATTGCTCAACAACAGCACCTAACTTAACAACCAGCCGGACTTAACACAATGACTGGAAACCAGATTCCAGCCCATGGAAACCATGGACATAGACATGTTGAATGTCATTATAGAGAAAAGGAGCCATTCACTTGTACACAAGCCTATGAGTGCATGAACAACAGTATGAAACCTGATTCTACATATGGATGGAATAGAAAACTCAACCAAAGTCATTGATCAACCTATTACTATCCAGTTTTCATCTTCTTTCTCTCAATTTCTCAAATTAAGCCTTTCAATAACTGAAGGGGAATGATTGTCCAGGAGTATGGATCACTATTACAAGCAGGCATATTAAGAGTACTGGAGGAAAAAAAACATATTATTATTATTATTTACTTTGTGCTTTATCTCACAACTTTACTGAAAGCAATTTATGAAGGGTTGCAATTAGAAAACTGCCATACCAAGGAACAAACAAATAAAAGAATAAGTATCATACAGCTAACAAACCACAGAAGTATCTAGAAGTATTATAATTTTCACAAAGCTTTGTTCGCAGACTTTTTCATTACAACGCCCAAAAAATGGTTCCATAAGAATCTAGAGATCACCAAGGGTAGAGCATATCATGGCTACTGACATTGAACTGGCCTAAAAAGTCTTATGACAGACTCCAATATCTTCACCTCCTAAAATTTCCTAAAATCAATGGGTAAATAGAAATAAGGTTGTGTTTAACTTGAAAGGACAATTAATGAGAATCTCCACCCTTTCATTCATGTGTCTTGTCATTCACACCCTGCTAGGCTTTAGCCTAGTGACAGTCTTTCTGTGGCGGCTCTCCCCTCCTGGGGGAGGGGCTAATAGGGGGCTCAGTGGCCATTGGAAAATTGGATAAGAAGTCATAGTCCTTTCATAGAAAACTAGAATAAAAAGAGCATAAGCACATTTCTTATTGTTTAAGAAATGCTCAGGCTGTGAATTTGCATATCCTTCTTGCACACGGTGCTGTCCTGTTTGCTTTTCCATGTGTGTCTGTCTGCAGGTCTGTATTTGGCCAGAACAAAGCACACGATCATAAACGCCTCACAGAAAAGCAATCCCTCCCTGTTTGCGGACTGAGCACCTGATCTCACTGTCAATGTGGTTGGGATCCCAGGTACAATAGGTAGAAACCCATCCACTCTCCTCTTCCATCTTCGTATGTGCAGAAGAAAGCCTGTGAGGTGCCAGAAGGAAAGACCAACACTGAGAAGGAGCAGAAGATGCTGAAAATGGAGAAGACCTCAGGTGTCCAGTCAACTCCTCCAACAACAGTGAAAACTGAGGCGCAGGGCGATACATCCAAATCCAAAGAGCAGGATTCTTCCACCAAACAGAAAACCGAAAAAGACTCTTTACCTAGTCCCTTCAGCATGCTCTTCAGGCAAAAGGTACTGTTAAGAGATTTTTCTTATGTTCTTGTTTGTTAGCCCACAACATAAGCCAATGGTGTGGTTAACCATTTCTACGAAGTGATCGTAAAATCCAACACTGGAATAATACTTTTGGATTGAAGTCCTGGAAATTTCAGCTAAGGTTTGCTTCTATTGTATATAAGCATATCTAGTTGTTTATCTGGAAAGCCCTGGACCAAAAAAAATTTTCTGGAGGCATGTTTGCAGTGTTCACACCATCAAAAAGGCAGTGACAGCACAATGTTTCAGTGTCTGTGATGGTCCATCAGACAACCTAAAGTAAAAACAAAGTAGCACAATCTAACTGTGACTTGATTGTTTCACAAAACTAAACATGGATTTTGAGCAGCTGCAACTGCAGTGATTTCTAGGGTCTTGTTATAGGAATAGAAGATAGGTATGCAGTACAGAGATGACAGAGTATTATAAAAAAAATGCATTGTTATGGGACTTGTTTGCTGCTACTTCAAAACACAAAGGAACCATGCATCCCGCACAGAATGTACTTAAGGGAACATATGGAAGCTACTGTCAGGAAAAAAGCAAACTAAGATGAATAACAGAATGTAAACATAAACTTACCACAAATAAGCTTCTATTTTTCTAATTATATTTTCTTTTTATGCTCAACAGTCTTCAGTGAAAGAAATCCCACAAACAAAACCAAATGTAAGTATTTACAACCATGAACTGAAAACACTGAAAAGTTAAGATTACTTTTTCTGATCATATAAAACATTGCATGCATCAAAAATTTTATATAGACACACATTGGATATCAAGGTTTTGCCTGATTTACTAAGAGAAAAACCACAACAAATTCTCAAAGATTTCCATCTTGACACAGCTATGTAACTATTATCTATTACTGTTTGCTAACAAGCAAAATAAATTATGCATAATATCAATATGTTTTTAAGCATGATATACAAAACTGTTAGTACACTAGTGGCAAGTTTCTACATTCTAAATTATATGTTCACATGAAAATTAGCAGCAAATGTTAAGTCAAAAGTTTTCAGAATGCTGAAAGTGATTTGGATTGTGAGATTGTGTATTTCTAGTGACTGATTTGAGTCCCAGAGAAAGAAAAGGAATTCTAAAAGGAATAAACAAGACAGGCTGGTATTCTACATACTGTATATCACTTGATGTTTTATTGCACTTAAAGACAGCAAAAGTCAATAAGTTGCACCGAGCTTCCCCAGCCAAACTCAGAACCGGTATATCTCCTTTTTTATTTTTCAACATGACACCGAAGAGGAAAATATTTACTGTATTTTCTTCCTGGGTTGGTCATGGGTTGCCATGGTGAGGAGCACAGGATACGCTATAATGTCTTTTCCCTGATCAGGGCGTACAGGAAGTGGATGCTGCATCACCTGTCAAAGCTGCCAAGGCAACCACACCAGCAGAAGCCCCTAAAGTGGACAGCAAAGGTGATTCGGCCACCAAAGGTCAGAAAGCTGCCCAGAAAGAAGGTCCCAAGGAGCCAACTGCAGAGCCTGTGGCTGCAGAGAAGCAGAAACCGGTCAAGGAAACATCAAGCCCCTTCAGCAAACTCTTCCGCCCAAAGGTAACCTACAGCTCCACAAAGGTTTTATCACTAAACCTACCTGTTGTTTATAAATTGAAATAAAACAGAAAATACACAAAAAACTTCTCATTTGGCCCTACCAGAAGCATTTGTGAGAAATCAAGGTTATTTAACAAAACCATATGCACACATTGTCCGATGCTAAAATATGCACGCATCTGGACTTATCTATTTTAAGGAACTCTGCAAACTTAGCTACACAATTCTAAATCACATTCCACTACCAACATTGTACATCCATAAATGTCCTTTCATAGCAATCAACATACTTGCTGGCAAATATTCACACAATGAAAATAACGATTTTCTACATACAATTGTTTTTCATTACCACACTAAAAAAAAATATCCCCACTTTTACATCCTGTGTAAGGAGGGGATGAGTTAAAGCAAGATTAAAAAGTAAAGGCACCTGCAGCTCTCCAGTTCCAGACAGGAGAATGCAACCTCATGGTCCAACTGCTCCAATTCCAGCAATTATTTCTTCATCTATTGTCTAACCACTTTATACAGTACAGGGGCACGGGAGAGCTGGAGACACACAGACACAGACATGCACACACTCAGATCACGATCAATTTTCCCAGAAGCCAATTAACCTACCTAAGTATGTCTTTGGACTGTGGAAGGAAACCAGAGCGCCTGAAGGAAACCCACGCAAACATGGGGAGAACATGCAGACATACTATACATTTTATTTAAAATTATTGGAACCTGACTCATACGTGTTTAGAAGAGAACTAAGAAATGAATGCCACAAGGAGACTGGATATAAAGAAAAAATGCTGTTGATCAGGTGCAACAAACTGAAAGGGTTTTGCATTCAATGTATTGCAATTACTTCTCCAGTTCCAGCAATAATCATATAAAGGTGGAGAAATACGAGTAGGCACAGATTCTTCACCCAATATTTCTGAATTACCTTTGTGAATACATCCCACCATATCCAAATAGTAAACTGTACGTTTCACAATAGGACGCAGATCTTTTTTTTTTCTTTGTCGTGTTTGAAAAATTATTTTGGCCAAAACTTAATCAACAGAACCTGCTTTGTACCCGTCTTAAAAATAAGACTCTATATGCTGAAATTGTAGAATACCATAGTTTAACCATATTGGGAATATTGCATGCACATTACTCAGAGGTCATGGAAGACTCTTAGAAATCCAAAAAAGAGTATCTGGAGGAGCTGAAGAATTGAAGGATGGATGAAGAATCATTGCAGTCTTATTAAAAGTTGAAACGTTGATCATCCAAACACTATCAGAAAGCCCCTTATCCTGGTGAGGGTCATAGCAAACTGGCCCAGAAGAACAAGCACAAGACATGACTTAGAGCACGCAACCTGTCTTCTGTTGGATGTGATGCCAGTCTACGAGGCCTCAGAAAAAGGAACAATTAGGAACAGCAATTAAACCAAGCCAGTTTTGGGGAGGTGAGAAGAACCCAGAGCACATGGTAAAACCCTACACAAACACAAGGAGAACATGCACACCCCATCGGCATGGCTGCCTTAGACTGGAATCAAACCCATGATCCTGGAGCTGGGAACCAGAAGCGTTAACTGCCAGATGTTATCAAAGTCTTAAAGGGAATAAATAAAGCTGACCCAAGCAGATATTTCAAATTAAGATAAGCAAACTGCTTATGTGGGCTTTTTAATATCCGTTGTGCTACTAGAATACTAGAAAACGTTGTTTTTTTTACACAGCAAGTTTTTTACACAGCAAACTATCAGTGCGTGGAATGATTTTGTTCCAGTAACACGTCTTGTAATTTCTAATTTAATCACTATTACATTCCGTGGCATTGTATAATTAAGACATTCACTGCAACACCCCAGAGAGTTGAGTATTGTTTCAAGGTTAAAATACCTCTTCAATTTACCATCCCTACAGACGATAGAAGAAGAATCACCAGCAGGAGATCAGAAGGTAACCGAGGAAGACCAACTCCTCCAGCATGCCATGTGTTTTCTTTGCCTTTCTGAATTTGCTCTTTTTCTTACTTTTGGCCATGTGTGGGAAGAGGTTCTCTCGAATCGCTAATCTTTTCCAAAGCATTTTGCATGAGATGTGATTACAGTATCATGTGCAAATGTGTTAGAATGCCTCATTGTTTCTACAGTTTGGATTCATTGTGCATTTTAAGTCATATTAGTCAAATTTTATTACATTCATGTGCTAAACCATTCTAAAGTTAAGAAAAAAAACAGCTCATATCTAAACTTGGTCAAATGCATTGTTCAGTTGCTGTTACTGGTAAATTACTGTAGTACTTTGTACCAAACAGTTTATATTCCATTAAGTAAGAAGCAGATTCAGAATTTTACGTCAAACTGATTTTCACCCCATTTCCCTTCCAAAATACACCAAACTAGATTTTCAGTTTTGGATTAATTTGGATTTCGCACAAATTAGTGATATTAAAAATTTAAAAAGAAAAGTTAAGATAAAAGTGAATAGTTATTGCATTTGTATTGTACATTTCATGCCAAAGAATCCAAAATTGCTTTACACCTTTTTCTAGACTCATGTGTAATTTCTCAAATTGTTTTTTGTTTTTTTTTAAGTTAATGAACCATTTCCGCAGGAACAATGAACTCTGAGGCATTTAAGTTGCACACAGGCCCACCAGATTCAAACAGGCAGCCGTGTAAACATTAACACAACTGTAACAGACAGAAGGCTCAAAAGAAGACAAGCAGAGAAACCCTGATGTGTGTCAGATATCTGACCTTGTCCAGTCTACAAGGTCTCAAGCGAGATATCATGTAGACGATTTAGAATTTCGCATGGATATCACTGAGCTGTGGGAATGTTGGACACATCTAATAAAGGGGCAACCTTTAATTCACCTCTAGAAATTTGCCAAACTATTCAATATACAGAAACAAAAAAAAAAACAGCTTCACAGCTGGAAAGGTTTTTATTTCAGCTTTAGACTTTGGATGACTTTTGCTACCTCCAAAAGAACTCCAGCTAATTTCAAATCAATACTCGGACACGTATCCCTTTTACTGTTTTAATTCACGGATTTGATTTTAATCCTTAAATCTTTAGATTCATGTGCAGAAAATGGGAAGGGAACTCTACTGCAAAATAAAAAGGACCGAAAGAATCCATGAGCTGTTTTTTAATTATTAAAATAATTATTATTTCATTTTCAGAAGGTTGAAGTTGATATTTCCAAAACCCCAGAAACTCCCACTCAGCCCGAGTTGTCCGCAAACGAAGAAGCTGAGAAAAAGTCTTCAAAATCGAATTTCATCTCGTTTTTTAAACAAAAGGTAAGGATACAAAGGGACTATAATGTATCCTCTTTGTTAACCAAGAGTAAGTACAAAAGTGTTTTTTTTTTTGCAAAATGGAGAAACGGACTTGGAAGTAACAAAATAAGGCAGATACCTTCGTAATTGTTGGTTTGCCTTCGCTGTACACGTTCTCACCACTAGATGTCTCCGAAGAACTATGAGGCGACCCTCATAGGGTCAGCTCTTGTATTGTTAATTCTTCGGGACCAAACAACTTAAATCAATGCACTACGAAGGACCACTCACATAAAGCACAGACATTAATCAAGTATTTGTTTAGAAACTAGCTGCAGCTATTTTTAATCAAGGTACTCGAATAAAAGCATCAAAGCAGATGCTCTCCTTTGGCTCGTTCATTTTGCGCCTTTTATCTTACAATTCACTTTTGTGATTTTAGTCCCCCAAAGAGGAGGAAAGTGAAACAGATTCTGCGGAAGTTAATGACAAAGTTTCTGATCCAACAGTAAGTGAACAGTTTTGCCTGGAGGTCCCTGGTGGTGGTCTTTGTTATTATCTTATTCTTCTTACTTTTTGTTTTCTTTTTTCGTTCTAGCTAATGGGTTTATTACATGTTTTTGTAGTTTACAAGTGAAAACTGTACCAGTCAAACCGAGTACAAAACGTTCATGCTGAATAGGCGGTAGCCTGAGGGATAGATTCCGCATGTTTTCTTCTGTCTGAGTCAAATAATGAGTTCAGAGTGGCTTAATAAACTTCAAATATTTGTTGATCCTGTGACGTGATTCTATTGGCTCCTGAAGGCTCTTACACATGACAGGCGCTGGTCTGAACCCTGACGGTCTCATTCTCATGTGAATTTTCCACGCTGTAGCACCGTTGTCAGTTTTTAACCATAGGGGCTTCTTCTGAAAACCACATTGAATGAGCTGCACCCGCATAATGTGAGCTTCCTGTTGACCCCTTCTCGTGATTTGATCTGTGCATTTGTGCACAAGGAATGGACTTGTCTTAAAACCTAAAAAAAAAAACAAATTGGAAAAATAAAAAGCACACAAAAGATGAGATGCTGTTGAAATTCTGAATTTAATATTTGTTTCTAATAATATTCAGTCAGCTTAGAAAGCTACATGTATTTATAAGCAGAAATATTTTTTTTTTGCAGAAACTGCAAAGTCTTATAAAATAAAAGCAAATGACTAAGTGTTCCCTTTTAACCTTAACTGTGACTTTAAAAAATCCAGTTACATTTAGGAAACGTCTGTGATGCCTTAAAACGCCAAGCAGATATTTAAAACTCACTCCACACCATGCTGTCATTATTTTCTAATAATGTTATTATATCCAAGAGTTCATATTAAAACAAATCTTTGATTCTGCTTCATGGTTTCCCAAAGGAGTTTATTTTGTGTCTGTCACTTTTCTAGCAGCTAAAAGTAATAATTCTGCATCTTTAGCTGAGCATGCTGTTGGTGGTATATTTGAGAGTATGCACAAGTTAAAACAACAAACTTCACATTTTACCAAAATAACTTAAGTGGGATGATAATAATAATAATAATAATATGAACTTTGAAATATTTTTCCCAACACCTACCAAAGCAATATATGGCACAGATTCACTCACGATGAGTATTATTCATTCTTGAAATCCAGCATTTAATGGGATTTCTCACAGTTTAGGTCACCTGTAGCCATGGCTGCATTATGAAACTGTTTGCCTGCTTTTAAGTAACAGCTTGCCTGATGACACAACTGCATGGAAACAAAGGCTGCTATTCTGAACAATCAGAATTTTTCAAGGAAAGATCTTGTACTTCCTGGAAAAGATGACAAGGCATGCTGACGTGCATCTTTTAATACGTGTGCAGATAACAATCGCTCTCATTGAATGTTCACGTGTGAAAGTGTGTCCCAAAGAAGACTGAAGTGCCTCGATTTACAAGAATGACCCTCCCGAGGCAATAAGAAGCTACATTCTATGCAAGATAGATTTGCAAGACATGAACAAGATATGCAGAGTATGATGAGCGTAGCTTTTGTAGCTGAGGGAATTAGTATCTTTGCAAGTATTACAAGGATTGAGAGTGGGTTGCAGGGGTTTAGATGGCAGGAGGAGGATGAGAGATATGCACTACAGAAGGCCCACAGTGCAAGACTCATGTCCGTAACCCTCCGTCACGATTTCTGTTCCATAAACAGAGCTTGATATTTCTTTAGAAAAGCCATACAATTTCACAGACTTTTTCTCGACACTCTTTTTTATTCTCATTTAAGCAGAACTCCACTGTCCTTTTCTGTTCGTTTGCTTCTAAGACCAGCCCAGGGATTTATGGCAAATCCAAAATGCGCAGCGTCTTCCAGATCGTTTGCGGAGAAAAGGGATCCTTCACTTGCTGTTCTCTCTTCTGGTTTCTTTTTTTCTTGGATGGCTGTCCTGCCACATGTGGGGAAAAAAATCTGTAACCCAGGGCTACTTAAATTGCACCCATTCCAATCTGCACAAAAAGAACGTTAAACTATTCAGGTTGGGTCTATTCAATTATTTCATTGTTATTATTGCGCTGATTATAATGCAGTGGATTGGAGTGGAAGATCCATACAGTATGTTGAGTAGCCCTGGTGTAATAAATCTACTGTTAGTTTTCTATATACTGTAAACAAGTCCTCTGATCACCATGTATTTTCCCTCATTAATTTCCTTTTTTGTTCATATTTCTCCTTTCCTGGTTCCAAGAAGGAAAAGTCCTCGACTGCTCCAGTAGAAATTCAGGCAACAAGTCAGGAAACCAAGGAGGAGGCCAAGCCCGTCCCCGAAGCGGAAAAGAAGAAGAGCAGGAAGCCAGAGACCACCCCGAAATCCAAGACTCTGGAAGTCCCGCAGGAAAAGAGGTCCGTCTCCGAGGGCTCGCAGAATGGAGACGACTCAGCGCGGGAGCCCACCAAGAAGGTGGAGAAGAGGAACTCCATTGGCATGTTCTTCAAAGGCCTGGTATGTCGGCAGCGCTCAGCTTCGTGTCAGGCAGGTTAGGCTGGGAGCCGCTGGGATATTACAAGAAGATTAGAAACTAGAGTAGGCCGTTGAGCCCATCGAGTCCTTTTTACTAGTTAGTAGTTAATTGACTTCAGGATGCCATCCAGATATTTCTTGAAAGAATCCAGGGTATCTCCTTCAACAGTATGGCTGGGTAGCTTGTTCCATGCTTCCACAACCCTTTGGGTAAACAAATGCCTGTTCTCAGTATTGAAGGCACTCCCACATATCTTCCAATTGTGCCCACTGGTTCCTGTTTCACAAACTGCTCATTCTGAAACCTATTATGGTTATAATATCCATATATACTGTGTATATATATATGAAATGTGTTAAATTGATTATATTCACTATGTACAGAGTACCTTATAAAATATTCACCCCCCTTCCAATGAAGTCCAATTTCGCTGAATGACAGATGAGGTATACACATTTTTTAAATCAATATACTCGTTTTTTTTTAAAGCTTGAATGCTCAAACTGAGCACTGTTGCAGGTGAAGGATGGTACGTGTCGGCACAAATCACAAAGAAAAATCAGAAACTAAAAGATGCTGATTGCCAAGTATCCCCCTCCTTTCCTTTGGTAAACATACAGTAAGTTAGACCAGGGGCAAAACATTCTGTTGCCAATTCACATATCTCATACAATTACCTCTGTGTGTGTGGAGCAATAGTGGTTCCCATGATTTCAGAACAAATAAACCTGTTTCTGTAAGGTCCCTCAGTGAGGCACAACCAAAGATAAAGCAAAAATAACTTTAGAAGTTAGATTATTCGGCCGCCCTGGGGATGAATAAAGTATTTTGAACTGAATTGAAGATTCAGCCATGAAGACTAAGAATCTTTCAAAACAAAGATGTAAAAACACACAGATCAGGAGAAGGGTATAAAAACTTTGGAGGCCCTTAATAACCTTTGAGCAGGCTGAAGGTGATCATTAAGATCATTAAGAAGTGGATGCCCTCCATACTGAGTATCTGGGCAAGGATTAAACTGTTAAGAATGACACGGTGAGTCCAATGGTACCTTAGAAAGAGCTACAGTGTTCAATTCAGAATTTAGCTAAGAGCTGTTGTACAGTCCCAGTCTACTGCTGTCTCTGTGAATCAAGAATTTGCAAGTTATAATCTGCCTTCATGTTCCTGTGGGTGGAGCTCTTAATGGGCTGTTTTTATTTATGTTCAGCTTGATTTTGGTGTCGAACGTGTGCGAAGTAGTGTTGCTAGGTGGAACAGAAATACACGCCTATCATAGTCTCCAGGCATCACAACACCAGGAGTCCTTGTTAGATATATATATATAAAAATAGATTTAGCATCACAAATGTTCAAGTAATAGAAAAGGGAGTGTCCCGGAGAGAGTACAGATTGAAGAAATTACACCTCATTTGAGAACAAAGCAAAATGGGACTTCACATTCTGAATGATGACCCCCAGTGTCTGGTATGCACCTTTGAAAATATGTATGTAGAAAGACTCTTTAACAAAAAGCAAAACGGCACCCCCTGATCAGAACCTGATGAACTCCACCCTGCAATTAAGGTGCATTTTCAACACTCTGCCAGTCTAAGTAATTTAATAACCTCAGTCTACACTCAGATCCTCCCAAAAGAAAAGAGGTGAAAAAAAATCTATTAACACTGGACTCTAGACTCTGAATCCCTGGAGAAGATTTTTGGTTTTTCAAACACGTAGTTGTATCTTTGTATACAAACAGCAAACATTAGAATATATTTGTGTTTTTTCTCCAATACTAGGAAGACGTTCATGTATTATGAGATGACATATTAAAAAGTCACTGGGTAAATATTTTTAGCTTTTAGCTGAGAACTCTGGTAGGGGCTATTGTTTAGAATGTAAAGAAACCTTCAGTTGTACATTCTGAAGTTTCAGATCCAGTTCTTTTGTAGCTAAGCGATATGCTTTTTTGTAGTGGAATAGAGGTCTCCGAACGCAGATTCTTCTTTTGCTAACCAGTTGTTGTATTGCGCTATTTGTTATTGATTTACCACTAGGTGGCGGTACTAGCATTCCACTGGAAAAGTAGAACAACGATGCTATTAAAGAAGGGCGTGTTTGTGGTTTTATTTGTAATAATTGCTTACGGGGCGTGTCAGACAAAAGGCCTGTGTAGTGAGAAAAAATTAGCACAGTGCAGTACTCATTATGTCACATAATAAATTAATTTTAAAAATGTGTTACATGTGCACAAACTGTTGCGCATGTAACGTTCCTTCATTCTAAAACAAGATTTGACTAAAGTATTTAATTCCTTACATACCAAATAGGCTACATCAGTTCGTTGGTTTATAGCCCTATGGTTCTTACGTGTGGGTATTAGATAATTAAGATTTAATAAGAATTAATGTGTCAAAATAAATCCACAAATCTCTCAAAAATTTGTTTTCATACTTGAGAACAATTAAATACTATATTTTTGTGGCTTTGTATTATCTTCAGGTACAGTAGTGTTAGACTAATCTTATACCTGACATTATTTTCTACCAAGGAGTAATACTGGACATCATCTTTCCACAGGTGATGCCAGATAATAAGCAGGAATGGACACTATTATGATATAATTATTGGGATTCCAAATGCTGTCTCTCTTCAACATAAGAGCATAACATACTAGTTATATAAGTAATTAATTAGATAGATACTTTATTGATCCCGGAAGGGAAATTGCACTGCAACAGCAGCTTTACACAGACAACACAGCCACAGTGTAACGAATGATACAATAATAATAATAGTACAATACATACAATACAATCAGTACAGTGAGGGGTGCACTAAAAGAGCTACTCACAGTCCGAACACACAAAGAACAAACTAGAACAGAACAGTACGCAGAAAAATCGTATCACACATATGAATATAAATATAGATGTAAACTTGAATTGATCTGAGGATGTCAGCTGTTTCTTGGAATCAACTTCCAACAGCATGGTTGTACAGCTTGTTCCAGATACTTGCTATTCTTTGTGTAAAGAATAATAATAATAACATTACTTTATTAACCCTTTACAATTTCTTGCATTAGGAATTATCTTTTCACATACCCCAGCTTGCTCTCCATGAGACACACAGACGGGGAGAGAGCTTGAGGTTAGAGCGCAGGGTCTGCCATTGTACGGCACCCCTGGAGCAGTTAGGGTTAAGGGTCTTGCTCAGAAGCCCAACGGAGTAGGATTCCTCTGCCGGCTGCAGGATTTGAACCGGCAACCTTCCAGCCACAGGCGCAGATCCTGAGCCACAGAGCCACCACTCCGAAGTGTCTCCTATCTTAAATCCTAAATATACTACCTTTCAATTTCCAGTTGTGTCCCCAGGTCCTTTTCAGGTTATTAATCCTGAAGTTGTCCACTGGAGTAACTCTTTCAATCTTTCAGGATTTTGTTTCTATTAGCCATAATCATGGTGGCACAGCGGTTAGCATTTCTGCTTTGCAATGCTGGGGCCCCGGGTTCAATTCCAGACCTGGGGTGCTGTCTGTGTGGAGTCTGTATGTTCCACCAGGTGCTCCCACAGTCCAAATATATGCTGGTAGTTTAATTAAGTTCTTATAAAATTGGCCCTGGTGTGTTGCCCTGTGATGGACTGGCTTTCCATTCTGGGTGTACCCTGCCAAGATAGGCTCCCTAAATTGGATGAAGTGTTTCGAAAATTAACAGAAGGATGGAAATACTTTTTCACATGGAAACGAGACTATAGCTATATAATATTGGTCATCATTTCTCATTCTCATTTGCTTTCCTTGTCTTTGGCTCACAAACAGGGACCGAAAAGGCTGTCAGATGCAGGTGTCCAGACTGATCCTGTGACCATCTTGAACCCCTCTGAGAAGAGCAAATAAGATCTTCATCACAACACTCGAGTACTTTTCATTGCAAGAGGAAAACAAACTGCTAATACATAAACTCTTACAGTATGTTATACACGTTTAGGTTGTCTGCTGATTGAAGGTGGTGGAGGGGTGTCTCTACACAGTACTGCTAAGGTTAAAGTAAGTGATGAATAATTGGGCCAGGAAGTTTGTTTTTGTGCTGGAGAGGCAGTATGGGGAGACCTGCCGTGGAAAGGCCTCAGGGGGTGATTTCATTAACTCAGCGATGTCAGTCAGAGAGGTTTTATTATTAGAGATTATCACATTGTTGTTGGGTTTTTTTTGTATTGAGTTACTTTTTAATTCTTCTAACACTTCAATTGAAGGTGATTTTCATTATGGGGTCAGAGACGTCTATGTCTTATGCAAATGGCCACTTACTGTACATTGATCAATAACAGCAGTTTTTACAGCGGGGTGAAAAACTGGGTTCAGTCTTCAGCTTCTTTTACCTATTGACCAGTTTTTAAAAGAAACCACCTGGCAAAAGAAGAAAGTTAACTTCCTTCTTTTGTATGTTTTTGTCTTTCCTTTAAAAACAAGAAACAGATAACTGTAAACTGAAGGTGAGGAACAGCGAATTATCTGTAAATCTCAAAGGATCTCTTTTTTTGTTGAGTCTGTACTATTTTTTTTCTAAATGTTCAGCAACCATGTGATTGTATGCTAAACCATACTATTAATTTTCCACAATGTCACTGTCAATTGTTCAAACAACATTTAAATTGATTTGTGAGAATGCCTTACCTAAAAGCTATTTTATTTACAAGGCCATGCTTATTAATGCTCTAAAATAATCACTCAAGCTCACTTTTAAATTATTAGCATAAGATGAGTGTGTTGTTTTTCTTCTTTGACAGGTAGAAAAAGTGTATGTTGCTCTGGAGGAATACAATTTAGACACAGCCTTGCCAAAGTTGTTGTGCCTCTACGTCTCATACAAGAGTGGGAGGTCCACTGTGCTTTTTTGCTAACATAAATGCCTACTGTTCTTTGAAACCAGAAACCAGAAATGCACAGCAGCAGTAATGAGAGGCTTTACAGATGAGTAAATCAATGAGAATCTTGAAATCAGAATTGTGTCCTGACATCAAAAGAAACAAGAGGCTTGTTTTTAAGTTAGAGAGGAGTGACATGCAATCTTACTCAGTCCGGATGTTTTAGTGCTGTAAGGTACATAGGCTGTGATGTATAAATAAAATCCAAATATATATGGTAATGAATCCTACCAAGTGTTCTGTTTGTTTCTTTTTTTAAAGTCAACAGATTAATATATAAAGAAATTCATATACCACCCCCCACCCCACCCCCCAAAAAAAAGTTCAGGTTTAAACAAAGGAAGAAAACATGCCTACATGTACAAGCAAAATATTACAAGCAATCATGCTTTCAGGGATAATTTAAAGATGCTTACCACATACTAAGCAATTTAATTTGGAATTCAATTCAATTGGAATGAAATGCATCAGTGAAAGAATACAGGCAGTGTCACCGCCAAGTAACAAATAGAGAGGTTAGTTCCACACTGAAAATCAAATAGAAAGAAAAAGATGGTTGGGGTTTTCTTCAGTGTGTCAACTGTTTAAATGAAAAGAAAATTGATTTTTTTTTATGTCCTCATAACGTTTCTTGTTTCTAAGGTCATGCTTGTAAGACACGGTTTTTTAAAATTTACAGTTGGACATTAAGTGTTCTTTTGATTGAATGTTGAACTAACAAGTTCAAAATAAGGTAAAAATGTGTTAAATCTGGAATGATGACACTTAATAAAATTACTGCTGCTTTTTATTTTTTTTATTTGTGTATTTACCTATCCATTTGTGCCGTCTAGGAACGTCCAACGAGGCCTCTCTATCCTCCCAAAAAATCCATATATACAATATTCCAGTAGGGGGAGCCTGCCGGTGTCTTTCATTGGCCCATTCCCATAGTACAAAAGATAGAAAAAATAAGACCTGTATTGTACTTATTGAACTAAACCTTATTTTACTCGGCTTGTAGTAGTTTAAAAAGCAGTTGCTACCATATGCATTTTATTTGTTTTGCGCTAGAGAGTTTTTTAATATTAGTATTGTTACTGTATTCATATATTATCCAGCACACTTTCAATGGGGTTAAAAAGTAGGTTTTCGGCTACCAGACGAGTAAAACATGAATTGCCACTTTTGAGAAATGTACGTAGTGTAATGTTACGTCTATTGATGTACCCCAGCTAAAACACTTACAGATGACCTGTACTTTTATAATGTCCCAATTAGATACTGTTATAGAAACCTGCACGTTGTGTTTGTACAAAAAAATAATAATATTCTGTTTATAAAGCACTGTGATCACCTGATATGATCATGCTTTTAAAAAGCCAGAATACGGGAACAATGTTATAAGAAGCTCTAACTGAAATATGCTGAACGTCGACTGAAAATATGAACTAAATGAATTCAAGTTATGCATAAAAGCGTGGAGCATATGGCCTTAAGAACTTCAAAGCAATGGATAAAAAGTAGTGCAAACATTAGAGGTTTTTATATTTAGAAACTATTTGAAGATCTGAAAAACCACTTGAACGCCTCCCATTTTAAGACAGAATTGACATATAATCTAGCAGCTGGTATTATTTTTGGAAGGAAAAAAAAACAGATGCCGTCTACCAAGAATATGGCCGAGTTCGAATCCGAGGTGCAAGCTTTGAAAAACGCGAAGCCCGACGATTGTACAGTAGGCTGGTCAGACAGCCCGGAAACGCTACGTGCTTGCGCTGGCGTCTTCCAAGCCCTGCCCGAGCAAGAGCACTACTGTTACATATGAATGAAATGCAATCCCCCATTTACCGTATTACTGTCTCCAAGAGAGCAAAACAAAAATGTTAAAAAGTGCATCGCCTGTTACTTTTAGTTTCTTTCAACCTGAATTGTATTTATTTTCAAAGGATTGTCTTCCTTACACTACGTGTATAACTATTTCCAGCTCATGACCGCTTTCTTACAGAAAATTATCATTAATTGTACTTTCTCTCAAAGATATATATAGTATTAGAGGCTGTTTAAATTGAAGTGTCTCTAAATTACACATTTTTTCCTTACGATTTTTTCTTCAGATTAAAAACAAAAAACAAAATGTGTATCTGGTCTTTAATGGTTTAGTAATCAAGGTTAGTTATTAAAAATCTCAGACAAATTTTAAAAAATGCTACTAAACTGTATTTTAAATTTAGGTTTAATCCTCCAAAGAAGCTAACACATGGTCATTTTATTATGTGCTCTGTATTTACAAGCATTTTAAAATACAAACTTAAAATGACTTATATGCTTTGCTGTCTCAAGAAGCTTTAATTGAACTTTAAGAAGCTTTACCCTGGCCTTTACCAATCATGGCCTCCTAATAATCCCCATGTATGAATTGGCACCATCATCCCTCTGTTCTCCTCCCCACTGGGAGCTGGTGTGTGGGGAGAGTACTGGTGCACATCATCCAGGTGGGGCTGCACACTGGTGGAGGTGGAGGGGATACCTGTTACCTGCAAAAACTTTTTAGTGGAGTGTCCAGAAAATATATTATTATTATTATTATTATTATTATTATTATTATTATTATTGTAACGCATATGGCCGACAGATACTGTGTAAGAGCCGGCTTACCAGATTGGTGAAGTCGCCGCCCTTCCCTGTAATAGCAGGACCACGGCCCCTGGGCAGTGGAGAGATCTCTCTTTAGCTCACCGGGCTGGATCCCTGTTGACTGACGCGAGAGTCCCGGGTTCGAGCCCCCGACGGTCCGAGGCCGACCTAATGTGGCAAGGGCGCCCACCTGAACCCCCATTGCGTTACAGTATTATTATTAATAAGACAAGCAGAAGGAGGAGACTGGTGGAGGACATGAATCTGAGACTGCAAAAACGCAGAGCTTTGCAGAGATCTCTTCCTTGCTGCTCATTAGATCAGGCTGGTAAGTGGCTGATGGGTGGAAATGGGTGGTGATTGAAGAGGATGCTTCATATGGATCTGGTTTGAAAGTGCTATTGAAATTGCAATTGGTTAGGTAGCTGTCATTTCCTTTCAGAAGCCCATTGCCTTGCTTGCTATCAGATAAAATACATGTTAAAGTAGCTGCAGCTTCTGACCACATCACAGAAACACACTCTGGCAGGGATCTTAAACTGTGCTTCTCAGGAACCTGAAGACCATTGCTGAAACTTTGTGCACTGTACCCTGCACTACACTGATATTTCTATATCCTCAGAATCAGGCTTGAACAATCTGTTCCTAACACAACTGTTGATACAATACCATACCGAGTACAAACAAGGCAATAACCTAAGCACGATTAATCACACCGAATAACGAGGAATGTGTATAGAGCAAGTTGCAAAAAATAAGAAAAAGGCGAAGTAACTGAAAAAAAGGGTGATGTAATCTGCTCTTTGAACAGGTCTTTTGTGGTCTGTGCCACCTCCAGTGTAGAAAGTCTCTAGTGTGTGATTAGCAGAAGAGGAGAAGAGGATGTCTGTTTTAGTAATCGGAAGACTTCCCTGTGTTATCGTGTTCAGAAGTTAAAAGTAGATTAAGAGTGATTGTAATTTAGGTGTCTGAATTAGCTTGGTCTCATTTGTCAATATACTTGTCAGAGGCAACAATATTTTTCTTCTGAGATCATTTTCAGTCGGTCTTCAGTTCCGAATTCTAGTTATATGTTTTGGGGGCTGTTCTGTAACTGAATTATGGATTTTATTAGGAACAGCATAAGAACATACTCTTCATACAAGAATTTTAAGGACAGAAGACCTGTGGAATTCTATTATTCCAATTTTAAATGTTTTCTTATGTAGTAGGGCTCTGTTTAAATTGTATAAATAGGGAGTTGCGTCAGCATGCATATCCTGCAAAGGAACAAGAAAAGGTTAATTCCATGCTGAAAAGAAAAGAAACGCAACGTTTCGGCTGTGGAGCCTTCTTCAGGTGTCAAAACTGAGCTTAAATCACTATCTAAATTAGCACTATTTTAATTGTATATGATATTCAGAGACATCCAAAAACATTGAAATATTTACCTCTTTGATGGATGGTGGAAGGGAATGAGTTAGTATTTTTTAACCAATGTTGAGGTTATTAAATTTAGCTCTTAAATTTTACAGTTTAGTAATGGTACTGGGAATGGCATAGCACTAGTCACAGTTTGCATTTGGATGAGCACATAAAATAATTCAGTGTGGACAGTATTTCATGGCAATCTTCAGGTCTGCAAATATCAGGTAGACGATAATGATCCTTTCTGACTGAGAAATGGAAGACAACTAGAGACAAGGTGGTGACAGCTTTCTGACTGTGGGCCTAGCAACCACAGTTGTCCACTGAGGTAGAAAACCTTCTGCAAGTATACCTAGCCTTTGGGGTAACCTGTCAGCTAAATTAAAGTGCTCTACTGATTTAAGACCAGTTATAATTTCACAAAAAGTCACACACAGTTCAAGTACATTTTTTTTTGCAAACACAAAACTGATATAGTTACAAATAACCATTGATGATCATTATGTTCTGTCACAGACAAATGAGTGGTTGTCAAGAGCAAATAACATTAATAGATGGTTTAATGATTAGAGGGATTTTAAGTACATTCACTAGTGGAATAACAATAAGGGGGAAAGGCTGAACCTTTGAAGCAAAATGTCAATTGCCAGTTGATTTTGCAGAATATTTTTACATTTATTAGCTCAAAATTGAAAGCCGAGACCGAGTATGAAAAATCATCACGGGAAAATTGGATTAAAGCAGTTTTGAAACATTGTTTTCCGTGGCAGGAAAGTGCCTTTAATCTTTTAAAACTCATAATATTAATTTATATGATTCATATCAGTTAGCATCATGAAGTCAGTCACTGGAAGAATGTATTTCGGATAGTGCTGCCTGAGATCATCTGCCATTAGTAATGAGACAGGGCTCTAGCCTGCATAAGTCATTTCAGTGCTTTGTTATCTACAGCAAGGCACGCTTGCATTATTCCAGTAATAGGTGTGATCATTTAGAATCATGCCTTTAAGTAATTGCCAAAAAAAATAGATATGAAAGCTCTGGAACAAAATGAACATTTTTAGACAATGTCTCAACAAGCACGCATGTACTCTTGTGTCTATTGTGATCTCACCTTCTTGTGACAACGATATAATTAAATAGTTCTTGCTAAAACATTTATTAGTAGATGTTGTATCCCAGAAGCAATGTAGGCTTTTCAGCATGGAATAAACCTTTACTTGTTCCGTAAATAATGCTAATACAATCATATTGGCAAAAAGTTCCTTAGTCTTTTTTTGCATATATTGAATATTAAAAGCTTATACAGAAAGCTACCTTGGAGCTAACTAGTTTTTACAATACAAACCTGAGCTTGTTAAAAGAGCATTGCTGTCAATCCCAGAATAACAAAATAACTATTTTCTAACAGAAGAAGATGCTTTTATATACATGTACTATCTAAAAAAAACAAATTAAAAATGTAAAAATTGCTGTTAGATTTACTTGCTATTTAAATGATAGATTTGCCAGGGGCAGGTATACAATTTTAAAGAAAATGTCCACCAGTGAGTGGAGAGGTGAAATTTCTATGCAAGTGAATTAAAATATCTTAAGGTATTCATATTGTGTGTTCATAGGGACTCAGCAGCTCAAATCTAAGACATTATTACCTTAGGTGATTTGCATTTGGTGATGATATCATGCATGAAGCCTGTTAAATGCATTTCTGATTAATCATTTTTATGGGCAGCAAAAAAACTATAGATTTGACCTTATTGTTGATGGGTTAATCCTGATAATGGGGTTGAAATGTAAAATATTAAAAACATATAATTTGCCCATGTAAAAGGTAGTGTATTCTCTTCTCTGTTATGGAAAGTGATAGCCCTAAGGAATATTGCAGTGTTGAATCCCAACGGTTGTGGTTTGCAAGTTTGACTTGTGTCACAGAGAGACAAAGGTTTTGAAATGGCAGTGACACTCTTTGTCAGAATAAGACAACCATTTCGGAAAAAGTTCCCATTTTCTGTAACAATCTGATGATATCCTGATGCAAATATGCCTGTTTTATGTCTGATTGACATGTAGCAGTTAAAATAATAGCTTATCTTGCACCCAAATCAATGCTTCATTGTGTGTTTAACCACACAGAAACATAGCAGGCATAGAAAAATAGGGTGGTTAGAAAGACTCCTATTGGGCATTGAGTCTATTAGCTTGAGGCCACACAGTCCGCAGAGTGACCCATGAAGTATTTTGTTAAAACTGTATTTCCAGTAAAAGCAAGAGCTCAGACTCTTTTTCTTAAATGATTTGTTTCTGTTCAGGTTACTTAATAAAATTGCTTGGTATGGTTTCAGTCATCTTTTATCTACCACAGTCTTTTCTGGATAGTCTTTTTTTTTAATCTAAAGGTAACCAAATATGAGCATCACATAAACCTTGCAGAGAATACATAAATGGAAACAAAGCATTCTGGCTTCTGTGCCTGCTCTCGACACTCCTAGGCTGAGATCTGTTTTGCATGAGTAGTTGCAGCTGCTGACTTCAGCCCTCCTGCACAGCTTAAATGGTTCCCCTCAGATACTTCAAGAGAACAGGTGTTCAGTTAGGCAAGCTTTGCATAGCGATGTCCCTCATAGCGTGTTGCTGTGAACGGTGAAGTCCCTCACTGATTGGTCAGGGTGTTACAAAGGCCAGAACCTCTCAAAGATTTGGACTCAAAATGGGCCACCCTCACATTTCTCAAAAACTTTCCTCTCCACTTTTGCACACACACACACAAACACACACACACACACAAAAGTTATTACTTGACACTATTTGCGCTTTGGCTTCAGTGAAACTGAAAGTTAGATTACAGTTAGTTTCAGGTTTGCATTGAAAAAAAAAACATCTCAGGAACATGAAAAAGCCACAAACAGCTCCAGTGTCGACATATTGCCCTGAAGATGATAATGACACTGAGATGAAAAAACGATTTAATAATGCACACGTTTTGATTATGGTTGTTCAAAGGAAGTGGCAAACTGGCAGGGTCTGGTTTCCAATGTTGAATTGAAGACCTCGAGAGACCTTTTCATATTTTTTCACCTCTAACCTAACCAGGAGTTGTACATGACATGAAAACAAAGTGGTCAGACAGAAGTTGTGCGCTGGGGCTGATGCCGAGGCCCTCTGTGAGACCCACTGAACGGCTGCATGCAAATGTGCTCCCATTGAAGGTGCCAAACACACAGATACAGGATAATGGGCTGTCTGCTGCGAGGCTGGTTTCTTCCTCTGCCTCTGCCTCTGTCAGCCAATCTGAGCTGTGCAGGCTCAGGTCTTTTGTTAAGAGACAAGAATTTCCTCTGGGAGGTTTTCATGAAGTGAGCCTAATCCAGGGCTCACAGTATATTGACAGTTGGTGAGCAAACAGACACTTTTCTTGCTTCACTTCCCCAGTGATGCAGATGTTTTCTATTGGTTGTCTAACTAAGTGCAAAAAACAAAAAGTCAGGCCCAGAATTCCAATGGCGATACAGCTGTGTTATGCAAATCACTATTATGTGTATATTTATCCAGTCATATATTTTTGCCACGATAACAATGAAAGTTTTAGTACATTTTTCCTATTGTTATTATAATCACTGTAGCTAATCAAACTATATATAAATGATAAAGGCTTTGTGCATTTTTTGTCTAAATATTCTCATATAAAAAGCGAGTAAATTTTTTAACCATTGGTGCATTAATGAAAAGCTGTAAATGGGCAATTATATGTTTCTAGGGTGAATGCTGCCTTGTGCCCTTTGTCTGCGGGGTTACACTCTGGTTGACTGTAACCCTGTTCTATTGTTGTGGCATAGTTGTTGGAAGTGTTGTTATCGTGGATGCAAAAACCTTTGACCGCTTTAGTTAATGATAATTAAGAATATTAATATAACAAGTTAAGCTCGTTCTTTCAGACCACACCTGAGATTATGACGTTTGTTTGTTTTTCTACTTGATCACATGAGGCATGCTGTTTTTCTGTTGTACTATCCAGTCTGTGCCTTGAATTCTCTCTTCATGACTTTGTATTAAGCTGCATTGCGCCATTAACTTTTTTTTTACCTGTCTGCCTGTTGCACTCTGTGACTTACTTTCCGTTTATTATGAAATTGTACCAGATTGCGATGATTTTTTTTTTTTATGCAAGTCCCCCTTGGATCAAGGCATCTACTGAACGAGTTAAAAACAATCATTTGAAAAACATCTCGAAATAATAAAGATCCTAAAACAGGTTTCTGCCTTATAGCCATGTTGTGCTGCAGTTTAATAAAGTGAAGGGTGTGGATCTGTGGATGTGCTAGATGAACACAAAGAACTTTCCTCTGAAGATTATTGAACACAGGCTGGCTGACGGCATGTTGTCAGAACAATTGTCTGTCAGAGCCAACCTTCCCTCCTGAGTAAAATGTCTGAAGGCAAAAGGATCGAATTCCACAAGGCTGAGGCAGCATGAATGTTCACCAAGAGCTTAATAGCAGAGCAAAGGGTGCTTACAGTCTCCTGGTAACCATTTTCAGGGCCGTAATTATAATGTTACAAGGCAGTTTAATCATAATATTCCTGTAGGGTAATTAGTTTTGAGACTCATTAGAGAAAGAGAAAAACGTCTTAATACAATCAAATGGAGTGACTGGAATTAACACTCATTTTCCCACTTAAGACTTCTAAAACCTCCTTGGCTATGGCTTGGATGAAGATGGCTTGTCCCGCGCCCATAGCCACACTGTTTGAAGGCTTTTTCCCTGTGCTTCATATCTGGAGCACGTTTCAGCACGCATCAGTGGTCTCTGGAGTAGGCCAGCTGGTAATATTGGCTCTGAGACTAGGCCGCATTGAGCAGGCGAACACTACTGCCATTGTCTTGAGAGGTGGGTGATTGAACTTCTGATAATTGGCATGTAACCTCCTCTATTAATAGAGCAGGGTGATATGTGAATTCAGACAGGGATTCCAACATATGCTGTGAATTGACTCAAGGCTTGTTGGTTTTCTTGTGTTTTGTTTTTTACCCCAGACCAAAATGTGACTTCAAGTATCTCCTGTTTTACTTAATTTCCATTTTTTTCTTTTTTTATCTCCAAATCAGAGGCCACTTTCACAGCATAGACTGGACCGCATGCCTTTCTGTTTTACTTCCAAAACCTTTTCAGACTTTGCTGATCCTTTAGTCCTTTGACCACAAAACTCCCTACTAACGTGTGCATACAGTATACCTTTTCATTTTTGTCTCAGCAGTGAATAAGCCTTTTATGGGGAAAATGTGTAATTTCCTTTTTAAGATAGCAGATCTGCTGTAGTTAATGAAAACTTGAATGTATTATGTATTGTAAACTGGTTTTCCTATAGTTTTAAGTGAAAAGAGGTTAGCAACAGGATCTCTTTCTGTTTAAAAGGGGGGGTTTCAAACTAAAAATACCTAAATATTTTTGGAGAGCTAGAGTTAGGAAGTAAAAATGAGTCTTATTCATTTTAAGCACATTCTGTATTTTTTTTTTGCATTATCTATTTTCAAACCTCACTTCCTTTCTTTTCCATTTTTGTGTTCATTTTCTACTGAATTATAGAACTAATGCGTGTCTATATTATTTTGTAATGTTTTAGGGTACAATATTACACTGAGGAAAGAAACGTACATGAGATCAATATATTTAAGTAATTTTAAATATTTCTTTGTTTTATCAATGGCTGAAAGTACTGTGATACTGAAGTAGTCATTTTTAGTGTTTCATGAAAGCTTGTTGGAGCTCAAATATGTCTCTCCCTGTCTAGTAAATGTATTGCTGGGACACAAGCTGTTCATTATCTCATTCTTGGTGTAAGGATCTAAATCTAAATGCTGAGTCTGAGATTTTTCAAATCAGTCCAGATTGAGTTCCACATTACCCATTGCTTGGCATGGAACTGCGTTGCCAATAGACAATTTTTTTTGCAACAGCTACCAAATCAGACCCCTTTCATAATGTTATGTCAAAATAAAATACAAATTTAAAATTAAAAAATAAACTTCATATCCCATTAATGACAATTGAACTAACAATAAGAGGAACATGGTTATAAACCATAGGAGGCCAACAGGAAATTTTGCTTGTTTGTTTAAGGTGATGTACTCATTGATCCAAGAACTTCATTCACAACACAGAGAGGTGGTTTGTTCACTTCAGACATGTATGACTGAGTAATAGCTTGCTTTACATTTGTTGTACTAATTACACTTTTACCAAAATCATGCCCTTTACAGTATCTATTGGCTTATGTGCACCAATTGTTGGTGTAAGCTTACCTTTGATAATAGTATCATAACTCTTTACCAAACAATACCAACAGAAAAAAAAAATTTAAACAGATAAGGGCATAATTTCAGTTCTGTATTTAAGAACTTAAAAATAGCTAGTTTTCTGTTCCTTTAACTAAAGCTGTTTTGTCTTTTTCTTTTCTCATAATTACCAGACTGAGTCACTGATGCTTATGTGCACACCCGTGAATTTTGCAGGTAGAAAACGCTGTCAGTTTCAGAACAGGATAGGTGCAAAAAGCCTTTAAACTTTCTTACACAAAGCAGTAACATTTCTGCCTTTGATTTGTTCTGCACCAATATTATTTATTTAACATACCAGTGCAGCTACAGTAAGTGCCAGTAACCAGGGACAGTAAATTATTTGTGTCTCCTGCATTTCACATTGGTATTGTTGGCAGAAAGGGAGCTAGTTGTTTTGTGTATACAATGTCTCCCTGTTAGCAGAAAAATTAACACAAAACAGCGGAAAAACAGACATAGTGTGGGTCTGTGGTATTTTACCTCCACACTGAAATAAAAAATGTAATTTGCATCATACGTTCCAATAAAGATGTTTGCTCAAGATTAAATTGTTCCAGTTGCACCGTGGTTGAACTGATCTCTTCATCAAATTTGGTCATGAGATGACATTAAAAAGGAAACTCGTTGTCGCCACCCTTCTCAAAGTTAAGTTGCCTCTTTGATCTTATAATTAAGTTGTTCATTTAAGATACAGGAGGAGCAGAGTCAAACAAGAAGCCCAAGGGAAATGTCAAAAGCAGGGGTAATTAAGTGTTTATACCTACTGCAAGAAAGAAAAGGCAGAAAACAGAGCCATGAGATTCTGTGGAAACTGTATGCACAAAGGCATTATGAGGAAAATATATACACAGAGATGTTCAGGCACAGGAGCAAAACATAAGAGAGTCAAGAGTCTCAGAATGTATATGGGTCAGGGTTATAAAAAAACATTTAAAACATTTCTACAGACCATCAGGCATCAGTTATTTAGCAGTAATGTAAGGGGAAAGGAGGAAGTGGTTAACATGGGAGATTTAAACTTTTCCTATACAGTTTGGGGAAAACCATCAGGGAAGTCGATATCAGTAATAGCACACGTGAAACAACTGCTTTCTTAATGAGTTTCTGACAACTCCAACAAGATGAGTGACTGAATAACTCTTTGTCTTTTCAAACTGATAATGTAAGAAAATGGAGATGACAGATCTATTAGGGACTGTATTCATAACATGGTTTAATGAATACATTAAGAAAAGAATACACTGTGAAAGTAAGGACTTGATGATGATTAAAAAATTACATCATACTATTAAAGAAATACTAGTACAATACATTGCAAGCTCAGTCGAAAAGATATATTAGAATGGTCAAGAAAATAATAAAATAAAATCAATAATGGAAGTTGTATTTTTACAGATATACAGTATAATGGAAAATGAACTGTAAAGGATGAAATGAGGTGCCCAGTGATGATAATATGAAACTCATAGTTGGAGAAGGGATTGTTGTTGATATATCAATTGAATATTTCACTCAGATGTTCACTAAGGAAGAAACCTGAAGAAAAGAAAACCTGAAGTCTCTTGAGACAGAGGTAAACTCCACTGACTGGAAATTGCTACAGTAATATTGCACCCATCCACAAAAATTACAGATCAAGATGTCTTACTTCTATTGCATGTAAAGTTTTAGAAACAGCAATTTATACTAAACTAGAACATTAATCTGTGTATCAATAGGATTCTAGAGGATAGTCAACATGGATTTAGAAATGTAGGTCTAGCTTGTAATGGATACAAACAGAGCATATAATATGGTAATGCTTTGTCTAATCATTCTAATTATAATACAAACAGAGCATGAGATATATTAAAATGATTTTTTTTCACAAACTTTGTGTAAAATCCTTCATAAAAGATTAATTCCTAAATTGCAGGCAGTAGATTAGGAATTTAACAGTAGATTAGGAGATTAGCATCTATGAGATTAGGAATTTGTTAGTAAGTAGAAAATAAGAGAGTACAGATAAGGGGTGATTGATTAAATTAGGGTGAAGAAATAAGTGGAGTAGCACAATCATCTGCATTAGCACTGCTATTCTTTCTAATTGATACCAATGATCTATTTTCTGGTATCATTCATAAACTAGTCACGTTTGTAGATGATACCAACATCTGAGGATTATCACACACTCTAGAAACTGCAAAGTTAATAAATCACAGGACTGGGCAGACACCTTGCAGACGACATTTTATGCAGAGGTTGGAGAGGGTGTCAGTGAGCTGCGACGGAACAAGTAGAGTTTTAATTGCACACTGAAAAGTAATAAGGAAAATAGTGTTTTGGCTGTGGAAAAATATTGTGGGTATTAGAAATTATAGGACACACCTTCTTAAAATCTCAGTGTCAAAGATAGAAGCTATTGTAGGTCTGTCTCATAAGTGTGTATGCTGATACATTATTTTCATCTTCTAAACAACGCAGGGATGCAATACAAACAAAGAAACAGAATGTTAATATACATATTTAGTCAAAAATAAACTGTAGTCAATTGATATTCAAAGTGGGCAGTACAATGGCACAGTGGTTTGTATTGCAGTATTGAGGCCCTCTGTTCAATTCCAGACCTGGGGGGTGCTGTCTGCATGGAGTTTGTATGTTCTCCCCCTGCTTGTGTAGGTTTCTTATGGGTGGGTTGGTTTCCTCCCACTGTCCAAGAACTCGCCGATAGCTGAACTGACTTCTGGGAACACCGGCCCTGGCGTGAACATGTGTCTGTGTGCGGGCCTGTGCTGGACTGGTGCACCTATTGCTTGCCGGGATAGGTTCTGGGCTTCCCTGCAACCCTGAATTCGATTAAGTTTATAGAAAATGGATGGATGAATGATATATTGGCATAGTACAAAGTAAGGGCAAATTATTCTGGCAAATTCAGGTTTCTGCCCTTGCTGCGGCTGCCCCAGTTCGTCCCCCGCCTCAGGATCAAACCCGGGTCTCCGGCGTTGCCCAACAGAGATGTTGCCGGCTGAGCTAAAGACAGCCCGGGCGGCCAACATCCCTGTTACCTGCAGAGCAGTAGAGGGCGGTGCCAGCACTGCGCTGTAACCGGCTTGTACAACCTGTCTGTAAGCCTTTCTTTACACTATTATTGTTTCTGTTACTAATAATAATTGTATTATTAATAATAGTCAGAATGGAATCTTGAGAGATTGATTCCAAACAGAGCTGTAGAAATAAGCAAGAAAACAGCAGTTTAGATGAAGGAGGGAAAGAGGTTTGAATACGAGGCCAAGAATTGAGTAAGAAGAACAAAAGACAGGGAATGGATTCACAAAGAAAGAGATTGAAGTGGAAATTAATAATATCCTTCTCATAAACAGAAAAAAAAACGTTTTTTTTTGCAATGAAAAACTTTGGCATGAATGAATGTATGTATGGTATGTAAATTGTTCTGAATGATTTGCATGCAGTTCTTGAAGAATGTGGATGTCTGTGCACGCATCCAACTTTTTGAAGATTCTTCAATGTGTCTGGCAAGTCTATACAAGTCTATTTTCTTGTGGCGGGTGCTGAAAATATTACCTCATTACCTGTGAGAACATCATCTTTATCCAGATTCAGTTGTGTTTTCTATGATTAATGGTTTTGCCTGGAAGCCTCCTTTTCAATCCTAGCCCGTTCCACACTATGTATTAAAATGAGCTATGAAGGTTGCAAAACAGGTTTAAGAAACAATATCTATATTTTATAACTTTTTTTTTAATTTAAAGAAATTTGTCCGAGTGATAACCCACTTTAGAAGACAAAGAAGCTGTGGGGAGGATTTGGATTTTTATGAAGAGTCTCTTTGCTTGTAACAGTTTTAATTTGTTCAAGATGTCACCGCTGAAGTAACGGCTTATCGCCGCTAGGCGTCTCTGGATATCATCCGAGGAAACGCGTCCTGTTTGAAAGGGAGGTGTTGAGTTATTTTCTCGAGTCGTTCGAAACTCTTGAAACACCCTTTGCGATTTACAAGGTATTTTACAGTACATCATGGAAAGGGAGTTTCTGAGTCATCAAAAAAATCTTCTCGGAAATGACAAAGGACGAGTTTACGTCTTTCCACAATACATAATCAAAACTGTAAGGAATTGCAAAATATGTATATATGCTAATATGGATTTTCAAGTCAATGTTGTTAGAAAGTACCATAATGTTTTCATTTTCCAAAACTTCCACGGTATTCCCAAAATTATTTATTTTATTCTGAAATAAAAAACTCTTAAGAAAGTGACCGGACTACTTTAAATTTGAATTTGTAAAATGTGTTGTCTGATATATTTAGGTGAGTTGTTACACAGTGCATTTAATTAACTCGACTTAAAGGACTAAAACGGAGATTCTGTTCTTACAATTACTACTGCCATTATTAATGTAGCATAGTAACCTGTTGTAAAAAAAGTTTTCTTAATGCATATTACTTAATATAGTTTCTGGGCCAGTGAAATTAACATCTAAAGTAAATAAAATATGTATTAAATAAAACTAAATTGTGGAAATGATCAAAACGTTTTAATTCTAACTTGAAAAACCCGTGATTCACAATTAATCTTCTGATGACAAGTCGAGGGAAATTCCCCTTGCTAGAAAAAAAACACAACTGTATCAGCATTTCCAATTAAAAATATTGTCAGTGTCATTATTACTACTAATAGTTTAAGAGTAATATCAATTATGTTTGTAACACCTAGTCACTGTTTTGCCCACGACAAATAAAAGTGAAAATAGATGCGTAATTTTTAAATTAATTTACACTCAATTTAGATACCTTCAGAAAATAATTCAGCCATGAAATGTCTGAGATTAGTATGTACGATTGGCCTGAACACGTTTTCAGTGTTCATTCCCTTGTAAAAGTACATATAATTACAGAAGAGGGTTATAAACAACCTGCATGATTTGCAAACGATTTGCATTTAACGTTTTGCCCTCATTACCCTACTTAACCTTACTTTCCAAGTGAAACTTTTACAATTATACAATTGTGACAAAATTGTGACCTCGCTCACGGCAGACAATTGTAAAGCTTTGATTGTTTTTATTTTTCACTTTTCTAGATGACTAAGTAATAAAAATGTTTATTTCAGCCGTCCATTTTACAGTAGTTTGCCTCGCTTTCGTTTGTCTTACCTACGGATTTGCTGAGGTTCTACGGTTCTAGGGGGGCGTATTGTACAGCACTCCAAAGTACAGCACATTGCAGTGGGTGGAAATGCAGAGGGTGTCTGGTGAAAGTGTAAATTTGCAGAAGTGCCGCTGTAAATCTGTGTTAAATTGCTTTATGCATGTTTTATGTAAGATTTATAGAAATATAACTGTCATTTTCGAGGCGGTAGTTATGAATTCTAAGAGAAGGAAGTCCAGTAAGCCAACGCAATTCAGTGCTGTCAGACTATCTCAAGGTTGTGAAATAGTCTAAGCAAATATCAGCCATCACCTGTAATAAACAGCTCTGCCTGCACAAACTGGTTAGATCAAAAGGAGCTCACAGACTGTGTCTCATCTTACGATTTTCCATTTTAAGATTGAAAAATCACTCGCTCATGAACTCGAAACAATTAATCACAGGTTGGAGGTGTCTCCTGTTAAGAAAGGAGAGTAGAATATTTTTTTTTAATCAACATTGCAAAACCTTTTATCCGACTGCTGAATTAGTAAAGTCAATATAAAGAGGAGCAGACAAACCAGTTTTGGTTTTCCCGTTTTTACGATACAATCGAACTTTGCGCTGCAGTCCTCCATTTTAAATTAGTACTACAATTAAGAGTGAGATATCTTTTTAGTTGTTAAATTAAATATCGATTTTTTTTATTTTAAGACATCAAAATATCTCTATTATCTTAAATGACTGTAGTCCGTAAAATACCTGACAACACTCGCTAAGAAGAGCTTTTTCGGTAAACATGCAAGAGGTATAATTTGACATGTATATATAATTACGTTTCTATAACTAAAAAATAATACTTTGTGCATAAGAACAAAAATGGGCGGACAGACGTTTATCTTTAAGGTATTAAGGCACCGGTTTCTGGTGCGAACAGGAAGTGTGCACCCATATACAGTAAAACAATACAGTATTTGAAGCTGATCGTCCAGTCACTTGTCACGTCAGACACATCCAACAGCACCGTTTACATTTCAAAAGGCACAGTTCAGGGTTTAACAGAGAACTCAGCAATGGATTTGCAAGACAATAGAGCTGCTCTCCCCTTAACCTGACAACATGCCAATCCTATTATTTATTTTCTCTTCTTTTTGCAGGACATCAGCATAAATGTCACCCCCCACCAACAACTAAAAAGTCATAGTAAATTACGTTGCTGCCACAATACTGCATTTCCTCGTATCCCTAATAAGAGGCAGTCTGATTCTTAAAGGCAAGCCTTGAACTATTAGATCACAGGAGATACTCAGCATTTCTCCCTACCATTCATCATATTAATCATCTATCCCTCTTGATTTCTCGTAGAAGTTTCTGTTTGCCCCTTTTAAAAAAAGGGTTCTGTTATTTATTCCCACCTTCTGAAATTTCCACTGGGGATAAACTGCCAAGGTGTCTGTCCATACAGGACCCTAGAAGGCAGGAGGTCATTAAGTGGCCAGGCACTAAGCAGAAGCTCACTTTGCAAAACAGAAATGTCAGGATTTCATTTCACTTCCCATCGCTTTCATTTCTGGGCAGCCGACAATACACGATGTGAGCAGCCCTTTCAGTGGAAGAAGGAAGAGAACGCAGAAGACGACAGCAGTACACCTCATGGTCCGCTACTTGTGGCTCTGTAAGTATTAGGGGGAAAAAATTCCAGATACATTCAAAAGTCTCTAATTCAGTTGATAAGGATTGTTTGTGGTACAAGTTTTCTATATCCTCCTCGTGAGTCCCTGTGTTTCTATTGGGCTGAAATAGCACTCCATCTGCCTTCCAGTTCTCTGAGGGAGGGGGAGTGCGGGGGGGTCACTCAGGCTGAAAATCAACAGTGGCCACCAAGCACTCTTAGAATTCCAGTTTTAGGGAGGTTCTACAGGGGGGAGGGCAAACAAAACAACTCTTCAACTGGTTTAGGTTTAGTCTGTTCAAGCCAACATTGGAAAGATTGCCTTTAACAAGCACTGGGAACGTCCCATCATTACAAGCACATCTATTCTATTTCATCTCATTTTCTTATTCACCCACACTTTTGAACACGTTTTTGATGAAAAAGGAATAGAACTCATTCATGACTCATAAGGAAATAAAATACAGAAAATGGAAAACAAGTAGTATAGGCAGAAATAATGGTTTGTTTAAAGTTTGGTCTTTAGACAGATTTGTTTAAAACGTTTTTGATCTCTTATTCAGAATGAAACATATGGAATAGATTTACCAATAACTGTATTTATCTGCTGTGATTTTTCAATATGTCTGCTTATTTGGTTATTAGTTTGTTAGTTCGTGTAGCACGGCTACGTTTTTCAGTTCTTTTAAGACAGAGAGCTCCTGTTTTTGTAACAGTTCAACATTAAGCGTAAAATGAATAAGAATGTAGTCAGCTGCTCCTGACAGAACTGAAGCAGATCACCCTGTCCTCGCCTGCCTAAGAATGTGCCCCAGTTCATGCCAGATTGTAATATCATCCATGATTATGTACTCTAGTCTATATCTCTGCAAAGATAATCAGCACTGAAACAGACCTTGTAATATTTCCAGCAATTAGTTTGAGTCTTCCCCAAATATATGTTGCTAAGTTGTTTTTAAACCTTTTGGGATGGGCTTTATTAGAATCGTTGATTATCTGCTTAAGTTAAGCAAATAACCAATAATTCTAATGAAATATAAAACTTGCATAAAACATCCAAATAAGATTTTCATTGTACTCAGGTACATAGAACAATAAACTGGAGCTTAACTTATTTGCTTAGTACAGTCGGTGCCCTTTCCAGTTTTGCAATTAAGTGTAAGTACAAATGAAATAATTTAATTTTGAAAGGGGTGTTGCATCAGCATGCAAGCTGCAAAGGAACAAATAGAGATTGAATTCACTCTGAAAAGTAAAAAGTAGTTAAAGAATAACACAAAATATTGTGTTTTTGTGTTCATGGTGCTTCATTGTGTCCTCCAAGCACACAAATAGGTTCCACAAACTAGTTACTTTACAGTGTGGAATTAAGCTCTAATTGTTCCTGAAAAGCTATGATAGGTTGCAAAGAATATAAAATTGCAATAAGGAAGCAAGCCATAAAGAAGCTTAATAGTAAGTACTGAACTAAATCCAGCATGTAGAAAGTAGTGCATATACAAAGCAATGATATAGACACCCCATGTGGCATGTTTTTTTATACTTGATTAAACGCAGCAAGCAAATATTTGTACCCATCTGAGAATCATAGAGTAATTACTGAGTAGTGAAAAACAGTGAAGAAAAGTAAACATAAAATGCACTTTGGCATTCAGTTTGAATTACAATTTCACATTTGAACATTTACATTAACTTTATTTCTGGTATTACTTCACTTAACAAGGAGAACAAGACCAATACAATGGGCTGAAGATAAAGAAAATGAATAAGATTAAATCAGCAACTGACAGAAGGAAAATCCAGTCGCTTGTGTGTTTGTCATAAAATGTTTGTCATATTTTATAAGAGGGTCTTTATGTAGCTGGTCATTTCCACCCCTCAGGGAGTATTATAACACACAGGGTCTGCAAACGTGAATTCTACACAGTGAATGACAAATTTAAGATTTGTCAAAAAGAATAAATTCTCTCTGCCATGTTCTGATCCAGTATCTCTGAAACAAATGATCTAGAGTTTAATTCATTATAGGAACATTGGTGCGACAGGCCTCATTTGGTACATGAGCCTATAACAGTGACACAGTTCTCTAGGCCACCCAGCAGTGCTAATTTCTCCAAGGGAGGAAGAAGGGCCTGTTGGTACAGCAGATTAGATTTTTTTTATTCATTGATCTCACCCAGTTACAGTATATGGTAAAAGACGTGATATAACATCATCTTCAATAGCATGCGTCAACAAGTTGTTCCAGACCCCTACAACCTTTTGTTAAAAAAGTGCTTCCTGTTCTCAGTCCTAAATGCACTTAAATTGCTATAGAAAATCACAAAAGTGAAACATTTTTAATAATCCGTTTCTTTAGCTGAAAACAGCAATCCATTAAATTCCTTAAAGCTATTGTTCATCTATTGTAATCTCTCCATCCATCATCAAAATAGACAGCTAGCTCTGCGAGTACAGTAAGAACATGCTCTGTTCACACAGTGAACAACACTGTACCACACAGAATCACAACCAGGTACCAAGAGCTGCAAGGCAGAAGTGCTTATCAAGGGCCAATACTAATGCACTGAATATGTCAATGAAGACAATTTCAGTAATATTTTACTGAATTAAAACTGATTTACATTGTTCTTGACTGTAAAAATCTTTTTAGCTCATCAGTGTGCCAATAAAAAAAGAAGGAATTCTGGAGTTCTGGATCAATATATCATAAAGGTTTGCTCCAAGTCTTTTTTCATGCCTGATCTCATCTTATATCTTAGGTGACTACCATTTGAGCCTTTATTTCAATACTAACATTTCACTCTAAAAACAGATACATTACCCACAAAAGAAGGTTTTGGGATTTAAAATGCTTTTTTTCCTGTTTTTTACTCCTTCATTTATCTGATGTGAATTTGTTTTCAGAATTCTCTACATCTTCTTGCAAATGTCTGAAGTTCAGTGTGTTTGGGGAAAATCCAGGATGTGTAATATTCGTCCTGAGACTGCATTTGAGGGAAAATCAAAGAGCCTTTGGAGATCAATTAATCTGGTCAACAGTGTGAAAGCAAACAAATCAAGCTCCTTCTCGGCCCTCCCCTGCTGTTTGTAATCACTCAACTCAGAAACACTGGTGATTCAGGGCTTTTGAATGTATAATTGTCACCTGACATTTTTTGTAACAATTAACAAGTACTAAGTAATCCCAAAACAAAATGCGAAATACTATTTTAAGAATCCATATTTTACACTGTGCATATAAGCACCCAACGTTTCAAGAGTGTTTATTGTTCATTACAAAATAAAACAAAGTTTTGCCCTCAGCCTGAAAGAGGCTTCTGAAAGACACTCTACAGAAAATGGCCGCTCAGCCAAAATGTTGTGTGTTATCCTATTTTATGTCACGGTGTTATACGATTATTTATATTTTAACAAGCAATATTTTTAAAGATATCTGCAAGCCTTCTGGGATATGTTTTGGTTTACTGTGTAAAAATCGCCTTAAAACGACATTTTTGGCAGGAAAACTGTAGTTATGCGTATTGAAATGGGTATTTTTTTATTTTCAATGCATTTCATCATTCTCAGACATAATAATGTCATTCCAGATTACCAGCTTTTCACAAAGCCTTTGTCATCCCCGCACAATAGGAAATGAGCAGGAGGCCTCAGTGTGTCACATGTGACCTTTGATTAACATACTGGACTGATTTGGATCACAGATACCCAGGCTAAAAACGTTGGCCTAAAGAAGGATACATAGCTAGTTGTATCTGCCCAATTTGTTTGGCTATGATCGCTTACTTTCCAAGCACACAAAGTCAAAAGAGAAACCAGTATGACTGTTGTTGTATGAATGTGTAATGTATGTCTTTTGATGACAATCCATGTGCTTTTCATTTTTTAAATGATATGTTTTCTTTAAAAAAGTAAAACATTACTGCTACTTGCTTTAAGTACACTTGAAATTCTGATGATCTTTTGTACACACACTGTTCTTTTTCTTTCTAAAAATACATTTCCTACAGAAAGTGTAAATTAAGTTGAATCAAGTGACTAGACTGCGTGGGTTCTGTTAATTTCTGCAGAATTCTCTGCCGAGAAAGTTGTTCTGATATTTGTCATGTTCTTTAAAAATCAGATATGTGTATTGCCTTTCTTTTCAAAATACAGTACATAAAAGTGCAACATGATGTGAAAGTAACAATAAATACCTGACCGAACATTAAAAACAAGAAAAAGAATTAATGTGCATTGTTCTTTACATTGATCTTCATAGAATATAAGGTAATTAATTACAGGTGGTTTGGCTAATGTAGTCAAAACTGGGTTTACATACGTTGTGTGTTATAAATGTACTGAAGTTACCTACAGCCCCTGCGGTTTTCTTTTTTTCCAGTGTAAGCCTCTGTATTTGGTCTCTGGAGCGATAATACAAAGTTTAGCATTGCCCCTCACCCACAAGCTTCTGATTCAATTTGCATTTGAAGTTGGCTGTCACCTACACAGAAACACTATTCAGCATTTGTAGAAAAATAATATGTAGTTTGACAACAGTTTAGCTCATTATACAAGCTATTTATTTACTTATTTTAAATATAAGGCTAATTTTCTATTAAAACCTAAATATATTTTATGTAATAAAGGACACAGAATAATTATTTACAAATTCAGAAATCAATAGAAAACTAGTAAACACTGTGGAATAGGAATTCAAACTGCCATGCAGAAGGAACTTGCCAAAAAGTATTTCAGGGCCTTTGTATTATTTATGTCTTATGAAATCTGCATATTATTTTTAAGAACTTTAATGAGCATTATTTGTCAAGTTGCCATTTCCACTATCAGGGTCTTTATTTTGAGGAGTAGGCGGGTGAAATACATAGGATTCTGCTGCTGAGATCAATACAGCATGTTAGAGCATTTGCTTGCAGCAGTGTTACACTGGAGAGTAATGTATTGGCTTGATGAAGCATCGGGTCTATTGAATTTAACGGATTTAAACGTAATTTGTGTTTCCCATGTATTCTGAGACGTCGAGCAGCTGGTTAACTTCCAATCAATGCAGGTTCTCTATTTTCATGTCTGGGATATGTATTCCATGTGTGAGCTCCCTTCATCTCATCATTATATCTGAGCAACAACCTACCAAGCGAAAGGTATGCAAGAATATAAAAGATCCATAAATACCGTGACCAAAGATAGACAATCTCTAATCCACCCAGAACCAGCTTCCCTATATATACTGTATATATTATTCTTTCAAAGGAATTTACTTTTGCTGTCTCAGTTTACACAGTCCAGGTATTATATATTGTAACAAGACATAATAATACACTTTCTGCAAAACAACAGCCCTGTTTGTCTTATTGTAGCATTAGAGCTTTACAGTGTTAGCCAGAAAGTTACACTCCAGGTTGCAGACATAGTGCATCTTCTTTATGTAGGTGGGTTTGTGTTAACACAATAAGGCTCTGTCTTGCATTCTGTAATGCAAAGACATACTGTATTAGTATTAGTGATGTGTGTCAAAAATCAGTTAATTCACCAGAAAGTCTACAGTTCTAGGATGAATGTACATTCTCATTTTTGAGATAATGTATACCACAATAAAAATCCGTACCATAATAAAATTGTTATTGACAAGGAGGTTGTCTCATGATGGATAGGCAATATGTCCATGTTTAAATGGGTGTTACCTGAAATAACAAGACATTCACAACGGTGATGTTGATTACTAAAGAGACATAGTAAACCTGCTGGTTTCTGGCCTGGAATTTAATTGGATTTGTAAACCCATATTGTCTCCGGTCATCATACCTTGGCAATGGTTTGGAAAGTTTGGTCCAGTGGAAAAAATGTCATCTACTGTTCCAAAAACACCTGCTTAGGACATCTTCCACCCAGGTGTCCAGGCCTTGCCTTGCTTATCTTCTTAGATCTGAAAAGATAAAGTTAAAATGCAGGTAAGTGTCTGATTAAGCAGAATATTGTTTTTCCTTCTTTGCTCTATTTCCTAGATTACTAAGATAGTTAAATTTCTGAACCACCAATTGTCTCCATTTTAATAATAAAAAGAACATATGCCAAAGTTGTCTCATGATGGATACTCAATGTATCGTTGATTATAAGGACAGCCATAGAACTGAACAAATGTGTTTTAGCTGAAATAGCAAGTTAGGATTCTTCTATTTATTTTATAAACAGATTTATATATCGATTTATATTTTTTAAAATAAATATATTTATTTTTAGAACTTTTGTAAATGTTTTCATGAGCAATGTGTCCAGTTCAATTAATAGAAGAACACAATACTCAAATCAAATCAAATCAAATCAAACTGCATGGTGTCGTAAAATTATTATAACATTTGTTCAAAATGTTACTTTGAAAAATAATTGCCAAGAAAACGGTTCTGTGGACACCAAATACACTTAGTATTCCACTGCTTACTTGGTGGGTCAAACAGTTTATCTTCTGCTTCCATTGTGCAACAATATTTTGACCCTTGAAGATTGCACAATAAAAAGTCATAACTATTTAGAAAATAATACATTGGTAAATGGGTTACTTGATATTTTAGGAACATGTCTATATTTTCTCATTAGTGAGTGTCAAAGAGAAGACAGTTTTAATTCCAGGGATGCTAGGATAGCTAGAAAATGTTGAATTCCGGTAAAATATTATTCATACTGCATGCGTAAGTACATGTAAAAATCAAAGATTTAAGCATAAAATAGTGTAATAAAGGTTTTAATAAAAGGAGTTCAAATGGAAACGTCAATACAACCTCAAATCAAAGTCACATAATCGATGGCGGCTATTGTTCAGAACTGTATTCCAGCAAGTTATTTGATTAGAGAAGAGATTTATTTTGCAACAAAAATAGGTTCCAGACGTGACTATTTGGATTGGCTATGAGTTCCCATGGCTCTTGCTGGGAATAAGAGGCTATGATAACTGATGGAATAATTAGCAAAATCTGGGACCATGCATGTGTCACAGGAAAAAAAAATTGGAGACAGGGACTGAAATGGTTACATCTTTAAATCATTTCCTCTATGCAGTAAAATAAGCGGGGGGAGAGTAGTCCTGAGGGAACAGGAGGATTAGGATTGCTGTGTAATAAACAGATACATTCCCCTGCCAACTGCAGTGACAGTTTTCAAATGCTATAAACAAAAGAGTTTAGTGTATGCCAGGATGTATCAGGTATTATTCCAATATTTATAAACAGCTCTATCATTAATATATCACAACATTATATTTTGCTTCTGATTTTCTAGTTATACTACAAAATCCTATTTCATTTTGTACTAATAGTTCTACATTTCATTTTTAATGCTACTTAGAAAGCTTGAGAGGGATAAAATATGACACATTTAGTTTCAAGAGTACCATACTGTGCATATGAATTAGAGTTCTGCTTTAAAGATTCACTTCATTATTTTTTAATGAAAACATAGATTGTTCCTGTAAATGAATAACTCATCAGTAAATGTGTTTTCCTTTCCTAGGACATATAACACTGCATGCCAGTATCATACAAAATTATTCTGCTACAGTTTTATACAGAAAGGGATTTGAAGAGGGGAATACAAATAAAACAGGAAACAGAAAGATACAGGCTTTTCTTGGTTTCTGCTTTGTGGTGCAATCAGCAATTTTCTAAATCATGATGTGAAATAAATGTCTTTTCACGGGGAGATGGGCAGGCAGTTTAATAACAATAGGGAAAAAAATGCTTTGGTGATACAGCTGATCACAACACTGTTGTGGAAAGCTGAGACCCGTTTTATCACATCGGACAAGTCCTGATTTCCCAAAAAAGCAACTTCATGCAAACCTTTCCAGGTCAGTGGTGGTAGACAGGAGCCTTCCTTACTGTGTCACCTATTGGGAAGTATTAGTTACACTGTTGCTGTTCTCCTTCTCATTGGCCTTTTCCAGAGCTGATCAATACAAAATGGGGTCTTTGCTGCTGTCATTGTCCATGCCCTAAGGACTTTAGAGTGCACGCATAGAGTAAGTCCCTTGTTCACTTGTGCACCGAAAGACAGCACAGAAACCAAGCTTTACAGAAATGCAAAAAGCTCACTTTTCCAAGTTGCATTTACATGCCAAATGTGGGTGTGTTTCAGCCCTTCTTTACCTTTTTTTGTCAGCATCCTGTTGTTTGTCTAGGCTCAGTGTGACCTGCTCCTAATTCAAACACCCTCCAAAGAACAGCCCTGTCAGTCCTAGCAGGGCTTCTGCGCCTTCGCTAGGCCAGGACGAGAGCTGCCTCACAAGAGGGAGGTGGGACAGCCGAGCTATGCGAAGGCCATTTCGAGCGTGAGCTTGTCTGGTTTCTACACCTTTGAGTGAATCTTCCCAAGATGGCCTTTTTCTGTCACTACAGGGATGGATTAAGCGTATGTTTAATCTGGTTTGGTACAGGTTTATGTACATTCTTAAGGCGAGATGAGTAATGGTGAAACTTTTCAGGATCTGTCTGCAGACAAAGTTGCAGGCCACTTGTACCACAGTTAGCTTGAGGAGAAGAAGCTGCACTCTGACAATTAGGGTAGGGGGGTGGGGGAGGGGCGTGGAGTACTTTGACATGCATGACACTCGAGCACAGCAGTCTAGGTGATTAACTGTAAGGGTTGGATAGGTTTTATGTAGACAGCTGAAGCACTTTTGCAAGAACATCCTATCTAAACAGCAGCAAACACCACCAAACTATAATTTATTCCATTAAAGGACAATTTCTTAAATAAGTATGTAGGTTCTTATCTGTAATTTTCATAAATACAATACCTTTTGAGCAGATTAGTAACATATTATTATAAATGCATTAATCAATGTATATTTATAATCCTGAAAGTAATCACCTATTCACTCTTTTCTGTTATTTATGTGTCACCATTTACAGTACATTAAATCATATGTCCAAAGCCATATCATTTTAAATATTTTTTCCAAGGTTTCATCTGAACATTTTGCATTTAAGTTTTTCCCATTGTAATTTTACGATGCAATAGTTTTTTAACATGTAGTTTATAATTGTTTTGTTTTTTTTGCATATACTGCACCTTAAATATGAGACAATCTGAGGTTTTATGTTTGAAATCATACTTAAACAATATTGAACATATGCAGGTATGGAATGAATGTGACAATTTTTAATGTAAACATTAATCTTGATGCCTGTGGTAAGCATAATGTCCTTGTGTTTTAACGGCTGAGAGATTAAGTTTCGAGACTGCAGACACAAGACAAAAGATATATTTTTGAGGAACTATGTTGTGCTAATTTTATGGTTGTAATAAAAAATGCAGGAAGCAGTTACAAGCACAATTTGCTTCCCACAGAATCTCGAACACAGTCCTGCATAAATTGAAAATGATTTTTCAAAAACTCATTAATTTGGTTTGCAGGAGAACGCTATTTCAAGAATGCATTTTCTTCTGTCATGGTCACTTGTTTGATTGTCCTGAAAAGATAGAGTAGACGAAAATACATGGGTTTTACTTCTTTATTTTAATGCATTTTTAAAATAGAGGTTTAAAACTTTTACTTTTCTCTCTTTAGATCACCTGCACTATTTTCAAACAGGAAGTAGGAACTGATAAACGGTTCTTTAATTATCTTTAGATTAACTTCGCTGATGCTTAATCAAAACAAATAAATAATCAATAAAACTCGCAGGGTGTTTTATTTCACAGTCATTTGTCAATGCCATTTGACATTAGAGTTCTGTTACACGCTACATTGTCAAAAGTATTGTCTTAGAAATCCATTGTGCTGTTGTTGTTCAATAAAAATGATGTTTTATCCTTATTCAAGACACATCTCTTGCATCACACCAGAGTGGCTTAACCCATTTAATGCCATTTATGGACATAGGTATCAGAGACATGACATACTGCAAATGCAGGCTCCAGTTAATGACACCTCTCTCTGACTTAAAATTGTAAATGTAAATGTAAAATTTGCCCAGTTAAAATAATGGTGTCCCTATGGCAGAAGTATTTCAACCACCACTATTCTGCAGACAGAGAATTCAAGTGATACCTACTGTACAAAAGATTTGTTACATAGATATTCCTTTTTTAAAACCTTGCCTTTACTTTTCTGAGATATAAGTAAAAATTGTTGTAAAAAGTGGGGAGCAACAATTTCATTTTGATGGGTTTTCAAAGATGCCAATGAGCTCTCCCAGAATAGCAGCACTAAGTCAAATGTGATTCCTTTACTTCAGTTTTATCATTCATGTTCATTTCTTTTCTCCATTTATTCAAAATTTCTTTTTAACTGCAATTAGTAAAGTTGTCAGTTTAAACATTACAGTCCCATTTCTGAAGGTCACAAGGTAAAATAAGGAACTAAGCCACTGCTGTAAAGAATAGTTATTCTTTTAGCTGGAGGTGGATTGTACTACATTTATGCTGCAGTCTGTTCTTTCTTTTTTTTACGCTTTCGAAGAGGAAATGCTTCTTTTTTTCTTCTGAGATACCCAGCTATTTCCTGAGCTCGTACGTAAAGTGGGTTTTTTCTCTGGCACTATACAGTCGATTTCTCATCTCAGATGAGATGGAAAAAGCAAAATGATGTGGATCTGTTAAGCTTGTGAGATAACTGTGACTTGAGACCCTTTTTGCAGAAATAGGAAATGCTTTTATTTGTAGTAGCACAAGGGTCAAAGAGAGAGGGGCTGCAGATGTCAAAATAACACATCTTGCTGGGTACCAAGTACATCAACCATATCTAGTTTTTGGAAATGCAATGTAAAAATAATATATTAAGAAAAAAGGTTTACATTAGATACACCGTTAAAATTATTTAAAAAACAATTTGCATCAGATCATCTCTTCATATTTATATGTGTATTTGTTTTCTGTGAATGCATGTAATTGATTTAGAAACTAGAACTCGGCAAACTCATGATTTATGGTCTAATTTATTAATCTTAATTATCCTATTTAAATTATGGCATTTATGTAAGAAGGTAAACGCCAATGCCTGAGCATTGGAGCAGATGGGTCAAATGAGGGAGGGTGTGGCTGTTTTACGTTAATGTTTATGTTAACATAATTGTGGAATTTATTCCTGTACAATATACATTATTTAGACAAAATGCAGACCTAATACAAATTTAAAAAAAATCCCTTTGAGGTTTTCTATCTATATGAATATACGGCATGTGTAAGGAGGTAAAATCAGATGTTTCAACAACATTGAATATTTAATCATATCTGCTCTATAGAGTTTATACTGAACTATACTTGGATTAGATACACCAGAATAAAATTTGCATTCTACTACCAATCCCTAAATAAATAAAGAATAAAAGTTTAGATTTTTCGCACAGATTTTTATCTACCCTATGTTCATGTTGAAAATAAAGATGAAAAGTGGAAAAGTTTATTTTGAAATAAATGTTTTTCTTTTTACTTGTACATCACAATGGACATTTCTCTGGATGAGATCCTAAAGGCTTTGTAGATGGATTTCAGTGGGTAAAGTGGTTTACCTGAGTGTCTTTTCTGTTGGCTGCTTCTATTTGTCTTTGCTCATTTACAATGAAAACTCAGTACATTGCAATGTGCAGGTTAATCAGAAAACCACAAGGTAAGCTATGTTATTGAGCACAAAAATAATTTACCAGAGAAAGGGGTTATGTTTTGCAAACCCACCTTAGACAAAATCATTCTGAAATTGGAAAGACAGCTGGTGGAAGCTTAGAATTATTTAAAAAAATATTATTTTTTTCTCAGTCAGTTTGATTTTATATGGCATAACACAGTGGACTCAGATGGTGTGGATGTTCCTTGTTTCTGCATGTTTAATAAAAATGAAAAACTATAATGCTATATACTAATTAGGAACAATTAATAGGTTTATTCCATGCTGAAAAAAAGAAGAAAGAAAACACAACGTTTCGGCCGTGGAGCCTTCTTCACCTGTTGATACTGTTCTACCATTCAATGTGGGCAGGAAGGAACACATTTTCACAGTCTTCTGTGTCAAAGGGGGCTAGCAGCTAGTGTAACTAGCATAACTCTCATTATATCACTTCCTCCTGCAAACAGCGATTTTCAGGGGAACTCCCAGGGGGATGATAGCTGACCACTTTCAGCACTCTCCCTCTTGAAGGAGGTGGAATAAAAACCGCTGCTGGACATTTGATTATGGACCTCGTTGTGGTGGACCAAATAAAAAAAAAACATACATTCCCTTGTTTCTTTGGGCAAAGAGGGCTAAAGAAAGTTTTCTTCAACTGTCCATATACCTGAGTGTAACACCCTGGTCTGCGTAGAAAGCACTTCGTAGTTTGCGTATTTTGGGGTGTGTTTCACAAAAGAGACAGACAGCTGAGGTTCTGTCCATGGAGGGGGGCATCGATGGAGATGTTTTTCCTCACTCTCTCTTTACGGTCGTTCTCTCTCGTGCTTTTATTGTGCTATCTTCAACCATCTCTCTCTCATATATGTGTAGGCTTTAAATACAATGGTACAGGTTGCACGGATTTCACATGCTCGTCTGCCTCTTTCCAGTCCTCTCGTTTCTTTCAGTTTGCATTTACGATTTTAGAAGCAGGCTATCGGTTAATGCAAAGTTTTTTTATGTTAAACACTGGGAATAATCTCAAATATCGTTCGTCAAAGCAACTCTCCTGTGTCCGGAAACCACATTTATGGACATTAAATAATACGATTAAACAGCTTCAAGGGACCTGAACGGAGAAAAAGTCCTTTAACTTTAACTTTCCACAATAAATGATGTAACCCTTCAGTATGAATTGAAAATGAATTAATTGTTTTTACAGTGCATTTGATTGCAGTTAACAGTAGTAATGTGTAGCTGATATTGAGGCCCTATACAATGCTGTTTTTTAACTTGCTTTAAAATGTGTAGCAAAGAGAGAAAGATCAATGCAGGTTCAGAACCTTCTGCTAAATGGTGAAGACTGCATGTTCTTCAGGAAATGGGAGTCAAATATGTGAGGTAAGCTTTGGGTCTAGTTTGTTCCTGTTTTCCGTCTCAGACCTGTAGGACATGCAAAACTAAAACGTTTGAAAATGATTAATAATAATTCGCTGTATGCTGGCTTCAGCCAGCTGCCACAGCCAGGTGGAGGAGAGGTAGGAAGAAGGATCCACATGTGGATGAGAGCTGTACATGTACTCTGCCCTGCGTCACCGCCCCTCCCCCAGCCCATGGCACGCTATGGGAATCAGTGCTGGGGGTATGTAAAACACATCAGCTGCCCTTTCTCAAACAAAACCTAGCTTCCCCGCTGTTCTCTGAGGGAAAAGGTGATGGTTCCATCAGAAATGTATGGTATACATCAACGTTTCCGTTCTATTCACAAACCTATATATACAGTTACTTAAAAAAAGTAACTTAGGAACTTTAAAAGAGTGCAAATTCGAGCTTAACACCCAGTTAATTGTAGGATAAACGACAGCCTCAAATTGCCAACATTTGCTCAAATACCAACTGGAATTATTTTTTTCACAATACAAAAATTACTTCAACCAATACTTGATACATCAATATTTTCAGGAAACAAAAAGTGCTCAACATATGCGGTACAAAATTCATTCGATTGGTGCCGCGCAAAACAACCTTGTTTAGGTGTTTTAAGGGACTACGTTTTTAAACAGTGATATACACGCGGGGTGTGGTAGGTGCATTAACTGGTACTTGTAAGTATGACCCACTTAATATTGTGTCGCCACCCCTCCGCGGAAGAAAAAACCTTCCAATTAGCCTAGTTCTGCTTGTTACCTATCTAAATCAATCAATGTTCACTTTTTTTTTTGTAGAGTTGAGTGTGTCGGAATGTAAATCATGTATAAGTCACCGGGGATAAACGCATCCAATAAAGTAAGAACGAATAGATAAGTTGGTGTCACGTGACCTGCCCCCCCCCGCAACCTCGCGCGGCGGCGGCCTGACTCGTGCACGCGCAGTGACGTTCAACAATACGTTGAGTGGGGGGAGAGAGCGCGCGCCGAGCGCAACAGCTGCAGATTTACAAACAGAGGAGACACAGCAACTTTCTTCATCTCCCACACGGAGGAGAGAAAAGCCAGCACCTGACACGGGCAACTCAGGGGAAGGCTGCCGAGAATGTGAAGTCCTGGGTAGGTATCGGTGAGATCGTTGTTTGTTTTTTTTTTTTCAAAATTTCCTAGAATGTGTTCTTTTTTCCTTAGTTGATTTTGGAGTTTTGAGCAATTCAATCATCCTAATGTTAGCGAACCACACGCTCCACTGAGCGCACACACACACACACAAAGCAGGAAATACTGTCCGTGTGTCTTAAACCGTCGCTCTATCTTCCCTCTCAAGACGGGATATTAAACAAAGGGTTTGGCTGAGGAATCACAAATAGGTCGAGACTGTGATCTACTTCGCCACGGAGGGCTGTAGACTCAATTTCGGACATTTTGCACGAGTGGGTATAGAAATAATACCCCCCCCCTCCCCCCTCCTCTCCCAAATAAAGTTATTCGCATTTCATCTGACTGTGTCGTGACTGTTGGAGGCAGCTTTATCAATAATCACTGGGTCAGAAATAATTCAACGAAATACTGTCGGAAGCGGGCAGGCTGGAATATCCCCTTCTAAAGCTGAAGCGTGGCTCTCCAACTGTTGAAGCACCCGAAGAATACAGAATAGCCATTCATGTCTCTCTACATTGTATTTCAGGAAGTCCCCACAACTTTCATTTTATTTCTGATTATTGTACGAGACTTTCAACGCGCAACGTCCCTCCCGAAATGCGCTTGAGCAAGAAATCAACTCGTTGCGGTTTTTGACGAAAGGCAGCCTGAAAGTTAATTGATCGGTTGTCAGGTTGTTTTTGCTTCATCTGGGTGATTATTATTTTTTTTTTTTTGGTGTGTGTGTCTTTTGTCCCTACGGTCTCTTGAGTGCAAAATTGATAAACAGTAGTTGCCTCATTTTAATTACAGGACAAAAGAAAACGTCACCACCCCCCCCTCTCTCTCCTATCCACCCCCCCCCTCCACAAAAAAAGTCGATTAACAGTGCAACTCGCCCAGTGTTTGTGTAGGATCATGAAGAACAGATTTGCTTTGTGAGCAGAGGCAGGGAACTAATAGAAGGAGACATTTGGAAGACTTCAAGGTTATTTATCGGACTTTAAGGTAGTAGAAGCTTAAATCGCTAGGATCCATACTTTTGCGTATATATTTATATGAATGTGTGTGCACAGTTCTCGCCATTGTGTCGACTTCAAAATCTATACTCAAGCTACGAATAGAAAGCAGATACGTATTTTTCTCTACAGACGTGTGGATGTTTGCCTGGATGTTGATATACTAACGCCTGCATCTCGATTGCCTCAATACAAAAAAACAAAACAAAACAAGCTTATCGCAGCTACAATCGGTTCGGACTGAAAGTGTGGAGAGAGGGGGAAAAAAATAAACACGTGTCAGGGAAGATGTTCGGCAAACTCGTAATGAATATGAAATAGTTCGCCTCAGAACGAAATCGGAAGTGTGCTGCTTCCCATTTTTAGTTTCAGACAAATCTGGTAGTCGGGAGCTCGTTCCGGCTGGTGCCAAAGGTCCGAGGTGTTTAGAGGGGCTGATTTATTGGAGCACTCGACGATTTTTCTAGTTTTTTTTTTTTTGGGGGGGGGGGGGCTCGTATTGGATTTTTCATACCTGGTGGGTGAAGATCTCTACCCGGAAAAAAAAAAAAAACAAAACAAAAGATGAGGGGTTCGGACAAGTTGAGAGTTTCCGCGGATTGCATACGCGTATTAGAGTCGTACCGGTGGGCAGTTGGGCAAAGCCCACGGGTGAAGTAACTGAAGTGCAGGTTTGAATAGCAGGCAGCGGCTTGCTGACTAATGAGTGATTGCGTGTTGCTGGGCTGGTGGGGGGTTGGTGCGTCTGAATAGGTAGCGAAAGCTCGGATAACGCGACAATAGCCCCCGCTGAAACTTTTCACGCCGCCGAGCCGTGCGGCGGGCTGGAGGTGCCCGGTGGGGGGACGGCAGGTCGGGATCCCCAGTCGCGCTGAAGCCCCTGCGAGCCGATGAAATTACCCGCGGTAGGAATAGTTTATGATCGCCCGGGTGTGGGGTCGTCTCTCTCTGGTGCTTATCCTCGGGGTGTGCATTCTACAGGGGGGCAAAACAAAACCCGAAACGAGGTGTTGCCAATCCTGCCCATATTATGTGCTGGGGGGGGTTATACGTCGCTGTTGAACATTATGCTGAACTTCTCGTTTCCTCGCTTTCGAAGATCCATTCATTCGAGCGGTGATGTCACAACCGTCGTTTTGCAAGGCTGCAGGAGCCGTTGTTGGGGGGACCGAGGAGCTGTAGCGCTTTAAACCCCCCGCGGTGGGTTTAGCCGTGGCCCCCCGAAACGTTAATTTGGGGAAAAAAAAACAACAACCAACAAACCCTGGCGTTATGTGGGTTTCTAGAGTGTACCGTGTTGGCGGAGGTTGTTGTGTTTTTTTGTGTGTGTGTGTGCGATTGCTGAATGGGTTTGCAAGCGCAGCCCCACAACAAAGGAATTAAGTCATGGAAAAGCAACAGCTGGCCTGCTCTTGGCTGGAGAGGGGATGTCTTGCCTGTACAATGAGCTGCGGTCGTTAAGACGGGGCTTCTGAAAGGAAAGGTGGTGGATCGTGAAATATTGTGGAGTCCACGAGAATACAATACCGCCAAAGCTGCGTTAGTAAAAGCTCATATCCCGATTTGAAATGTGGCAGTTGTGTGTTGTAGTTAGGGGGTGGTGGTGGCTGTAAAGATGGTCTGATGCGTTTCTGGAGTTTTTCTTAGACTTCAGAACATTTCAGAAGTGCAATTTGTGACCCCACAAGCAGATTGCCATGTGTTTTATCTATGGTCGGTGAGAGGTTGTAGACCAAGTTAAAGTGAACTACAGATTGACATACTCTGCTGCAAATTATTTTAATCATGATGTAGAGACTTTTTTTTTTACAAAAATGTGAATAGTTAGCATACATGACCAAGAATAATGCACAGTTCGTTGACTGTTGTATACTTGATACTGAAACATATTATTTCTTTAAAACGTTGGAAAATTTTAAAAATGCCATCACTTTTTGAATGCAGGTTGATTTGTGATGGTATGAAAAGGAGAACTGGAACTGTGAGAGATAAACCACCTTAGTTTGTGAGTTTTGAATAAGTGGCAAGTCTCCTGGGTCAGTTGTCAAGTTATTCTACCACTGACTTTTCTAAAGAAACTAGGAAGTGTTGGTGAAGCCAGGAGTGTTTTTGAAGAGCTTTGTTGGCCTGTTGCCACGCTGAGCAGAGCAGAACTGGAAGAATTTTAGTTTCCACAAAACTTGTTATACTTGATCACAGGGTAGACAATCGACAGAGAGCGCTGCAAACATTAACATTTGTTTGGAAAATAGGGTACAGCCTACTCAAACTAGTCATAGAAAAATATTTTACAGTTTTTTTTTCAGGAAGAGAAAACAAAGAAATTTCAGTTATGTTATAGATTGAATTTTTGCTTTTTAGGGAAGGGCACACTACACAAAATGTAGTTAAAAGCATTTTTTATGACTGAGAAGTTATGGTATTCTTGGTATTAGTTATCCTTGTGTGTGATGGTTTTATATATTTCAAACAGCACTGTTACTGAATTACAGTGAACCTTTAACAATAGAATAGAAAGACATTTGTCAAATGAGGATTTGATATGTAATGTGGACGAAGTAGTTATGTGTTAAAATCCAAGTTAATTACCCAGTTATTTTCTTTCATCTTTTCTTGTTCTATTTCTATGACATTACCTGTGGCTTTGTGTAAAAAAAGATTCTAGTCTCTGCATTTTCAGGCTTGGTGACAAAAGGCAGATGGTTGATTAGGACGTTTACTCTCTTCTTGCCAAGTGGATTAAAAATCAAGAATGTAATCTAACCAGGGAGTTTAGAGGTGTTGTCAAAGACTGTTGGGCTTATTCATTACAGCTGCAGAGAAAGATGTTTGCTGATATCAAGTTATCTTGTACTGACAAGTGAACTGATAATTGCAGTAGCAGTCTGCAAAGCAGAACAACAAAACAAATAAGTCTACAACAAATTCAGACCAAACTATTTTTCCTTCTTCTTCTACCTCCTTATACTAATTTTGAAGATTGCTGGTTTAATTTCTTATAAGAAGCAGCATTTAATTGAACCATATCGCCACACGGTTTAGAGCTTTAGTTGTATTTAAAATCCTGCCTGTGTGAAGAGGTGTTGTAGCCTTTCTTGTTGGTACATCTTTATGGTTGTATACAGGAGAGGAGCCAGAATGACTCTAGATTTCTTAACAAGTATACTTCTCATTGCCCAACACCCGGAGCAGCTCTGTGGAAATGGCGTTTACGGAGGGAGTTGTGGTGTTCTTGTACAGCAGTGGGAATACGTATTGTTCGTGTTGGGCCTGTTTCATAAACTAGAAGGTAACTTCTTGTTGGGAAAGTCCTTTAGTTACAGAGGGAAGCACCTGCTGTCCCTTGGTGTTGGTAGCCATGGCATGAGTCATTTGCGATGATGGGCTTGCTCTTTCACATTTAAAGTACCTTTCTTTGGGACGGTCACCTTCACTGTCCACACATGTCTGGGTCTTGTGCAACTTGTGGTATTGTGCTTTACGTGCTGGAAAACTGTTTTCCCCAGATGGCGCTGCTTAGGAGAATTGTGTGGCAGATAAAAGGTGCTACTCCTGTCCAACTGGGAACTGGTATATAGGCTCTTACAGCTGGAGCACTACATTGATCAACAGGGAAAGATCTCTGGCATCGGAGGCCAGCTGGAAACATCTATTAGTCAAGCTACAGGGCAGATCATAGCGTTTGTTTTCAAATATCAGACTTACTTGCAGACGTTTTCTAAGCTCTGGTTTGAACAAGTTCCATGAAGGTGTGTTTTTCTTTCTGTCATTTAAGTCTATAATTTCTTTTAAAATCTAAAACACACCCAGAACTGATTGTAGTGATTTTGGATTGTTACTCTGAAAGGTCATCGGTATTCTAACACTTGTGTGAAGGCTAGGATTTACCAGTTACTGCAACGACACAGTCAGTATGGGAAATACTGAATCATGAGAATGAAGACTTTCATGCTCTTTTTTGGGGGGGCCTTTCTTGTCTGTTTATTGCTGTCAATGATTAACATAAGAATGGTAAACAATATATGACAACAACTGTTCAGGTTTTTCATATAAACTGCATTGTTTTAGATTAACTCATTTTTACACAGCTAAAAATGTTTAGGACAGACATTTATTTAATAACCTGTTATAAGTTAGCATACTGTATTGTAAATGCAGCATTTCAGTCCATTCATACTCTTAATTGCATGATTAAATTGACAAAATAAGCAACTTTGCTTAGCAACTGTTATAAGTATATTCACACAATGGTAAGTTTAGAATACAGATTTAAAAATAACTTTTTTTACATGCCAATGACATGTAAACACTGGCATAGGTCTCTAGATGGAATAATACAGATTAACATTTTAACATCCACGTTTTGTATATGAATTTGCCATTTCCTCACAGGCCAAGTTCTGCCTATTAATATGTCAAGTGAGGTAAGCTGAGGTTGTTTTTTTTTCCCTCTCATTTGTTCACAGATTCACCGTAGAGAGGATGTTTTCATTCAAAAGGCCTGAAAGCTGTTCCAGAAATCTTGCAGGCATTTATTTACTGAGTGATTAAAGCCTTCACTTATAGCACCAAAAAATGAAATTTTAAAAAGCAAAAAAAAAAACCACTACCTGGTATCAAATAACAGTATTTCTCCCCTCTCCATAACAGATATCCATTAACAGACTGACCTTGACTTAGCTCTGGGGTCACAAGACTGTATTTTGCTAATGATTATCTCTACATGAGTGTATTCTGACTCATTATAATCTGAAAAGTACAGTTTCTAAATGCATGGAACAACATTTGGGCCAGTTTAGTTTTCTATACAGCCCAAGAAGTGGTGTTCAACTTTGATTTATAGAAATAAAATCAGTAAATTGCAGAACAAGTTTCAATTTTCAGTTCAAAGGGAAGATGTTTTTCTTAATATAGTGTCGACTTGAAAAGAAGCTGCTTTCTGCTACCTTGTTGGGCCCCTCGACCAAGATAAGATGATATGTGTCGCTTGGGTTTCTCTGGGTTGCAGCTCTCCTAGGCAAAGTCACTTGATAACACAGGGGAACTGAACTGAAAAACCCTTAAGTGATTTGCTTGCATCCAGAACTAAAAACAGAGCATTGTGTAAATGCTTATTGTAGTACGCATATTGTAAGAAAAACTGCTGGGTCATTTTTGTTTGTGTTGCTATTGAGTGTGTAGGGCAGCACAATACAGTTATCTAAAATGTTGTCGGTGACTTTGTCATTGTGTATTTTGATAAGATGTACATCTGAGGAATTGTAGGTTTGCTGTAATGTTCTGGATTCCCTGCTTTCCACTTTGTGCAGCACTGTTTTCATGTGCTACTGCACTTATTGACATTCAGTGCTGGTGATCAAGTTATCAAACCAAGATGGTGTGATTAAGGCACATTGCAAATATTTAATTTGAGTTATTTGAGTCCATAATGTCTTTGAGAGGAAACGGCTGTATTTGCTTTAACATTGAGAATCAGCTCACATGTAAAAAGAATCATTGTGAATGTATAATGTAATACATCGATCAAAAACATCACTTGTCAAAAAATGGAGTAAACTCTACCATAATATAGTAGATTGTAATAACCTTACCCTGACACTACCCATGCCTTTTGCTTGAGTTCAGTACATTTGATTATGTGCGTGGGGAATATTTAAATTTTTTACACGTCTTATTCCTGCACGTTTATGTGATCTTTTAGCTCCAGCCCCACCCCCCTCCCCCCAACTTAAGAGCACTAGATCTCTTTGAGAGAGTTTGTGTGGGTGGCTGGAGTTCCTCAGATTGCCCAAGGTTTGATACATGGTAGAAGTTTTGACTTTGTTGCAAAAGAAGTACAGGAAGATGGTGAATTAATGACACTATTCCTTTCTAATTATTTTGTCTGTCTTAAGGTTCAAACTGCAAAAGCTAAACCAAATTAATTATGTTTTGACATTGTCTTGGTGTGGTGGAAAACCGAATTTTAATTTTGGTTATACATGAAAGACGGGTTAAACAGTTTTAGGTCATGTATTTTATATATGCATAGTTGTTCTGTCTCAGCTGAGCCATTTTATAGTTTTCTCATCATTCAAGAGTGAAGCTAATGGAAAATAATCAGTTTGGTCATTGTTCAGAATATTTTATCCAGAGTTACTGATATGAAATGGTATATTTGTTGTTTGCCTGTGAGAGTGTTTTTCTTTGCTTGTAACTTCCTGCTTTTACTTTCTGTATGTCTCTGCCCTAAATGGGGCACATGAAAGCTCTGCTTGTGACTTATATACTGCTGTGCAGTGTTAATGTCAAGAATTTTTATTGCAGATTTTTCAGCATTATATGGTTCTTTAACTTTGTAGAAAGTGAAACTCTCAAGAACCTTCGTTTAGTCTTGACTTGCTTCCAGCACCAGCACAGGATTTCAGATTGTGAAATTCCTTGCGTTGCCTGTAACGTATGCCTTTAGCTCAGAAAGACTTCCCAAAGCCTTGCTGATCTTCCAAATCATGTTATCGTTGTTCCAGGTGTACTCTAGATTTGATCTGAACTGTTAGAAAATGGCGTTGTACTTCACAACATCACATTTGGAGGAAAGTTTAAAGATTGCACAACCTTCTTACCTTTTCACAGCTGCAGCCTGAGGAAGGATAGCTCTGAATAATGTCATTGCCAGATTGAGAGTTCTTTTTGAGTCAGTAGTAGCTGTACTGTGGTTTATGGTTCATTGTCACCCTGGGGAAGCATACATTTGTAAACTCTTCTTTTGTCTGTTATAGAAAAAAATAGTCTGTTTAATGCAATATTTGCAGTAGAGAATGCCAGACCCTTTATGTGTAAGGTTAAGTCTGTAACATTGGATGAGATGTGAGGATGTGTTCAAAGAAACAAAAGTTGTTGTGATTGTACTCATTTTGGCACATGCTTCTAACAGTTGAGGAAATGCTTGTGTAAAATACTGGTAAAGGATGTATTTCCTGTTTTGTTTTGTAACACAAAGTTTCTAGTATTAGCTGAAGCCTCCTTTAATTTTTACTCTTCAAGTGTTTGAGATATTAGTGTCTTTGCAGTTTAACATTCTGTTTATAAACTGAGTTAATCATGTTACGTAAGGGGCTGGTTCATGGTATTCACTCATATGTATTTCGACAATAGATATACAGGTGTCACATCTAATGGTTTTATTTTTCTTTCTAAATTACAGGTGCTGATTGGCCCATAACTTGTCAAGACCGGTTACTGCTGAATGTGTCAGAACAAAGAGACGCAACGTAATCATACTAATATCCTTTATTGAAAAGGCTTTCATGTAACTCATTATGCTTTACCACAGCACCAGTATAAAGGATGGCTCATGTAGGAGCAGACCTGCAGGATCACATACTGAATAAATGAACATTGACTGAAGAACAAAGAAACCCAGTTTACACAATTCTAACATGCAGAAGTGCAGGAAGAAGACAAGATTCCTTGGAAGTGCCTGATATTTTGCAAACCTCAAACTCATGTGCTCAATCTAAAAGCTGTGAAACATCCCTGTTTCAAAGGCTTTTGTAGTTTATATTTCTGAGAGATAGTTGGCACAGCCTTGTACTTCTTTATAAAGGTGTTTTTGTTATTGTCAGAGACATGCCTACTCATCCTTTAATATCATACATGGAAAGTCCCGATGGACTGGGTCAAGATACAGCGAATACCAATGCCAGCATGCCAGGCACAGGCTCGAGCATGACCCCGCACACCAGCATTCCAGAGAAAGCTCTGGCTCAGGTGGAAGGGTGCACGCCCTTGGACTGTATGTTCTGTGAGAAGACTTTTAAACACCAGGACGAGCTCAGCCCCCATGTCCTGACCCAGCACCCGACCACCCTGTTTGGGCCGGCGGTTCTGCGCGTGGAAGCGGAGTTTCTGACTCGGAGCGAGAAAGGCAGGGCCAAGCCAACTCCTCCCAGTGACAAGGAGGAGGGCGTCAGCTGCGAGGTGTGTGGACAGCCCGTGAAAGATGCAGCGGAGCTGGAGTGTCACATGAAGAAGCACAAAGACTCTTTCACTTACAGCTGCAACGTTTGTGGGAGGCGTTTTAAGGAGCCCTGGTTCTTGAAAAACCACATGAGGACACATGGGAAGCCGGGGTCAAAGAACAAGGCGCAGCAAGACCTGGAAACTCCCGTAACCATCAACGATGTTGTCCAAGAACAGACATCGGTCAGTGTGATTTCTCCATACAAGATGTGCATGGTTTGTGGGTTCCTCTTCCACAATAAAGAGATCTTGATGGAGCACAGCAAAATTCACATCCGGGAATCTGAACCTGATGAAGGAGTACAGGAAACGGACAGGCAGCGCGCAAGTGTTGCTCCAGCATCCAAAGAATCCTTCTTGCAATTTGTTGGTCTGCGTTCCCGGTCCTCGGAAACGGATGCAAAATCTGAAAAGTCTGCAAAATGGATTGCCCAGCTTGACCCTTTTAACACCTACCAAGCCTGGCAGCTTGCTACCAAGGGTAAAATAGCTGTCGGCCCAGGACAGACCAAAGATCTTGGCCCGGATGTCAGCACGGATAATGAGGACTCATGTTCGGATAAAGAGGAACTGAATGAAATCTGGTCCACAAGCAAGAGCGAAAAGGCGGTGAAAGAGGGCTTTGGACATGAGCAGAGATCAAAGCACGCAGGAAGGGAAACCCCTTCACCAGAGCTGGATCAGAAGTCCGCAAGCAGCAAAGACAAGCCCACTCAGTGTGGAGACTGTGGGAAGACCTTCAGGACCTACCACCAGCTGGTGCTTCACTCGAGGATACACAAGAAGGATAGGGGTGGGTCTGAGAGTCCAACAGCCTCGATAGATGGCAAGCAGTTAAGCACAAGCTCCAGTGACAATGGGATGTTAGACAGAACTGAAGAGTGCTCTGAAGATGGCTCAGAAGAAGGACTGCATGGTGATGCCTTTCAGTCAGGTATGCTTTTAACCATTATATCAGGATGTGTTTAATGTTGCTACAGGCAAACTTATTTAATCACATTGACATTTTCAGACCGAAGAATTTCACCCCATTTCAGAGTTAAGTAAATTCCTATATTAAGATACACAGTGAAAGCAAAGGGAAAACCCATGCATATTTGTATTTTGAAGCAGAATTTAAAAAAATAAGTTAGTGGAAATAAGAGAATAAGAGAAAATCAAAAAAAGAAAAGCAGCTGGGGGGGCTTTAGGAATTACTCTTGGTGTTTCCACCTTACACCTATTGGATTCTGGGCTTGCGTCTGGCCATGGGTGTCTGCTGCTTGGAGTTTGCACAGTCTTCATGTTTTGCTAGGTGCTGTGTTTTCCTCCTGCCTTCCAATTACATGCTGCCTAGATTAGTCTGTGAAGTGTTGCTGTGCCCCGTGTTGGATTGGTGTCTTGCCTGTGCCCTCTGTTTCCTAGACTGACTTGGAGTTACCACAGTCCTTACCAGGAATGAGTGGGTTTTCTACTAATAAGGACAATCATGAATTGGTGTTCTGTGATTAAAGAGGAAGTATCTGGGAGCAGGGGAAATAGAGATGCAAATCCATGGGAAAGCTGATTGCTGATGTAATTTTTTAGCTGATAACTCTGGACAGTCTGTTAGCTGCTAACCCATATCAAAATGGCAGCTGTATGTCCTGACACACCAGCCCCTTTCTAATAAAGTACAGTGATAAACTCAAACATTAAGCTTCACCTTGTGTCTGACATAAATGTAATCTATCTCAAACATATTGCATCACATGATACACCACTACCTACAGAACAAACCACAACACTTGCAAATGAAAACGTTTTTTGTGAACTAGCAGGAATTGAGAAAGCTGCATTCATGTTATACAGTGCAGTAGTTTTTTTTCCTACTTTTCATATTTCTGAGGTATGCAAGTTTTGGAATGAAATGAAATGAGCTGTCTATACATGTTCTCCACTGTTTTTCCCCCAGTAGGATTTACTACAAAAATGATGTTATAAGTATATATTTGAAAGGGGTTACGATGCAGATGAAAGTCAAATATAGTATGGAAGTTCAATACTTTAAATTGCTTATGCATGAAATAGAAAAAAGAAGAACAAAGAAGTTAAATTGTTTTTTTAAAGTTGGGTTCATTCTTCATTCCATTGCACAGTATTATACTTATTCCTTTGTCTTGGTTTCAGCCCCCTCTGGTGTTAGTTGCTGGTGTAGACACATTACAAGCAAGAAAAACAAACTCCTTAGATTTTTTAATCACCATCAGCACGTTTTTTTCCTTGAGAGTTCCTGATTTAAGCTTTTATCTCTCGGGTTGTTGCCTGCCCACATTGGGCAGCTGCCCAACCTGTATTGGCTTGTATCAGCGGGATAAACTTCTTTGTAGTGACCTGATTTTAACCTCTGGAAAATTTGCACAATGCCCAGATCTGCAGAATCCTAGTAGTGGTATTTAGTGTGATGCACATTTAAAACTTCCACTCTTTTCAAAGCACAACAGCAGTGCATCTTAAATTAGCCTGAATACGTCTTTGTATATAAATAGCAAAATTGTTGCAAAACAGCGTTTGGGGTTATTTCAGTTGGGAGCTAAATGGTGTTTTGTCAGCATGTGTTGTGCACAGTTTAATCTGAATATAATTTTGTCTTCTATACAGATAAAAGTGAAGATGGTTCAGAAAAGGGAAAGATGAAAATTCTTGCATCCTCAAAAGAATGCAGCTACTGTGGAAAGAGTTTCCGTTCAAACTATTACCTCAATATTCATCTCAGGACACATACAGGTAACTGTGGTTTTTATGAACAATTATTTTAATTTTGGTGTTTTGCACCATTGAATCTTGAATATTTAAGAAATATGTTTCAGAAGAGCACGTTTTAGGAACATGAGAGAAGTTATAAATGAACGGAGGCCATTTGGCGCATCTTTGATTAGTCTAATGATCTCATCCACACTTGTAGCTGCTAGATGAAGTAAAAAAACGCAATTGGGAAGTAAGTATAACAACATCATAGGAATTTTTATATAAAAATCTCTATAAGCAGATCAGTTAAAGACAAGAATGCTGATGATTAGGAGCTCAGCATGAACACAAAACCAACAACCATCTTAACCAGTTACATCGGTGAAGAATTTTCATTGGATGATGCTACTTGTGACGAAAATATCAGACGTTTCATTCCGTGACTGTGATAATCCCCTTGCTGTTAGGCCAATGTAAGTGTCATTGTGGCCTCCACACTGATGTTTTTCTCCTCTCTTCACAGGGGAAAAACCATATAAATGTGAATTCTGCGATTATGCTGCAGCTCAGAAGACCTCACTGAGATACCACTTGGAGAGGCGTCATAAAGACAAACAGCCTGTTGCTGAGCCCTCTAGTAAGCCAATTCCAGCGTCACCAGCACCCGACGGGTCTGCGCCTGCCAAGGAGAAATCGTCTCAGGAGATCGCCAGAATTGCAGCTGACAACCATAATGCAAAGCAGTCTAAATCGTGGCCTTTGTCCACTGCGGGGTCCGAAAACGCATCTCATGTCGGGATTCAGAGCGATCTGGGCTCAAGCAAGACTGTTATCAAGAATTCCTGCCAACTTACACAGAGCAGTGCAGTTAAAACAGATTGTGAGAATTCAGCTGTTGCAGCTGGTCATCCGTCAGGCTCGAGTGACGAAGCGCTTAAAAAACATGCCTTATCTCTCGACTCAAAGATGGAAGACAAAGAAATGAAAGAAGAGTCATTTGAGGTGCCATTAGATTTGTCCTTTAAGATGTCCCTTTCGGTTTCTGCTACCTCGGTGCCCAAGAGCACATTACTCACCAATACCTGTCCTTTGTGTACTTACAAAACTCTATACCCAGAGATCCTTCTAATGCACCAGAAATTGGTACATAAAGAAAAGCTTGATGCTCCGAAGAAAAATGGCCTAAGAAGCTCCATAGCTGCCCTCAAACAGAAACGGCACACCGGCTGCCCACCTGCTCTTGAGGGAAATGACGTTCAACCCTTGCCGCCGTTTTCCAGGAAATATCCTCGCCGGACCAAATCTCCGCCTCGCCAGGCAGCCAAGCCAGCGGAGAAAACGCAGCCAGCCCGGCCTTCTCAGGCAGCCGCGCGCGCCCCCGAGGCCGACTGCGGCAAGGCGGCCCATCACGACGCACAGCGCTACTGGATGGGAGAGGCTCACGGCAGCAGCCTTCGCCACGGGGTGACCGATGTCCGGCAAGGCCAGTCGAGATTCTCGGAAAAACCCAGAGATCCCGAAGCCCACGGCAAGAGGGGCAATTTTGTGGTCTCCATAAGGCAGACCCTTGCGGACAGAGAAGGGCCCGGGCCCCAGAGCCAGCAGGGGCGGAATGGCATCGTGTGGCCCAGCGACGCGGCGAGAACGTGCCTCTCCAGCCGGTTTGGAAACCCACCACCCGTAGACTTTGGCGAGCCCTCCAGCAAGAGGATCAAGTTCTCCGGGGCGCCGGTCTGCGAAACCTCGGAGACAGCCGGGCTGAGGAAAGGGGATAGCTATGGCAGGCTGCTGTCTGTGGGACGGGGTGTGAAATCCTCATCGCAGGCAAGCCCGCCTTCCAAAATGCCTCATGCCTTTTCGCCAGTCAAGCCGGTCTCTTCAACGTCAGCCAATGGAATGGATCCAGATTGGAAAGTAATAAATATCCTGCGGTCATACAGCCCGAGTGACCTCGCTTCGCTGTACAACACAGGAGTGTCTAGTGCTAGCCAGGGAACTGCGTCTGCTGCATCAGAAGGTATGCGTCTGTCTTTAAAATTGAGCTCCAAAGGGTTATGCACCTGTCCTTTACTTAAAAACGTGTATTTCTAAATGTGTAAGTAGGTCGTCGTGGATAAAGGCGTCTGGCCCGGCATTTAACAAAAATCACGCGTGTACTGTCTTATCGTGTAAATGCAGGATTATTAGTTTATACGACGTCTTGCTAAAGCACTTTTCAGTGATGGATGAGATTAATTTCGGTTCATTGTATTAGCTCATGTCACAGGGAATGTGACTAACAGAACTAAACAAGTAGATTATCTGGGTTTCACCATTGGTTGTCTAAGTAATAAAAGGAGAGGTTTTGCACATTATCCTCATCACCCTTTTTTTAAATGGAGTGGTTTTAAATTTGGCTCCGTAAAAATTAGTTTAGTGGTCTGGCTGTAACAGACCTTGTTCTGTATAAAGAATAACTTTACAGAGATCAAGGGCTTAATGTCAGCATTGGATAAATGTCTTCACTGTGCAGGCTGGTATTTCCTGTTCTTAGAGCTAATATTGTCCTTTAAAGAATTTTATCATTTTATTACATTTTTAAATTTTCAAAACCCATACAAGCACCACTTTCTAAGTTATTGGTTATACGTCTCTGGTCTTTGTTACTACGGTTGATGGCATTTAGACTATCCTTTATAACTGTCATTTTAGGTATAGTAGATTTGTGATTATCAGGCCATGCAACACTGCACAGAACACAGGGTGGTTACTTGGAATGTTTATTTGGAAAATGCAAATGAAACATTGAAAATCAGTAGGTTACTCTTTGATATGTCAAGCATCTTAATATTACTTTTTCTGACTACTGTAAATCACATACCCCTTTTTGACCTCCTATTTAAAGAATATAATCCTTAGTCAGGTTTTGTGGTTAAAGAAAAAAAAAAAGCAAAGCAAAAACTATAAAATAGTAATTGAAGAGTAAGGATGTGGTTTTTCTGGCAACATAGTTTACTGTAAATGAAGCCTTGCTCTCAAACTGACTGGAGACTCGGTTTAAAAGCCTGTTTCGAGTGTTACATGAGGAGATGCGTTCCACTTGGTGAACTTAATTAAGCTATGAGACCTCCATTATGGCTTGTTCACCGTGCCAGTTGTTGTTGCCCAGAGGAGACACAAGTGCTCTGGAATCCCTCATCCTGTGTTATCCTCACATCGGCTCTCTGGCACTCTGCTGTTGTGTTAGTCTGCCTGACTTGCTGCCTGATGGACCTTGTTGACAGAGTCATGAAAAAAAGCTCGGAACTCTCCATGTGGAACTAGTGTCCTCGCAGCAGAACTGCTTAGGATACTTTTAAATTAACCTTCTAATAAACACTTACAAAGAAGGAAATAATCATTTAGGTTCATGGACGTGCTTTTTCCTTATTTGAAATGGAATTTGTTTGATCACCCTTTTGTATTAAGACCTATTGAGATCATTTAATCATTTAAGATTGCATTTCTCCAAACATTTCCTTATTGCGCAAAGGTAATCAACTTTTTTTCAATTGAATTGATTTATCTTCTCCACCTATGATTTCTGTAAGCATCACTACCACTGTTTTTATGCGAGTGAAAGCCTTTCATAATGCTCTTGATGACACTTTAATTAAGCTGTCTTTTTTTCCTTTCAGGGAACAGACCATCGCTCTATCAGCATTACTCAAGTGTACTACAAAGGAGAAACAATCCCAGCCCTATGAGTAATGCACGCTGCGGACCTGCTGATAAGAATGCTTAAAATATGATGTGACAGATGATGGTAAATTTCTTGATTAACCTTCCTGTACTTGCTGCAAATTGCTTGAAATTAGTATGCGAGTGGGGAAAAATGCCCTCTAATTTCTGTATTTTTTTTTTTAGGTTTGAATGCTGAAGACTCCATGACTTCCATTTCGTTCACAACATGGAAGCCTAGAGGAAAAGAGAGACTCAACCCACTGGAATAAGCTGTGACCTGTACATATCGGAAACACTACTGTTATAGTGTTGGCAGTGCCATTACAAAAACATGTGTAAATGTATCTTTGCATACACAACTTAACTTTCAAATCAGTTAAAGCTTCACTATATTTAGAACTCAAATAAAAAAAAAGTTTGTGCCTAGAGAGATTTGAGGAGTGGGGACATAATAGCGGTCTTGAGTTATATCTGTGGAATTCAGGTCACGATAAATACGATGTATAAACTTAAAACCATTTCCAGGTCCAGTAGGACTTAGTCATCCTTTAGTTATAAAGGGTAAATCTTTTTTTTTCTTCCACTTTTTAAGTGCTTTAGAATTAAATGGGCTTGAAGCTGGCCTGCAGTGGTGCAGAAACAGATAAGAGGCACTGTGCAGTGATTTCTGCAAAGAATTTCTAATAGTAATTATAATGTTAATAAAGTTTAAAAATGCATTCTGTTGAGGAAGTCAGTGTTCTAAACACTTGGTTGTATAGAAGTACTGTATTCTAAGTGCTCGATGATGTAAAAGGACCGTTTGGCCAGGCTATGATGGAACACTTTGCACCCCTAGGCAGGTTCTCCTGGTTCGGTTTTTGCTTCCGTGAATAGTTCTGAATGTTGGTTATTCTCTGCTGGAGCTGACAGACTTGCCTGTTAGCTGCTTGTGCTGGCTCTCACTCGCCTTTTAGTGCCAGGAATGACTTCCTAGAGTTGCTTTCAGAGGCTTCGTGGGCACATTGTTACTGAGCTCTTTCAGAAGGATTCATTTCAACTTTGCTAAAGGAGCCATGTCTCCCATTGGTTTGAGCAAAGATCAAGAACATGCCAGGTATGGGGGGCCTGTTATACTAAAGACCAGCGATTTTCTTAAATACTGTTGCACACACCCCTTTCTACCCTAGTTCTCTAAATGGCCGTTTACAATGAGGAGTGTAGAAGTCGCCATGTAGTTCATCACATAAAGTGTTGGTGAAACAGCAGAATTACAGGTGAACCTGCCTTTACAGACTCACAGGGTTAATCTGTGATTTAAAACACTACTCTTGCTCTTCCTCACTATATTACATGAAAAAACCTTATATTGAAGACATGGACCAAACCCCCCCCCCAAAAAAAATAATATACACCATCAGTTTAATGCACTATTATTTTGAAGTTACACAATTTAATTACAGATCCTTTTGGACAAATAAACAGTGAAATTCAATAATGTAGTGTACTCTTCAGCTAGATTTTTTTGGCACAAAGTGTTAGGTAATGCTTTACACTAAACCTTGCATTGTGCTCTTTCCACACAATGTCCTAAAACAGTTATTTGTACCTGGGATCTATTTCTCCTTGAAGTGAGATTTAATTCATTATCTGCAGCGACACAGATTTTGGATAGATCTGTAATATTTACTTGCCTAGTCTGGGGAAACTTTGAATTCTGCTCTTCAATGTGGAAATAACCTTCCTTTGCATCCTTCATGTTGAACAATTACTTGGTTAAAACCACACTCAGGTTTAGATTCAGACCAGACTATCAGTTGTGCAGAAACAATGAAAAAGTAGGTATGTTTTCAAGGAATAGCAGGCACTGATAAATGCTTTTCTTCACTGCTTTTAAAATAGTCCTCTGCCTTTTATGTTTCTGGATGTGACTCTTGTTACTTCCACAATACTACTGTTACAACTGTATTCCTGTATTAGTTTTTTTTTAATAAGCATTGCTGGGTATGCAGTTGAGCAATGGAGATTATGAATTACTGGGAAGATTGGATTAACATCCCTTGCAGTGAAAGAAATCTGTATTGGCCTTCAGGTACATTTTGTCTAAATTTGTATTCATATGATTTAACATGAAGCACCATTTGAATCCTTTCCCTTGAGTTTGATAGATTAGCACCCTTAGGAAAGTAAATTGATTTTTTTGTTGTTGGAAAAAGTGGTGTTAAAGTGTTTATACAAAAATAAGATTTTTTTTCCCCTATCTGTCCTGGTCTAAACTTGAAACATTGCTCAGTGTACAGTTTCATATTGGTACGTTGTTATATGTCTGTTTCTTACAATAGGATGTGGATTGGAAATGTGAATTTCTCCTGAATGCTGTATTTTAATCAATTGCATTGTTGTCTTATGATTTCGCACAATAGCACCATGTTCAAATGTGTGTGCAACTCCAGATCGATCATTAAGATTGTGCTAAATGAACCCAAAGACCTGTTATATACCTGTTGCTCTATCTGAATATAATGCATAGTTGTTTTTAGACTTTGCAGAACAAAATCAGAATGTTGAATTGCCTCAGTAACATTACTTAAATGGTTCTCTTCATAATAGAATCTGTCAATACATGATTGTATTACTGGATTTGTTTAAATCTAGTTAGGTCTTGTTCCTGAGCTGAGCCATATGTACATATCCAATATATATATTTTTTAATTTTGCACTTTCATGGAATATTTTGCTAGTTTATACAGTTTTGATATAAAATTGTTCAGTTACCAATATTTATTGTGAACCTGTTGCTGCTTTTTCCCCTCTCGCTTCAAGGTTTTTTGGCCACTTTAACAACATGAGCAGTGTTCAGCTGTCGTTTGTTACAGCTAATGAGTTATGAACTGACTTTAAATGGGGGTCAATCTAGCTATTGGAAACGCAAAATTAAAATTCAATACAAGAAATGCATTTCTACCTTTTTTTAAAATAGCTTTTTATGCGTTTCTATTTAAAATATTTAACATTTGGTATGTTTGAATATATTCCATTTTTTCTTTTTTTTTGAAATAATAGAAGTGTCTAAAACTTAAAGTTAAAAACTAGGGTGTTTGTAGGATAAATCCTGTTACTTTTTGCAGGAAAAGTAATTAAAACTAGAGTGCAAATCCTAGTTTTTATAAACATTGTAGTTGCTGAAAAAGTCAGCCTACCTAAAGTGATGAAATGACATGAATCCATCAGTATTATGCACTGGGATAAATGTAGTCTTCTTACAGTGTAATATACAGTTTGAATATTAAGGTACCATTTGTTATTTTATTTATTTCATGATGTGTGAAACCTGAAGTAACTTGGGTGTAAGCAGTATACTTAATTTGTCTGCTGTACTTCAGATGAAACCTGTCACTGCATTCACTTGTAAATATAGATCTAGTGTTTTGCAATTTGGGTGTGTGTCATTCTTTTGATTTTTGTACAAATCTGTTTCTCATCATACAAATAGAACACTTACATTTCCTTGTGTAGTGGCACCAAATTCAATTCATGACACTTAATAGTAAAAATTTGAAAAACATGTTGCTTATCATATGGCCAACAAAGAACTAAAAGGCAGCTGTAAACCAACAAAGGTCTAAGAGGTAATGATTCCACAGCAAAAGTGTCCTAGAATATTTTCATCATTTAGAAGCCTAACCTAGGCAAAAATATATGATCCCAAACTTGGGGTTTGGCTTCTGCAAACTAGAATTTTTACTTCCCTTTTTCATTTATTAAGCAGAAGAAACTTTTTGCGTACCGAGTTAGTTTTGTTTGAAATAGCAGTGCTGATATGATATCAAGGTATAACTGTCTGTCAGAACGAGAATAACGGTAGGGGACCTTTGTGAAGAGGATTGCAGTTATGCAGCTGTTTTTCCTGATGTTTGAAGATTTTAGTAGACTAATTTTGCTCTATATGCTCTTAAAGTGTAAATTGAATATTTGTTCAATGGTCAAGGTCAAGTGGTGTTTCTCGGGCTCAAGAGCTTGTTTGAGCAACATTCAATGGAATTTATTTACATTAAACATTTATATTAAAGAAGTTGGTCTTCCTAAATATGTTCAAAGGTTCAAAACTACATCCAAAAATGTGGTGCACTTTGATTTCAAATGAGCAGATGACGTTTCATCACTAGAGGGCAGTGTTTACAACAATTCCCGTTTAAACTCAGGATGCTAAAACAGTGCTAGTTACCTTTTGTTTTTAAAAATCCGGTTTTAAAATGAGCTATTCCACTTTCACGCGAGGAAGATTGTATATGTCACATGACTAGGTCATTATTTTTTTTTGGTAGTATCGGGCCACTAAACCATGGGTTTATACGTGATCTATGGGAGGCTGTGATACATTTCCACTGCTGAAAACAAATTTAGCCTTATCTCAAATCGGTGTGAAAAGATGCTTAGTGAAAGTTTTGGGATATGGTTTCTCTTATCACTACAGGTAATATAAGATTTTCTATAAAAGAGTTGGCAGCTGAAAAAATGCCTGTTTATATCCTCATAGGACAATGTATAAAGTGGCCTTTCTCAAAACTTGTAATTTTTTTCCTTTTTAATTTGAATTCCCCTGAATCTTGTAAACACCCTGCCATATTCTTTCCTCTCTCTCTTGCTCTCCCTCTCAACAGGAAACACCCATGTGGGTTTGCTGTATTGTTAATGCCCATAGTACAAAACCCTGAAAAGGAGCAACATGCAAAACACATCACAATGCTGTTCTCTGTCAACACCAAATGACAAGGGACAGTCTTGAGCACATTAAAGACTTTCAACTTTTTTTTAAGTATACCACATCTGTTTGCTGTCTTTTCCTTGGGGCTTATGCTGTGTAATCTATTGCATTAGCTCACATTAGTGCATATAGCCCATGGGCTTGAACAATCACAAACACAAAATGAGCATTCAGTTAGCATCATCTTCAGGTCCCTAGACTCTAGGAAACTTGGTGCAGATGTAGTGCAGAAACCCCCCCCACAAACTCATTTTTCTCTGCTGTATAATTCTAAATCCCTAAAGGAAATAAAATGCACATTTTTTTTTTAACCTTGTAATTCACTTATTTCAGAAATTAAAATGGAAGACATTCCATTTTAGCTCGGAGCTTTTTTGCATGTCTCTGTCCATGTTTGTGTGCTCTGCGTGCCCACTACGTCTTACCAGCCACTTCAAGAAAATAGTGGAGGTTAAATAGTGTTCACGCCTTGACATCTCTTTGCTCTGTACAGCCGGCAAGCTCGATATTAAAAACAAATATTTAATAGCTCACAATACCTTGGCTTAAAACTCCAGGCTTCAAACTTGGTGAAAAATAGACATTTGAACAGAGTCTAAATGCATTGTGATATTTACCTTTGAAATAAAAAAAACACATCGCTGGAACCACAAATACTATTTTTAGCCACCAGGAGGAGATGCAAAGCAAGTAAACCTGCGTGGTCTTGTTAGTCGATACCACTGATATGTACTCTTCTGTGCACAAATAGAAGGTTACTGCTGACAGTATGATGGTGCCTCAGTGCTCCTTAGCCCTGGTTCTGGCTGAGGCACACGTTCGTGTGGAGTTGGCACGTTCTGCTCATGGGTCTTTTCTGGGTACTCCAGCTTCCTCCCACCGGCAAAAGGGGGGCCAACGTGCAGGGAGAACTCAGTTGCGTGATTTCAGGCCTGCTTGATGCCCTGTGCTTTTGAGATTGCTGAAGCCCTTGTGTGGACAGGCTGCATTCTGATAATGGTAATTGGTAGTCTGGTTATTTCTGATGAAATAGTAGGAACCATAATGTTAAAGGAACTGTGCTGAGGCATAGCCATTGTATACATGCCTATATATGTTGTTATATCATTCAAGTGATGGGGTGAAATGACTAAATCAGAATGTGTGTTAACACACGAACAGTAGCTTTAGGGTAAAACACTATATAGAATACTTCTTCCATTTGCCTTAGGTGTTCTAAGTAATGAATTCATATAAACCTCCCTTAATTGTAACTTCCAATTAAGCTAGAAACTGTATATCTCACTAAAATATAAGAGTTCTGTATTTCTAGTCTATATTTCTTTTCCAACAGTGATACCTATAGGTATACATTAATTCTAATGTATTGTACATATTCAAGAATGGCCTGCATAGCTGTTCATTGAAATCTTTATGTTTTATGCTGTGATATAAGATTTCTCACTGTTTTGTCCCCCTCCCCAGAGCACTCATCACTGTAATCTTTATTCTTGCTAAAGTGTCCCTTCCTATTAACTACATTAACTACATGATGTCCTAGAAGCAGACTTCCTCAGTTGAGGTGAGTCTTAGTTAATTCCCTGACTGAGATGTGGCAGTCTGTGTTGGAGGTCAGGCTATAGACACTGGCACTTCAGAAGAAAGTGTTTGTGGAGGTCTTACAATTGTGAGATTGAACAGAAACACCTGAAAATTTGAGAGACTGAAAGGCTTATTTGTATGTTACAGTTTAGGGTGGCATGTGACGTAACTTCATATGACACCCCATGATGACTTAGCAAAATATAAGTCCCTTGTCCCTCACACTTGTACCTGAAAAATAACGTCTGGATTAACACTGAACCGTGACAACAGGTGCTAGTAGTCTCTCATCATGTCGTGACCTTCAGTCTAGTTGAGTAGTACATGCAGCCAAATAAATTTTATCCAGTCCTTTATCAAAAGTGTTACTTATCAAATCTTATCAAATAAAGCCACTTTTCCACTGAATAATCTATATTTACTATAACAAAAGGTTTCTAACTCTGAAGGTTGAATCCAGATACAGTACTTGACAGACCTTTATCTGGGACTGTGGAAACTACAAAAACATTCAGTTTGTGAGAACAGAAGTAAAAATAAAATATACTGCAGGAGACTTATTCATACTGTCCGTGGACGTCATTTGTTCCTGTATGTTACCTTTGTTTCAGCCAATTTAAAGATTATTTCTTAAACTAAAAAGGACAAGTATAAATCATATGGTTTCTACAAAGCTACAACCCACATCTAAAACCAAATGACTAAACAGAGAACAGGGTATATTGTTAAACCTGAGAAAAGATTAAAGCATTTGAATTCCTGAGTGAGGTGCATGATACATTTGGCCACGAGTTAAAAAAAACATTTCTTGGGCTCTACAGAAGCCCACCTGCACTTTGTCTAAGGATTCCAGTTTAATGACTTAGGATTAAAGCTTGTTTTTAAACCAAACTCCTGCATGTTCTCGGCAACTTATATTGCTAGGCAACCTAGGCAGTGTGCTCTGTTAAAGTGAATAGAAACACTTCAGAATAACCCTGCAGTAGCCACACTGCTTTTCAGAACCCATTGTCCATTATTTTGTCATTTATATTGTCAATGAAATACAGAGTAAGACAAACTCGAAGGCAGCAGCAGTTGGAATATCAATACTTTATTAGGCCTAATATAAAGGCACTGGCTCCTTGTTCCTGAAAATACATTTCCATTCCTGCAGTAAAAATAATTTTCTTTAACGGCCAATTATGCTCGATGTTTCTTTCTTTTTTGCTACCATGAAATTACTAATTTGAAAATCTACATTAAATAAAATGAAACCATTTGAAGAGCTAATGTGTCTACATGGCTTCCCATAACCAGTTTTACTTCAGCTCATTGTCAATACGTACATTACACAGAGAGCAGCAATAAAATGGCTGTCACCAAAGAGTTGTGATTGTGATTGCGTTAACTCATCAATTGGAAGGGAACGTGACTTCAGCCACTATGAAGTGTAAAGTCCTCAGGGGTCGAACTACACCACAAACAAAACTGACCATTCAAAGGAGCGATCCAGATTATATGAAACCCTTTAAAGGCACAAGAACAGCTTTTTCTGGAGTTCATGGATTTACGCCATGCACTTTTTATATCCTTTCTTCCTATCCTATACTGTCTTTTTTCCTGTGTCTTCAGTTTTGCATTCCAATGTTGCATACGAGTGAACCAAAACACTGTTTTTAGGGAACACAGGGAGCACAAAGACCTGCATGTTCTAGATCATCACGTACAGACAGAAATAAGATTCTAAGGCTTCATATCTCAAATGTACGGATACCAAAAAAAAGAAAATACAAGCTAGGTGGGCCAGATGGCTTCCTCTCATTTGTAACCAATTTTATGTTTTTTATAATTTGAAACATAATTTTGTTAATGCCTCTGAAAGCTGCAAAATGTAATTTCATAATCATTTGTAACCCCTCTGAGACAATATTTTCAGTTTTATCCCCTACACCACAAGTAGAGCAAATGTCTCTTTTATAGTCGTGACACGGAAATGATTAGTATGCTAATAAAACACAGAGCACAAAATCGAGCAACCACAGCAGAGTTCTCAAACAACAAATCATGATTGTGTGACATCCAGGCAAAAAGCTAGAATTTACACCACTACTATGGAGCCTTTGAGTTCATTTTTATTACAGCTGGGCACCATTCTCAGCAGAGAAATGTGGAACTAATACCACATAATAAAATAAAATGTTTTTACATTACTCTGAATGCATTCTTGCATTTATTTCTGAGGTGTGTAATAACTGTATGAATAGACAAGGCTTTACAGAAGGGGTGGTCAACTCTTGAAGGCTGCTGTCTCTTTAATTATGTAATTAAGAGCTCAGGTGGAAAGAAAACCTTCTGGCACTTCAGGACTGGAGTCATTCATGCCTGATTTATAGGTTATTGCCCAGCCTATGACGAATACCCAATTTATTTTTCTTATTTTTGCTTTGCCATAGGTTTTGAATAATAAATTCATTCACACACTTGTGTCATTGGGAAAATGAGGAATCAGAGGTGTTCGGTACTTCTGTGAGCAGAGCTATCCAATCCAGGTCTTCGTCTACAGCTTTTCATTTCAACTGAGCTCTTAAGCTAAATCAGTTCAATATTGGCTTGAGAACTGGTCAAATTTACTGAGTATTACTTTAAACTAAACAGGGGAGAAAAGAGTCAAACTAATTATAATTGTCCTGCACAGCGAAGAGTTAGGTGTCATGTAGAGCTTGGTTAATGCATTACTGGACAGGTCAGAGATATCTCAAAGGCAGTGGTTCCTAGTGCAGGCACTAGAGGAACATGGTCTGTTCTGAGTTTTGCTCCAGCTAAGTCCTTAATCATGGGCTGATTATATGAGTATCCTGTACCAATTTCAGAGTTTCAGCCCAGTGCACAGTGGTTAGCACTAATGCCTCACAGCAGAGGGGTCCTGGCTTCAATTCTGTTTGTGTGGGTCTCCTCTGATTCTCTCACACAGCCCAAAGTCATGCTGGTGGGTTAATTGGCATCTGGGATAATTGGCCCTGGTGTGAGTGTGTGTGTGTCTCTGTGTGCCTTGTGATGGGTTGGCATCCTATCCAGAGTGTATCCTGCCTTGCTCCTGTTGCTTGGGGACACAGACTTTGGCTCCCCCACGACCCCAGGCTGCATGAAGCAGTTGGAACACGGATGGGTGAATGGTGAACCAATCGGTTCTCTGTAAAAGGAAAAACTGCTCATTGAAGGGGAACTGCAGTCCCAATTTCTCAAACTGCTTATTAAATCTTTGAAACAAAATAAATTAATGGTTGGTTCACAATAAAAGCCTGCTTGTTTACAATGTAATAGGGCTGGTTCACATCACCGGATGTTCCGGTGCCTCGTTCTGGATCGCAGACAGTGATGGCAATATGGAGCTGCAAATTTAGTCTATTTTGTGATGTAAATTAGAGGAATTACACGTTACATTGTACATTTTACATTCATTGTGCCTTGAAATGCACTCATCAATGCTGTTTCCTTCTAATCCTGAAATTTAAAAGTAGCATTGCAGTTCTGGGTGGAACGAACACCTACAGACAACATTGGCTTTCAAGAACCGTAAATGTTAATGATGAGCCCCTCCCCATATTTTAAGGACAGGGGTTCCCAGCTCCAGTCCTGGAGGGCTGCAGACTTGCGGATTTTATATGTCTCTTAGAAGCAGCAGCAGCACCTGAAAAGTTGGCACCATCTGTTAAACTACTTAAATTGAACCAATAATGAGTTCAATTGAATTAAGAACTGTACTGGAATGAAGAACTGCAAGACTGTTGATATCAGGTACTGGATTTGCAAACCCTTGTTCTTAATGACCTTTCATTTATATGCTACGGGTCAGGGTGGACCGATGTGTTTCGAAGCTTAGGAAGATGCTGCACATTGGTGGTGGCAGAGGGAGTCCCTATTACCTGTAAAAGCACTTTGAGTGTAGTGTCCAGAAAAGTCCTATATAACTGTAAGCAATTATTAATTGGTCAAATTACTATCAGTTCAGGTGCTCAAGCTTCAGTCCTCAAGTGTTTGAAGTTGGGCCAGCCTTCTAACCCTGTTGATTGTTGTATATCTGGCCTGTTGTGTAGGTGGTTGTCATAAGCTTAAGATGTGGAATATTCTGATTAGCACCCTTTTTCATCCATGGGGAGGGATGTCCTGCTTTCATAATGAATGAGCAGTTGTATAACAAGAGCTTGCCTCACTTTAACGGGCTTTTACTTTTGGCATATATAAAGTATTTTAATCCCTCAGGTCATGTTCCTGTGAATTCAGGTCTAACCTATGCTTTGCTCTGCATCACCCTTCCAACCAACAACAGAACTCTTGATGCCATTAACTCTTTCTCATCCTTAATCTTTTGCATGCTTGGTTTCTTGGGTTACTGCATAACAGGATCACTCAAGCTATTTAATTCAATTTCCACATTGTTGTAGTGCTTCTAGTGTTGTAGTGCTTTAATTGAGTGTTTATGACATTTTGCGCTTGCAGACTATTTTACTGCTGTGTTGCAGATAACACACAAAGACAAGGCAAAACGTATAGGACAGTGATACTCTTGCATTTAATAACAAGGGCAAATTTAATACCATTAAAATGAAAGTATCGGCTGTGCAACTAAGTAGAATTATTTTAGTAACTTTCATCTCCACCCCCCCTTAAATTGAATTTTGTCTTACCTTGCTGACCTTTAAATTGCAAAGCTCAAAATCACCTCTACTAATATACTGTTTTTTTCGTTCAGGATAAAATGCTCCTTGTTTACACAGCTAGCTTTACCAAACAGTAGCTTAAAGCAATGCTAGGTATCATAATGCTTGATGTTTAAATCTTTCTCTCTTTTCTGTTCTTAGTCTTATAGCTGTAATGTCGTTTTATAACAATCCAAATGGTATTTGCCAGTTTTGTCTCCCTTGTGTCTGTCTGTACATTTTTTATCTAAGCCCAGCCTCTGTCCATTCCCAAACTGTTAGGCACAGCAAAAAGGAAAAAATAAATGACCATAAATGTCAAAAGCTGAACTGATTAATTATCCAAATGTAATTGGATTTCCTTTCACTCCACCTAAGCAGCCAACCGACAGGAAGACTAAACTGCTTGTCGTTGGCTGTTTACCTCTGTGTCTGGGCCTTCCCATGTAACAAAATGAAGTACAAGTACCTGTTAGAGCACTTAGAAAACCTCACATTTGGGGAGATTACGAAAATGAAAAGGTGAGAGAAATCAACTGTTGCATTTAAATCAAGCCGTAGAAATAAAACTGAACCATGTGGTGAAGTGTGTGCGTTTCCCATCAGAAAAAGCCACAAATCTTCATACAGGAAGAAGAAAACCATTTTATAACAGGCTTCATAAACAGCCTGTTAAAAATTGTTTCTATATTTTGGTTTTGCTTTAGTGAAACTTTAAAAACTACAATGAAAGTGTGATGAACAAAATTGACATCACAATTACACAATATAGTTCTTAGCTTGCATTCATCATCTCGCAAATTACTTTAGGCTCTGTACAGGCAGAATTCTACCACAGCAGGTCACTGCTGGCTCTTCAGCTCACCTCTGTCCATCTTACCTTACACTTTGAAACACTGAAGAAAGCTAACATTTAAGTTAACAGTGACAAAGTTCTGAGAGCACTAAAATTCATGTTGTTCCTTTGTGTGGAGGATGTTCTCAATGATAATTATAGCAAATGTCTTTCAAGCTTATCTGAGTGGATATATAATGATTTTGAATGAAAAAGTTCAGGGATATCCTAAAGTCACACTAGAAGATTTACTTTTAGATTAATAAGTAACTAAAAGTTGTGCATTAAATTGGTAAAGAATTTTTCATGACGGAAAATACTGGTCACAACAAAGAAAAAATGCATAGATGAGCAATTTAGATCAGACTAAAATAATGGGTTTGTCCATAATCTGTCAAATGATGAAACGCTGGCACATAATTGTGCACAGGCATATTCATTTTATCCCATTAGGAGAGAGGAAAGATGTAGTTTATTTAAAAAGCCTTCGCTCTCAGCTAAGGCTCAGCAAAGGGATTTAAGTGTCAGGAGAGTACAGTGCCCATATGGACCAGGATGGAATGGATTTTCATACATAGATAATATATGACGTGTCATGTTTTATTTTGATGTCAAGGAATCAAGAAGCTCAGCTTAGGGAATAAAAATAAACTGTAAATAAAACCGATGTGACTTTACATTGCTGTGTTTGTTGAAATTGATTTTATTCCCTTGACGTTTAAAGGGTACACTTGAAGACGAAGAGTACAAGACTGTCAGTACTGAGAAGCCAATGGGCCAGGACTCCCCAAGCAGCAGTCCAAAATTAGCTAAACACAACCGAGGCAGAGCTGGGATCAGGCAGTCAGAGCTGTTCCAGCCGTGAGGCAAATGGAGAATCCTGCAGAGATGTTAATGAGAGACAAGCTGCTCCTCCAATCAACTTCAACTCTTCTGTCTGGCAATGTGGCACCTGCAACATGGAGAACCATGTTGTACATCTCAAGAAACTGCTGGCACCCCAAAAGGTATGTAATAAAAACAGAACACGTGGAAGGTTACAAACAAGAGGAGAACATTTTGCACATTTAAGTCTTGAGTTGCTCATAGCTAGCTCATCCAAATATCTCATCTACCCATTTTTTTGAGAAACCAGGGAATCTTTCAACAGCATGGATGGGTAGCGTGTTCTAGACTCCTACAACCCTTTGTGTAAAACTGCCTCATGTTCTCAGTTTTAAATGACTTCCCCTTAGTTTCCTTGTCTCCTTTAGTTCATACTTCAGTGCTGATACTTCAGAGGTCTGTTGGGTTGATTTTAATGGGGATTGTGAATACACGAATCAGGTTTCCTACTCGTCTTCTGATAGGTCTAAAACGATTCATTCTTTTCTGTCTGTCAAAATAGTACATTCATTTGAGCCTGGGAATGTTTCCATTTGCTCTTCTCTGGACTGATTCCAGAGCCTTCATATTTTTGTAACTGTCAAAACTACACTACTTTAATTGGGAAATACTAGTTTAACAGAACATTTGATCATGCCTTGATTTATATGCTACACTGTTTAATTTCCCCCCCACATTGTCAACAAGAACAAAAACACGTTCAGGTCTTTTTTATACACTTTAAGCTATTTCCAATTTTTTACATTTTTGCTTGATATTCCACTTGCATATTTTGTCTACTGTGCTATCCACCTGTCGTTGCCCAGTTTTCTTGTTGACATTTTTTAATTGCCTTTACCACTTCTACCTTGTTTTTAAATCTTCCTTTTTGGGGAAACTAGTCCAGTTTACAGACATTACCAACCATACCAGAATATAGATCAGCTTTCAATGAGAAAGATCTGTGCTCGCCCCTTAATGCAGATCCACGTGGTACAGCAATCATTACAGAATCCAAAATGTGAGCATTCACACCTTATTTGTACTGTTTCCTATTGAATAATTCTTAAATTGCATGCATTAAAATTAGAAAACATAAAAATGGTTTAGCTTCAGTTTATTGGGTGATTTGCAGCTTTGAAAGAGTTCGTTCATCCTGAAGGAAGCTAGTGTGTCACCTTCAACGTGGCTGAGATGCTTGTTCCATTCTTCTACAACTCTTTGCGTAGAATTGCGGCTTACAAACTAGACCCTCATGCTCTTATTTTTAAATGCAATACCACCTATAATTTAAGAATTAATCTTCCATGAGGATCCCATACTGTTTCGTGTTCAAGGTACTCTAACAAACTGGTTAAGCAAAACAACTTTGGTAAGTCCAGGTCTATTACTGCCAGGAAGAGGATCATTTAGTTTAGCTCTGATTCCACAACCTTACATAAATAAGGATTCTAAAGTAAAACCTAAAATTGTTTGCTGTGGTTGTCACCCCCTTTTTTGGGATGGGTTTTGGATGGGAGAATTTTTGGATTCTCCATTAAATAGGCATTATCAGCATATTGATAAACTGCTAAAGGTTCTGTAAACACTCCATGAACAACATTTTTCATTTCTCCGTTATAACAGTATCAAGTCCTGGAGATTTGTTCAGGCGCTTCTTGTGCCTTGTGCTTGGAACCAACTCGATGCTAATAGAGGCACAACCACGATGTTGATTTTTCTTCCTTTGTAAACTGGAATATATTTTTAATACTGTAACGAGCGTGTGCTCACCCCGATGACTACCATAAAACGAGTGTCTGTTAACTCGACACACCTTATTACATTCCACCCTGAGAAATTAATTTTACATTTGTGAACTCACGGCAACGGTGATGTTCTTACCTTTCGGCATGGTCGGGAAGCCATATTTGTTGACCTTATTTTTAAATTTCGCGCGAGTTCCAATTAGGCTTTTTTATTAAGACTGCCGCCCGAACCATAGTATAAAGTAGGGGATTTTGTCACGACCCACAGCTTTTATTTCGGTTAAAAGAGCTCAATTTTTCTTATGCTAAGGTATGTTTGATCAAAGAAAATATTACTGTATATGCAACTATTTTTACTGTTTCCTGTGTCATAAATTCGCGTGATAAATTTTACAATACCTGTGAATTGATAGCCCCGCCGTGAGGGATAAGATGGTAGCGCTCACCGGGTATTAGGGGATTTAATCCCAATTTTATTGAGGAGGGATGATTTTTTTTTTGATTGTGATATTTTGCAGCATAGAATATCTCAGAAATTCCCTTGCCAAAAAGGGCTTTAAGGTTACTCCAAGGAGTTTGCTGGCACCTTTCGTTCATTTTTTGCCTTCAAAATGTTAGGCTTATTTTTTTACATTACACCCTTACTTTAAACCTAAAACAAAAGGTTGATATTTGAACTTGTGCACAAAAAGGGTGTGATTTTTTTAGACACCGTACTGCTCTTTTATTGTTGTAGGAAAGTCTGCCTCCATATGGGGTAAGGGGGTATTGTAGAGGGTGACTGTTACCCCAGTGAGTTTTGGGGCATCTTTGTTACAAAAGCACCACAATTTTCCTTTCAATATTTAAATCTTTCCTATATATATTATTGTTTCAGGGATGCATAATTTAATTCTTTGCTGATCTGTTGCTGTAGTAATAATACAAACTATTTTAGCCTCTGTTTGTCTCCCTCTCTTGGCTTTTTAATATCTCTTTTCACCTGTCTGTGCAAGTCTTTAAATAAATGTCCTCACCCTGATTCATAATATACCTACTGTACCTAATAATCACGTTACTTCTAGTTCTTGTACTTTCTCTCTAATACTCCTAGCATTTAGGTTTAAACAATTACCTGGTTCTTTGACATTATAACATTTTATTTTGGGCTCCACTCTCCAGTGTATCTCATGTTTCCAATTTTTGGATTTGCTTCATAATCTTCCACCTTCCATTCTAGTTTAGATTTCTCTGAAGGTCCTTGCCAGTGTCTATCTCATTCCAGATATAATCCACCATTACAGGTCTCTAGTGCCTGAGAAAGCTGCAACCCTTGAACTTGAACTTTATTGCCATATGTAACCGGTACATGTACTGGTACTATGGAATTCTTACTTACAGAAAGTCTCTTGATTGTTAAAACAAGTGTAAAAACAGTGCAGACAGTGCATCAAAACAATATACAAACAAACAGTAGACAATGTACAAGTAAACAGTTTAAATGTAAACAATGCAGATGTGTAAACAATGACTGGAGATGTGCCAAAAATAAGAAATCATAATTAGGAAGAGGGTGTTGGTGTGGTCCGAGGGGCATGGCTAAATGTGTTCGCTAATCGCACTGCTTGTGGATAGAAGCTATTGAAGAATCTAGTGGTCAGTGTCTGTATGCTCTTGTATCTCTTGTATCTCTATGCTCTCGATGGTGCAGCGGTAGAAGTTCACCAACACAGGTACTGGCATCCCCCATCGCTTGAGGCACCTCAAGAAATAAAGGCGCTGCTGAACCTTCTTCATGATCAGTCAGTGTTCACAGTCTCTAGCCATGTTTGTGATCTCAGCCACATGTTGTGTTTATGTATTTGCAACTCTTCACTCTTACACAATGTAGGCAGGATGCATGAAAAACCTCTTTGACGTAGAGAAAACCACAGTTTTGGCTCTGCTCCCCAATGTGTTGGGTAATGTGAGGGAGGTTTTCAGGATAAGCTGCTCTAACTTTCTTCCTCTGACTTGAAACCAGCTCCTCACTAGTGGTTTCTCTTTATTGTTGCCTTGGTGATTAGGGGTGCGCGTGGGATTTGTCCATTCTTTGATCTCATGATACTCTCTCAGTTAGTGATCTTCAACTAGGCCCTCCATCCCAAGGAAGATTCCCGGTAAGAAAACTAAGTACCATCCAATCAAGAGGTGGCAATTCAACCGATTGTCTTTGTTTTGGTTGTGTAATGCAGATCCCAGAATCCTATCTGGTCACTATTTGGTCAGTTGGTAGTGACTTGGCTCCAGCACAAAATGGCTTCTCCGGTGTTAGGGGTTGTGTTATAAAACAGAATGTCCACCTGTCCCTACACTTACTTTTATATTGGCCATTATGTACTCTCACCCATGTCTATTATAACAAATTGAGCAAAGAGAACCACAGAAGCTTGGGCTGCACCCAGCGGCAAGCATCAAGGGTTCAAGATCAAGAGATCCATTCAAATTCAGAACGAGGCAGACAGAGGGAGGTTTGAGCTGTAGGGAATCCAGAAGAGTGAGTTCCAGGCTCACAGGGGTCTGAGAGAGCATCCCGAACTGACAGGTATCCAAGAGAACATTCTAGGCTGATGGGAATCCATTCCATGATGACAGAGATCTGAGAAAGAATACCAGGGTGTCGGGACTGAGACAGGTATACCAGGCAGACAAGATTCCAAGAGAGAGCAAACCAGACCAGGTCCCAGAGCAGATTGGAACAGACAGACAGAACAGGCAGGGAGACACAGCTACCAGGCTCGAGGAGCTTAGCCCCAAAACACAATGATGGAGCCCTGAACGCTGTTGGATCCAAGTCTTCATTGTGCACCACACATGGGCCAAGGAGCTCCTGTTAACCAATTCCAGGTGCTCTGTTTCCAGGGCAACTGTCGTGGAGATACCAGGAGACAGTGATGTAATAGGCTGATGAAACACTGCTGACTCAGCCCCTGGCACAGCTGCTAGGGAGAACGTAACAGCTAGTTTAGGGAATGCACACCCCAGGATATAATTTTCTTTGTCGTTCATCAGATTGTTAGTAGCTGAATTAAGGGGATTTTATTCAGCATTTCCCATCAGGACGGGACCGGCTCATCTTCAGCTGCTGGTGCATCTGTTTGGTGTTTCATAACCTCAGGGCTCATACTGGAAATAATCTGTTAATAACGAACACAAATCTGGAAGGAAACATAAATACATGTTACATCAAACACGTGCCACCACTCTTCTCCCATTCTTTATGTGCAGAGCTGAAGATTTTAGTTTGTCTGATGTGTGGGGTTTGTGGTCGCAAAACAAATACATCCAACCTCCCCTTGCTGTGGAAAGAAAAGAAAAGAGACTGGAAAGAAGGGAAATGGATTGGAAAATGCCATTTAGCGCTGCACTTTTGTTGCAGCCATGGTCCGTAAAAGAGCACTGCAATTAAGGCAGACTATAGCTTCACATGTATATATGACAACAACTCTATTACAATTAAGACCTATGGATCCAAATGTGAGGCTGGTATTGTGGTTAGTATTGCTAACACCCAGGATTAATCCCGGGGGTGCTATCTACATGGAGTTTGTATGTTTCCTCATGTTTGCAGGGGTTAACTCAAGGTGCTTTGGTGTTGTCCCACAGTCCAAGGATGTACTGGTAGGTTAATTGGCTTCTGGGAAAATTGGCCCTGGTGTGAGTGTGTCTTGTGTGTGCCCTGCAATAGACTGGTGTATCCGACCATGGTGTATCCTGCCTTGTGCCCATTGCTTTCCAGGATAGGCTCCACCTCTCTTGCGCCCCTGCATTGGGTAAAGCCTTTAGAGAATGGATGGATGGATCAAAGCCATAAGACTTTATAACAGTCAACAGTGACTTTACAACACTGTGTGTCTGGGCAGGGGCAACATTGACCTTATTTGGGACTAAACATGAATTCTCTGTTTACAGCTGGTGTGCAATATATTTATACTGTGCAATACATCTTCTTGCATACTGTATATTCTGGTTTGGTTTTGTATATTCTATACTATGTGCAATTCTCTACAATCCATTTTTATTGTACTTCTCACTGACTGTGCTTATTGTATTATATTGTTGTATTATTGTATTGTACGTTACAGTGTACTGTGTTGACTATGCCTAGCTGCTGCTGCACTGCAATTTCCCTCACAGGATTAATAAAGTGTGTTTGTCTGTCTGTCTGTCTGTCTGTCTGTCTGTCCAAAAACTCACCCCAAATCAGCCTTGAGTGGTTTGCTGTGCTAATGTAGCACATCAAGTGTTTTTATGCAGTGTCTAGGAGGCTGGTATTTTATTTTATATTTTCCACTCTTCCACTTATTTATCACCAGATATCAGCTTTGCTTACAGCTACAACCCTTATGCTACGCTGGGAGGATGAGGACCTGCGAGTGCATTGCTCTAACATGCCCAGACTTCAGAGTTCTTCCTCATTTGCTGCAAACTAGACAAGAACCTGACACCAATTCAAACAGAAGAGTCTTTCTCTGTGACATCACTGTAGGCTCACAGGTGCCTGACAGGTCCCAGGAGTCATTCAGTTGCAAGTTAAGGACACCCTGGAAGACTCAGGTCTATCTGACTCCAGTAGGAACCCTTTTGTGCTCTACTCCTAGGGGAATCTCAGTAGCATTTGGCAAATGACGTAGCCCAGTCTTGGACCGGTGACATTGACAGTATACGTGAGCTCAACCTGCTCTCTAAATAAGAGCCATTACTGGTGCACTCAGGAGTCCCAGCTTGATGGTGTTATTGTGTTTACACTAAATATGCAGACAGGGGCACCATGGTCTGCTTATTCCCTAAATGCTTGAGTTATGCATTGAAATAGAGATAATAGTGTTAGTAGCTCTGTGGAACTGCTAAACACGCCACATGCTTTCCTGGCTCAAAACACTGACTCCTTCAGCTGCAGTGATGATGTGAAATATTTGTGCCAGTTACTCTGTTAGAATTCAGTGAGGTAGATTGGTTATGCGCTTTCAGTGGAGCACACTGTAGAATTAATTGGTTCCTGTTGTATTGCTCAAAAGGGTCAGGACTGCCCTAGCGGATTACATGTTAGTGACAAACCATACGACCAAGGCTTGAATTGAGGGGGAGGAGGGGTTGTAGGATGGGATGGTGTTATCTTTGTTAAAAACAGCCTGTTTATAAACAGATGCGTTCCCAAGTGGTCTCACCCCATCCTCTGGACTGGTGGTGACTTGGCCAAGGAACCCAGCACTGATCTCCTGTTTTTTCTACTGCTCACATACTACAATTGACATATAATCATAATACTAATATTGCTATGACTTCAGCCTTATAGACGGTTGAGAGGAATGCAGATTGAGTCAGGTGGCAGGACGTGGAAGAAGGATAATAGTAAACTGGCTGCTGCTCAAGTTGTCTGACCTCTGTGGAAGTCACTGCTTTCCTTTCTCATCTGCTCTCTCTATGGACAATGACTAACTGTTATGACTCTATGTATCTCTCTTGTATATTCTTTGGTGTTCTATAAGAAAACGTGAAAATTGTTTATTTGTCCTTACAACTACTTGTTACACTCTATATATCTGTTTCCTGTTAAAACGCACAGATCAGTGATCTAAAGGATAGAGAAAGGATATTGCTTAATTGTCACTTCTGTGCAGTTTTTGTCATTTATTGTTCCCGTGGAAAAAAAAAACACACAGAGTTGTAAATATCGAGTGTTATGTTGAATATATGGAGTGGAAGGAAATGAAAACGGTTTAGTAAAGGAAGAGAAAGAGGTGTATTAAGGAAAAGAAAAATGTATTACAAATAAAGATGTCCTCTTATGTTGGGGTGGAGGGAAAAAATATTGCTATGACTACTAATAATACAGGAGAATTGCAAGCAAATTATTTTATTTTCCTAATAGGGAATGAGAGCTCAGAGAGAAAGAAACTGGTTAAGGCAGAAAACAGCAGAGGCTATAAAAAATACAAGCCTCTTTTGACAAAAGGGGGAACATGAACAGTTGCTATGCTATTTCCACTTGGAGAGCTGAGTATTAGAATGACAGAATTAACAAAAGTGTGTTCCGCATAGCATCTTTATTCTTTCAAATCTACAAGCAAAACAGCTCTCACATATCACGCATCTTTTCTTATAAATTTGTGATGCATTGTGCAGGACGACTTGAGAGCAATATCACATGTGTATCTTTTGTTCCCATGAGCAGCAAGACTACTGCAGCACTGCAATTGTACTACAGCGTACTATTCATTGCAGTTTAAATTTGTAATTAGTAGCTTCATTCACCTCACTGTGTGACAACAATAAATGAAAATCCGCTGTCTGCCAAGAAAGGTTTTCCTTAATAAGGATGGTGTAGTTTTTAAGAAAGTATAACTATAACCCTGAGGTCTGTCGTGACTCAGAGGTGTAACAGTAGCACTTCAATTGTGTGAGTGTGTTTGTTAACTTTGGTTTCACCTTATTTGCATGAGCTGTTGTGTTTGTTTCAGTTTCAGTTTATTTCGGTTTATTTTACACAGTGTCTTGAGGGAGATGAGTACATGGGAAAACCATGATCTGGGAAACTTCAAGTTTCAAGTTCTTACATTTCTTAATGATTACAAACCGAGCTTCACAACATGACAAAGCAAACAAAAGAAATGTTGCAGTAAACAGAATGGCTAGCATCAACAAGTGTTGCAGTATATTGCTCATTAACCCTGAAAAAGAGAGCTAGTGTTGCCTCAGCGGTGGTGGATTTCCTGAAAAGAAGATTTTTAAAAAAAGATTGTTGGTGTCAGGGTATAATTTAGACACTTCAATTTCCCTCAAATATTTTACTATGTTCCCAGATGTTACTGGAGTCTCAACAGGCATACAGTAAATCAGAGGTACAGATCTCTCAGTGACTAATCTGCTTCTCAGGGTTTGTCCATCACGGTAGATCTGCAATAGTACAGCCCATGACAGTACTATGTCTTTACAAGGCTGCATATGAACAGCAACTTCCACATCACAATACTCTGCTAGTCCATCTGTGCTAATTGCTTTAAATATTAATAATTATGCAGGTTAAAAACCCTTCAGACAACAAGCACCATTCTGGGTCAGATCCCTTTCAGGCTGTAGTAGGCACCAGAAGTGCTCTGTTTCAGTATCATTATTTCCTCCAATAGTAAGGCCAGCCAGTGCTTTTTGTCCTCTAAATCATTGAAAGACAAGAACTCTTTTGGTGAGAGGAATATTTGTAATTATTACTATTCAGTATCTTTTTGAAAGGGGCCCAGCTGTCTTTTACATTTTTTTCCCCCTGTTTTTCTCTCCGGCCTCCTTGGTATAGAAAACAATCTCAGCACTTTGCCTCCCCCACCCCCTCCTCCTCCTCCTCCTCCTTCGTGTCAGAACTACGTTTAAGTGCTGTTTCCGATACCCATGAGTAAGCCCCGTAAAAGCTGCCCCATCTCTGCATCCTTATTGTTTCCTCCGGATGATTGATTGACGGATGAGTACTGACACTTCAATGAAGCTATTTCGACTGGCATCTCTATCTGATGATGTGCAGCGTATATTTTCCATCCACGCCTCATTGCTTCACTGTGTCATTCCTGGAAGTTCATTTACACCACGTTCCCTGAAGCACCTTTTTTTTCTTTCATTCCCTCCTTCTCCTAAACTCCCCCCCACCACTGCACCCCCCTGATCTGTTATGTTGTACATGCTATAAAAGAACCCATTTCTCGTCAAATCTGTCCAGCCCGAATGATCAGCTTAAAAAGAAGAAAAATAAGAAAAAAAATGTTTCGTGGGCCAAGTTCTTTTTTTTTCAGGCTTATTTACAAGCTTTGCAGCAAAGGACACAAGATTGTAATGTCTCATTTTGTTCTGTTCCCCCTTTTTCTCTGTACTTGCACTGGTTCTGAGATCCCTTGGGCACCATTCATAATTTAAAACCGGAATGGGCAATGTTTAATCTGCAGATTTGGTGGCAGGTCTTGAAAATGTGCCCATATTGTTTTCTGAGATCAATTCCTGGCGTTTGGTGAGGTTCAGATTTTCCTGGTGCACATTAACCAAACCATCATTTGTATCCTGAGAAATACTTAGTATTAGTTACAGCACAGGCCTAGAGAATTTGAAAGCTTCCTCTAAAATAAATAATCTGCTTTTAAGCTTGCATACAGAACAGATGGTACAGCACTTACTGTACAGGAGGCGTTTCCAGATGACAGCCATTATACTTCCCCCTCAGGTGCAATTGGAACCTCCTTACACTCAGAGAGTGACATGTCAGACACAGCTCCTCAGAAAGCACTATAGATATTCTCTGGTGGTCTGATTGATGCTTCTATCTCCCTGGTTGATCCCCCTTTAATAATTACGCATAACTAACTCTTACACCTGAAGTGCACAAAACCATCTACTGTCAATGAAACTGAAAATGCATTTTATTCCTGTTTTGTATATTACATCCCCAATCAAGTGTCTTGGCAGCCCTTTGTTTTGTCCATATCATTGGTGTGATGCTCGTTTAGTACAGAAAGTCTGTTGATTGATACAGTTTGCATTATTCTAGCCCACCCATTAAGTAGCCCCATAAAAACTAAATAGAAGAGGACACTAGTCGATCTCAGGACAAAATCAATCTCTTAAGGTTCCTTACCGCAAGTGGGAGAGGCAGGTCAATACAGCTCAGCTTTCCTTTCCCTCCAGTGTTTATCTAATACACTGCATGTGCATGTCATTAAAAAATATCCCAGCATATGTGTCACGATCGTAATCCCTCCTCTTAAGGGCGCTCCGGCTCTTTCACATCTGTACACCTGCCTCCTATCCTGCCCCTCCTTATTTAAGCCAGACGCTCTTACTATTCTGGGCTCAGCATTGGAAGATGGACGCCCGGAAGCCTGGCTACCAGTGGGTCCAGGAGAGACCTGACGGCATCCGCTTCACCACGGTGTCCTGACCATCTGGGTCCGGGGCTGGGAGCGCCTGGCCTCGTTAACCCACTTTTATTCCCCGTCCCTGCACCGAATCCCGTTCCTGTGCTTAAAACCTTGTCTTGTCTTTGTCTTGGATTGACAACTTGGCTCTGGACTTTTGCACTTCTCCCTGGATTACCCCCTGGACTCCTCTGGACTTGCTCGCCCTGGCCACGCCCCCCCCACCCCGAGCACCGGTGCACAGTTGTCACGCCCCCCAGTTTGTCAACCTGCCCAGTTCCTCGGCGTCTCCTCCCCGTGTCCGTTTCACTTCTGGATTTTACATAGGGTCCTGACCAACACATCGTTACAAAATGCTGCTTTGCAGTCTTCTTAAGCACAGAAAAGATCAGTGGTAGTGGTAGTGTACAAATGTTTGCTTCAGTCAAAGCTTCTTGCAGGTCCACAGTGGTCAGCTTTTGGAAAAATGCCATTTTGTACTTTTTCACAACCAAATTTGAGGGCAGAAGTAATTAACATACAAATAAATTTTAACAGCAAATTAGAAATGAGCCAGATGCAATGATTTTTAGCGCTGGAGTTTTTCTCAAACCAAGCACTTAATCATAAAGCAGATGCTTTATTAAGTATTGCTTTTTTCAATGTAGCATTCCAAAGCATGGATACCCTAACAGTATAATTAAACTGTTTCATTTCCCCTGCATTTCTAGATACCTCTAAATGTATGTGGCCTTTTGCCCTTTACTTTACTTAACTGGAATGTCATTTGTACCACTGCATATCATTAAGGACACAACAGCCTGCAAGATCACACTTGGTGGTTCACCACTGACTTCACACTTGGCACACATTCACTCTAACACAGTCATTTTTTTTATTAGGTGTGAATTCATACAAGAACATTTTATTATTACCAGATGTCATACTACGTAAGCTCACATTTGTGAATAAATGCAAAAATTCTTCCTGCGTCAAAGCAAAACTGAAAACATTAATTTTAGTAATCAGGAGTACTAGAAGTTAGATTGTCTCTGTTTTTTGCAAAAAACTGATTATGGTGGAAAGTTCCTTAACTTTGGAAAGTTAAGGCCAGCCTTAATGTTGACCTGTTTTACAAGAAATACACAATGACGTTTTCTTTACTTTATAGAGACCGGGGGGGGGGCATTTTAAACATCAACTCTTACATTCCATAATGCTTTTACTTTTTGCCGAGTTTCCTAGTTGAAAAGGAAATGAAATGCTTTACAAAAAAGGAAGGAAGACCATTTTTTAAAGTCCATGGTGAACGAAAATGGTGGGCCTGAAGATGCTTGCATTTCTCCAGAGTCCCAGCAGACGTGTCATTCTTTATCTTTAATCACCATTGTGGGCTGTTTGCTTTCATTTGTGTAGGGCTGACTCCTTGTGTGAAGAAACAACAGGAAAGAGGGGGACCATCCATAATGGCTGCATCACTGCGAGGTCCGACATAATAAGTGTCAGTGCCTGAATGAGATTCCACACAGCAGCAAGCGCAAGAGAATGGAAACAATGTGCAGCTCAGTGAGGATGATCTATCGATTTGTACTGCTTTCTGTCGGTTGAAGGAGTGTTATTTTAGGTCCTCTGTGAATTGTGTAGCAGAAAGAGTTTCTGCTCCTCTTGCAATGTACAATAGACTGACTCTTGGGACATTTCCAGTCCCTCGCACTTTAATCCGTCATGATGACTCGAAGAAATCACAATGTTTGGAAGTGGTTTGCACAGTCTAAAAAGCCCCTGTGTGCTTGTCTTATTTGTTATTGTTACAGTATTTGGTAGACTCTCAACTGAAAAAAAAAAGAATTAATGCAACAAAAACTAACAATCCCTTTGGATGCATGTAAATGTCCTGCAGGACTTTGGGACCTTCAGGAATCTTTTTCATAGATTCAAAAGGAACTCATTGCATAGGATCCTGTAAGAAAGGGTTCTACAAATTATGAAGGATTGCTAAAAAAATTCTGCAGGGTATTTGCAGGAACAGGACTTAAGTCCCCACATTTTACAGGATTTATGTCTGTATGCTGCAGAATTTTTCTTTGATAAATTGCCACCTTGGGAAACGTTCTTAAAACTCAGTCTTTGACGGATACATGAAGTTTGCCGTTTCTGAAAGGTTTTTGTGTGGTCATTCTGAGGTGCCATCTGAATCTTCAGTCTACAGAGGATGCCTGGTTCTTGGGTTTTTGTTCCAAATGACATGAAAGTTATGTACATAGCAGTATCTAAAACCTGAAGTTTGTAGAGCTCTACAGGCAACAGTCAAAGTCCAGAAAATGCAAAAGTATGTATGACTGCATGAACTTTGTGTCAAATCATTAATTTGATTAGATTAAATTGAATCAGAACATCGCTTGTAACCCAGTAAATGTACATCTAAAACCACTTTTTGGGAGATTCTGTGCCTTTTCCAAAGCACGTTAGTTCAGGGCACACCTGTTTCTACCCCAGCAATGTTTTGATGTTGATTAATTGATTTCTACATTGACGCCTTCAAATTATTGTATTTGTGACTCTTTTATGTGTTTATACTGTATATATATAAAATCTGAAGCTGAAATCTAGAATTTCACATCACTGTAGAAATCATTCACAGAACCTTACTTCAGCTGCTCTTTCCAATTTAGAATTGTATTTGCATGTTGGGGGCGGTTATCTAATTAGATCTCCTTTTTTTTTCTTTCACTAGTAGGCTCACCGCTGTTACATTATAAAATGATCAGCAATAAATGGATGTCGGTCATCAACGATTGTTCAGAACACTTCCGCTGCCTCTTTAGCCCCGGGTTTGATTCCCGAAATGGTGTTCTCTCTGTTCGGTTTGGTGCCCGCCTCCTACTGCGGTCCTGTCCGTTATTTTTGTCCCTGAGACTAACAGTATATGAAGTCCACAAACCAGTTTCCATATACTGAGGCAGAGGTCACAGAAGAATCTAACCCCAGATCATGGTATCGGTTTGTAAGGGTTAAATAGGCTATATCACCCTGCAACTCAAAGCTGGCAACCCCCCTGAAGCAAAGCAAGTGTGAGCCTGACCTGTACCTAGATATGAGGCCTCTCTTTCACCCTGGCCTTTAAAAATCACGTCCTCTTAATAATCCCCATCAATGAATCAGCTTCATCACCCTGCTCTCCTCTCCAACAACAGCTAATGTGGCTGTCGTTGCATCATCCAGGTGGGGCTCCATATTGGAGGGGAGTCCCCATTACCTGTAAAGCACTGAATGGAGTGTCCAGAAAAGCGCTATACAAGTTATTATTTAACTGAAATGTACAACTGATTTAAAAGTGGGTGGCTTCATTTCTGTTCATTTAAACCTTTTACAGGAATGTTTTCTGACCCCCGGTTAACAACAACAGTTCAACCATAAAGGAGCAGACACCCATTTTAATCTAACACCACAATTGGGTGCTCCACCTTCAAAAACATGCAGAACTGAAGCAGTAATATGTATCCCTAAATTGCCCCTGTGTTCCTACATGTTTATGCATTTGTGTGTGCCCTGCGAGGGACTGATATTCTGTCCAGGGAGTTGTCCTGTCTTGTGTCCTGTCGTTCCAGGATAGGCTCCAGGTTGCCACAATCCTTACCATGAAATACCATTCATCCCAAAGAAATTCCTGTGTAAATGGAATGTTCATTTGATCATCCTTTGAAAGTAATAAGTTGCCTTCTCTCATGTTACTTGACACCCCTTGAAGCGTAATAATGTTTTTGGATTGTGTTGTTTTGTTTTCCCTGGCTGGAACACAAAATAGCTGAAAACCACCAGACATACAGATCACAGAAAAAGAGTTGGCTTAGTCTACTGGGGTTTGTTCTCGTGATGACTGAGGCGACATTGAAAAATGTAAAATCTTCTAATTGTTCACCCAGTACTTTTTTTTCCCCCGATAAAGACAAAAAACATGTAGGAAGGTGGGGAATGGGATTGAGAAGGTTTCTCCCTTTGCTGTTTAGAGTAAGAGACAGCGTTTATCACTCCCAATTTCAAACACTGATAAATCACACCAGTGGTGTTGAGTGAGATATCACCTATCTGCACACGTACACAAGAGCTGATAAGACCCTTTTCTCTTGCGTTTTTTCACCCAAGCCTTCCGAGAGCCCGAAGTGTGCATTCACCTGTGAAATTTCTGCGGTCTGGAAAGACCTGCTGCAAAGCGAATCGTGGCTGTCAAGGAGCCACAGTTGTTTGTAACATTATCCTATCTTGGAAACGGCTGTGGTATGGATCAGTGTTGATAAGGTGTTTGTGTGGCTGTCAGTCTCTTTCTGCTTTCTGCTAAGTAATAAAGACCACAGAGGTGCACATTATATCTGAATCCCCACCAGTGAGAGGGATTGAAAAAATCAGTTGTTCAGCCTTCTAACATACAGTATGTGATATAAAGTGATCTTTATTGCCTTTCAATGTCTTGTTTTTTTCTGTTGAATGATATCGGAGTATTACATCACAGATCGTCAACGTGGCCATTTTATGAATAGTTCAGGGAAAGACACTGAACTGTCTAAGGCTCTTTCTGCTCCACCTAAAATCGAACCCATTTCTCACCAAGATACGAGACAGATATGTGCTCTTAAATACCAGCTTTGGACATCTGATGTAAAAACTCAAACTACTTCTACTCCGGATCATAACTCAATTGGACAGTTTGTAGTCAGCTTTTAGGAGTTGCTCTCTGGATTGGCAGTGTTAAACATTCCTGAAAGACTTATTTGCTTAGACGAATGATTAATGGTTAATTTGTTCTCATGTACCATGCATGCTTTTATTATGAAAACAAAAAAAAAGTTTAAACATGTTGTATTACTGTATTTATTATTTATCATGATTATTTAGATCAACTATGTTTGCACATCTTATTGAGCTGTTGGTGTGAAATGCTCCTACACATGTTTTTATTATTTTTATGGCCCCTCCTGAAAGCTGTACCATGAACTTGGGTATTCACATGGTCTTCTCATTGCCTTGTTAATATTATAGTATTTGTCCTTGCGTATTATCAAACTATGTATAATGTCCGATTACGGAAAAGAACAGGATGGAAAAACAGGGTCTTAGTGGCACAATAACAGCAAAGGAAATCAATTAGACAAAAGAAAATCTATTAAAACAATCTATCTACTTAAGACAATAAGCATCTGCTGCTTTGTTGACCACTGAGCCACTTAACCTGAAGAAATTGTACATAAAATATTTTCTCACCGTTGTACATTCTATTGATTCAAGCGGCTTTGAAGGAATCATATTGGCACATCATGTGATCATCTTTCTAGGCTGCTCAGCACGGGATTTCTATTGCAAATAAGGACTGATGAATAAACAATTATTTTATTTGAGATCTACATTTCTGTAGCTACGTTTCTCTGTGCTTGTAACTTAATAATGTTTCACATTATTCTTCCTAGTTAGTCTTGCCTAATACCCATATGACCCATATTTGGCAAGCAAAAAAAGAACATTCTTCAGTGTAAGAAAAATGTGAATAACTATCATAAAATGGTTATGCATTGCCAGGATAGACTATACCATCCATGCACCAGAGTAAGAAGGATGATAAAGAAGGTAACAGACAAATAAACAGACATCCATATAAATCACCAGTCATCTCTTACAACATAACAGCCAACTTGAAAAATGGCATTTAGTGAGAAGAAATGAGCAAGGAGTCATATACTGAAAAATTCAGCTGTCAGAGGGCAGTAGTTTACAGGTTTCTGGACTTAATTTCAGTGCACACAGGAACAGAAAGATTCAGGTCTTTATCCCATTGCATTTATGGGCTTAATAGACTACACGCAATTAATGAGCCTCTTGCTGCCTGACTAACTGAACAAGATTCGCAGCACTTCAGTGTTGTATAGAATGGAACTGGATTTCAATATAAACTTAGACATTCCGCTTGTCAGATTGATAGTTCAATAACCCTGGGTATACATGAAGCAGGATTTTCAATCATTTTCAGTCATTTAAATCATGCAGGTTTTGGACCTTTATACTTTTCCAAAGCTCCTAATATATCACCGGCAAGCATTATATACTCCAGCATTGGAGAAGCTGGCCACTTTGACTCTTCAACAAGCAGCCAGGTGACAGGCCCTGTTCTGTTGGCCCTGCCTGTGTCTGCAGGAGTTCACAAATGTTTTGAGAGCTGTTACGCATCTCATGGATGGGAACAGGGAAGGTTTTTGGCCCATCGATGATAAATAGGAAAATGGGGTTTATTTAGGAAACCATGTCTTCACATCCACATGATTAGTGGTTTACATCTGTACAAGATTAATGTGTGGCAAAGCCTTTCTCAACTTGGAATCACTCTGATGCTCTGCTTTTTTTCGTTTTGGCATGACACATAGATCCCCAGTGTCCTGTGAAATCAGACAACCCAGGTGCAACACTAATATCTTCACTGGATACAAACATTTCCTTTAAAACTTACTGGCACTGGGGGGCTATAAATTAGAGATGAATGCTGCACAGGACGCTTGCCTTCCAATAAGTCCGTACCCTGTGCAATAAACTTGGACATTACCACTTGAAAAATTGTGCCTGTTTTTCATTGTCAAGTGTTACAAATTGATGAAATGAGTTCATCGATGTTCCCTGGTCATTATCTCTCCAGTGGCACTTTGTTTTACCGACAGCGCAAAAGGGACAGTGGAGATTAGACACTCAGCACAGTTTATCAAACAAAATCTAATATCGTCCATAAGAACGAATCTGGAAATCAATACTTCATTACTAAATTGTTAGCGAGGATGAAGAGTAATTGCGCAAGTTCAGAGATGTGTGTCTGTGGCCAGGGCATGAGAAGTTCAATGTCACTCGGAAAGTGATATGTGAAAGAACTGATGGAAAGAAACATTTCAGTAATGAGACCTGTGTCTTTATGAGAGAGCAGACAATAGGAGTTTGTGGTCTTTAATTTGACTTTGACAGAAAAAAAAAATCAAATAACTTGTCAAATGCTTAGCTTTTTCTTAGTCAGATGTTTGCTGATTAAAAAGGGTTTTTCCTGAACATACAAATGCATAGTGTGCAGTTTACAGTACATGATACACATGTATTTGTATTGTCTGACAAAAATAGAGCCACAATTTTAAAACTCCATAAGTAACTCAGTATGCTCACTGTCCTTCATTGGGCCCAATAGTTTAAATCATGTCAATACGCAATCCGGACTGTGGGGCAAACAGTGACATCTTAATAATAATAATAATAATAATAATAATAATAATAATAATAATAATAATAATTCCTTACACTTACAGTATCTAGCACTTTTCTGTACTCTCCACTCAAAGCACTTTACGGATAATGGAGACTCCCCACCACCACCAATCTGTAGCACAACATGGATGGATCCAATGGTCCATCCAATGATAGGTCCACCAACGATGGATGACCTCGTTTTGTGGTCACACATTGACAGGCTGCAGGAAGATGTTCTGCACTAGCAGCCAAGCAGCAGAAGAAGCTCTTTACGTTTGAAATTTTAGGACTGACAATGACGCCCAGGTGATGGGGCAGGAAAGGCTATTGGACTAGACATCAACATACAGCCCTTCACTTTGTGAGCAGAGGCAGAGGCGTGTGGACTATGTGGACTATGATGAAAAATACAGCACACATCCCTTCCTGTGAAGTCTGTCTGGTGAATGATTCATTTTTCTTTATTCTCTGTTGCTTGCATATGTTGTACAGCTCCATTCAAATTTGTCTAAACCCTGTGTACAGCATTCACTAATATCTGTCTTCCTGAACAGGAAATAATTGTCTAATTTCTTGCATTGCATTGTAGATTTTGATTTCTAGGTGTGTTGGAAAACCAGTACTTTTTTAGCTAGGAAAGCTGAATAACAAGAGAGGAGGTGTGACTTGCCTGGTATAGCACCTTTTGATTTACATTTTAAGTATGTTGACTGTCTGGTCAGTCTGTTTCTTTTCTTTAATGTATAAGTCTTAAAATTGACATTTTCTCATATCTGAGCTATGTTTCAAATAAGTGCTCTCGCTTGATTTATCAACCAGCACACAACAACACTGCCTACTTATTGCTGTGATAAAGAGCACAATATCAGCTCTCCATCACATTTTGGAGACAATTTCCTCATCCTCATCAAGGTGTCACACATTTTTAAAGATCAGATATTTGGATGTTAAGACATACAAAGATATCTATGTTTTAGGAAAATACATTTATATCATCCTCATTTTTACGCAGTATTATTTCCAAACCTTAACTAAGAAAAACGACAAGAAAAAAGTAATTGTGCTCATCAAGCCCCACAAATTGATTTATTGGCCAGCACTAGCCTCTGCAGCTGTATAGAAAAGTAGGACACATTGAGCTGCTTTCACACTAAGATAACATCTCTGCTCATGTGTGTAGTATATTTTAAAGGACAAGTTATTTAGCTGTTCATCTCAGAAGTGTTTGAATGGGTTAAAATCTTGATGATACCATGAACCAGTGAGTGAATCTTGATTCCAGATTGATGCACAAAATCTTGGGTGACCTTTCTTGTGTGTGAAAAAGCATTATTCATACTGTATATGATTAAGACATTACATTAACAGTGGTGTTTCTGTAGCAACAGGTGGATCACAGGTCTCAAAATTTGGTCAGTTTAACACTGTACTGTGAGTTTACAACTGGAAACAAGAAGCAGACTCTACATTAATTCCTGCCACTTCAACATTATCCTACTGCAGCCAAAGTAATGGTATTCCTATAGTTCAACCTCACTAAACCTTGTGTGGTTTCTTCTGTAAAAAAAATATGCTTTGGTTTTGACAAATGAGCCACAGAACAGGGCTCATCTGATAACATCACATTTTGCCAATATCCAAGGGGTAATCATCCTTGATAATGTACATACTGCACCTGATGGCTGTAATTGTTTTTTTTATTGATCTATCATGATGCTAATTGTAACAGCAGCCATAGCTGTAGCTATACTTGAGCAATTCCCCAGTTGGCTTCTCAGAATTCAGTGATTCTGTCATTGGTTCTTTATCTGGAGTTTACAGGGACAGGTTTCAACTACTGGTGCTTTATTTTAGTAGGCAGTGTATGGAGTCTATTGATTACTGATGGGTGAACCAACCCTGGTAAGTAGATGTTGCACTGCTTCAAAAGCTAAATTATCAGAGTACACCCATCTGCTTTTTCATTGAGCAATGACACTCCTGAATGTGGACAACCGAGAAGAGAAGATACAGGCAAAAATTTGACTGACATCTAGTTTGAAAATAAAAAAAACAGCCCAAGGAGGATAGAGTATCTTAAAAGTGTTCAATGTTATAAAATCTAAATAAACATGAATAAAATCTGTTTTAACTAGTATGAAATGTTATTACATACTTAATATTAAATCTAACACTAATACTAATATCTGAGATTTTTTTAAACTCGGCTACTATCCTCAAGTTTGACTGATTTGTGCAGCAATCTTAAACCCAAGAAATGCTTCAGGGAACACAGTAAAGTGTTTTTTGCAACTGGGCTCTGTTCCCTGACTTAGACATTCTGTAGTAACTTCACCCTGAGCATCTCAAAGCACTCTGTTGATGTGTCTTTTTGTGGATCACAGTAAAAGTACTCCAACTTGTTTAATGATGTCATACAATGTTTATAGCAAAATGGATGGCATGGAGGTTAGTACTGATGCCTCACAGAGCTGGTGTCCTGGATTCATTGGAATCCTAGCTGGTTGGAGTTTGTATGTTCTCCCCTTGTTTGCATGGGAATCCTCTAGGTGCTCCAATTTCCTCCCACATTCCAAAGGTATAGTGGTGGGTTAATTAGCTTCTGTGAAAATTGGTCCTGGTGTGTGCCATGATCGTAATCCCTCGTTTTAAGGGCGCTCCGGCTCTTTCTCATTTTAGTTGATTACGTGCACCTGCCTCCTATCCTGCCCCTCCTTATTTAAGCCACATGCTCTTACTATTCCTGGCTCAGCATTGGAAGATGGACGCCCGGAAGCCCGGCTACCAGCGGGTCCAGGAGAGACCTGAGGGCATCCGCTTCACCACGGCGTCCTGACCATCTGGGTCCGGGGCTGGGAGCGCCTGGCCTCGTTAACCCACTTTTATTCCCCGTCCCTGCACTGGATCCTCTTCTGGTGTTTAAAACCTTGTCTTGTCTTTGTCTTGGATGGATCACCCGGCTCTGGACTTTTGCACTTCTCCCTGGACTCCTCTGGACTTGTTCGCCCTGGCCACGCCCCCCCCGAGCACCGGTGCACAGTTGTCAAGCCCCCCAGTTTGTCAACCTGCCCAGTTCCTCGTCGTCTCCTCCCCGTGTTCGTTTCACTTACTTCTGGATTATACCGTCTGCATAGGGTCCTGACCAACACATCGTTAAAGTGTGAATGTGTGCATGTCTGCGTTTCAGTCTGTCTGTGTGCCCTGTGATGGACTGGTGTCCCATGTACGGTGTACCTTCTCTTACACTTGCTGCTTGCCCAGATAGGCTCAGGCTCCCGCCCCCCGTTATGAATTGGATGATGCTTTTAGAAAATCGATGCATGAATAAGAATGTGGGTTCCAATCTCAGCTGCAACACTGCTGTAATACCCTTGAGCAAGGCTCTCTACTCTGATCGCTTCAGTAAAACATGTAGCCTTATAAATGAGTACAAATGTAAATTGCCTTGGATAAAACTGTCAACCAAATATGTTGGTACTAATTAATAATACTATAATACTAATAGTAGAATACAGAGTAGTAGAATTGAATTCCTTAAGAAAAGGGGAATTAAATATACTGGGACATTCATAAAAGACTAAGCGTGAGAGATGAGAAAAATAAATTATTTAAATGAAGGGCAAATAAAAACTAAAGCCATTTCAAAACCTGGCAGAATGAGAGAAAATAGAAGTAGAAGGGTAACATTATAGTGTATTTTAAAATGAAGTTTAAGGACACCAAGTACTTTCTAAAGGGAATGTTTTCCAAAGTCCTTGGGGCAATAGAGAAAGTTGCCTTGTCTGCAATCTAATGGTGTTATTCAAAGGAGAGTGATAAAAATGCTTAAGTCTATAGGTCAAAAGGCACAGAGACAGCAGCCTCTATGCATGACGTTGCAAATTAAAATATTTTGCATGCAATACAATCTCCACAGTTTGAGACTAACTTGAGAGACTCTGAAGAAAATGACAGAGTTTATCTGTAAGAACATATTGGAAACTGTTTTTTTTTCATGAAAGCTTCTAAATATTTTCTCGTAGGTTTTTTGAAGTAGCAGTAACATCTAGACTCCAGGGTAATTGACTGTCTTTGTGTAACTTTCCTTCAGAAAAAAAAGTCCTTGGGGTTAATGAACTGGAGACTAATAAAAATATTAATCTCACAAATGCAGTATCTGCTGCAGTTTTCATTCATGTCTCAGCCCCCAGAATGTTGGAAGATGTGATGAGAGGGCCTTAGAAACATGGATTTGAAAAAACCTCTTGCTCCTAGTGGGGTATGGAGATGCCTCATGCACCCCACAGTGCTGTTTATGGCTGTCCTGAAGGTTTCTTCCTGCACAGTAATCTCAGAATCCTTGAATTTCAAACACCTAAGCTGTGCTTTGTTTCTTAGTCTACAAAAACGAAAATCAAAGGACGGTGCTCAGCATGAGAGAGAGATACATCATTAAATCAAAGATTATGAGCCCTTCGCTGTTTAGAGAGGCAGAATCCTGCATGATTCTCCGTGAACTCCATTATAGGTTAACTATGAGCAGGACTCACGCATACAGAGAATTTAAAAGCTAAAAAGATACTTATATAGCTTTTGGTCCTTACAGTACTCAGAGTGGCTGAATTTGGGGCTTTCCCTGTCAGGAACACATGAGAATAGAATTTACAATTATCCTGGTAAATTTTATTTTCTTGTGGTAAAAAAAAGTGGAGGGGGCAGGTCTCGGATAAGCAGAATCTGAACAGTGTAATCGGTCCTCAGTGCTACGTTCTTTGCCTTCAGATAGTAGATGGAATAAAACCAATCGCAGTCCCTTACCAGTAAGAATACTTCATCTCCTTCTACTCAGGCTCATTCCCACCCCTTTTCTCCCCGCCCTCCTTTTCTAATAAATAATTATTTTGATTATTAACAGGAAGCTTCTCTAGTCCAGATGCCAAAAAGAATACAGCTCACGATGAAGCAACATTTTTTTATCCCGCCCGACATTCGGGAAGACACTTGACAGCCCTGTTTTTGAGGCCTTTGCTAATGATTTTTGAGCAGCCCCCGACTGAGGCCTAAATGTCTGCAATATCTATAAACAACTCTATACTGCCCAATTAAGCAGACAGAGACATAGAAGGCTGTCATGAGGATTTGCATGGTTAAGCACCTGAGATCAGGGGAGATGATGAGGGATGGTTTGGCGGCCAGGAGGGGTGTGGGGAAAGGATGACTATCATTACGATATTACAACATCCCACACCTTCCCAATTACTGCAAGGATTCATTAATTACGTCTGCATTACCTTAATAAAATCATTTCTCAGATTTTGTGCTCACCTTCCCCCCTGACATCTCATCCTCTCCTCTGTAAGAATCTCATAAACCATAGAATATATCCCTCTTTTCTTCCAGCTACAGGGTGGATGTGACTGCGACCATTATTTCCTTAAATGGCTCTATTGACTGCCAATGGAAAGGACTGCCAATTTCACAGACCCCTACATGGAAAATAATTAGAATTTATACTGTACTGCATCACTTTTTTCCATCCTCAGCCTCTCCTCCTGACACTCATCAGTGGTCAGAGAGATCACTGAAGCATGACTCATCTCAATGCTTGCTTGATTAGACTGAATTGGGGTTTTGGATTCATTAAAAGTCTTTCTTTTCCTTGTTTTTATATTAGATCAAAGCTCTGGACAAGGGTTGGATATAAGCATAAAAGAGGTATGGCAATATTGTTGGGTGGCGGCACGCTCCATATTGTGCTTCAGAAGTCTGAGGCTAAATCCTGTTACAGCGGCTGTGTGTATTTGTAGAGATTTCTGATCCATTTTTGTATTTAATGATATCATCTTTAGACTAGATTATTTAGATCTTAAGGTGAGTGTAAGTGATCCGTCTTTGTATCTATCATCATCAGTCTGTATCAGTTTAGTGCTGGCTGAAGGTCTCTCCAATAGTCTTCAATGAACCTTCTTGTGGTTCTGTCTTGTCTCTTGCCATCTGCTCCAGCATTTTGTCTTCCCCTTTGCCTTTTTAAATTCGCATAAGAATTCACTTATTAGTGAATTATAAGAAGACTTATTTGTAACCCAATCTGTTAATTTCTTTGTTGTGTTTTATGCAAATTTTCTTCCATGCTTTTGGTTTTTTAAAGTTCTTTAATTATGCAAGGTCCTAGTTTCACATCTGTTTTTCAGAACAGGTAGCACACATTGGTTGAAGACTTTTGCTTAAGCACGTAGGCAGCTACCCCTATATAACCGCTTAATTGCTCACGTATATAATAAAATGACAAAATTTAAAATGCGTTAAATTCTTAACTGTTAATTACATCGCCTTTAAAATGCTTTATCGCCCAGATTAATTACACTTATAACCGCAGAGATGGTCAAGGCTTCTGAGTGAAATGTCGATCTTCATTTTATTCACAGTTTATGACTTTTATTGTATTTTCTGAATTAACTCCAATCCTGAAGTAATCTAAAATGAAACACTTTTATGCATTATTTAAAATAAAGGTTTTTAAAAGTTCTTAAACTTTGCCTTTTCTAACTTTGCCAGAAGAAATGTGTTGTCCTTTGTGGTGTAGCACAAAATGCCTTCTCTTTTGACCTAGAGAAACCTGCCTAAACCCTTTTGTTAAGCCTTGGTAGTGCTATAGGTAACGGTCAGCTTGGCAGTTCACCTGTCTTAAACACAGAGCAAACATCAAATGTGGAGATGCTCTTGAGTTACAATCACTACAGAATCTGAAAGTCCCATCTGGCTTTGACAGTAGCACAATAGGACCCAACCACAAGCTCAACCAATCCCAAGTCTCAACATCTTCCTAACCTCTGAGTTGATTTTCGCAAGCCTCAGTGACCCTGTAAGGTATCAAATGGCTTTTCAGCCTTGTCAGTGATCTAATATCATGTTGTATGACTTACGACTTCCCTAGATTTCCCTTACTAATTGTTTCTGTTTAAACAGCTTTACCAGCTGCAGATCATTGTGCCATCTCTTACCCATTCATTACTTTTGGAAGTAGGTTACCATGTGGTGTTCTGATGAATGTTGAACGTCTGACACATTTCCATGATCAAGGTCTGAAGCAATGCTGTCTTGCATGGCCCCTTCTATTACTACAGGATACAAGTGTTTATTTTTATTCTGTCTTGCTGTAAAGTGCATCTTTAATTTTACAGTATTGCACAACTTAAATTGTATGAGTATTTATAAGGATATTCAACCTGGAGTTGAATACAAGGGTTCATAACCACCTGTCATATACTGTATATATAAGCATTTAATCAGCTATTCACTTGGAATGCGTTGGATTGCTTAGTCACCTTAAACCAAATCTGATAAGCATACACCTCCTTGTGGTGTGGGATGGGTTTCTGGACAAATAGCAAATATGTGCTTTTAACTCTTAATGAGGGAAATACACGAGAGGGGTGAGTGCATCTCTTTCTTTTCTCTAGAAGCTCGATCATTACAATGAGACCAAAGAGTCCCAGACCATCAAATCCAAATACAACAAGTTCCTAAAATAAACTAGCTCAGCAACTCTAGGTTACAAAGTGGAAATCAATGCTGTGTGTGTGAAAAACCTAATGGCATGTTTGGCAATAAACCTAAAAATGTAAGAGCAATTCATTGCAACTATCAATCCAGCTGGAAAATTCCGGGTTATCTGAAAATTCGAAAATCTAAAGCTCATACAGCACTCAAAAACCATTATTGGGACTGTCCTATTTTAAATAACATAAAGATTGCTTTAATGAGTCACCAGAAAGCAAAGCTAAATTTTGATAGCAGCTAGCCTGTGATATCCACGTAGAGTGCCTGTTTGCTATATTGCTCTGCAATCTCTTCTAATTCCCTCAGAGAGTATGAATGCAAATTTATATCACAGAGGGCAATGAAAAATGTGCTTTTTTATCATTTCGACTTTTGTCTCTTAAGCGTTTTAGCTTAAATAGTCTTCAGGGGGGAAATAGTCTATTTTATTAAAAACAAGGTCTTCTGTTTTACATAGATTTGCCTAAAAGCAAAGACCATTTGTTAAAGAATAGAACCCAGGACTGCTAAGATCACCTTATATTGTGCATAATAATAGCAAATACCTTTAATAAGAGTATTAAGACATTTGAACCATTAATAAGGAAAATGTATGCTTTTTTTAGATTTTCTTTGTCAGTCAGTATGATACATACACTGCATCCTACATGATATTTTCTTATTAGTTCTAAAAGGAATTATGAAATAAAATAGAAAAGTAATTAAAAGAAACAGCCTGCCAGAAGTTACTTATCATGATGTAAATAGGATTATTTTGTCTAACGGTGCAATTCCTATTTTACTGTAGCAATAATACAATCTTGCGTTTACTTTGTGATTACTGGCAAAACCAGCCTTAGGTATTAAATATATTGCAATGGCTGAAGCATAGGATGTAAGAAGAATGCAAAAGAGTGTAATATACCCTTAAACTATAACGGGCAAATTTGTTTTGTTTGGAAAGGATAGCAATAATTAACTTGAACCATGTTCCCTATTGAACATATTCTCCTGGAGCTTATTGTTTTTTATCATGTATATTTTCCTTTTTGGACTGAAATAAGGTATGTATGAATTCTGGAAGACTGCAAAAAGGAAAAAAAAAGGTTGTCTCTAGGTATCCGCTCAGTACCAATTTACACAGCTATGATTTTCCTATGACATTAGCTTTTCAGACCTTTCTGTTTACGCAGATGCCATCCTACTAAATGTAGATCTACATTGTTTCAACTGATTGCATGCACAGCTTTAAAACAATAAAACTCAATTTAAGAGAAAAAAGTAGTGGAATGGAGAAGCACAAGATCTAACACACATACTGTACACTGGAATAAAATGTCAGCAGGAGATTGTTAAAGCACTTAGAACAAATTTGTATATATGGCTGTTTTAGCAAGCCCAATGTAAAATAAAATTACATATAATTATATAAATATTCTACTCAAATATTATATCATAGTCCTATTACAACTCTACATAATTGGCAGATGAGAAGATGTACATTAGGATCTTCTGCATTACAACAATTAAAATATCTTTCCACTATCATAAAATGCATGTAGGGGCCACTTTGAAATAAGTCTGGAGGAAGCTGGAGAAGCCCAAACCGGTTCTTGGTGCGGTGTCTTAAAAAAGCTCAGCAGTGTAAAACCAAGCAGGATACTAAAAGGTCTTGCCACAAGAGAGCAACATCAGGTAACATAAATAATTGCTTTTGCAAAAAAAAAAACACAACAAAACTAATTGAATTCATGCTGTTTTGTGTATATAGAGGGTGACAAGAGTTAATGGGATAATTTAAAGTGCAAACGAGTCCTCACTTTCTGTTCATTAATTACAGCTAATTACATGATCACAAACCCTCTTGTTCAGACACTTATGAAGCTATATCACATTTGAGCTCCAAGCACTTCGCTGAAATAGAGATCTCCCAGTATGTCAACTGTAGTTCTGTGAGCGAGCAGCAAATCAGGAAAAAACAAACACAATGAAGGTATGCATGCTGCAGAGATGCAGGCTGAATGTTAGAATCTGTGTGCTTTTTGAAGTGCAATACCTGATTGGGAGAAAGCTGTTCACTTTTAGTGCCACATTCTCAAGGAATAACCTTTAAAACAGGAAAAGGCTGTGGGGACTGATGAAGTAGCAACACTCTGTCTGGTCTGGATGAACAGACAGCTGCCATTCCACTTAGTCACCAAGCAATCATTGTCAAACGCTAGGCAGCTAGCTGAAAACATTGCTCAGGAAAGTACAGAGACGCTTGCACAAGTGTCTGTCTTTTACAGGGGGTGGCATTGTTACACCTACTCTATTTTACAACACTCTCTCCTTGCTTCTCTGCCCCCTGATCTTTGAAATTTCCTGCCCATTCCCCATCAGAGATGTACATTTTGGGAATGCTTTTATTCTCTCCTGGAAATAAATCTTTTGGTCCTGAAAGATTGACTCATCTGACATTGATATAATTGGACTCATATTCTGGAATTTTCCAATAGATTAGAACATTGCAATAGCAGACGTTGTTGTTGTTGGACATGCCAGCTAACAAATAACGAATAGTTATGATTCCCTTTTTGTCTAACCACACTACTTTTGGCCTCCAGTGTTTTGAGTTGCTTCTTTGTCATAATATACAAGGCATGCAGAGCTCTGATAGCAACGCCTTGAAGGCCAGATACTTTAGATACTGCACACCCCCACCTCCTTCTTTGAAAAATATCATGTTCTATTGTTTGACATTTCTTCACATATACCAGGTTACTTTTTTGTAGTCAGACACACATTTGAAGGAATTATAAATATGTTATACAGCTTTTCTGCTAATTGTCTGAGAAAAATGCCTGAAATAGAGAAAACATGACCTGTTAAAGGCTTGAATCCGTAACCATACGATTTCAAGTTCATTTCCTCCCTTCAGATACTATTGTTATGTCCTGTAACTAGGTATCCTGTACGGATTGGTATCAATGGGAAGGTGAACTGGTTTCCCATCCAGGGAAAGTCTTGTTGAGCTCTAATAGAAATTGGGACAAACTCGAGGCCTAGAACTTGAATTTAACTCTGTCTCACTGATTAGAATGATCTGTGTCTGTAATATCTAGTTGTTTATGAATATTCATGACATGATTGCGACCCCTTTTATAGTTTGGAGATTGGATTAATGCAAATAAAGGAACATGCTTTTTATTTGTATTTTTTTAATCTTCTGCCTCCACTTTCTGCGTCATTTTCCTACCACGCTATGGGTCTTGCTCTCTCACACCCCCTCATTGCTTGAACACTCATTAACCAAAGATGAGGAGGGAAAATTACTCGGTAGCTTCTTATGCTAGATAAGGAAAAAAGAGGAACATTTCTGTGGTTTGTCAATCTCGGAACACGCCAAACAGGGTAAACACTACTGATGGAAAAGCTGCTTCATGTCCTTTTTACAGTATTTTCAAGATTATTGAAAAATATCATCCTAGCCTGGGTGCAGAAATACTATTGTTTATTTCACTAGTAGACACATCTTGAGTGACAAAGGACACTTTGGCTTTTGTTAGAATTGGTTAGATATCTAAAGTGATCCCAAGTTACCCCTGTTTCCAAGTCTCTAACCTTGAAATTATCTATATATAATGGTTCAGTTATACAAGATCAGGATTGGTTATTACTAATTTATTTATTGATTAGAAATAGTAAGATGAGTAATAAGTAAACAAATAACATTTTTAATCTGACATACTTTAATTTCAGTACGGAACCTGCATCATCTCTACTGAACTGCAGCACCTAGATTGGTTGCTGACGGCAGGCACTGCGCACCAGCAAGAGACCAAATGGAGAAGTAAGAAGTTGAATTAAGCTACTTGTAGTGAACTAAACCCATTATATTACGAGTGAACTTGAGATAAGCCAGGTCGTACTAACTTTGTGTGGACTTTCAACAGGACACCCCAAATGTTTTGAAAAAGTGCCATGGGATTTTACATGACAAGTAGTCAGGATCTTGTTTTAACATCTCATCCAAAGGTCAGCACCACCTGCAGCAAACTGTCTCTAGTAATGATACTGGGACAATGATTTGAATGTGCTGATCAAGAGGGAAGAGTGAAGTGAGATATTTAATAACTGAATTAAGGAGTTTTAAGGAGTCAAGACCTAATGTGAAAAACTTTGCAGGCCAAAACACTGGGATTAAAACTCCTATTTTTAACTTTGAATTAATAGTCAGGTCACTTAGTCGGACATATTATACTTTGTACTTTTACCTCCTTAACTGACATTTTTTTAAAAGCTGGCTTTCTGGCTACAATTGTTTTATTGCACATGGGCTGTCAGGACCTGCAGACATACAGTAGTCCTCTGACTTGTCCACATGTCAGCAAAATTCACATTTTCCATTAATATGGTTTACAGTGAGTGCCTGTTTCTCACTGATGTTCCTGCAAGTCTGCAGGTGCCTGGTTAAACACTAGAACTTTTGTTTCGCTGGGTCCTGGCCAACTAAGGTCTACCTTACCCTGACAGCCTTCTGCCAGTCATGCACTGCTGCATAGGCAATCACAGAGGTGACATCCTGTTACCTAGGACTTCAATCTGCACTCTGAGCGAGCACCTTGGCTAGGAATGTGTTACCCTTATAACTGCTTCAGAGAGCATCCTCAGCATTTCATGCACAGGATTAGTCATCCTTCCTGTGTGACCTACAGTTGATGTCGTTGATCATCAAAAGTGATACTTTGGGTGAAACTGTGAATCTTGTGAAGTGTGAGGTGAGCCATGTGTCTCCTGTCTCACAGGTCACACAGTACTGCAGCTCGAACCACCACAATTATCCAGTGTTGGCTTGGTAGTACTACAGCATGTGGATGCTTGTGTGAGAGAATGGTGAAGAGTTCCTTTAGCTCTCTGAGCCAGAGCTTTGTGAGGAGAGAGACACCATGTCAGTGTAAGTCTATTCTCCTTGGAATACAGTGACACCTATAAATCCCGCAAACCCCCAAGAGCATGACAATTTTTACAACATTTTTTCTTATTTGGGACGATTAATTAGAAAATGAAAGATTTTGTTTCACAAAAACATACAGTATGGTCAGTTTTTTTATACTGTGAGAACTGTGTTGCAAACCTGCCAGTAGAAATACTTCCCTGTCCACATCCCCAGGACTTTTTTCCCCACCTGAGAACCCACTTTTCTGGAGAGCTGAGCCACGGCAGACCTGTCGGCATGTCACATGTCACATGCTCGTTTCACAACTTCATATGTCACATGCTCGTTTCAAAACTTCTGTTCATCCATCTTCTTCATCAATTCTTCCAGTGCAGGATCACAGGGGAGCCAGAGCCTATCCTGGCAAGAAATGGACGCAAGATGAGGTACATCATGGACAGGATGCCAGTCCATCGCAGATCATATGTTTTTGAACTGCGGGTGGAAAGCGAAGCAAGGAGAGGAAACTCCTATTTGCAGGGGAAGAACTGACCACAGACAAGACCCCAGAAACTGAACCCAGGGCCCAGCCCTGTGAGGCAGCTATGCTAACCACTGCATAGCTGTCACTTTCTAAAACATAATTTTGAAAATTATTTGAGCTAATACTATACGTGTCAGAGGCACTTTATATGATAAAAGTGTGATAGATTCCCTCTTTGGACAGCAATGCATCCTCTCCCATCTTTATATAATTTATATGGCGTTTTCTACCTTATACTACTTTTCAGATAAGTTGTAGTGTTCTATTCTTGTTTTTAGGCTAATGCGAAAGCTGATAATCATGAAAAAATATTCAGTGATGTGTGATGTGAAGTCTGGCTGGTATTTTAAACCACTCAGGTTGTCGCCCCGGTTAAGAAATGTCTGACTGGAGTTTGGGCTTTGAGGTGGCAGCGGACTGTAATTCTGTTGCTTTGCTTTTTCAGCTTTCACGCAACTGGAATGTAACTGAAGAAGGCCATTTGCTGAAGAGATTAGAACTTCCCAGCATGATTCATTTCACGGGTTCTCAGAAAGATTAGTCACTGATGCAACCATGACCATAGAACTGCAATCCTTACTGCTGGTGTCCACAGTTTTTCCTCTCTGTTCATGTTTCCTGTAGTGGTCTTTCACCCTTTCTAGTTAGATTCCTCAAATCCAACGTACTTTTCAGTAGTAAAATACTATTAAAATTGTTATTATTAATGGTTGTTTTCCCAGTTCTAGTAACTATAGCTGCCTTTTCAGTAATCAAGGGTTAATTCCACAGCTCACTGTGTCGCCTGTCTTAATCTCCATTCAGAGTAATTAAATCTGTCTAATAAAGTGAGAGCTTTTGTCTTTGTTCTTCTTTTCCCACTTTCCATTGTTTTACACCCTTCACATCTCATCTCCTGAACTACACGCCATCCCGCTCGCTTGACAGGCAGAATCCATCCCTAAAATGAAAACATTCCTGACCCAGCCGCGATGACAAGGCAGCAAGAGCTCCGGCGAGCTCGGCGGGCGCGCGAAAGGGAGAAGCCGACACGTTTGTTGGTTTTTTTTAATTTCAAAAGAACTGTTTAAGTGAAGATCTGACCCTGTCAATCAGGCCCCGTGACAAGTTTAATCATGGGCGCCCCCCGCAATATCGTGGCTAAATAGGAATGCAAATAGTGTAGCGTGAGGGCTCTTATAAATGCTAATCAAGGAGGACTAATCAACTGACAGGTCTACTGATCTCGCTTGCTCAAGGAGTCACTCAAACTTAGCTGGTTCATTCTTTCTGCCTCTTCTTTTAATGACCGCAGACGTAAAAGGGGAAAAATCCAGAAACGTCTCCCTTCTATCTCTCTGCACCCTCCTCTTCCAGTCATTGTCTAGGAATCTTTGTCCAGCCTTCTCTGTTTACAGGGATGTAATGTCAATTATGATTCCCTTTGATGTTTGTTTGGATATATAATTTTATCCCGGCACAGAAGGTAGGTTATTTTGAGCCACGTGAAGGGTATCTCATGAAGTTTCCCCATCTCCTCTTGAGATGTGGCTGATGCTTTTTTGAACCATGTAAATGAGCCCCTCTGAATCCCCTCTCCTGTGATCCCACAAAAGTAGAAAGCACTTTAAAGACTTTGAAATGTTGATTTAGGGGTTTGAGGATGGCAAGCTTTGGCACCTTGAAAAATACAATTGATCTAAGTTTTATATGTGCTTCAAAGTTGTGAAGGTTGCCTTTTCCCTCTCAATTGCCTTAGATGTGAAAGCTAAATGTGAAATGCCTTTCTGTCATAGCTCAGCTGCTTACTGATTCATAAGTCCACATCACAAAGGAAAAGAAGAACAATAATACATAAGCTGCAGTGTTTCTGGCCTTTGTTGCTGTCAATTTGCTGGGTGTAGCTTCTTGTTCTTTTATAAATAGATTTACTTTTGAATAAAAAAAGGACAGTATCCTGTTTCAATTAAATTAGGTTCTGGAATTTACTGATTGCAATGATATTGTGCCCAGAGTCTTGTTTTAAGAAAACAGGTTTAGAGAACAATAAAATGCAACATGATTGCTTCTTTAGTAGTATGTATGTAGATTCATTCAGCCAAAAGGGTAAGACAGAGATGTGCTGTCTAGTGGCAACTGTCACATATTTTACTGGCAAAACAAGAAAATAACAGCTTTTTAAAATTTTAACTTCTAATATACTTTTGTTGCATATTTACTCAGAAAAACACTAGTACAAGCTCAAGACTATTGAATATCCTTTGTTGGCCTATAAGTAAGAGTTTATAAATCCTGAAGTGGCTGTAATGCAGTAGAGAATAAGATTTTCACATTTTTACCTATTTGTAACCTGTTATTTAACATTGGTTGCATTTTCTGCAGCATTTTCTGCTCTTTGACTATTTATAATAACTAATCTGATGTTAAGTTTATAATGAAATATATTTTGATTACAACTGTTTAGAACAGAGACCTGAAATAAAGTAACAAACTGGCTACCTGAGGTGAAAAAACAACTTTCTTGTAACAGTTTGAAGTAAGGTCTCTTTAAAACCCCTTCTGAACTATTTATTTCTGTTATACAGAAAGAAGACTGGGTCGAGCACATGCAAGGAAATATTTTTTTTCTTTTTCACCATGAGGTAGATCATTGCTTTTTCCCCAGGAGAGGTAACAGACAGTAAGAAAATTAAACACCACACAATCCATCCATTTTCTAACCACTTTAGTCAATACAGGGGGAGCCTGAGCCGATTTCAGACAGGAACAGGTGCAAGGTAGGATACACCATGGACAGGACGACAGTGCATTATAAAGCACACTCAGCCACACGCTCACAGCAGCAGCCAATTATCATACCAGTATGTCTTTGGACTGTGGGAGGAAACCATGCAAATTCCACATAGATAGCATAGTAAGGCCGCAATGCTTACCACTGTCCTCCTGTGACACCTGCAACACGCTACTCTGGGTTAAATTAACACATTTCTCTTCACTCTTTGCATGAAGTTTGTTAGACCATTTTTTTTGTTTTTGAAGAGCACCAAATTATTGAGAGAGAGGAATTGAAAAAGGAAATCTTTCCTATTTTTGCAATGACTTTGGAAACCCTTTCATTGACTTGATTCTTATGAGCAAATAATACAAAAGTATAAAAATCCTTGGAGAAAATAAAATCTCATTGTGATTGTTACTTGTTTTAGTTATGATTTGTTGTTTTTACACGTTTTCTCCTTCGAGATGAAATAACGGTGATTAGGTTTTTATAATAAACAGCTCTGACAGGTCCCTCTCATCAGATGGTCCTTTCTGGATTCAAAACAAGTTTGAATTCCTAAGGACTGGTCTTATGATAGCCCAACAGAGAAAAAAATAATTAAATTAAAAAAGGCATTAAAAAGCTTTTTAACTGGATTTAAGCACTCATTTAAAATAAAGTTTAGTCCTCCCTAGAGTATGTCTGGGATTATGAATTGAGCTACTCTCATTGTCACAGTGTAGTGTCTGCTAAAGACTCACAACACATTGAAAACCCATCTCTCCGTCAACTGTCTTTTCTAAATCTATTTACCTTTTCATAGTCTTTCAACATCAATTTTACATGATGGCAGAGAAGAGTTCCCGAAAATACCACCGATACCAGGATGTAGGTCAACTCTTTTCAGTCATCAAAACTTTCAGACTCTTTTTACTCTCAAATGTTGTGAACCATTAAGCTATATACCCATGGAAAGCATGAATGCATTTCAAGACAGTCCTAAATCACTCTGATCCAATGAGAAGTCACTCTCACAGAGAGAATTTCCTATACTTATTTCATTTGTGGATGGAACTAGGAAACTATCGCCACAAAGAAATGGCATGTAAGGAAATTGTTTGAAGAAATTGGGATTACCCAAGAGATTTGGTTGTATAATATTACTCATCAAATGGATTAGCAAAAACTGGTTAGCAATTAGTTTCAGGTTAACACAAGTGAGTCAAAGCCTGAGTCGAGATTCAAACTAGAAGCAAAAGATTCAAAATGTCTTTTGGTCCCGTAGTTAGCAGTTAATTCATCCAAGTATCTGACCCTACAGTTTCTTGAAAGTAGACAGGGTAGTAGTTTTAACATGGCTAGGCAGCTGGTTCCACACTCCCACAATCCTCTGGGAAAATAGGTTCCTCCAGTTCTCAATTTTAAAGGCACTTCCCTGTAGATTCCACTTGTTTCCTCTGGTTCGAGTTTAACGTCTTACTTCTTGACCTGAATTTTCTGGGCCACTCAGTATGTGCATGGGAGCAGCAAGACAACACTTGTTAGATTTAATCAAAAACTGTCCTTGTGAACACCAGCTGTATTTATGCGGACACCTTTATCACCATTTTCCCAGATGGGTTATTTCTCTGTTCCTATGAGGTTTTTATTTATTTTTTTTTGGAGGAGACATTTTTTTTCCTCCAATGAAAAATGTTAATTGAATTGATCATTTTTACAAAAATGAAAGAGATATAGGCTTGTCTTGTAGATAATCTTTAGCAAGAGGCATAAACCTTATGGTAGTGAAATCCACTGACAAAACAGGAGGTGGGAGTAGAGTGAGACAAGAAAAAAAAAAAAAGTACACCAGGGTAAATGTACAGGGATCTAACTCTTCTCTTCAGCTGGGCACACACACATTGAATGAAATGAGACAATAATGAAGGCAAATTAGCACTTACAGGAGACCTACAGTCCAGACCTGAGGGCATAAAGTGGAATGTGGGAAAGGACATTGAAAAACAAACCTCTCAGAAATAAAACACTTCACTGTATTGGTTGGTATCACCCAGTACCAGACAAAACACGCTGTCAGACTTTTGTGCATTGCAGTCTACTGACCTTGGCCCTGGAAAAAGCCTTGTATCTGCTGGCTTCCCTTTCAACTCCCACTTTCTTCACTGAAGTCTTATTTTTTCCCACTGATTTCATATGAAGGGACCCATAAAATATTACAGGTTCCTTGATATTACAAACTGTGCAGGAGATGTCGGCTTAACCCTCTCATTGGTTTAATGAAGGGCTGTTAGCTATTATAAAGAAAACTAACCCACACAGCTGGAAACCTCTTTTATAAAGTTTGTCAAGTAGGGACATTTCAGTTAAAGCCGAACGCTTCTGATTATTGCAGTGTCGCATGGATTAAACACAAGCGATTTAGGAGAACTAATCCTTGAATAAAATAACAAGGAGACATCAAAAATATTGTGGCACCCAACTTCATAAGGAATGAAGTATAGAAAGAATATGAAATGTTTTGGCTTGAGCCCTATGACTTTGGCTCTACGCTTGGCTTTTGAGAGTTTTACCTCGAAAAATGGTGCCATTATACCATATACAACATGGGATTCAAGAAAGAAAAAAATATAATACATCCTTTCCCAGGAAGTTTTGACTTACTTACAAACCCAATATTAAATTCTTACAATGGAAAGTTGGCTCGCTAGCCTAAAAAAAAAAAATCCATTCATCAGCTACCATGATCTAGCATTGGTAACCTCATTATACAGCCAGGCAGTATAAGTCTCCAAATGTACAAACTGCAACAATATGACAGCAGAGGACTTGATCTGAAGTCAAAATAGTGAATTTACCAAACTGGTCTGTAATCTCTGAGGTCTCTCGGTGGTAAGACGGTATTAATAAATTGTCAGCTTACATAAGAACTTTTATAGTTTCTCCTTGTGTGTTATTTTGAAACTGATACAAGGATTTGCCATTATGAGAAATGGTGCTTAAACGTGTTATTTTAGTCTAATGCAATGTTTCCAGTGATGACTTTAATCCAGGTGTAGAAACATTTAATTCAGTTTTATGTATACGTGACCTAAAAAGCTCTACAGAAAACAGTGAAACTTCAGACTGAGACAAACAAAAGCAGCAAGGGAAAACTGACATCAGGTGCCCCTTATATGTACAGTGTTTGCACAACAGGTGTACCATTCTAATTAGAGCTATCAATTGCCCACATCCTCATGATAATGTTCCAATAATGTATAAAACATTCTACAAATGAAATTACTCAGGGCTCTTTAGCTCAAGCAGGAAAGGCTTTCATTCAGTCTGAACTTGACTTAAGCCCTGTGGTCCAGACTGTGCATGTATGGATTATGTCCTTAGATGGTCATGACAAGGACTCCCCATGTGCTGGGTCTCATTTGACCAAAGACAAGGTAGCCTTCAATAAGCCATAATACCCTTTAACCATTAAACAGCATCTTATTTCTTTTTAGCTTGTGGTGTTGCCAGTGAGAAATATACAACTCCTTCCAGCAGAACTGGCCTTCCTGTAAGCACAAAAGGATTTTTGGCTTAAAAATGGAAGATGGCCATGACAAGCTCAGCTGTTAGATGGAAGTATGCATAGTTGGGTTAGTGAAAGTCTATTCATCTTTCCTCAAAGTTAAGGAAACAGCCTTCAGGTATATAGCACCTTGTGTTGGCTTATATGAGAGACACATAGCTGGTAAAGCCCAAAATAGATCAAACAGCTATGCAAAGGAGGTATAACGACTCTTATGTAGGCCAGTCCTCAATGAACTGAAATGGCTATACCTTTTAAATATTAATTTGAAAAAAATATGTAAAAAGATGCCGTCTTCATGTCCATCCTAGCATGTCAAACTTCATCTTTTGATTTCTTCCAGTAACAGTGTAATACATTCAACAGGAACCATCAATCTGATTTAACATGCAATTAAATCAGAATAATTTAGAAACCTCTGCTTGTAGTATCTTGCATCATGGAGGGGATTTGCAGAACAAGTAAATACTGAAGTAGCTTGTCACAGGATTTCCATTATGCAAAAGCTATGGTTTTCTTTTACCACTGCAGAGTTTGCTATGCAATGTTTTTCAAGAGGTAACAGCAAGATTGAGTATTATACATATACACATTAAATATGAATATGCATACAACTGTGTTAATTGCAATTAAAGTTTTAAAATCCACAGGTAACAGGAATGCTCTGGATATCTTTGTCTCTACATATGGTTAATGTACAGTAACTTATTGAAGAGCTCCGACTTCATTTGTGCCACTGTTTCTGTAGTTAGGCAAAATAACAGTGTTAACTAGTATGACAAGACATTCAATTTGACTACTTTTTCTGTAGCTTCTTTTCAGATTGTTTTGTACAAAAATACAAAAAATAGTACTATCACTTAATGGACGAACTGTAACTAGTATAGAAAACTGTAGCTTTAATCATTTTCTAGATACATAAATGATGCAGTCACATCAGAAATTAATAAGACACAGGTGAAGGCCCATGGAATTCAATTAACAAAACACAGCCACACACTCAGGTGAAATCCAAAACTATGAGTCATTTCTTTACATGACCTAGACTTCAAAACTCAATTTGGTGAAAAATTAGTTTGCTTAAAAACTGGACTTAATACTTTAGATCATATGCAAATAAACTACTAAATACTTTTGGAGTGCATCGGACTGTGTTGCTGTTCCATTTTTTAAAATTCATACCAGTGAATTGTAAACATGATTGAAAGAAGGGATAGGAAAAGGAAAACATGAAAACTAATCTTGCACCAACACTCTTTCCTATACTGATGGCCAATTGGCTTGTCAATCTGACATCAGTGTATGAAAGATTTGGGATATGAAAAAATCCAGAAAGACGGCAATAGGATCTAGCTGTTCTGGGACCAAGGGAAAAAAAAGGATCTTTCAGCCAAGAAACAAGCCGTACTTAATATGCAAAAGTGGGATGGTCACTCAAGGCACCTTTACCATCTTTCAGGACTAAGTTTCTCACACATGTTACCAATACAATTTGGAGTCTGTTGATGCTTGTTGATGGTGTGTTTCTTTTTTAGGTGCTGTGAAAAGGACCATGTCCTCCAGTAAGCTGTATGGACAGATCATTTGTGCAGGTACAAATGAACCCAGGACCACACAACCCACTGGAATATCAAATGGCTTCGGTTCAGATGCTTTCCAGCCTGAATGTCAGTTCAGAGGAGTCGCACCTGCCAAGACGCAATGAGCACAGGATGTTGGGAGATGTTAATAGAGCCTTGCTGCCAGCACCCCAGGCAAAGGGATCATCCAGAACAGTCAAGCCACACAAGAGCCGTCACCCAGGGCATCAACACAAACCGAGAGTCAGTAAACTGCTGTGCCTCATCTCGGTGCACAGGGTGACGCTAATGATGCCCAGACCCAGTGGTTTGCAGGGCTGTTTGTCAATATCAGAAAAGCATCTGCCTAACACAGCCTGCCTCCATCTTTCAGCCTTCAAACATCCAAGAAAATGGGAAGATGTCAGCTTCCATTAATCCATCAATTCATCTGTCTGTCTGTTGCATTATGTATCTGCCAGCTTTGTGATGCTGGAATGTGGTTGGCCAAGAAGTAAGAAAATGTCCAACTGAAATCAATAGTGTGTTGCTCTGCTTTTGCAAAGGAATGTTAAAAGTTTACATCTTTCTTTTCATGAAAGATACATGTTTCTACAGAAGTTAGCACATAGCTTAGGAATTCATCTGTCAGGCAAAATTTCTGAAGCTTTACCACCTTTTCAATTGCTTCCTGCCATTGCCGTTTCGTACTTTTGTAGTTGCACTTTTATTTACATTAAAGGGTATTTGCGGTTTGTGAACACTGAAGTTGGTGAGATTTTTACCGGCAGTTGCACAGTATAGTTTTCTCATCAAAACTTTCAAAGTAGGTGGGAAAACGGGCATCTTCCATTCTATCCTAACATTTCTAACTGATCTAGCCAATAGTTGATCGCAGGGGAGCTGAAGCCTATCCTGGAAAGCAGTTGGCGCTAGGCAGAATACACTCTGTATGGGACTCTAGTCAGTCAATCTCAAAGCAGACACACAGACATGCACACACTCACACCAGGGCCAATTCTCCTAGTCCATTTATCCATCAGCATGTCTTTGGACTGAAGGAGGAAACCAATGCAAAGAACTCCACACAGATAGCATCCCAGGAATTGTGCCCAGGTGAGCCAGCAATGCTAATCAATGCACCACAGTGCCACCTGACGCATGTTATGCTTTCCCTAATGTCTACTGACACACTTCTTCCCAAGAAAATAAGGACTGTATCCTTTGTTCAGGGCTGTATTGGAAAGTCTGCATCACTACGGAGCTTAGGGAAGAGGAGTAGAAATTAAATCTAATTTACCTGGAAACCAGGTGCTGCTCATTCCCTCAACACAACAAGTTTGTTTTCTAAGAGAGTCCAGCGGGGAGGTCTCATCTTCCTCTCTTGTGCAGCACTTCCCCTGAGAATCAACAGGAGTGCCTCAGGACCTCTCCACGACCAAGAAGGTAGAGGTTACAAAGAGCAGAAGAGAAAGGGTTGAAACTGACAAGAGATATTTATAGTGTACAGATAACGTAATTGAAATTGACAGGCTATCTAATGATGTGTCTAAAAGCAGCATGAACGATGGCCAAACAAACCTTTCAAAACAGACAGGCTATTCAAGCTGACACGCGAGTAATAGCCAAGCATACCCACAGATTGTTCACAAACTCTGCATTTTGGAATTTTGAGCTTAACAGCAAAAGTAATTCTTCTGCTTTCCCTTGAAGGCAGCTATTACAGTCTGCTGTGGTATAGATTCAGACCCTTTCAGTAAAGAAGGGCAGGTATACAGTTAACAATAAAACCTAGAGGAAATTTAAATCTTAAAATAGTTGGTTATGTTAATTAACATAATGAGTGAGACATATTGAGATCACCATTTTATGTTTGGTTTTTATTATACAAACTGAAATCTAGCAGAAATAATTGTTCTATAACATTTGAGAAACAAACTGGAACTTGATCCACTATGTTCCTTGACAGTTATTCCCCCCATCTATTTCATTAAACAATTAAATATTATAACACCACATCATTCTGACTTATGAGAAGCTACTGTTTCTCATGTTGGCCTATTCTTCCGAAAGTTACTTAGTTAATTATTTAAATTAATATTTTGGTCATACCAAAGCTGTTCTTTGAACCATCCTAAGCTTAAAGGGCTATACATCTGTGTAAGTAATAAAAGACAAAAGTTTTGGCAATGGCTCCTTTAAAGCTCTCTGATAGAGATGCAAGATGAACAATTTAATATAGCGACATATACTCAGTAGCAGTTCAAATGACAAATTCATAACCAATTATCCCCCTTAGGCCCAAGGCTGTAAATCTCTCTAATAACTAGTACATTATTCGTCCATAATTCTGTGGAGAAAGTAACGTGAATCCAAGACCCTGCTATGTCCCATTTTTATCTAATTCCTTAGTGCTGCACTACTTCTTGTAAAGTATGTGTTCCGTTTTCTTATTTTCAATTGCCTGCGGCGGCTGTCACTGGGGACTCTCTTGACAACGAGACAGCTCTATCTCAGGAGGGCTCCTCGTGAAAACAGGCGATCAAAATAAATAAAATGAAGCGACTAAAGACACCACCACAGTAAGAACTGTTCGGGTTCAATCAAAGTACAGTTTGGCTACCGTCTCTCATTCTGCCGGTCAGTCATGCTTGGAATATAAAAAAAATGCCCTCTTCTCATTCTTTTTTTTTTGTGCGTTTACACCGAGGCGGGTTCGCAATTTAATTATGACTTCTTTCAGAGACCGAAAGGGGTGAGAAAAAAAAAAAAGATAACTTCCTCTCAACTGAGCTGTACAACTTTCTTCTGGCCCCTGTGCAGTACCCCAGTGCACATCCTGATATGTGTGCCCATGTACACAGCGTTTCATTGAGTGGTCAGTGAGTCTATGTACTGTAGTAAGTTTAATTTATTCATGTATTTCTCTACTGTATTTCCCACCTTTCTAAGAAAAAAAAAAAGAATTTGTGCCGACCCCCTCCCTTCTTTCTACACACCCCTACTCTTCGTGCCAAATCCTGCAGGCAACAGGACGCTCTTGTACATTAAATAAGAACTGTCACCCTAGGCAACCTGCAGCAATGAAGCATTTATTCAGCCTCACATTTTCTGGCACTTAGAATTATTTCCTTCATGCCTGATAACCAAATTACAATATGGCAGGTCTCCCCGGAGCCACGGGATTGTTAGTGCCAGCTCACAACATACTTTCAACTGATGTGGCATTTCATGTACAGCTGCCAATCAAGAAGCAGAGGCAAGAAATGCAAATGAGGGCGGGCCCGATGGTGTTCAATTACCGCGCCGCGCTTCGCATAATCCCCCCGTCCTTCCTAATGACTGACAGCTTGAGCTTTCTTCTTCTCCTTTCCCCCCCTCTTTTTCATATAGAGCAGAATAGGGAGGGGGAGATGAAATACATTTTATTTTTTTAAAAAAAGAGAAAGCTCACAAAAAAAAAGGATGGGACAAAGATACCTTTTTGGGTTTCATTTTTGTTCTTTTTCGGCGGTTCAGATTTAGCTTCACCCTCTAATTGGATCGTGTTCTTTTTTCAGTGTGTTTGGCAACACATTTGGAGGTAGCTTGACGGGCCACCTCTCTCTCTCAAGCTGTATCGTGTCCCAGAAGGGATGCTGCGTCTAGTTCTTTTTTAACTCCTTGCTCAATTCTTGCCCTCCTACCTCCACGAAAAAAAAAAAAAACAGCAGCACAATTTAGAATTCAAGACGTTTTTGAGAAATGTATGCAGTGTCAATGCATGTTATGTTCACTTATGCAAAGGTGTCACTTGACTGCCTTTTGTTAGCATCTTGGACTGTTTATAATGTACTCTTAATCACCACATTGCTGAACTTGTCATTTCCAATACACCTTACTGACTGCAAGAAACTTTACCATGCTCCAGACAAGCATTCTCTCTGACATTGTTATAGTTGTAAAATAAACCCCCCTCTGCTTTATTCAATAACATGAAACAGTCTGTGGTCTTGAATTTCTTATCATTTTTACCTTAGAGGTTAAATTTAACACTTTCCACTAGTTACGTCAGTGAACAAAGATTCACATGAAACAAATGATATTTGATGACAGTTTGCTTCATAATAACAGCTATAAAAATGTTTTAGAAATCCCAGACATCAAGTTTAAGGTTCCATTAATGTGAAGTCCCATTTTTTGAGATATCAGTCTTTCAAAAAAAAAAAAAAATTTATTCCATCACAAGAGATCTCTAAAGCAACTTGTGAAGTAAGAACGTGTGTGAAAGGAGAGGAATAGACCAGTTAAACTTGATTTTAAGTGATAATACTAATGAACATGTTCAACTGCTTCCCAACAAGCCACAGCTAAAAGTCTCATGGGAATATGTATTACCACAGAATAAGGATTACAACAGATATGTTAAATAGAAATTCTATTTAAAAGTTTGGAAAGATGAACTAAACCTTTCACCCCTGGTATTCTAAATCAGTCATTCCAGACTGATTTCTTGATCAGTCATTTCTTGATATCTATATGTAAATCATATCCAGATTCATTCATTTTCTCCCATGCATGATTCATCTACTCATAAACCATGCTCCAAACAGAAAGAAATTCTGTTTCAACCTTGTAGTGTCACACAAACACTACTCTTCAATGTGGATCTTCAGATTTCCTTCTGTTGCTCCAACAAAGAGCTTTTTGGAATCAAGCAAGAGTCTCTGGTTCCTCAGAACCAACCTACAGCTCCCTCTGCATCAGACTTGCAACTCCATCCTCTTGCTTCTAAAACTCAGCTAGCTTCGCTGCCAAGTTTGCTGCCACAGTTCCTGTACTTAAAGAATTGTCACCCTTACAACCATCCACTTTTTCACCACTAAACCCACCATAACATTCACTTTTATTCTTAATAATCAGACCCACACTGCCCCTGCACACTCTGGTTTCTCTCCATCACTCGTTTCTCAGGGCCCAAGTCTACACAGGCTCAATTTCCTTGCTTCCCTTTCTTAATAATTCCTTACACTTATAGAGCACTTTTCTGGACACTCCACCACTTTCCATGTAATGGGGACTCCCCTCCACCACCACCAATGTGCAGCCCCACCTGGATGATGTGACGGCAGCCAGAGTGTGCTAGTACGCTCCTCGCACACCAGCTATTAGTGGGGCGGAGAACAGAGTGATGAAACCAGTTCAGAGATGAGGATTAGGAGGCCATGATTGGTAAGATCCAATGGGAAACACACCTACTCTTTTCAGGGAACACTATTGTTCTGCCTCTGTCCCAGGTGTCTTACACAGCTTAAAAACCAAAACCCTTGGTGCCTTCAGACTAAGTATTCCTTTTCAGTCCTACCTCCTCCCGATGACAACTCCTTCACCCTGAGCCCAGCAGGTGTTCTGTGTCCTTTTGTCTCTCATTTAATATCCATGTTTTCTTCTGCTTCCATCCCTCGCATTCAGCATAGCCCAAGATCAGCACCTTTGCTGCCTTCAGACCTGTTTTCTCAGCCCATCTGACTCCTTACCTCAGCTCATTCAACATGCATCCAACCATTATAACATAAGACAGGATACAAACCAGAGAATCCAGTCCATTTGGTAGTTAGTAGTTAATTGATCCAAGGACCTCAGCCAGCTGTTTGTTGAAAAAAGCCAGGCATCTACTTCAACAAAGCTGGGTAACATGTTCTATACTCCCACAACACTCAAGATGGTTCTCCTCTTAGTTTCAACTGCATTTTCACATACTATACTTCCCAGTTCTGCCCTCCATTTCTACTTTGCTGTATATGTTCAGGAAGTCTGATGGATTGAGGATTAAGGATTAATAAATTGATCCTTAAATTAATTAAGGATTAAGGTTCCCTCAGAATCTCATTGTTATGCCAGAGCACCAATAAACAAGCTAAACCCTATGTAAAGCAAGTGTCCGAGATGGCAAACAAGTCCATGAAGCACAGTCCAAAAGGGCAAAATCCAGAGGTTGAAAGGAGAGGTTAAAATCCATTAAATCATTCAGGTAAAGCACACAGTGAGAGAAAGCAATCAAGCAGTGAACTGACTAGCCTGTAACTCAAAATACCAAGCAAAGAAGGGTTGGGACAAGGATCTTAAATAGTGGGGGGACTGGGGGACGTGATTGGATAATGAGGAAACAAGTGCAATTAATGTGGTCAGGTGTGGTGCGTGGTCGTATCACTTGTGTGTTCAAGACTGAAGTGATTCAGTTCCATTCACTTGTCAGTGCAGGACATTTCTTTATGCCTGGAATGTTTATTGATGCTCTTCTCTGGACTGGTTGCAGAGAAGTAATGTATTTTTATTAGCACAGTGAGTAATATTGCAAACAATATACTAAATGAGTCCTTACTAGTGGTTTATACAGTTTTAACATAGCATCCTGTGATTTAAATGTTAGGCCTTTAATTAGATGTCCTAACATTTTGTGTATCTTTTTAATTACTTCCCAACAGTACTTCTTGCTTAACCCTTCCCATTTAATTTCTGTAAATAGTGTTTGCTAATCTTCCTAATTAGATTTTTGTTAATTGTGAGTATTCACCCCTTATCAAAACCTTTTGTTTTCTATTCAATTATCAGTTCTCAATCTAAACACTTGCATTTCCCCTAAATGCCCACTGCCTGCAATTTGAGAATTCATTATGAGAAACGTCATCAAAAAGCTTCTAAAAATCTAAATATACTATATCATGTGTTCTGTGTGTATTCATTACTATTGTTTGTTGCTCACTGTTGCAACTCTAACAAGTTGTTTAGGCCAGGCCTAACCTTTCTGATTTTATTTTATTATTGCCTTGGATATTATTTCCATGTGAGTGAAGCTTAAGCTTAAAAACGTAAGTGATTGTTGAAAGAGTTACTTCAATGTTTTCTGAATAATAATTGTTTTTAAAGATATATTTCTAACAGCCATCAGTGTTTCCTTGACCTCACAGCAGTCTGCATGACCTGTTAATCATCTCCAACTACATGCTTCACTTGCAATGTTGTTCTTTTCTGCTCATAAGACTTACATTTTGTTAAAATATGTAACCACTGAGCTTTCTGTCCCCAGCTCCTTCTGTCATTTCTTCCTCAGTTCATAACCTCTGTTCGTATTTTTGATCTGTCTTCCATCCTCCCTTCTATATCAATTCCTGGGATCCACCATGGCCCAAACCTCACACTTTTGGTGCCTGCTGTTCCTGAAGCTACTCCTTGGTTCCAGGTCAGTGTCTCCAGTTCAGTTAGCAGGCTGAGCCTATAACATTTTCTCTCTTTTTATGTCCTGTGGTATCCAGCATAGCTTAGTGGAGGTTTCTATTTCAGTGGTTACACACTGTAACCTCTTACAGTGTGCGGTTTCTTCAATAAAGCATGCACACCCTTCACCAGACCCTCTCTTTTCAGCTATTATCACAATAGTCCTGTTTGTGGCCATTCCTCATTCTGCTCCTCCCAGTTGCCTTGGGTTCACCCCATCTCACAATCACTTTATTCTTGGGAGGTCCTGTGAGATGTATATGTTAAAATAAAATACATCTTTTTATTCACTCTCTCAGCTCCTTTCAGGACACTGTTTACTACTGCCCTCTCCCTTATTCCATCTGTATAATCCCAGAGTTCTATATCACATTTAGCACCTGTTGTACAGTGATATTATGTGTTCAGTTTACCCTAATCAAAGTTAAATTAAATATTTTGGGGAAGCTCTAGGTGTAGACTTTTATGCCTGTGTTTTTGCGGGCATTAAATTCTTGTCCTGTAACATTTGCTTTGGCTACACTATATACACTATAGTGATCCCTGCAGTCATCACCATATCTCACCCTAATCCTTCTTCCTGCTCTTCCCTCCGATATCTGCCCCCATTGCTTTTACTAACAGGGCTTTTCAACCCTTGTCTTTTAAGGTTGCTGCATGGCCATCCAATCCTGTGTGTCAGATGTCACCAAATGTATAACCTATTTCTCTGTCTGCCTTTCTCATCTTGCTGTTTCCTTCATATCTGTAGTTATAGGGAAGAAGCCCAGATTTGCTCCATGTGCCTCCATGACACTTCCCTGTGCAGTCTAGTTCATAAACCCCCATATGCCTACTGGTTCCTTTCTCCACCCTGGTCAAGATTCCAAAATGTGCTGTTGAATTACTGTCTCACCCGGATACTAACTTCACTCATTACCTGGTGGGTGGCATTCAGTTTGCAAATTCCAATTTCAATTCTGTAGTCTTTCCTGGTGGGTTAAGTCTTCACTTTATGATCAGCTACTTTCATTCTCCACTTATTCATGTTTATTGTATCAGCTCCTATCAGGAGCACCATTGGCAATTATTCAAGGAAAAAGTGTTTAACAATCAACCTATCAGCCCCCCATGATTCTCCCGTTCCAAGCATTAACAGCTTGATTCCCAGTGCTGATTTCTTCCCTTCATTACACTACCAAAAATGATACTATTTCCCTCATTACATTTGCAGGTCCAAGTGCATGTTTCAAACCTGACATCTCCAATGTTTCTTAGAATCATACCTTTCAGCCTCAATCTCTGGTATCTCTTTAGAATATCCAGGCAAAATTAATTTTCCTTCATTTAACATTGGCTACAGGACCATTCCAAAGATTGCTTAGCTGAGGCAATCTGCAGCAGCCTATGAAATAATTATAATCTCCCCTTTCTTCTTTACTCTGTTGTTGATTTTCCTTTTCATTTGATTTGATTTTCTCGGAGCTCCCCCTACAAGACCTTCACAAAACCTGATCTCTATACAAAATCAGGGGTCTCTCTTTCCACAGATAAAACATTTGATTCTAAATCAGGTATTTGTTTTTGTTATGTGTTTGACATTTTTTTGTTGTTTGATTAAAAACTGTGAAAAGTCAGTGATTTGGTGCAGGAATTAACTCTTCTCGGTATCCCAGTACCTTCAGGACCCACTGTCTCTGTGCAACATTAAACTCTGCTGACAAAGCATGAGTTCTAGAGTTATTTGAGTTTAATCTTTAAGGGGTCTGTTCCTGTCTGACCCAAAGTGAGCTCTTTTACTTATTCACAGTAGAGGTACACACTAGTGATACATTGTCTTGTCAGTGTGAGTAAGACCAGAGTCTTGAGTGACCACATGCTAACACATGAGAGGAACGTTCTGCATTCTGCTTCTTGGCCTTGGTTTCTCAGCCTGATGGGAAGCAGCAGAAAATGCAGATCTCTATTAGACAGCATTCCTCCAAATAACAGCTCATAACCCTCCAGCTGATGAAGGCCCACCCACCGAGGAAAGTTCTGGTCTGGTTGTGCATTAGTGAAGATGTTAGAGAATGATAGTAATTTAGTTATGGAACCCATATATCATCAACTTCAAAACTTCTTCAAAATAAGGTTCTGTTATTTTGTTCTGTTTGGTATGGTTAATAATAATAATTTATAACGATTCCTTACACTTATATAGCACGTTTCTGGACACTCCCCTCAAAATGCTTTACAGGTAATGGCAACTTCCTTCCACCAACACCAGTGTGCAGCACCACCTGGATGAAGCTCCAGTCTGCTCACCACACACCAGCTATCAGTCAGGAGGAGAACAGTGATGAAGCTAATTCAGAAATGGGGATTATTGGAAGGCTATGATTAATAAAGGCAAATGAGAGATTTGGCCAGAACACTGGGATAACATCCCTACTCTTTTCAAGTCACACCTGGGATTTTTAGTGACCACAGAGATTCAGGACCTCAGTTTTATGTCTCATCCGAAGGATGGCACCCTTTAACAGTATCGTGTCCCATCACTATACTGGGGACTTAGAACCCACCCAGACCGCAGGATGAGTGCCCCCTATTGGCCCCACTAACACACCTGCTGACCTTCAGTGGGTTGTCTGTTGTGAGTTGCAGTGTGATGCTCATTACATTGTGAATGTTTGCACTATGACTTTACCTTGGGTTTCCCTTACATTTTATCAGAAATTCCGTTCATGGGACTGTTTCTAAGAGCTGTGTGGTAGAACCGTTTCAACACTTCTGCAAATCACAGTGACGTCAAAGACGAGTACCGTGAAACGCCATCTGAGCAGGTCCAAACCTTTAAAAGCTCAGGAAGAAATAAATTGCTTTTGAAGACAAACATTGTTAAAAGCACAAAACATATGTTAACTAGACCTGGTTAAGTTTGAAGAAGGACTATGTGCACTGAGACACCAAACAATGTGTAGTTTCAGGCACTTTCACAAGGATTCTTACAAATTTTTGTTCATCCTCCAAAGTGATAGAATCTTTAGTCCGTCACTCAGCTGAATATTCCCTTTCAGTCCTTATCAGTCCAGATCTGGATCTGTGGAGGATCATTCACCACAGGACAAGACAGTATCATGCCTTAACTTTCTGTACCAGTACAGTATGTTCTGAGCTGCCTATACTTGGTGCTCAGCTCCAGTCAACACGCAGATTAAAGCTGTCTTTATGAATAAAGTAGGGTTCCTCTTATCTCAAAGGGAAGCTTTTAAATTCGGCTAATCTTTGTAGTGCACCTATTGATCCCAGCATTCAAGGTAAGCCAGCTGAAAGGGCTTAGTCAAACTCAGTGAGTGAAGGCAAATGACAGCTCTGAAGTAGAGCTTGTCAGAGTCAGGGAATGTTGGCAACAAAATAAAAAAAAAGTGAATTCTACCTTCGAAGTTGTCACAGAGGAACAACAAAAAAAAAACAAAGAGTGGAAGATAAATGTTTAAAAATCCTCCAGTCTAACTTTCACTAGCATTTGTTTTAATTTTAGTTTTTATTTCATTTCCTTTTCCATCCCCTCTCTCTTCTTTCTTCTGTCGGAAACAGGGAGCTTTTGTTGCATTCAGAGGGGTTGATAAATCAATCCATCAAAAAATTCTTCTCGGTGAAACTCAATCAGGAAAGGTCATGTCGGCGGGAAAAGAACAGATTAAATTAGCATTGAATTAGACATGGAAAGTGAGCTCTGTCAAAATCATCACTGCGCTCAGCACAATTAGAATATGTTAATTATGCATTTCATTAAGGGTAGGAGCTCTTTGAATGTGAGATGAAATGTCACTGGTGTAGGCATCCGAAAAATGGAAGATTGCCAGGCACAACTTTCTTTGTACAACGTGTGACACCTTCATTAACATCAGGGATTGCAGGTCTGATTGGACTTTTTGTATTAGTTTAAGCTTTAAGGCTTTCAAAAGCACCGTTTTTTTTTTCTCTTTTCATTCAAATGTGGGAGTTAGGGACTTGTTAAAAAGCACTACAAGAACCAGCACTTGGAGAAAAATGCAGTGTGAGGAATGGCTTCACAGTGAGCACCACAATGACAAACAACTTGAGGACACAAAAGTGCACATTTTGACTTTGATTTTGACATCCTTTTTCCTTGCAGGGTAATGGTCATTTTGATTTTCTCATGCCTATCATGTATAATGTCTCAAATCAAAACTAGGAAAGAGTAAGAAAAGGCCTTTATCGCTGATTTTTAAACCTAGCAAATTCAAGACTTTCAGACACATAAGGTGTAAGAAAATCTTTTTTTTTAGTAAATGGTCTTCAAGTCGCTCCAGGAATCGCCATGAGAACACTCTTTTTCTTCTGCCACACCTCAGCCCTGACCCCAGCACCTTGGTTCCTGTCCCATTTCTAACAAGAGCTGCTGGTGTTGCTGTGTGCACCAAAAAGAGTATTAGCTCTGAGGTGGGAGCAGGCCTCCCTGAGGGGCTCATTTCTGGCAAAAGTAAACAGAATCTTTTCCCTGAGATTATCCAAAATTACATTTTATTGCATTTCAGAAAACAAAAAACAGACACTTCAATCACAGCATCCGTGTTTCTTTTTGCCATTTTCTTTTAAGTACACATCAAATCTCTATCAATTTAAAATTTAAAGGTATTGGATTTAGCAATGTACAATATTTTATACAATTTAGCCAATGTACAGTATTTTACGTCTGACTGAAAACTTGAATTGGAACCAAATTGGTGAAATAGATTTATGGCATATGAATTGTTGCTGGAAGTTCAGATGCTTTTCTTTTTTTTCTATTTTTTTTGTGTTTAATATTCAGAGTATTGTTGTAAGGCAAGTTTGTCCTTCTCTTCATCAAATAAAAAAGCATTTACTTTTCAGATTTAAAGAAGTGCAGATACAGTTCATGTGAAAACTATTCTTATGTTGTGTATTAGGCTACTTTAAAATTCCAATTAGAAGCACCATTGTTATAGTAGGACTGGACATCTGAAGTTTTTTTCTTCATATGTAAATATACAGAGCAGTAGCATTTCAGTCTATATCTTTCAGCAGAGATGCCTGCTGATCTTTCACCTGCAAGATTTCAGAGAAGTGAAGTTCTTCTATAGCTTACAATTGAGATACCCTACATTCCCCAGTGGCAAGATTCAGGAAACCTGTGAGCTCTGTGATTTGTGCAAATCCACAAGCAACAATCCACATTCATAAGGAACCGAACGCATGAGTGATATATTTTTATATATAAGTTATTTCATTACCTTCATGATATCAGTATATACTGTATGCTCACATCTCTTCTGAGCAATCCAGAATAAACCATAACCTTGTTAAAGTAACATTTAATATAGCCACTTCCCCAAAAGATACACTGTAAATACCTATTCTAGTATTCTAAGCTATCCTAAACTTGAATTGTTAGTGTGGTGACAGGGGACACAGTGTTCTAGGAAGAGCCAACCTTCAGATGAGACATTACATGAACCAATGGTGTATAACACCAGTTCTTAAAGGACAGAAACCATCCATCTATTTTCTAACCACTTCTTATGCAGGGGAGCCAGAAGCTATCCCGACAAGTAACGGATGCAAGGTTGGATACATTCTGAACAGGATGCCTGTCCTTTGCAGGGCTCACACAGACACAAAAACAGACACATACGTTCACACCTAGGCAGTGTTCATATATCTCTTTAATTATCAGCAGTTGAAGACCTTTGAAAAGCATAAAATGGGTCCAGTAAAGCTAAAGATGAACCCAATTTGGTTATTAAGAGCAGAGGTGGGATGCACACCCACCGATATTCCAGCCCTCTATGACTGGCATTATGCACCAATGTGTTAAACAGAGATCCTGACTACTGGGCTATTACTGGTCTCAAGACTCTGTATGTAAGTGTGGAGGTATTAACCCCAGTGTCCTGGCTAAGTTCCACTCAGAGATTGTACAATCTGGTCTCCCTACAGTTCCCCCGAAATTCAATTTGTAAAACAATTTCTCACTCTCCATCTGACCTGCCGTTCCAATTCTGTGGCATCAGTCCTATATGGAAAGTGCTTCGATATCTGCATTATACAAATGCAGGGAATAATAATTCTGAAATACTGTAAATCAAGTCATTGGTGTTTGACTATGTACTTTTTGAAGTCTTCCTCTTCAGTAGTGTACACTACTCACTACTCCATCCTGTATGTACTGTGCTCACACAGTATAATTTCCGTTCCTATATAAATAATGTACTATTTATCACTTTATACTTTCAAATTTAAAAATAATTATTCTTTACGCTGCAGTCAGATGGAATGCATACTGTGTAAAGATGAGTACAGATGCTTCTGTGTGGTATTTGTGTCGATAAATGCCTGCTGCTGGAGAAAAGCTGTTATAGCCAGCATCCAAGGGATTTCAACCTGCTTCAGCACTTCATCTTATTTGATAAATTATTTAAATTAGGACTTCTCTTCCATCCCCCTCTGCTAAGATTGACTTCCTTTTAATCAGCTCCCATTTGCTGATAATCATATTTCTGGGTTTAACCAATTTTCAACCCATAACCAATCTGCCTTGGCCACTGATCTCATGAACAAGATCTTTATTAACAGGGCAGGACAGCCCCAAGTGTTTGCTTCAGCAAAGGTGACAACAGATACTAGTCAAGTTAAAGCACACTGCTTTGTGAAAATGTTATTTCAGCTGCCAGTGTATTGTGGTTCCTGAGCAAGTAGTAAAAACTACAGAGGAACTGTATGATTGAGGTTGCTGGTTTGAGCCTTGGTCATTTCACCAGTCAACTAGGACTGGATCTCTCCAAATGATTTGCAGTACGGGTGAAAAAAACCCACACACGACTGTACAGCTGGTGATTCCAAATATGGTTGCTATGTGACAAAGATGTTTAAAGCAAAGCTTCCGAGATATTAATTCTAAATTAGTTTTATTCCCATTATCGCAACATTTTTCTTAGGATTTCTCCAGTTTTATTATTGTATTTTCATTCATGATTAAAAACCCTGTTTTTCAGGTTTTTTGTTTCTTGTAACATTGCAGGAGCTTGTTCCAACTGTGGGATCAGAATGCTTTCCCCAAGCCTTTAAATGATGGTGTTTAGTTATCTTTCAGTTTGCGAAATATCTTTACAAAAAGAAACCAGAAAGCATAATTTCACAGTAACATCTAAATCAGATTTCCCTCTGAGCAGGTGTAGATAACAGCAGACACAGAAAAGGAAGGCAAAGCAAATGAACACATTATAAAACTGCCAGGCTCTTCTCAATTGAATGACTATAAGGAACTTGCATTGTACGCAATGACTGCTGGTTTTGGACACAAAATATATCACTGAGAATTTTCTAAAAAATGTGAAAAGAGCAGAAAGAAAAATGACTACTGCAAACAAATGCTGTGTGAAATGTAACAGACTAGAGAGTGAACAAAAGTGAGGAGTCTTAAAAATAGTTTATTGATGGATGTGGCAAAATCTCATATTATATATGACTTTAAAACAAATGAGAAATTAAAGCGTAATTTAAAAAGGAATGTGTTTTGGCACTCAACAAATAGCATTTAAAGTACTTAGTAGTGGGTCAAAAGAATCTGATGCGAAATAACTTGGCTGATTTTGAATGTTTTCAAAGTGTTTTTTCTTGAATATAAATGTCTCTGTTTAGTAAAATATAGAGAGTAAGCTTTTCATTCATAAGAGAACTAATAATCTAAATGGAATATACAAAATATATATTAATACAATTAATACAGAAACCTAATGTACAGTATGTGTCTTTTTTATCATGCATTGGAGGATTTTGTAGCCTTAAAAGTCATATTTGCTTTATGTTTGTAGTAGATAGCAAACAAACACATTTCATGCAGGCTACATTCTGTATTTCTCTAGCCTGCTCTCAATATTTGGCTCCTCAGCCTTTCTTCTGTGATCCAGTATGAATAAACACCAACTAAGAGTGTATGTGCTGAAAAACTAGACCAAAAACTAATGCACTTTGAGTAGCCATTAGACATAGTCCTACACTGGCAACTACAACACATGCTTGTTGTCCTCATGCCAGGAATTACCCTATTAACTTGAAAAATAAACAAACCTCACTCTGCTGGTGTATTAATATACTGCAGGTCAATAGAGCAGACACTGTCACAACATTCTTTAGCACGATACAGGGTGCTGAGAAGGTTATCTGGACAATTCTATTCCTTTCAATTATATGTATTCAAACATCTCAAGGAACAGATTTCAGTGGGGAGTGGCAGCGGACACCAGAAACACACATTAATCTGCTCCATGTGATTTTACTAATGGACATGAATACTAATTAATAATAATAGCTGAAAGACTAGATGTTAAATGAAAGCTAAGTTTACAGGCCAACCTAATAAATAATTTCTTAAATTATTTTCACTTATTATTCTATTATATTTATTACATATTTTTGCTGTGAACTGTGAATTGTGGTTTTAAGAATGTTATGTGCTGTTTGTCTTTGGTCATTGTATTACATCATAGTATTGTGATAACTGATTAACACAATGTGCATTTACAGAGTTTTAAAGTCCATTGATTGTTTTAGATAAAAGCCACCTTCAATAAAGTTACATTATTATCACCATTGCCTCCTTGATGAAACCGAGTAGGAACCCTCAAGGAACTTTAATAGTTTTGTACAGTTGTAAGTGCAGCCCGAGTTCTACTAAGAAAAGAGGAGCTACTTGTGAAACAGTGACAGATAAAGCAGTCTGGAGGGTGAAATCTACTGATGAAGATCCAGTTCGTTTCGGATGTGATTTACAAGGCATTTGATTAAGTGCCCTTAACAAGGGCCAGTGCAAGTTATTTAGATGCCAAGATAATTTACAATGTTAAAATGCTATTTTCACTGATAAACATGAACAATTACAACTACACAGGGTGCTCAGAGAGCGAGAGAGTACACATAAATTAGCTGTTGTGCAGGGATACTTTTTCTGAGGCACCCCTCCCCCAACACAAAACAAGGCGTATATTTGCAACACAAACTGGCTGAAGCCTTTTTACCGACATCGTCTGTCGGTTATCGGTTCTGTCTAATCGTTCAAGTGGAAGTCAGGGTTTTCTTTACTCCAAATAAACAAGATGACAGTCAGTCACTTCCCTTCATTATAAATAGATACTGTATTTAAACTATTATGTTCAGATAACATCTAGTTGCCAGAGTCCTTTTGTTTGAGCCTTTTAGGGGGATTTACAGCTAAACCTCGACAGACAGCGAAAGGTACACTTTACACAATAATCTACTTCCACGTCCCCTTCTGCAGGAAGCACTCAATCAAATGAGAGAAATAGAAACCCAAGTCCAAGTCCTAAATGTATTCTGTGGCCTGAGAATGAACTTGCTGCCCATGTGACGTGTGATTTACAAGCGAAAGGCCACTGACTCTCTACAATGATGGATCTCCAGTACACACTGCCCTAGGTCATTCTATGACATATAATCTTTCTTTTTTAAGCAATAAGATAGAGATAGATGATAAAATACTGCATTGATTCCTCAGTCTGAGCTTTTTTAGCCCAGCGCTGCCAGCTCTTATGTATACTTGTGTGTGTGTCTGAGCTATCCAGAGATGCAGTGACTGAAGCCAACTGTATTTTGCTCTCTTAATCCTTTTGTGATTATTTGTCCTAACCTTATTTGGAAAGAAGAAACTGCCATGTTGGGGTCTGTAATTTTGTTTTGTTTCTACAAGGAGGGAGAATTGTAGCAGTGATTTCATAAACTAGAAGTCCCACCTGCCCACTGACAGCTTTTGTTTCTGATTATCATCTACCGTTTGTGGAGTGTGACTTTTTTAAGTCAAACTTTAACGTTCACGATTATAGTTTCCTTTGTTTTGGCATTACTGTAGCACATAGACAATGGAGCTTCATAGACAAATTATTTATGTTATTGAGAAACTGAAAAGGCTGTAACTAAAATTTTGGTCAGAGTAAGTATCACACATGAAATTAGACAAGCTACTGAAAATAACCTCCTACTAAGTTAAATTTACTTCCTCCTACATTTTTCCCACAATAGGAAAGTATCTTTCCCTCTCCCACAGTGCATTAGAGTACACTGAATTAAGGACAGTAACGTTATTAGTTACAGTACCACAATCATTATCATCTCCTTGAAGCCTCTAGTTTATCATCCAGTGTTATATCACATTTCTTTTATAACATTTATATATACATAGATTTCTGTTTGCTTTGTTGTACTGTTGTGGGCTTGTAGACTGTGTTTTTATACACCAACATCGTATGCCACTATCCCTACTGGCCAGCAGGGGTCTCCATTACAATCTGATCAGTTTACACAAAGCTTGTCCTTGAGCTACACAATGACCCTGCCAAAAATTTTTCATTAGCCCATAAAATTTCATTTGTCACATTTGCACTGGTATACTAACCAGAGGAGCTCACACATAAAGTTACATCAGGGTTGAGACACGACCAAAGTTAGGAAAGGTTTTCAATATTTCGTATATGGGCTGGGGTCTGGATTCCGGATCTTAACACATTTCTTGTAAGTCAAACATATACTTCCACTTAAAAGCATGTTTTCCAGTAGCAAGTTTGTAGAGTGTTTTAGAGAGTGTCTGTAGCATTTATACTATTGTAAATATCCCAAAATGAGGATATTATCCTAGTATTTTTGTTACAGATGTTGCAAAAATACTTTACACACCAGTGCCAATGGAATGTCCTGCTTAAAATAACTCTTTAGTTGTGATTGTAAGCATTCTTTAGAATGCTAATAATTTAGTCTGATCCATTATCATATTTCTCATCCATCCATTTTCGAACTACTTTATTGAGCCTATCTTGGGCACAAGCTAGGATAACCCCTGGATGGGACACCAGTCCATCTCAAATCACATTTACCAATATGATTATTTGCATTATCATATATTGTTAAGGTTTACGAATCCTGGGTTAAACGTAACTGGGTGCATGACAGAGATTTCCATCAGGAAAACCTTTATTGCAGTGTAGCACATCATTCACATTAACTCACATTAAAGATGATGAATACAGCAGAGTGGGTGCAGTCTCTAGGCTGTGTTACTCACACTCTAGTACAGAACATAATTATACATCCATACCAGAATCTGCAAGTATATCACCTAATACGTATACTATATAGGGACAGTCCTGAATCACCTTGAGATGCATTCTCATGGCTCACTGGTAGCTTGGAGCTTGCTTAATCTAGGGTTGTAATGGCAGCCTAATTTTTTCAGAGATCATGACAACACTTATTTTAATCACCAGGTTAGATGTTCCAAAACAATTTGCAGCCAGGCTGGTGGCAGCTCGGAGCTCAGGGTCTCATCTGATTTATATTGCTATAAGAACATTAGAAAGGTTACAAACAAGCCTTTCAGCCTAACTAGCCCAGGTGATAGCTAAGAGTGAATTGATCTGTTTCTTGAAAAAAGACAACATTTCAACAACATGACTGGGTAGCTTGTTCCATTATCTCTCAAAACCCTTCTTAAAAAGTGCCCACTTCTTTTAAGTTTTAAATGCACTAAAAACTTATCTTTGCATATTCTGGTTTGTACTTCACTGTTGATTCACTTTCGAAGTCCACTGTATTGACTTTGTCGATGCCTTTGAGGATTTTCAATACATGAATCAGAACCCCTTGTAAACTCTTCAAAACTATAAAAGTTCAGTGCTCAGTCCATCAGTGTAGGACAGTGTAAGACAGTGTAGGACAATTGTTCTAATCACATTTGACTTTTGATCTTTGACCTATGATTCTAATTAACTACTCCCTTTCTTTAACTGGATTCTGTTTTTTAATTTTTTTTATGAAATGTTTTCTCTCACTTCATATATATGCACAAATTAATTTTGTAAGCTGTTTAGAGTACTACTTTATATCCTTTGATTTATTCTTGAGATAAATGTGTTCTGTGCCCCCAGCAGAATCTTTTAAAACTCTTACCATCTACTCTCCATCAATTTCCTATCTATCCTGTTCAATTCTGTTTCTTTTAAGCTCTATCTCCTTTCTCAAAGTCTCCTTTCCTGAAGCTGTAAACTTTTTATTTGGACTCACCTTGTACAGTTTTAAAGCATTATTATTTCAAAGTATTATTGTCACAGTTCCCTTGATTGGTGAGATCAGTGAGATCAGTACCAGGATTTCCTCTTGTAGGTTCTCTAGCAAACTAAGTAAAAAAACTGTAATTAACCATGTCTGTGTGGGGAAAGCTGACGTCTCCCATAAAACAACTTCTTCTTTTGAACATACGTTGTTAATTTAACTAAACTGTTGTATTTATACTGTTACATACAAGAAAGGAGGTAAAGAACACACATATTACTGGTTAAGATAATCAGTAATTGAATATAAAAGAATATACCAGAGCAGTTGGTGTAGTTTGAAGCACCTGAGTTATTTGTTTTCTGGCACAGCTCTGGTGAAAGAGTAATAAATCAGTGGCAAATAATGACAATAGCTAGATGATACACGTTATACCAATACAACATATAACATAACACTTCTTACAAACAAATCATCTCAGAGGCATATGTCCTGACCAACCTCAAAACCCAGTCTGATAACCCAGTATTCAGAAAACCTATGTCCTAAAAAAATGTCCTAAACAATACAGAATACAACCCAGACATAATTCTCTTTCTAAAAATCTTGATGATCCCAAAGTGAACAGGAGTCTATCTACCTCTTCTAAAAATGTATCCACTAACCAGAAGAGAACATTTTTAGCTTGGGGATTCACTGTAAAGGAAATTAGAGTTTCCTAAAATAACAGAATGGCAGACTCTCTTAAACAAGGTACAAATACTTAGCTAGAATCTGGTCTAGGTTGATTCAAACAAGTTCCTCTCTCCTCTTCTCCTCTCTTCCTTCACTCTGTTCCTCTTCCTCCTTTTTCTCTGTCTCTGCCCCCTGCTTCTGCCTATCTGTTGAGGACTCTTAATGAGAAATTAGAGTAATTTCCCAGAAGGTCCCAGCTAATATTTTTCACTCTAACCACCTAAACCTCAGCAAACACCTTGTCTTTTGTTCATTGTTTTTCCTTGTGTTGTCCTATTGATTTCACTCCCCATGAATGTTCCTTTTATATTTTCTTTGGCTTTACCATTCGGAGACAAGAGGAATTCTGACATTAATGTTTTTCTGCTTTCTGCTTGCTGCTCCAGCCCCCCCAGTGTGGGCAGGTGCCCTGAGGCATGCAGGGAAATGTCCAGGTCCTCCACATTGCCCTCATCTCCCCTCCAAAACAGACAGCAGCAGATACCAGTCCTGGGGTCAGTCGCTCTAGCCCCAGGGCTTCTCCTTGCCAGATGTCCTTTGGAGTAAAGATGACTGCTGTAACATGTTCCTTCATGAGATGAAAACTACATATGCCTTATACATGATGGTACTATGTTGGGTTTGGATCGGCGTACATGTATCACCTCATTTGGGTTTTATCCACCTGTGCCTCAGGCAAGAAAGAGAAGACAAGAGAAGAAGAAACAGTAGGATATAAGATATCAGCCAGGGGAATCGGCTGCAGGCTTTGAGGATACTTCATGAAAAGTTTTCTACTAAGAAGGAAAATAAAACCCTGTTCTATGCCACAAGGACTAGTTAATAACATGTTATTAACTGAACATTTTCTGTTTAATAAGTTTCCAATTGTCTATAGGAATTAAGAAAAATACTCATCCTGACTTGGGTCTCTGTTATCTGTTTTGATTTTAATCTTGAGAGGAGAAATGAATTTCACATAGGGTAAAGTATCCTAGATGGTTACATTTTTGCTTTAATCCCCAAATTAACACTGGTGTTTGAATTTATTTTGGATGTAAATTGGACACAACTGGGTTGCTTGCCTGCCTCAGCCTAGAGCCTGATGACTGCGTGTGATATCAGCTGCCTCACCTCAGACAACTGTTGTCGATTAATGGTCTCTGAATCACGTCTCAGTTGTAGTTGTGCCCTTGTTCGTTCTATTATTGTTCATGTTTTTATTTATTATTGCTCTGTTAATTCTTATAATTGTACTGTCCACCCACTGTCACTCACAGCTTTATTTTTGTCTCAGTTTCTGGCAGCAGGAGTCTCATGTGCTTTGTTGCTAGTGCGTGTTGGCTCATGCCAGTTCTGTCTCTCGAGGTGTGCAGCTCCAGGCGCCCATTCTTATAGCACAGCTATGGCACTTCTGCCCCTTGACGTGTGCCATGGTTTCTCTCCCTCATCACACGACGTTCCTATCTTACGATGGCTCCCTTTTGTCTCCTATATGGCCTTCTCAGGCCTTGTTTCCCTCCTCAAACTCTCAGCTCACATGTCACACACCAGGGGTGTAGGTAGATGTGGGTGGTGGTTACTCAGAAAAAAATAAATAAAAATAGGTCCCTGCTTGCAGACAATGATGGACACGCCTCCAGTAGCACTGATATTTAATGTCTCCCACCCATTAAAAAAAATCAGCAAACATGCAGAAATACTAAGTGACAAAATATTTACAGTATTGAACATACACACAATGTATACATGAAAAGTTATCACCTGCAATACATCGCAGATTAAATTGTACTGTTAATTGTGCCCCAACTATGTTCTGAATTTGGCATAATTAAGTCAGCACCTGGTCCAGAAAATCCTTTTTTTGCAGCCTACCATATTATTCACAATAACTCACCAATAAATGTTAAACAGAGCAGAGTTGGTGTGGTTTTTATACCTTGGTGCCCAATCTTCAATTCCTTCCAATTGGTCAGTACATACGCAGTAGAGTTACTGTATAAGGCAGTATAAGATGGCAGGAGTGTTCACTACATCACCACCTAATCTGGAATCGCCAGTTGTGTCTGTACATCTCCCAGCAGTGACCCCTGTATTCATGCACGGAGAATGTGGAAGTGAAGAAAGTCTCCTCGGACCCACCCAACCATCTAGCAATTCATCTTATGACACTCTACAAGCTCTGCAATGTTGTACGAGTGGTTCAGTACTGATGGAGGTGTGAGGCGTATCCCTCACTAATGTCAGCATGACCCTGAAAGCAGCCCAGAAATTGCAGGGAAGGCTGTTTTCCTGGGAGCTGAGAGAGCCCCGCTTGACTAATTCCCCATGATACAAAACCATCTGTGCGCCGCCACCTGGGGAATTCTGGGCATCACATTGTCCGATTTTTCAATGTCTTTGTACTGATTTTTTTTTTCCTGATGTTATTGTTATATTGCCAACACACATGTGACAACAAGACAAAATAATGCTACAATCTATGTATCTTTTCTACTATTAATTAAACATTTATTTCAAAAGTAGAGGGTGGAAAGGTTATGTTGAAATCTATTAATAAATAACTATAATTTCCTTATTAAACAAAAACAATGACAGCAATATGATTCAAATTGTTTTAATACAGCACCCGTATTGCGATACAGGCAGTAAATCATTGTGTTTCTGTATTTATGTATCCGTTTTGGTATGAATACTCATGAGACATGAGCAACTGCTCAAAATCATCAGGCGCTAATAATTGTTCCCTCTCTATGCAGTGCAGCTGTCTGCAGAGGCAACTCATAGTGAACAGTGATTGAATCTGGGAACTGTGAGGGGCACAAGTGTTTTATTTATTTCATGTTTGAAATGACCAGTGTTAATTAAAAGCATCGAATGAGTTAAAGAAGGATCTGAAGTGATTGTTATGGTTTGGTCTATTCCTGGGATGTCTTGATTATAAATGCTTCGTCTTGAGTAGCAGACGTGAAAGGCAAAGAATGAGTTTACTTTGCTGACTTCCACAGTCAAAATCTTTGCACCGAGGAAAAGTAATTTGGCTGACTCAGTGGCTGTCTGTGAGAAAGCTGTGGGCTGGAGAGAAACGAAACGTATGTTTCGTTGTTGAAGTTTGGTTTTTAGTTTCTGGCAAAAATGTAGGTTGCCTATCTCTGTTGAAACAAAGGAAGATTCTGAAACTGAAAAACACTGAATTTTCTGTTGTTCTGTGACCTACTGTCTTTATTACAGACCTACAGATTTAAAGCAGTCAAGTAAAAAATTTTGAACTAGTACAAATACTAACAGTACTGATATAGTTCAATTACCAAAGTGTAATCTGAGTCATTTTTAGCTATTTTCCATTATCATAACATGAATACTGCTTTAGAAAATGTAAAGTGTTAAGGATAGGGCATGGAAGACTCACACATATAACAAGGTAAGATCTAGAGAAACAGGAATCTTAAGAAAGCCTGTCTTTCAAATATGTGATGATTTGTGGAACAGCCAAAAGGCACTTTAAAAATGCAACATAGAGTAACTTTGTGCTTTTTCTGCTTTTCTTTTTTCAAAACCTTAACCCCAGGGTCCCTCACCTTTATTTTGATGTGTGAAAAAATAAAAGCATTCCTTAAAATGAAGAAATATTTGGTTATCATTACCTTAGTTTTTATTAAGAATTTAAGTCAACATCAGCATAAAAACACAGATCCTGTTACCCGCTTTTTTAATTTAAGACTTCACATGCCATGTAGAAGAAATAATTTTGCAACTTTTATTTTAAATATATATAACATTTTGAGAGGAAGTTGAACTGCAGTTTACAAAAACGAGAAAAGAAAAGTTTTCCACAGAGCAGCAAACTACTTCTGAAAAAAGCAGAACAATTGAATAACAATGTGCACTGCAGTTACACATCATTTAAACCTTGTGGATAAGTTCATATTGATTTTATTTGGTAGTATTTGGCTCCTTTCTACATCTATGTATATTTTAGACTGATTTTTAAGATAACTAAGGTAGCAAGAAGGGACTTTAAGAAAAAGCCAGCTGTGGATGGGAAAAAATGTTTTTATAAGCCTTTTAGATAGCACAGAGGAATTGCCAATTTCACAAAAAGCCAGTCCTATAGCCTCCTTTCCTTCATGAGGAATTCCACTCCCTCTCAGTGCTAATTATTTAATCAGCCCAGGTGTGCCTTATTTTAACCATTTTTTTTTCATCCACATCTTTCACTATCTCATATTGACTTTTAAATCTACTGAAAGGCATAGAAAATGCCAGAAAATCCATTTGGATCCAATTAACAGAATTTAGGTTGAGAACTTTAATTCCCTATACAATCTTCGAGATTCAGAATTGTGTTATACATCATATAAGTTTATATCATAATATAAAATACAACATTCTATACAAAAACTAGATTTCCCACCGGTCTCTGGTTAAATATTGAACAGGTGTCTGTTGGGACATTTGCATATGATATTTCCTGGTTATTAGGGTTGTAAGAGAGCATACACTCACAGCTGGCAGTATAACTGCAATAAATGGACTGAGAGCACCACATAGAGATTACGGGATCCAGTTATTGACTTGGGAAGTTTACATATACATTTGATGATTACTTTTTCATTTTTAAATGAGTTCTAATATATATACAGTATTGTACTCTCTCAGAATCTTCCATGTGCAGAATAATTTATGTGACTGTAATAGACCTGGTAGGAAATGATAGTGCCAAGTTCAAGTGCAAAGTAAGTGGGCATTTCAGCGCAACTTTTATTTTTTTTAAGATAACAATAAATCCTTCTATGGCCTGCTCACCTTGGACCAACAGTTGTTCTCAAGATCTTAAGGACTGACAGTCGCCTTCTTGCTGGCAGTAATTATGCTGACTGTCCCATTTCCACCCCCAATCCCTCCTCCCACAGCCAGAATAGGTCCTCGAACGATCTGGACCTGACCAGGGGAACCCAAGACAGGAAGTCATTAAAATGCTCCTTTCTAGTCTGTGCTGTAACTGAAACTAAAACTCCAGCAATGAAAAATACTCATCGGGCAACTTGTTGGTTCATGTCCTTGACCTGATCTAGCCACCTCCGCAAGTAATAGCAAGTAGCAATAACAAGTAATAACACAGGGCCATTTGACGGTGGGGGATTCTTTCTCCATAATGAAATAGTCCGGCTGAGGTACAGTAGGTGCTTGGGCAGTCCTGGATCTCATGGGACAGTACCCCTCCCAGATCTGTTCCCCGGTCATATGTCTGTTAATTGGGTGTGAAATTTAGAATAAATCTTCCGTCATAGTCATCTGACTCCAGAAATCTACAAATCTCCCTTGTTGTAGAGAGTAGGCAAAAACAGAATGTGTGTCCTTTAATGAATGGACACCCCCAAAATGTTGGTATCCAACATGGGTCCCCAATGTACAATTGCATATTTGCTGGGATTTGCCATAAACCCTGTATCTTTTATTACTCGGAGCACCTTCACAACGTGGTCCACATAGCTGCTTCATTTAGGACTGTTACTAATGACTTCTTCCAGACAGCCATCCTGGTGCAGTTGTAGCAGCTTATCCACCAGTTTCTAAAACATTGCTGGGGCTTCATGTAACACTTAAGGCCGAATTGGTGTGATAACCAGCTTCGTGAAGAACTGAGCAGCATTTGAGTTCTAGAGGCTGTGTCAAAGAGGGTGATAGGAGCCCCAGGTTGGACCCTATGCAGCTCTGAGACTGAAGGTTATTGCAACCGATTGGCATCTAAATCCCAAAAGCAAAAGGTAAAAGTCATAGTCGAAACTAAAGAACTAGGTCAGGGAGCCAATGAGGTCAGGTCAAGTTTATTGAAATCCACAACGAGAAGTGAGGCGAAGTCAAAGCAGGAGGAAACAAGGTCGGGTTGCCAAAAATCAGGTCGAGAGTTTAAGCGCTCACCAGAGAAAGCCGAAGAGAAATTCTCAATAGTGAGCAGGGACTGAGTGGAGTGAGAGAGCAGTGGACAAAATTAGCCATGGTGAGTCCTGGGAGCTGGTATGTCACGATCGCAAACCCCTCCTCTTAAGGGCTCTCCAGCCCTTCCTAGTTCTGCCTCATTCCCCGCACCTGTTCCTTATTCCAGCCCCTTTTCAATTCCCCCTTAAAAGCCAGACGCAGACGATAATCGGGGCTCTACATTGATTCACGTTTCATGCGAGCCCGGGTCCTTATGCGTCAGGCTCCGTTATGCTTTTAACTTACTGTTCCTGTTCCCGTTCCTCCTGCCGGTCCCGACCCGGTTCCTGTTTTTAATCTCCTGTTTCGGATGGATCGCCTGGCCATGGACTCATGCTCGTTTTTGGATTCCCCATTTGGACTTCTTCCTGGATTGTTTGTCCCGGACTCACTCCCCCTGGACACCTGCGCACTTTGGACACGCCCCCCCATATTCATTCCCGATTCCTGCATGACTTTATTCTAGTGTTTCCTCACTCCACCCCGGATTGGGTCGTCCGCATAGGGTCTAAAAAGAACTGTTTCGTGACATTGTAACTGTCCCATCAACAGCATGGGTGCCACTACAATGGTGGTCAATCCCGTACAGCTCTGCTAAAATGAGGTGTGTGCTGGTGTGAACCCCTCTAACCCCCGTCTCCTCTACCCTAGACACTGAGCAATTTGGTGTCTGGGTTCTTGGTGGCACCTTCACACAGTCTCCACTTCTCAGGCATCCACTCAAGGATCAGGTTTTCATGGATCACATGGTGCCTGTCGGTCCAATAAGCAAGGTACTTGGAATCAGGATGGCTCTCTATCTTCTTTATCTTTTGGGTCAGTGGATCACTCTCTTTGTCAGGCAGCTGGACAGACTCTTCGTGCTGTTTCGTCTCTGTAGGCAATATGGTTTTCAGCTAGGGCTGGAAAGTCGCTTAAAAGTATTTTTTGATGTGTAAACAATGGAGCTAATCAGAGTGTCCAGGTGTCTTCAGGCCATCTTGCTTCTATTGTGGTTCACTCAAAGATGGTGATGAAGGCTTCCGGGTCTTTCCCCAGAACCTTCTTTAGGCTCTGCAGCCCTGACCGCCCTTTCCCTCCTTCTAAAGCCACAGGCACTCCCCTCTGAAATATCAAGGCCTCCATTTCTGCTCATAGGCTATGCGCTCTGTCCAGCCATCGTCTTTAAGTTTAGTATTCCACAGTTTTTTTCCCCCATAGGCATGAACGAGGCCCTAGTTGTTACAAGCTGCCTTCTCCCACAGTTACCTCATACCCACCTGCTGACTAGGAGCACATGTTTAAATAGGGATCCTGATCTTAAGGACTGACAGCTGGTACCCCACAGGCAGTGATTACAATGACTGCCTTTCCCAGTGACCTTGTTTTTAGCTCACTGTGTATAATCATGTCAATTGAATTTCATTGCAATAATTCAATAAAGCAATTAAAAGAAAATAAGTCTTTATTGTTTTTAGAACAAAAATAAATATTCTTTAAAAATATTTGAAGACTATTTTGGTTCCAGGTGTCCCTGTGTTTGAGATAAATCAAGCTCATAATGTTTTGCATTATTTTTGAATCAGTTAAACACAACCTACACTGTAGGTAGACATTATCTAGTTATATTTAATAAAGACGTGATCATGCTAGCACAGCTAATTTGAGATCTTCTCTGAATATCAGAAAATAAAGTCCCCCTTACGTGTCATCTGACTAGAATTCAACTCAGATTGTGTACAATTTAAGTTGGGTCAGTAGTACACAAGATTACTTTCAATGGTATATGATCTTAATATACTTTAAGCACCAGAGTAAGCAAAGGTTATGAAGTGAAATATTGAGTTGAATCCAGGATTACACCCTACCAGAACACATTTTTGTGGGAAAGTGGAAGATACTTTAGACTTTAGAACCATGCATTTTAATTATACAAAATGAGAAGTGTTGCACATTTGTTCTTACCAAAGAAAAGCTTACAGTGATCAGTGTTATACTGCTTATGCTATTGGCTTTATATTATGTATATTGAAAGACCCAATGGAGAAGTGAAAACTATGGGCCCATCAGAAATGTTCTGCAGTGTCAAGACTTCTGTTTGGTTCACGAGTATCTGAATTAATCAGAAAACAGATGTCAATGTAGTATGACTATTGAAATGTGCCAAAAAAGCAATTAAGAATACAAACTGAAAACGTATTATAGAGCAATATTAGTATACAGAATATCCTAATAGTTCAGTTAACCCCCAAAACTGTAGGTGTAACTTTACTGACATAACAGTAGGTTTTAATAAGGACATTCATATGTACACTAGTGCAAACACACTTGTGAAAAAACAAAACTACCATATGATATACTTGAAGTATAGAATATTTAATTAATTTTCCTACTTAAAAATAGATAAACTAAAAAAATCACTGGGACCCTCTATTTCACATGGATGCAGACCAATTTATTTACCCAAGAAGTTTAGATATTTGATTAATGAATACCACTTTGCTTTGCTAAAGACACAAATCCAACTAAGTTCTGCTATTTATTGGTTATTTCAGAGCTCTAAGTTTAATGACAAGGATTTATTTCATAACTGCCATAACAATATCTTGTTCTAAGTTAAGTTAAAACAAAGACTTGTTCATTTGGTGATTTGATTCACAGCATGTAGCTGGAGAAAGATCTCACAACACTCCAAGAACTCACCCCCGACAGTAGCATTTCATTTCAAGTAACGACATCAGCTCACTGTCAACAAGCTGGGAATTATGCTATAAGGCTGTGCACTTGAGAAAAAATGTCCTTTTGGTCAGAGCAAGTGAAGGAAAAAGATTAAAAATGCCCCCCAAAATAATCGGTATCGCTGACAGGAGTTTTCCTCACGTCATGTTGTCCAATTTGGGCAGGTCGCTGCTGTCAGAACACTCACAGTTGTAGAGGAAATGCACAGACCTTAGCCTGTGTGAAGTCGAGGAATTCAGAAGGAAAGAAATAAAGTACATCTAGACACACAAGCACACACACACATCTATACTGTATGTATTGTATACGTTTGGCAGAAAAGAAAAAAAAAACTGTCATAGCTATTCATGCTTTTTGTTAGACCATTACAGAGGACAAGGCTCTCAGGGACAAAGCAGGCTGTTCTTTGCTTTAGGTCTCTGAACTCTGCCTCTGTTTACAGAGTGAGAGAAATGGCTGAAATCTGCTGTAGTCATTGCTGATTCATGTCACAATGAGTGACAGGCAACCGGGAGCAGCTTTAGCTGACAGAGAGACAGATTAAAAATGAGCAAACACCAACAACCGCCAGCCCTCTGCAGGGCACCCGCTGACAGGAGCCGGCAGAGGGGGAGTTGAGTGGCGCTACACTGATCCCCCTTCCACTTCCCCTGCCCGGCCTTACGTCCAGCTCAGACAGACGGACGGGCAGAGAGACAGACAGGCGAGAAAGCAGCAGTAGCACGTGAACAAGGCTGAATCCATCTGCTGATAGGTACATACAGTAGCATAGCATTTATGGTGAATATACTGTATAACAAGATAGATTTATAGATTGATACAGGTCTATACATTTGTGCTTGCTCATTGAAGCAGATGTGTCTTAATCATTTTCAGTGTTTCATGTTGGGAACATGTAATGAATGCAAATAACTTATGGACCTTGTGCATTAAAAGCATTAGCTCATACTAAAAGCTGATCTACAATATAAGTGTACTTTATATATGAGTGCAGGCTTTTTATATTCTAGTTTTGTTTTATATAATATACTATGTATTCGCTTGGATGTAGTTCACCTTAATTTTAATATAGCATGTAATTTTGACCCTTACTTTGCATTTATATGACCTTGAATAGCTTTCTGCAGGGCAGATTTTTGTCTTCGACTAAATATAAAACAAATGTTATATCATATTGTCCTACACCCATAATGACTAATTTGTGAACACTTAATGAAAATAACAAAATAAGAATGACTGATTTATTGCAATATTATACATTGAAAGTTACTGGTATGACTGTGGGTGGAAATACAAAGCTGTGTTTGACTACATAAAGGACACATTTTATATTACTTTTACTGCTTTGCTGTTTTTAGATTTTTAAGGTAAGAAAAAGATAAAAAGATTGGGAATACACATTTAAAATCCCTTTACCATGACTAAGAAGATAATTTCGCAGCAGAAAATGCTCTACATTTTATGGATGTGTTCATTGATTACCAAAGAAACAGAAATGAAACACTTCAATCTCGAATTTCAGATAACACTGAAGACCCAACACAGAACTACATCTGAATGTCAGTGAAAGAAAGAAACCATGCCCATTTGCACTGATCTGGCTCCTGTACATTATTGAAACACAATGCAAAACAATCTGTGTTAGATTCTGTACACTTTTATCACATTGAAAGCTTATTAAATGAAAGAAATTGCCAACATCACAGAAAACATTTACTACGCTGATAAAGAAAGGTGTGCATTTGTAAAATGTCTGTTTTAGATTAAATTTAGTGTTCCCCTGAAACTCCCAAACTAATGTGTTGCCCCCTTTCCCATCCTCAGTCAGTGTGGACATTATTACCACTGTATTAGACAAAACCAATCATAATAGGTGTCACCCTGTTTTATTCAAGAGACGTGCATGTTTGTTTTGCACAGCGGGCGATGCTGCTGATGCGCAAATACAGTCTAGAGGAATTAAAGCTTGCCTCCTGATTGTGCTGATGTTTGCAGAAGGCCCGGTCTGTAGATTAAAGCAAAGCAAAATGTGTGATTTGTAGCATTCTTGTTTGGAAGATGTCAGGTTAGATTTAAACCAATGCATTGCTTGGGGCAGTCAGTGTAACATGTTTGAGAGATGCACTGATGAACTGTTAGCAATCAACTATTACTCCCCTAATCGCATCATACTGCCTAGGGTAAGCTCTGAAAACTTTTGCATATTGCATCAAAGAATTTATTGAAAAAGTACCCAAAGTCTCTGGCAATAGTGGCTTCAATAGCTATAAGTGATAAATGCTATTTTATGCTGTAAGCTGACCTTACTCCAAGTTGTCCAATTTCGATAGGTGACATAAAATGATTGACCGATTGCCAAAGTCTTTAACAGAAAGACACAAAGTGGCAGCTACATTATGGAACTTGTCTGTTGGGGGTTAACCGCTCACCAAGAAAAAGGATGAGATGAAAGAATATTTAAACACGATTCCAATGATTTACCATGAGAGAAAAAACAACAACAACAACACATACTTTAAATCTACATCTCCCTAATGATTAAATTACAAAACCAAGGAAAAATGTGCACATGTGCGCATTCTGAGAAGTTTAAATGAGAATCATACATGAAAAAATAACAAGGATCTGCACATAAAATTGGATACTCGGAAGAAAATATACAGATCAATTGAAATCGATGCATTTTTAAAGCTTGCAGTCATGACACTTTGAAATAGCAATTGATATTTTTTTTATGTACACACAATGTACTGTACTCCACAAATTCAAAGCAAAAAAACAAAAAGAAAGAAGAAAATGGATGTTATGTTTGCATGAGTACTGAAAACATGTTCTCCAAAAAAGCTGCAATTAATTTAGGTGCACATAATTACCTTAACAAGCGCCACAATTAAGTAAGTGACCTCTGCTTGTGTGCAGTAACAGTGATTCACACAATTTTAGAATAAATACACAAATACAAAGCATTACATCTTATAAGCCCAATTCAAACAGTACATCAGACAGTCAACACCATCCCAATTATTAAGGAAGTTGGTGGTAGCATTATATAATAGCTGTTTTCATCAGCAGGGACTAGGAAGCTTTTTAAGATTGATGTGAATATTGATGGAGCAAAACTTTGGCAAATCATAGAAGAAAACATGCTTCAGCTCTAAAAAATCACCATTCAGTAGAACAAAGACAAAGGTCAATGCTATACTGGAGTGATTTAAGAATATGAAAGTAAATGTCTTTGATTTTTCTGATATTTCTTAGAATTTATCTTACCCTTAGAAGTTTTCAGTTTGTGCATTCAGGTTCTGAATAAAATATTAATTAAAAAAATGTGTATGAATCATACACATTCATACAATGTATTTATACTATTTAAAATTGTTTAATAAAATGAACTTGGAATGCAACCTCCTCCTGTCTTAGTTAATTTATTAGGTTCATCTGCAATTTTCAAATAAGCAACAGAAGTATTAAGGAACATTTTTATTATGTATACAAGACTTAAATAAATGACAAACAAATCATATGCATTAGGGCTTTTTTGGAAAATAATCCCTCTTGAGGTGTTTAGAAAAATTTGACCACGATGCAGTGAGCATAATGTTGTGCAAATTTTCTTTGGATGACAATGTCACGATGCCAGAAAGCATTGTTCATTCCAAGAATACGAAGTTTTAAGATTAATTCTCATTCCTTTTGCTTTGTAGGAAGTATTTGTTCCATAACATTGACTCATTCCACGGATGTTGTTGTCTGTAGTGTGGATATCACAATTTGAATGTCAGACAACGGAAAAGGCGCTGTTTATCTGGATGCTTTGTGTATATTCCACAAAGTGATCAGCTAAACAGCAATCGGTTTAAAAGGAAAAAGAACAAGAATCTCAATTATTACTTGATTCTCAATGAGATTCCTTCTTTAGGGAAGCATTAGACCTAGATGTACCACTTTCAAACACATCATTCCCTCAATAGAGATCAGAGACCCTATTGTATGTCATCAGTTGACATTCATAGTATCCTTATATGATCAAATTAAAGGCCTATCTTTTAAGCTTACAACTCATTATACACAGTAGTATACTAAGATTTGCCTGCAGTGCTCTTTGCATTGTTTTCTAACCAACTAAAGAAGGCCCGAAATGTCCTGAAAAAAAAAAAATAATTTAAACCTTGTGCACAATATAAAATCTTCATTTTCTTTTTAATTAAGATGTTTGTTATATACATACAACATGTCCACACAACATCTCCATAGCAAAACCTTGCTTTCTGAACCACACAAAAACAAAAAAGAAATTCTGTGTAATTAAATATTTTTTTCATGTCAGCATTCCATCTTCCATAACAATATTGTGTTTGGTTTGCTTTACCTGCCATTGGATCTCGAGTGTTATCGATGACAGGGTTATTTCATGGTAATTTCTATGCAATAGCCCTGAAACAATATCCGTCAAATACAGTGTGGCAGCATTCAGTCATCTACAAAAGGCAAAACCTTCAGTTGTTTGTGAAATTTTTACACCAGACCTTTACTTATTTTTCATCATGCAAGGTGCTGGTTTTATGCTGAACTGCTTATGACCTTTCCAAAAACATTCTCTTCCTGGCCCACATATCATAGTCACGTTCTTGAAGAAGCATGCTCGCCAGAGAAATAAATGGTCCAAAAGGTAATAAACAAAGACCTTTCATTTTTAATATTTAATCCTGAGAACCCTCAGTTCCTGCTGCCAATGCACAGATTGGAGCAGTTGTGAATGTTCTTTTCTTTGTGGATCTTCTTTAACTCTAACGAAGCCATAAGCAGTTCTGAGTGCAGGGTGATGTATAACTCGTGTCTCGTTCTGCCTGTAACATAATGTATGGGTGACAGATGTAACCCAGGGGGTATCCATGGCAGTGTATTCTTCCACACAGAATGTACAAATTGCAGAAAGGCATCATTTTGGATAATATGCAGCCCCATTCTTCAGCCTTTGATGACACATTTTTAGATTTCTTTGTTTTGTTGAACAATGGCTTTAGAATTTCTTTAATCAATTCCTTTGAATTAATGTAACGGTACAGATATGCTATTAGGAGTATACAAAGAGATACTGAAAACGACACCTTTTAAACAAACCTCAGAGTCTGGGGAAGTAAAATCTTAAAGCTACTATAGATGAACTCCCCAAATTGTACCAGATTGTTCACATATTTAAATACAGTAAGCAAGTTACAGCTTTAATGTCACTATAAATGTTAAAAGGTTTCATTTGCACCTTATCCTCAAGAAAAATATGCAGTCTGAATAACATGTGGTAACAGAATAATCACTAATAGTTGGTGATTGGGGACAAAAATAGGTGCAATGCTCAAATAAACAGGGTTTCTAAATGGATAGTGTGTATAATGTTCTTTAAATTAAACTAAAAAGTACATACAGAACCGCAGTCAGGGCTGGGATAAAAAAAAATCAGTTAAAATAGCCTTCTCTGATAACTTATTAATTTTCATTTCAGGAACAAATGATTGGAAATGGGCTAATTACCATGACAATTAGGTTAAGGAAATAATTTCATTGCAGTGGATATTCATTCCTTGGCAGTTATTTCAGTGATCCACTAAAAAAATCATAAAAGCTCTAGCCCCATAATTTTAAAAACACCATTTTGTCTTAAGAGGGAAAAATCTTGAAATAATGATGAAGGCGAAATCTCGAAATAATGATGAAAATATAACAAAACTACTCCTAAATATTCTTCAGTAGTTATTATTTCATTTCAAATCACAACGATATTTTTATAATTCCTGTCTTGCAAAATGAAAAGGCATTTCAGAACAGCAGTGGAGTCAATTGGAGCTAAAAAGCTCTAAATAAGATATTTAAGCCCGCTAAAAATGTTTTTAATGAAACTACATTAAGTAAAACATTGTAATGAAAAAAAGCTTGGATTCTTGAATGAGTTTCACAGGTATTATAAAATTAATATGCACACAAAGCAATTCTGAAAATGAGCAAGGCCCATTTATTAAGAGCAACGAGTTTCTTTTTTTCTTCTAGTTTTCAGAAACTTGATAACGCAGAAACACTTCACAGGGGCCACAAGGGGAAACAAAGTAAGACAGATAGAAAATGTTTCGTGTGCATTCAAGCAGGGAAATTTTAATGCACATTTACCCCATTACGGCACATCAACATCAGAAACAAGCACGCCAATGCAAGCAAGAAGCGTACACTTATCATTATTTGATAACATGTTTAATGACAGATTGACAGTGGATTTGCAAATGCGAGCTGGCATCAATGTTGCTAACTTCGGTTTTTACTGCCGCCTCTGCAATGCAAGCATACTTACGTGCATAATTTGATTTTGCTACTAAGCTATTAGTACATTTTAAAAAGAAACTCAGAGCCAGGCCTGTGAGCAGAATGTAAGCTGTTCTGATGTTTTGAATCCATCAGACTATGAATAATGAGAATTATGACATTTATGAAGCCTAAAATGGTTTAAATGTTTCAAAACAATTTTAGAGACAGACATAATGTATATAATGGTATAGACAGGCTGTTACTGTTGATCGGTTGCATGAAAATGCAGAAATAATTTCTTAAACAAACATGAGATGGTGAAACGTGCAAATTTCTGCCTAACATTAGTGTTTTTTTTATTTTCATAACAAACTGGAACCTTTCTGAAGGCTTCTAAGGATTCAGAAAAATGCTGATAATGAAAACCATAATGAATCATTAACATTTAAGGTATTTCAGAAATGAATGTGTATTTTCAGCCAGTCTTACAGTATATGTCTATATCTTTGTCTATGCTGCAATAGACTCTGTATTTATCGGAAGTGGAGCAATGCTACCTTGAGCAGCATGGATGAACTGTGAAATTATTCAGAGAACGCAGACCGGGCACATTTTTAATCATGCACGATGTACAAAGTGCGTCAGTTCAATGTTTGCTGGAATAAAGGCTGTAATTAAGGCGGACATATTATATATTAGATTAACTGTATTAATATGGAAACACCTGGAGTGAATAAACATGAAGTTTCAAGCGAACAGCTTTCAACGACACCTGGATTTCTGGCAATACTGTACAGCAGTATCACAATTAATATTAATAGTAGAAATAAGGTCTAATGTATTACCACATAAAGTAATCAGAATATAAAATAGATATTCCAGAATGAATTAATACAAAAATAAATGATTGCACAAGATTAATCTAATTGAATTCTTATACTGGAGAAAAGGGACTGAGCTCTATATTTCTTTTCTGACACATGGATGTTTGTTAAACTCTCATTTAAATTACCTATATGTTTTTCATAGCAATATCTATATATTTGTGGTAAGCAATTTTCTACATTAGAAGCCTTTTTAGTTAATTTGGTTAAAGTGATAATAGCTTGAAGGCAGTCGTGAGTAAACAGAAAGACATTCAGACATTCACATGAACACACATTCATGTGTCACATGTATTATGTTGACGCTACTTTTGGGCCAAAAACTCCCAATTAATAGGAATGACCACAACATACTAAGACACACTATGTACATAGTGACTTCCAAAAGTATTCAGATGATTCCTATAATGTCACGTATTGTGAAATTACAATATGATGCATACTCATATTTTTAAAATGTAATATTTTCCCCAGTGCCTGAGTACTCAAACTGAAGACTGAAATATGTTGATTGCATAAGACCTGCAAACTCAATATTGGGTTGTAGTGTAATCGGCAGCAATTACAGCCACAGGACATTTTGTTTCAGTATTCAGTAATTTTGCAGTCTAGCTTGGTGTATGTTTTGCCCATTCCGGTTGGCAGATGTGCTAAAGCTCTCTCAAGTTGCCTGAGGAATCACTTATGGGCAACAGTTTTCTATAGATTTTCACCAGAAATTTGACCACAAAACCTTTTACCACATGTTTGCAGTGTTACTTACTGTACGTCCTTTGTTTCAAATCCCATGTATGAGCTGAAATGGGTTTTCTACATTCCAGCTTTGCTCAGTGACTGGGATATTATTGACACATAGACACATGTGCTCATCTCAGCCATTAAACTCTGTAGCTCTTTCAAAGTCACCTTTGGCTTCACAGTTGTAACCTTAACCAGTTTCCTCCTGGCCTGGCTGCTCAGTTCAGAGGAACATCCTGATCTATTGCTGGACTTACAGTTTGAATACTTAGAGCATGACTCAATTTTTCTTTAACATCGTCAAGAAGGTTGTGTACATACCAAGTATTAACTGCTGCGTCAAAGTGTCATGACTGCAAGCTTTACAGCAACAAAATGTGAAAACTGTGCAATTGTCTGAATACTTTTGCGAGGCCCTTTAAAAATAATGACATATGACATATTTATGAGGAGATTTACAGTTCAGCAATCATGCACATGGTACCATTACCTCACTATGTTTACTTCAAAGACTCACAGTACAATCAAGGGAAAGTTACCTACTGTACTGTACACACCAAGAGGAGCAGGTAGGAATTGCCTTGTGGGAAAAGAGGAATTCTTAATCATGGTTTTCCCTATTCACTAATAGTGGAAAGAAATATATTTAGGTAACGTTTGCTCCACACCCCTTCAGTAAAGAAAGGTAAAATGTTCTCTAAGCTGTTCTTTATTCCGGACTGGAAAATGAAAAGAGGTCATTGACAAAAGGAAGGACAAAGGAAAAAATTGGGATTAATCTTTCTTATACTAGGTTTCTGGCCACTGTCCGCAATGCTGAGCTTTTATTTTTTTATTGTGCTGAATGTAATTAATATCAGGCATGGAAGATTGTGTTAAATGCCTTTCATTTTCACAATTAACCTTGTAGATGTGAGACACACCAGGCAGAGAACAGGTGTTGCATTTATTCTTTATCTTGGATCTCAGCTTCAGTGAGACTGTTCGGTCCCTCTGCACTAAAGCTTTTCAGAGGCGAAAAAAAACTGTACTGAGGTCAAGGAAAGGATGGGTACAGCATTATCTTACTTCCTGTTGCCCTCGATAGAAAAAACCACAGGCACTGTGTCACACAACGTATGTTTTGTTGTCTTTGTTTCATGTGAAACGGATTCAAACGCCAACACAAGGCTGATAAAATAGTGCTTTAGCACATTAGCCTTGGTTGACTACAACAATGGAAACTGATTACTTTTCTGGGCAAAAGCACAACCATTTTGGTTGCTTTGAATGTTTCTTACATGTTTTGACCCCAAAGTAACAATACTTTTCTTACCTAGAGAATAATATATTTCTACAAAATAACACGGCCTTGCTAACTTTTGTTATTAGGCTTTTCAGTTGTTTTCTATTTTTCTGCTTCACCGAAACAAAAGCTGCAAGCTGCAAAGATAACTTTCAAAATCCAGGTCTTCAATGTGAAATTGCTCAATATTAGTCACATCAAAGTTGTTCTGCCATTTAAAAATTAACCACATGACAAAAGTCCAAACTGAATTGCTTTGAAAAATATTTTCATTTACAAATAATACCCAGCAGATACATCTGTCGGTTTAACCAAGCAGGGCTGGCTCATTAAAAACAGGTCACAAAGAGTCTAAATTAAGGGAAAATACTTATGTTGTTTCATTACTTTTACAAACAGACAAGCAAGGCCACCGAACTGTAAAGAAACATAATAATCCTTTGCATGAAATGTTTAATTGGAAATTAAATAACAACAGCAACACTTAGAAATTGAAGGCCATCAAATATGTCAGCCTCCACTACACACACTTACTTTTGCCAGCAGCCATAACACCCTGCAACTCAAAACTGGCAACCCACTGGAGCTCAGCAGGTGTGAGCCTGGTCAGTACCTGGATGGGAGACCTCCTGGGAAAAACTAAGGTTGTTGCTGGAAGAGGCCTTTATCAATCATAGACTCCTAATACTCCCCATCTATGAATTTGCTTCATCTCCTCCCCGCTGATAGCTGGTGTGTCATGAGCATACTGGAGCACTATGGCTGCCGTCAATCACATTGATGGGGGTGGAGGGGAGTCTGCCATGCCCTGTACACCTAGAGGGTGCTGCTCTTCTGTCCTGTTCCTAGTTCCCTGTGATTATTCATGTCTTTCCGGTGTGTCTTGTTGTGTAGCCTATTTAATTCATGTGTCTGCTCTGCTCCTTGCTCAGCATTGAGGGTACGGAAGCCGTGAGACCCACCTAGCACCAGGTCGCACCACGTCCGTGGCCTGAGGGCATAGGTTTCTGACCCCGAGCCCGGGCCAACCTCCGTGTTGCCCCCTTTTACCGCTACACATAGGGTCTTTTTTGCTCTCCTGGCCATTCCACGGCTTGCTCTTATGATATCCCCATTACCTGTAAAGAGCTTTGAGTGGAGTGTCCGGAAAAGCATTAGATAACGTGTAAGGAATTATTATTATGTACAAAACATAAGTATTTCTTTCTGTTTCAAAATGAACTGAAACATAGAGGTGAAATGGTAATTGCATGAGGATGCACACTACTGTCATCTGTGTAGGCTCTGGCTGTAAAGTCTTCTGGCTTGGGTCTACTTTCCTGTAAATATTTCCTGATGCTTTGATTGAAACAGCTTCTACTGGTAGTTAAAGGATGTAAAATGACATCCCCATTGCATACATGCCCAATCAGTTTAAAGTTAAAGAAGCTGCATAATCAAACTTTTAGTTTAATTAGCTATTTCATGCTCATTTTTGAGCAAGTCTGTATTTCGAAGACATGAAGATTAAGAAATATTGCTTGTTTGCTTTTCTGTTTCAACAGTGATGGCACACTGGCTAGTTTCGACAATAGGTTACCTGCTGTTGCAAACTTGTGCTCAACATACAACACAACAATTTCCAGTCTCTTGGAAGGTGCCAAGGTCTCCTAAGCACACTTTACCAAATACCAGAGGTCTTTAAGAACAGTCTGCTCCTCACACTTATTGATTTCTATACTATGAACCCTTTCTTTTTGAGATACTGAATGTTGATTTTACATTCACGTTTCTTTTAAGTGATACTCTCTTATGCTCTTTGCTTTACTTTAGCAATCAAATTAAGCACTCCAGGCACATCTGAAATATTTCAGATTTGTTATGGCAAACTTCTTACCCTTGATTTTCATTACAGAGATTGATTTATCAATATGCATGAATTATTTTTAGCTATATTACCAATTTTCAAATATATCTGTCTTTTCTTTAAAAATACATTATCGTGTCAGACTAAATAAGACATAACTGTACATCACTGGAAACATGTCCAGTAATTCTGATTTTCTGATTTCAATAGTTAGTGTGGAATCAGTATAAGATTTGTTCATATTTAATCTGATAAATGTTAAAATACTTTTATTTTGTAAGTATTCCCTGGGACAATACTAGTTTTTACACCATATTAGCAATAATTATGGAAACAATTCCTTGTTATATAGCATGTCAATACTATATTAGGTCATATTTAAATCTTACATAAAAGTTGTTAATGCAAAATTTGCATTTATTCTCACTTTTCCATTTCTATAATTATTTTCAACACAGTATATCTAGATGCTCCATACAAATTTTAAATACTACCAAAAACAGTTATAAAGTTCAGTCACAACGTTTAAGGTACAGTACAAACCCTATGTAGGGTGTTTCTTCTTCAAAGTACAGTAAATATCTCACAACTTTGTCTGTTTTCTTAATATTTTGCATAGCTTGGATATACGAGTGAAATGGTAATGTGTTCTTTTTTAAGATGCTACACCTCATACACACAGTACAAAGTCTGACCAAACTGCATTTCTGCGATTACATTTTTGCATTTACTTGTTCAATCTGTGTCTAGCTATTCAAAAACAGTTTATAGGACTGGAATATAATTAGGCAGAAGAATGACAATTTTCAAGCAGCGGTCTGACAAGTTGATAAACAGAGTTTGAAGAAAAAGACACCACATTTTACTAGGATGAAAAATCTTGAAAAGTTCACTGTTCTTATGTAGTCTATTTCTTTGTTATTTTTTAAATGGAGTGATTGTGCACGTCGAGCTTTGTGGGATAAGTGCAGATATGTTTAAATAAAAAGCCATAGAAATGCAAGTGAGGAAGTCAGAAAAACCGGGTGTCAAATATTTCAATTTATTCTGAAAAAGTTTTCTTCAGATACTGAAATATTTTAATAGCAATGTGAATCATCCTTTGAAAGTAAATTTATATTGTAGATCTGAATATGAATGAGCCCACATGCCATTCATTTTTCAGCAGAAGGTCAATGTCAGGTGCCAGTGTTTCAAACCTATAGCAATGTGCATGAATATATTTTTCATAAAACACGGTATTTTGTTTTTCTGGATTACACTGGAGATGGGTGTCTTCATAGCTGTCTTATTGTTAGATCTCCACTCCTTAATGCAGTTCTTACTGCAGACACTGATTTTTGTCCCATGGTCTTCAGTTACTGTACTTCTTGCTCATTATGTAAAGAATTCTGTTATTTTTTAATAGTGCTGTGGGTACATCTGGCACAAAAAGTGTTTGAAAACACACACCATCCACATTAGCAGCCTTTCTTTGCAACAACCAAATAGAATGACAAGAAACTAAGAAATGCTGCATTGCCTGAATCTCTGCATCTCTTTGTAAATACTTTATTTGATTTTAGTGTCCTGCAAGTAAAATATATGCTTGGGTTTGTAATAAAAATAAATGACCATTTATGATATTGCAAATCTAGTTTTGGATTTCTTAAAGAAGTAAAGCTTTAAAGACGTATTGAAGAGCGTAGCAGGAAGCACTATTTTTTATCAGCACATATCAGTACTTTGCATATTGCTTTTTTATTTTAATTAAACATAGCTAGGACTGAATTTGCTGCAATGTTCGGCTGTTTCTCAGATCACGCAGCCTCTTTTCTTTAAAATAGTTGATACCCTAAAACGTAACGGCTTGCCAGACAAATCAAGTTCCCTTAGCTAAAGCCAAGGCCTAAATAATTTATAGCCTTAATCTGCTCAGCGAGGTGTGCGGTCTATGACAGTAATTATAAATGCAAGGAGAAATTATAGCTGAATACTTTAACTGCATTAGGAGCCATCTGATGAACAATCATGATTGCCTGCTCATTTTCAACAATAGAGGGCAAGTTGGTGTCAGAATATTCAAATCTCCATGGTGCTAGTCTGCTTTTCTCCATTTACCATCAAATGTCAGTTGCCTGTTATAAAACAGAGATGTGATGGGTAGTGGTAATTGAAGACTTGATTGCATGAAAAAAAAAGATGAAATAGCATTAAATGTTTATGAATTTGGAAGGCAATTATTTTTTAATAGCTTTGACGAAAAAAAGAAATACGTTTTTAACTGTTGTTGTCATCCTGCGACAGTACATCTTTCCCCCTTAAAAAAAATTGAAATATGTTATCTGAGTCCCACATGATTGAAGAGGCTTAACCAAGCAATCTGCAGATAAAGGATAAAAAAATGCTAATAGTGAAACTCCTGTTTGCCATTAATACCTCTAATGGTTTGAGGCACATGTAGCTACAGAATCTATATATATCTCTAAATATTTTGATTTTCCAAATATCTGCTTGTCTGATTACTAGTCCAGAAGGAACTATACATAACTATAAGTAAGTCTTTTGAGGCAATTCAATTGTATTCCAAATTTCAACTGTACTCCATTAAGAAGACATCTAAAAAATGGCAAAACGTAGCATTTAACATAAAATGTAAAAAAAAAACATTAGAAATGATTTTATTCTTCTCATTCAGTCCATTAAAAACAGACATGCACCGTCATCCAAGATCATTAAATGTGCTAATGTGAGGCTCCAAAACACAGAGAACATGCCAGTTAAAATGTTTGCAGCATCCTTGTTTCTTTTGAATCAAATCCTGTCATGATAACACCTAATTAGGGTGAAAATTGCTAAAATGTAGTCAGAGAAACTAACTTTGATAGCTGGATGTTGTGTGTATATCCCTGGTTTGATTCTTTAAAAAAAAAAACGCCATTAATTTGCATGTATTTAACTCCATGGATTTTAAATGAGTTACGAGGACTCTGGGGGTGCAGGGGATGTGGGGGGAGCTATCATCTGAGGCCTCTTCAGCATACTTTTTCATTAATGTTGTGTTTGCTGATGAATTCCTTGACTTGCTCTATGATCAATATTGCATGTGGCAAGGCACGGTTTTATTAATTTATCATGTTAAAAACAGTTTCAAAATGGTTATATATTGCAATTCTTAATTTTTCCATTAAGTTGGTTGTCCTTGTGGAAAGAGTTGACTTGAGGAATTGTCCTATGAATTTACCCAATGCTATCATGTATCCCACTCCAACCATCCATCCATTATCTAAAGACTGCTTCTTTAGATAATGGTTTACGCCAAGTGTAGGGTTATGGCAACTTGGATCCAGACAAGGGTTATGGTAACTTGGAGTCTATTCCAGAGGTACATGTATGGTACCTAAAGTGTCTGTTCATTCCTGCTTGCTTCTTACTCAGCTCCCTTTTGACAGGAGCAATCATAGGCCATGTCAGCAGATTTTAAATCCTTCCTGCCATTCAAGCAAATGGGGAAAATGATCACTGTCCCTGTGCTTGCTACCTGAGATCTTTCTGTGCAGGTATCAGGTGTTTGTGTTTCTGGAATGGAGATGTGAGATGTGAAGATACACGTTTTGGTCACCTTTCGTTTTCAAAAACAGGACTGGGTGTCTCACTGCCATCTTTCCGAACACCCCTCAACCGTCATATGAATGAGGATAAAACAGTTGACTGAATGAAGGTGTGCTTTTTTAGGTCTTGCTGCATAGTCGCGGAAAAGAAAAACCTTTGGACTTCTTGGTAGAACTTCTGTGCCACAAAGGTTTTTATCTGCAAACAGGGCATTCATTGCTGCAATGAACAATAGTCTTGGAATGAAAGCAAATTCTTAGAAAATGTTAACGCTTTATTTGTATCAGTACAAAAAGTGCAGGTTTCATTTGTTTCAGTATGTTCTTTTAACATGAAACTCAACACTATTTTCGTTCTACAGTATGTACATTTATCAAGGACGCCATTATTTCCAGCCCGTCTAAAACCGTAAGATCATGTACAGCATCTAAGCCTAAACTGGTGATGAAACATTTATTAAAGTGCTTTTTTAATGTTCTATCATTGCAACACAATATATTTTTACAGAGCAATATACTGTACATTTCTGTTAACTCAAAATGTGCCAACAGGTTTATCAATCTACCCATCAGGACATCTGAGTAAAAATGCAGGTGTCTGGTGATCTGAATTAAATTACAATAAATGCATTAATCATTTCATTTTTTTTCTTAAAAGTAATAAAATTAAAACCTGGCATATCATACAAATAAATAGTAGTCGTAGCCAATGCTATTGCATGCAAACATCAGCAATTATGTTTCAAGCAGTAATATGTTTCATTACTGGTGATGCGTTTGGACAGGGTGCAAAATAATTTTTTAAAAATCAGCTATTGAGTCCCTGAACCAACAAAGTTTTGTAGGTTTTTTATTTATGCAAGTCCAGCCAGTGGATCCGTGTCTGTGTTTTATTAAAAATACAAGTTTCCAAAATGGATGATCCTACGTAATGCTACTTGAAACATAAGAAAAATCAGACCTTGTGAAGAAGAAAAGCAAAGCAACAACAGCAATTACAGTAAAGAAAAAGGAGTAGAAACCTTTGCTTTTTTTTAAACTTACTGACAATGTTATTCTTTATCCATCTCAACAAACTGTGAATGGTTTTCAGGGGATTTGCTGTGAGTTTTACTTAAGTGAAGTTTTACAGCGTGGTTGCTGGCAAAAGTCCGACTGCACAGTTTACATTTGAACTTGGAGTCACCCTCTTCATCCACGGACGGCCCTTCGATTGCCTTCACGCCTATGGCCTTTGGCAGTTCAGGCTCGACCTTTGTCTGCTGTTCTATTGGAAATTTATTCATATCTTTAATCTGGAAGCCTAGGTGGGATTCCAAGTGGTTGATGAATGCCGAAGGTGTCCTGAACTGAGATGCACAGTCATTGCAGTAAAAGATGGGATGCCCAGTGTCCATGTTCTTCAGGAACTTGGTCCCTCCGGTTTTTCGTAGCTGATATTTGACATTTGCCAGCCAGTGGCTAATTGTGGTCATGGAAAGCCCGGTGAACTTGGAGATATGCATGCGTTCCTGAGGACCCAGATCAGACAGTAGGTACTTGCCTTCGGATGTCTGAAAGAGACTGGAGGCAAACTGAGCTTGCAGGATGAGGAGGTGTTGAGGGTTCCAGTTCGACTGCCGCCCCTTTCTCTTGTGTACTGAGTACACCTCTGCTGATACGTCCTCAAAGCGTCTCACATCTGTTTCAAGTTTCATGGAAGGCATCCTTGAAGGCATTGGAGGTTTTGGCGTCGTGGCTTTTGGAAGAACCTTGACCATGTCAGCAATGTCAGACAGGGCATGTTTTTGGGGCACTGGAGTGCAAGATTGAACCCGGGAGGTGGCCTGCGTTTTGCTGCTCTTTGACTTTGTCAAGTCAATGGGCTGGTCATTGCTCTCGAACAGAAAGGAGCTGTTAAGACTGCTGGCTCTGGGGGGGACGAGTGCCAAGGCAGGTTTCTCCAAGCTTCTGCTCAGTTTGGAGAACATGGCTTGAGTACTTGCAGTGAGTGTGGCCTCAGGTCGGGGATGAGAGGGCTTATTAGCTTTTCCCAGATGATTGTTCAAAACAGACTGCAAAGCACTTAGTGGGTTTACGCCAAGCATCTCAGGAGAGTCATTGATAAGTGCTGACACATTGCCACCTCCATTGCTAGCAGGAGGGCTGGGTGATTTCTTGTTTCCCTCTGAGAAATCTGGAGTGAGGTTCCCCTTCATTGTTTCAGTACTATCTTTCACACTGTCCTTATCTGCCTGTGTAGAAACAGAAGATTCGTTCTGGACATCACTCTCAGCAGGGGCTTTCTGGTCAGCTGTTCCAATTTGGGCCTCTTTATCATCAGATGGGCTGCTCTGTTCTTTTTTGATTTCCACATTATGGAGATGACCTGCAAAAGACTCGATACCTGGGGCGGCCTGATAAAATTTCCCTTTTGGGGCTATTGGCCTCAACCTGTTGTTAAATGCCTGCTTCAGTTGTATTGGCTGAGAGACTGGAAGGTTGGAGTTCTTCATCACTCCAGAAAGCTGGTATGCAGCATGAATGCTGGGATAGGCACTCCAGCTAGGTGTCCCAGTCTGAGCTTTATTGATTGCTGAGGCAACTGTATTGGCCAAAGACTTCAATATATCACCTCCTCCTTCAGATTCTTGCTCAAGGTCTTCTTCTCGCAGGTAAGGGTACTTAAAAGATGCTTCCCCTGATTTTTGTTCCCCAGTTTCCTGTTTGCCATCTTTCCCATCCTTTTCTTCTGTCTTGTTGCCTGTTGTCTCTGGTCCTTTTTCTTTCTGGATCTCGGTCTCTCCCAATTCAAAGCTGTTTGGTGATGCTTTTGCACCCTCAGGATCAGACTGAGTCTCATTTACTGGGGGCTCTGCAAGAGACTGCATCTTTTCTACGGCCAGGGGATCAAGGGCTAATTGCTTGCCCTTTTTGGAAGCCGAACTTGTAACTTTGATAAAGTGGCCTGTAACCATCATGTGAGTGGTCAGCTGCTGAAGAGTGTCATGTGAGCTCCCACATTCCATGCACTTTAAAATCTGAGATTTGCATGTCTCAAACTGCCAGGTATAGCTAGCACCATTCTGATATCCATACCGGTTGTGGGAATTGTGAAAGCCTGATGCCCTAGAGTCAGTATATCCAGAAATCCCTGTGGTAGAATCAGGTGAACATGGCCTAGTGGCTTCATAAGCCCGTTTCTTTGCTGGGGGGACTATTTTGGATGCAATAACAGGAATGGGTTCTTTCAAAGGCACTTTTTGGTAATGCTTAGTTTTTATCATGTGGACGCTTAAGTCTTGGAGGGAGTCAAAAGAGTGACCACAAAACATGCACTTGAGAACTTTCTGAGCATCTTCCTTCCCTTCCATGTCTTGCAGGTTCCTTTTCCTTGTCTTGGAGCAGGATGTGGAGGCATTGCCATGTCTGTTGTGGTTGTCATCTTGATAGTGCCCGCTCTTGTTCATGTGCACTGTCAGCTCCACCAGAGTGTCATAGGCCGCACTGCACTCCCTGCACCGGAAACGACTAGCCCCAGTGAAAACCGTCCCGCACGTTTTACTGTTTTGCCTGTATAAATGGACAGAGCTGAAAAGGTTTGGCTTGGAGGCAGGCTTTGGAGAAAGAGTTTGTTGCAGGGTTTTTGAGAGAGCGTCTTGGTGCCAGTCAAAGTCACTCTTGGTGCTGCCATTGGTGCTGTCACAGCTCCCTTTGCCAGAGTTGGCACCCACCTTCAGATCCAGCCCAATTCCTGACCAGTAGGAATCTGAGAGGAAGTTGGCATAGGCTGCTCTCATTTTTTCCAAGCTATTTTGCATCTCATCTTTGAGTTTCAGACTCTTGGTGTCCTCGTCCTTCTGGCTTCCTGATGGGGAGATGCTCTTGAAGTCGGACAGCCTGTCACTGGCATCACTGAGACGAGATTCTAACTCGGCTTCCTGATTGGAGGCAGCGCTCACTGGCGAGTTCTGGTAGCTGTAACTGCTTTTGTTATCGGTCTCCTTTTCCTCGGGCTCTTCTGCGCTGGCTTTGTCATGGCACTTCTCTTCAGGCGGAGAGTCATTTTCTCCTTCATCCCCCGCAGAAGTCTCTCTGAGATTGATATCTTCCTCTGGCACGTACACTGAGAAAGAGATGAAAAATAAGCAGTATGTTAACAATTTATATCTCTTACCAGCAATGCTTGTAGCATCAACACATTTTGAGAGAGGAACAGACTCAAAGAGAATGGGAAAGAGGTGGATAGCTCTCTTCCTGTAGTGCACTAGAACAAAGGCTTCCACAACTACTATGCAAAGGGAAGACACCTGGTTTGTTAAATAAAGCACAAGCCTAATCAGTGTAATTTGATAGTTAAATGATGTGATTTGGTGTTTCATTGAACCTATGAGACGTAGAATGACAAGGTATTTTTTCAAACCAAATGCTCTACAAACCTAACTGGAAAATAAAATAATACATAGTTTACACCCTAAAATTATTTAATACTATGTTTAAGATAATGGCATAAAACTAATGACATTAAGGTTACTAATTTAAAAGTAGTTTTAGTACAGCTGGGAACCCAACTCAATTTTCCATAAGTCCCTTCTAGATGGAGTAGATGGATTACTGGTACACTCCTCTTTCAGGAATCTACCCTTTCACGTGATCAGGGTGCAACATATTCGTAATGCACAAAACAGCCAAGCTATTTAAACAAGGTAAAAAAAACAATATGGAACAGATGGAAAATTAGTAAAAAAAAATGAAAAGAAGCTTCTGAAAACTTGTTCCGAAATGAATTCCAACCCATTTTGAGCATGTGTTATTACGCCTCCAACTGAAATTCCATCCCTTTTATATTAGTTTCTTCATATGTACAGCACGCACACATGCATGCATTGTTTTATAGTAGAAGGCCCAAGCTATTTCTTCCATTTCTGAAATCTAAAACGCTTTGCACAGTGCTAATCCTATCATGAAACCTTTTAGGCTTGGAAGGCAGTCAAAGTCTTATTAGGAATCAAATAGAAGGATTTGCTTAGTGCTTCTCCTTGTAAACGAGAGAGTCCTGCAGGATCATTTGATTCATGACAAGCCACTGACTGAGCCAAAGGTTTTCCCTTTTCGTCTAGACATGTTTACAGCAAACGTGGGCCTGTGAGTGACAAAGGGGAATGGATTCCTCTCATGGTTTGCTAAGCATCATTGCAAATGACCCTATCCAGAGATCTGAATGCTTGAACTGAAAATAATGGGAATATTATATTCTCCTCTGTATAGGGTAGTTTCACGTCCAGGCATCCTAATATAATTTTGAAAAAACTTAAACCTCAGCAGCTGCATTCAGTATCTTTGCACCAATGTCGAAAACAACCTGAAGTGATATGATGATGCATTATTAATAAATGACACGCCTCTTTTGTACTGTGTATCCACTTCTCTACAAACTGTCTGTGAAAACCAGAGGTAATTTAGAGATGCTTAAAGATGACAGTTTGGGAAAACTGTCGTTATTTGCTTGCACAGTAAAAAAATAAATATAAGAACAGCTGTCTCTCTCATTATGTCTTCATATTAAAAAATAGTATCCAGCTGTGGAACATTTCAGTGACCATGAGGCAACATTTTAGTATACTGCATTATAAAAAGAGATAAATATAAATATGTGTGTTAAGAACATTATAAGAATGTGCTCATAAATATATGAGTTAAGAACATTACTATGTAACAGCATGTAGGGAATGTGGATGGGAATATGTCTGTTTTTGTAAGTTTAAACCAAATATCACAGAAATCAATAATAAATCTGTTACTTCAAAATGTATTTCCTTTATATTTCCACTCATTGGCACAAATAACAGGTTTTGAAACAGTTTATTTAAGTAAGCTCCATTACAAACTGTAGTAAAGTAGATCTGACTATAGAAAATTATGCTATACAGTGAGAGAACAGTTGTGTTGAGTTTAATAAATTGGTCATCTTCAAGATCTGAACTGAAAAGTTCTGGATATTGGATAATATACCAAAGGGTTCTTTACTTGTCTATATCTAACATAAGTCATCATTACAAAAATTGACAAAATTGTGAAAACAGCTTCAATGCTGCCGATCAAAAGCATAAATTATTTACAATTTTAAAAGATTGAAAGAAGTTCTTAATCTCTAATCTTCCTCTCAGTTCAACTGTTCATGGGACACAGATATTATCAAAGTACTTAACTGGTAATTAAATAACACCATTTCTGACAAGCCAGCCCCCTCATTTCAATGTGAGTACTGGATAAATCCAAAGATACGCTAAAACCTAAGTAATTATTGTGTTTCAAAGCTCTGCACCATGCCTTAAGACAGTCAAAGTATTGCAGGTGATTTCTCCTTAATAGTTGCTTTTGCACCAGCATTGATGTACAGTAACTCAGACTATTATGTCAACATACAACAGAATAACTGTACCATTAGTATACACTATAATACACGATTTTGTGAAGAACTGAACAGAGCACTCTTGTTATTCTGGGTTGTAATCTTCTAAATTCCTATTATTTTGATTATTTGGATCTGTGCTGTGAGTCCTTCTAATTCATATCAACAATAAATATAAGAACAGCACAAAGTGCACAAAGATTATAGTATAGTCAGTAAAGTAGTTATGCTTGAAGATGATAAGAGTTCAAGACTGGACGGACAACTGACAGATGGTTTTAATGTAGGCGAGTGCAGAGAGTTACAAAGAGGTAGCAAAACATAAATTACAAGTAAAAGAATGGAAATACTGAGCAATCTGTGAGACACTTGTTACCTTGTAAGCAATACAGAGAAGAAATAAAGCTGGCAAAGGGAATATTATGATAATTAAAACTGAATTTCTATCAAGGGAAACCATGTTAAAATCGTGCAAAGCACTATTCTGGTCTCATTTAGAATACTGTATATATTTGGCCTCCATGTTACAAGAAAGCTATTGCTGCTCTGGAATCAGTCCAGAGAAAAGCATCCAGGTCTGTTCCAGGGCTCAAAGGAATGGCCAATCCTGACAGCCTGAAAGAGCTGAATCGTTTCAGTCTTGGACAGAAAAGACCAAGAGAGGGCCTGATTCAAGTATTCAAAATTCTCAAAGTCAGCTCTATTGACCACAAAACATGAATCAGAGTACACAGATGGAAACTACAGGGAAGTACATTTAAGGTACTTTTTATTCAAAGGTTTGTTGGACCCTGGAACAATCTACCCAGTCAATATTGTTGATGCTGATATGCTTAGATCCTTCAGAAAATGGCAAGGTGAGACCCTTAGATCCATTAACTACTAGCATTCAAAATTTAGTAGGGGCTAAATTGCCTACTCTGGTTTTTAACCTCTCTGATAGTATATTCTTGGTTTCTTAATATTGGAGAAAGCTTAAGTTTCTCAATGAATCCCAGGGCATAGCTTTGAGATAGGCTGCCTCTGGAAATATTAGAAATGGTTGATGGCAGGGGTTTAATTACAAAAAAGTATATAATGGTTAAAAATAACATCTTCTCTGTTCTGAGCACTCTTTCAAGAGTTTCTCTTCCATTTTTAAAAGTTCCATTTTTAAGTTGGAGGTACTTGCTGGATAAACTGACAGTGCAGGTTTATAGCTGTATAGCGCACAGTCCAAACTGCTTTCACTTCAACAACCGATGGTTTAAAATAAGAATTTTATCAATATTTCACAAGTGCCTAAGGACAAACTCTGCCGAAAGGCTGGCAGCTAATGGCGGAAGATGCAAAGGATTCACTGGTTTAAAACAAACATGGAAATAAAACCTGGGCTATAAGAAGCATGGCAGAGCTGCAGCAAGCTCAGTGACCTTGTTATGCCGAGAGAGAGAATTTCAAATTATAAATTACAATGGGTAGAGTTTCAGAAAACCATGTATACTTCCATAATGCCTTGCAGCCTGCAGGACTATTCGACCATTTTCTAACCTTATCAGTGGCTCATTTGATGTCATATATACATACAGAAAGACAGCACCCACCAACTCCCAACCCCATGAAATAAGGTTTTCATTTGCTGAATACCGCTGGCTACTGTACATGTCATGTTTTATTGATTGTCTTCTTTTGCAGTTCCGTTGTCTTCAGGAACACTGCAGCCCTGCTGCAAGTCAAAAAAGGCAGCAGGGCTTGTGACTGGCACAACCAATAAAGGAGTACAGAAACTGCTGGTTTGACCCTGGGCTAAAAATGAAAGAAGATGCATACTATTAACAGATTATGGAGGTGGAAGATGATGGATTTCAGCTTCGATCGATAGAAAACGAACCGCCACATACTCAAAAGTACCCCAAATATATATATAGTTCATTTACATGACCAGGACTTTGAAAAACAATGTTTTCAGCAAAACAATGCCTTCACCCGAGTTTAATAAACTATTGAGCATGGGCATATATATAGGACTATTAAGGTGATGACGATCAAAACAGACAACAAAATGAGACACATACCACTATTGATGCAATTAAACAAGTACTCATGAGGAATTACATTTAGTAAAACTAGAATAAACGCAATTAGGATGTTTGACAATATATTTACCAGAAGCTAATGTTGTGTTTTCAATGTGCATAATAATAACTGTCAATTAAAACAAAAGAAGGGATTACATTGAGCATTGAATTGTGTTCACTTAGGTTTCACGAGTTTTAGATTTCACATTGTGTGGACCCATTTGACGGGTTAAATGTACATTTTTCTAAACTAACCTGAGATGTAGAAGAAGTAGTTCTGAGAGTATTAGTTGCAGTTGTAAGGGAGAGACCACAGTGCTCCTCTTTCAGTAGCCTAGGAGAAATCCTTCAGACAGTAAGTGCTACTGAAAGGCTGGAAATTTTTTTTTTAATTATTTTTCCTAGTAAGTGCATGGAATAGGGTTTAAAAAATGCCCAGCAAATGATATTAGACGTATTTCAAGATTTCAAGGTCTATCCATTCATTTTCAATAACTTGAAACTCACAATCAGGGGCTCAATGAGGAAAGATGTGATCTAGATGGGATACACTGGCAGACCAGTCCATCAAACGTCTAGTAAAATTTCTAACTTAAAACTATTTTTTAAAGACAACTTGGTCTTAAGATCCACTTAAAAATGCATAATTAAAAACAGAAGAATATACTGTAATCACTGATGATTTTTATCCTGGTGGAATTATTCAGATACTTTGAATAGTATCCAACTATTGTTTCTGGCTCTGGAGGAGAAAAGACAGCATTGTGAGTACCTACAATTTTTTCTTTTACTACCACTGGACTAAAAAAAACTTTCTGAGAATACATCCTCCCTTTAGCTCTTAGCTCTGGGATCTGATACCCTGAATTAATCAAATGAAAACCTCCAATTAACCTCCGGGCAAGGATCATGCCAAATACCCACATGACTAGTTACACTTCTCAAAGTATTTGTAATGGAGAACTTGTGTTTGCCAGCTCTGATTTTGTGCCAAACAGCATGAGCCTTCAGTGCATCAGCAGATGCATGTAGCAGAGTAACTGAAGAAGCCACTTTAAGCCTGCCTGTGAGGCATTCTGCTTACAGGCAGATGAAGGTGCTGCACAATGCATTATAACACAATGCAAGTACAATGGCACACTTATGCTGCATAATCATAATCATATAGCACAAGGTAATGTATGTTCTGAATTTGTAAACATATCAATAGGGCAAGTAACCATTGCAACAAAAATAATATAAGATTCATTTATAAAATACAAAGATAAAATTAATCTGCCGTGAACAAGGTTTAAGGCAATAATTTCCAGTCTTGCTTAGAGGGTTTAAACATCCTTGATACTGTAGCAGTTTTATTTTACCTGACATTATCTACTGTGCAGTCTAACATACTTCATATCTATGAATAAACTATGACAAGTCCTAAAAATTATGAACATATGTTAATGTGATCCTATGAATGATTTTAAAAAAGCACACATCGTTTTTTTTAATCTTTCTTTTCTTTCCTTGACAAACAATCATGCCTGGTGTGCTGTAAGAATAATGTTGTCTTTGTTATTAAAGTCCAGTAAATACAGCTTTCAACCTAACTAGGCTTACAAAATGGGAGGACGGCACGCCAAAACAGAGATTTAGCATGTCATAAAACCTTGTAAAGCCTCCAATCTGTGTCACTGCAAATTTATATCTTTTGACAGGGATATGCAAAGGTCAGAAAACCTAGGGTGTCTATCATAAATCAGCGACTTGAAATGTTTATAACATTAATCCGTTACAACAGCCTCTGATTTCTGGCACATCAGATTCTCAATTTCTCATAAAAATAGTCAGATGTGGGTGCTGAGAAAATTGTGCACAACTGTTTTTTTATTACAGTTCTTTCAGCACGTTCTTCTGGGAAGGTTTTATAATGTTTACGGAGAAATTGACAAATCTTTCTTGTCCAAAATATCTTTCATGTTTTTTTTTTCAATGGAAACACACATAATTGTTAAAAGTACACATTTTAAAAAGCATTTTAAAATGTTGTATTCAGCTTATTAAACTCAAAGCCCTAATATTTTCATTTTTTAGAAAACTGAAACAGATACACCTAACAGATACACAATATTTGCCATGGGTGCAATTCATTAGCTTTCTTGAAGTTGTTTGCTTTTAGTTTAGCTATGGAAGAAATATAAGCTTATTCTACTTTTCAACCCACAGATTTGCAAAAAGGTTAGTCCAAATATTAGATCTCTTGGTAGAAGCTTCTGGCTTATCTGTGAGAAACTACGCATATCGGATACCTCAGATTTTCCATGATTTAACGAGGAGTGTCACCTTTGACCTCAGGGGAATTAGGGCAGTGCTTGCCTTCCAAAAACAAAGTGACTTAAAGTCAGGTGTATCGGCCAGCGGATCTGGATCAAATAAAACAGGAATTGGCAGTTTCTGGACATAACAAAACTCCAGGAAAGGGCGGGATGTGAAACATTTCTAACCCAGTGCTTCATTAGCAAAAAAAAAAGATCAGTTGATGATCTGTCATCAGCATATTCCTTTATATGCCTCAACTCTTTCCCCGCTGTACAAAAGCCACTTGCAACATTTCCTGTTACTATACAAGCTCCCTAGAGCAGTGCGTATCTATCCACATTTGAAAGGTAGAAAGAGTTCACGTTGGTCACATTCAAATTTACACATTATTATTTGTAGTATTTCAAAAGCATTCTAAGCATAGATTTCAAAGCAACATGTTGCCACGTGTTATTAGTTTGGAAAACAAATCACCAATTCATTTTAATCACAATGCACTAGTCAGCATTTGTCAAATGCAGAGTCAAAAAGCTTATCAGTGTCATCTACTGCAGGCATTGTTTTGCTGATATCATGCTCTGTGCATTCTTGACCACAACAGAAAATGTACAATAAACATATAAGGGAGAAAATTACGTACCCTACATGAGCTCAGACCTTGGCACATTAAGATTCTGTTAATGAATGTCTCAGCATTTGAAAAGGCTCTTGCTATGGTATTTTCAGGTAATTAAAGTCATATTGCCACTGGGCTCAAATCAACTTCAAGAGAAGACAATGTTCAGATGAGCTTCTGCAGGGTGCAGAAGTGTCAGTTGACAGATACCCTTGGGGTAGTCAGGCACATGGTGGAAAAAAGGAAAAGATAAATTCTTATGTTTATTGCTATTGTGGCAGAATGAAAAAGAAAATAATATACTTTGCCACTAAAAATATCTTTAACTCCTGAGTCGCACTGCCAGATTGTGTTTTCACAATCTAGTCCAGGAAAAAAAAAAGATGTACACTGCTGAAATAGCACAGTACTGATGTACACAGATGTGGATTTCGTTTCATTATGTTAGTTCAGAATGAATTGTCATAACCTCCAAACTTTTCTCAAATCTGAAAACCTCTCCCAGATATGATCTGCTGATTTTATTTGTGATTCCCGTTTGGGAGGGGATGAGGCAGTGGAGGTTTAGGGGGCAAAATTGGTTTGATCCCATCTGTGCACCTACCCAGCTGCAATTCAGGCACAATATTTTCATTCAGCACAAAGACATTCATTTTATCATGACAAGCAGGCTTAACTGATAAATGAGTGAGAACAACTATCTGCTAATACGCCTGTAGATTGAATATTAAAAGGGCTAATTCAAACTAAAGAAAAATCAGCAGAACTATTTTTCTTCTTTTTTTTCCCCACTGCAGGTTTTCCATTGATTTGACATGTAAAACAGCGAAGCTTTGGGTTAGAAAGAAAACAGCTGCATTTTTTTCCTGCCCTTTGCGTTCTAGGGAGGCAACTCTATCTCTCTCAGGGATGGGAAAATTCATAGGTGCCAGTGACAGGTCTGTGCCCCCTCTTCCCCTGTTCTCTTGTTGTCTCAAGCTACAGTTCTCAAGTGTACAAATCAATATCTTTTTTGCTTCCCATTGATTGCCTGGCAATGGAGTCAGGCTAACCAGGACTGTTATGACATTTCTAGATTTCCTCCTGTCCTTGGAACAATCAATTACATGCACGTGGCAATCAAAACCTCTTCACAAAATGAACCTGCTCTGTGACATTTTCATCTTCCGGATTTATACTGCGCTTAAGATGCATATTGCATCCGCGTCTCCTCGCCTGATGCAAAGCGAGCCACTCAGGTATCGACAAAGTACGCAGGAAGCAGGTTCTGCAAAGTGGAATTTTTCTTTTTAGTTAGGACTTATACTGTCATAATTTTCACAAATCTGTTCTTGATGAGTCACACTACTGGAAACGAACCTAGTGAATTCCATGACATGCATGCGCAAAGAAGTGAATCTGAAATGTTGCAGATTTATTTTACACTTTTTTTAAAAGGGCCTAAAATTCCTTTCACTGTATGAAGGACTCAGGAATCCAAAAGAAACACTTATACAGCAGGCTCCGTTACTGAGACAGTAACAGAGTTGTCTGCTTATGTCCCAAATACTGCTGATGAAGGGTCCTGACTACATCTCAGTGTTGTTTGTAGTTTCCCCTGAGGTCCATGATGGATGACTACTGCTGCCACCAAAGTTAAACTGCACCACCCCCTCAATCAGGTGGTAGAGGCGTGGACTTCTCAGACCAGCCATATGTGTAAAGCAAAACAAAGAAACCTTGTATTGGTCTTCGTGTCCTTGAATCCTCTTTTCATTTCTCAGCATGAGATTGTGTAGAAACCCAACCGTTTAGAACATAAAAGCACAAGGAAGGAAATTGTCCCATCTTGCTCATTTGTTGGTTTGCTGCTTATTGATGTGAGGATCTCATTCAGCCCTTTCGTTCATAAGGAATCTACTTCAAAACTTTCCATTCTCGATCCCAAATAAATTTCTTCTGGAGTTTTCTACCCCGTCTGCCATACATTATTTTGATTCAGGTGACCTGAGGCTGAGAAGCATGGTGGTTTACACTGCTGCCTCTTGGGTCTTGTGTTCAGAGTTGGCTCGGGGGGCCTGCTGTGAGGCGTTTTCATGTTCACCCATTTCTGCGTGGCTTTTCTCAAACTGCTCTGCTTTCCTCCTACAGACCAGACGCATGCTGACCTGGTTAATCGGTGGCTCCAAATTGTCCCAGAACGTGTGTGTGTCCTGACATCCCATACAGAGAGGAGCCCTGCCTTGCAACCCCCGCCTGCTGGGTTAGACTCCAGCTCACCACAACCCTCTAAGGATAAAGTGGTTACTAGAAATGGAAGATGAGTGATATTTAGCTAAGTTACTAATCATAATTATACAGGAGTAGGTTGGTAATGTAATGCATTGACTGTTCTCATTTTGTTTTGTTCCTTTTTAAGTAAATATAGATGTTACCTTTAAAATGCTCTCCTCGGTCCTTGAAACAAATGTTACCTTCCAAGTGAAGGACTGACAAATGATTACTGTAATGTGCTTCTAAAAACATTTAGGCAGCAGTATAACAGACAAGAGGTCGTAAAAGCTCTCCTGTACTTGTTGCAGTTATAGAACATGTGTCAAAACATGCATGTTCCCAAAACTTGCACCACATTATGCCACGATGTAATGTACACTCCTTGAGGTCCTCGACCCAGGAGAACTTTGCGAGTGGAGATGTGGACACGTTGGCGATTTAAAAAAATCCATCTTAAGGTAACATCTGACACCCAGAAGACACTCCAGTGAGATTCTGACTTTAAATGCTTAATTAGATACTCTAAATGCTGCACGCCAATAATGAGCCCCAGGCTTCTAAAGGCTTTGTAAACACTTCCCTTTGTAGTTCTCTTGTGTTAAGAAGGAATGGCTCCTGAAGTTGGGGATGCTGTCTGCAGCTTAACATAAAGTCATAATAGTCCAATTAATGCTGCAATTGCCACAGGCTAATGGACATTAGGGAATCTCAACCCTTGTTCCACATTCAACAATTTTAATAGTCTACAGAGAACTAATTTTGTCCTCTAGTTTTTTTTTAAGTCCTTAATTGGCTTGTGTGTTTCATACGGAAATGATGCAAACTTCTGAAGAGAGTTCAATTAGAAGTCTGGGGATTTTTTGTTCTTCCCTCTCCGTATTTGTTTGCTTATGTCATCTGTTTTTTTTCTTTTAATTTCAAACTATGTCATTATTTTTAACTAAATATAAACAGGGCCGTAATTCACAGGACAAAAGTGTCAGCCAGCGTGGGTGGATTAGAAAAGTAGCAAAGCATACAGTGCCTAAAGAGCGCGGAGTGTTTTTAAAGATTTTGATTCTGGATTTGTTTAAGTGTTGCATCCATGCCATACTAATAGAAAATTTCACTCAGGGGCTGCTGTCATTTTTATGCATGAAGGGGGATGTTACTAAAAGCGCATTACTTCCTTCACTAAACAGGACCAAGTCAAGCAGATAATGCTTTCCTTTTATACACCCACATGTACAAGATTTAATATTTTAATACAATCTTACAAATTTAGCTTTATTTTACTTTTTACACTTAAATAAGAATTAATCAGTGTAGGCAAGGTTTTCAAGTTAGCACTGGATTGGGCCATGACATGTTCTGATTATGCTACAGCTTGCAGACTCATGCTGTCTCAATAATGTTTTCAGTACAAGACGAGATGATAACCTTGTAGGTTTTTGCTTCTTCTGTCACTTAGCCAGGACACAGCTTTTCACATGGATTAACTTACAGAGAAAGAAACTCTGAATTCAGGGTCTCCTAAGTAAAAAAATAAGATTATCCAACTTTGCCCACTGTAGATATTGAATTCTCATTTACAAAAATATTACTTTAGTGCACTGCAATGCATGCTGTTTACTCACAATCTTGTGCTTAATAAAAGCATATGGTCCAACTTAAATAGTGCTCTGGTATTAAATAATGTCTAATGCTCTAGAGGGAGGGGTACTATACTTTGTGAAATCTGGAATGCATAATTTACATTAAGGGGTACTGGGGCACAGTGTTAGGGTTGATTAGCATTTTCACAACTGTGGGTCACAGACCTCTGATTTCTGTTCGTATCTCTTATGACTAAAATGTAATATTTCAATAGGCATTGTTTTAATACTTCGTACATACCGTAACTTCCCAACCTTGCTATGATCTCATGGAAATTATTAGGCTTTGCTTTTTTCCAGTCTTCTTTGAACAAGGGCAGCAGTCAAGAACAGTTACTTTAGAGGGCAACTTCAGGTGCTCTTAGTTTAAGTATTAAATGTGCTGCAAACTCTTATCTGTCTGACTGTCGTAAGTGCATGACTAATTTGGTAAAGAGCTGTTTATTTTAGAACTGCGTGTTCTAAAAGGTCTATTTTTCAGAATCTATTTTAGAAGAACAGTACATAGACTATTATAGAGACTCGGGTTCAGAGGTGGGCCACAGCATTCCAGAACTATCTATAGGAATATAACTGGGGTGAAATGTTTCCAAAATTGATTTTTCAACATCAGAGTAATTTATTGATATTGGGAAAGTACTGAAAATCCAACATAATGTTGTTACAAATAAAAACATTTGATTAACGTTAAATACAAGTTAAATACCTAATGTAACAGTACAAAGTCTATTTTCTAATAAAGCACTAAGCTCTTCAAATAGCGATCAAATGTTTAGCTGTATAAACTGTATAGATATAGTATAGGTGGGTAGCTGCGTCAGCATGCGTAGGCTGCAAAGGAACAAGTAATAGGTTTATTCCATGCTGAAAAAAAGAAGAAAGAGAACACAACGTTTCGGCCGTGGAGCCTTCTTCAGGTGTGTCAATAGTATATGTTATAGATATAGTATACCCTGTTAATCACCTTAACAGAATTTAAGAAAGGAAGTCAATGCCCCATTTTTCATCCTATGTTCTTCATGTGTTATGATGACAAAGCACAATTATTAAAGAGATTGTAGGCTGTGGCCTTTTTTTTTCAGTGCCAATAATCATCCAGTGGCTTTCATAGATGGTATTAGTTGGTATCATCCATATGACTTCAGATCTTCAGGCAGACCTCGAACCCATGATTAATTCTTGCTGAAATCAAATGAATCATTCTAGGCTGAAATTCTATGAATCGCAGAAACATGATTTTCTGATTCACAGAAAAATTACTACAATAAAATAATGATTTAAATAGATTTTCTTACAAGCAGAAAGTGAACTGTAATATTAAAAAATAAAAAATGAACATCTGAACTTCATGCCAAAGGGATACAAATAGTTCTATACTGTCACTATGCCCCTAGTTCAGAACAGGAGTGGCCACTGACCACACAGAGATTTTCCTTTTAAATATGTCAACTTCCACACTGATGAATCAGTCTGCATTTCTCGAAAGAAATACAATATATGCGCAAATCTGATAGTGAGAATAACCTGTCTGACAGGCTTCAGCAGGATTGAAGAAGAACCAACGCTTGGGCACACTGCAGTTTGTTCTCCATAACTGCAATAATATTGGCTAAGAAAGCAATTTGCGACCTCTAAGATCTGCATTTTGTCAAGCAATCTTGTTTGATGTACTGTATTTCGATAACACAAAGAAGTTGGTAGGACCTCATAAAGGCCTTTTTATGAATCAGACCATTTACAAGGGTGAGCTTCTCTTCACAAAAATAATTGTGGCCATTAATTCTACAAGACCATTTACAGTCTCTCTCTAAACTCAATTTAACAATCATGTTCATTATGTCTAAAATTTTCTTGAAAGTAAATTTGGGCTGTGAAAGTTAAAAGGGTTACAAATGGTAATTCCTTGTCTAAAACTAGAATGCTAAAATTTGGATTTATTAAGCTGAAAATAAAAGTTGACTTAAGAAACGCCTTCTCTAAACTCTTCAGTGATTCCAGTTGTTGTCTGTCTAAACTCCTCTTGTTCTCCCCAGCGCTTCAGCTGCCTGATGCTGGTAGTAAGTTTCATGATGTCATGGAACAGGGCTGCTCTTTTGATGGCTGCTAGAAGCTTCTGCTCTGAGACACATCACTCATGTGCAAACCTAATAGGAACTGAACAGCAAGAGAGGCTTGCAATCTGCACTCAAGCTCATAAGTCATCACTTCGCAAACGCTGTTTGAGACTTGCACTTTTTTACCATGCCTGGTCTAATATGCTGGAGTCCAGGCACGATTGTTCACACAAAAGGACATCCCTGTAAATTCAATAGTAATATTCAATTACTGACCTATAAAAAGCAAAGCTACTGTACAAGGCAAACTGTCCATAAAATCACCAGCATTATGAACGTCCTTCACCTAAAGAGTTGACATTTGTTTGCTCTCAGGACTTTGCATTTTATGTGTGCCTGCACCCATTGACAGAATTGTTTTCTAGGTAACAGACATAACAGAATAAAACATTCACCTTATTGGGTTGTCTGACACGGGAACTGGAGCATTTATCAACACCTAGACGGATAATTAAGACCGACTGAATTTGTTCAGTGATTCTGAATGTTCATTCGTTTTGGAATTATTTGTACTGTCAGCCCCCTCCTAGCGTCATGTCTTTTGCCATTCTGGAACAATTAGGACAAATCAAAGACTGGATTAATCTGTGTTGCAATGCAGATAACTGATGCATACTATATTACAAACTGATGCAATTACAGCAAGCAAATGCATTTGTTACTAGGGAAAATATTGCTAAGTCTTACTGCAACAAGTCTGTTTCTTGGATTGATTTTCTTTCTAATACAGCTCTCTTGGCTTTTTGATTATAAGCTGATGATTGGCTTTGTTTATAGAGGGATAAAAGTAGCTCAAGGTAAAGTGTTTAAGCTGGCAGATTTCAATTTTGTAACATTGCTGCACATAACAATATGAATCACTCAAGTTTATATTTGATAAACTGCTGAAAACAGGATTTTTGCTGCTCTTCACTACCTGCCACGGATACTGTGCCATATATCTTTATGTCTCTACAGTACATTTTTTGGAAATAGGCATTTCGTTTTGGCATCACATTAACTCATAAGAAAAGGTGTTGCAAAAATCTAGGCTAGTGTTAATGCCCTGAGGATCACCAGAGGAAATATGCTGAGTCATCACACTGTTAAAAAAGGAATGTGATTATCAGGTGTTTTCATTTCAGCATCATGGAACTGGGGCAAGGTTGTCTCTGAAAGACGCAAAGACACATAAAAACTCTGCTGTCTTGTATCTAGGAAAATTGTATTTGCAACCAACAGCATATAGTTTGCCAAACACATTTTAAGTTGTGACATATGTATTTCAAGTTTACTTTGAAATATTAGATAGAAGTTTGAGAGCATAATATTGTTCCTTGTTAGTCTATAGTGGTGGCCTTTTTATATAAATTATTAAAATGAAATATGTAAAACCAAAATGATAAGTCTGTGCTTGAAAAAAAAAACGCATATGAAAAATGCACTACAGTAATGCAGGGGTCTAAACAGTGTCACCTCGTGACTTTAAGGAATAGGAATGAATTCTTTCCCAAGATATTGAAGAAAAATACTAAAGACAGAGAAACAATGGTGATGACAGAAGGCAGAGCCAATTGCCTCGGGGATGAATTTAATTATTTTGATGAGAACCACATTTCACAGTACAAAACAAAGAAATAAATCTAGTCTACGGCAAATTTATTCTGCTTCCCCACTAAACTTCTCACTCTTGCTTTCAAAACTGCTGTCCGTTAAACAAAACACAGCGCATACCTTTCTAGTCTCGTATTTACTTTTCTTTTTTCCTCCAAAATGTTTAAAGATTGGCTTCATAACTCTTTTGAGAACAAGGTCTTTTCTCATTGAACATAAATGTGGATTTTACATTTGCCTCTTCTTTTACAGTCTTTTTCTTGCTTATATCATATAATAGGCTCTTTCTTTTTTCTACAACAGCATTTTTAGTATTATATTACATCTGAATATGGTGAACAGCATTATTGCAGAATGAAGAAGAAAATTATTTCTGGTGCTTGATATGTAGAATGTAAAGATTTTGTGTGCTATATTTCTAGAGATATTATGAGAAGCATCTTACGCATCTTAAATGAGGAGTGGTTGACTTAATGTGCTTTCCACTCTGTAGACTTAAGGAACACAGTTCAATCTTATTTATATTTATATCTATAAGAATAATATATTTATATATCTTATATATTCACAAGAATTAAGTCTCACATATCTGACAGTTTCACCATTGGAAACCCCTGTGGTCCCCGTTGTCCATCAATACATTACAAGACACCTGGGCGCTAGAGTGGGATGGGGTTAGAGTTGCCACCTCACAACTCCTGAGAATTAAGTTCAATTCTGACCCAGCCTCCTTGTGGGTGGAGTTTGCAGGTTCTCCCTGTAATCTTATGGGTTGTAATTTTGATTCTTCTCACAGTCCAAAGACATGGTGCCTGGGTTACCCAGCATCTTTGAATGGTTCCCCTGTATGTTTGTGTGCCCTGTGTTGTACTTAGTGCCAGGTTGGGCTCCAGCTCACTGTACCCTAGTGTTGAACTGAGTGGTTATTGAACATAAATGGATGAACATGTTTCAGGGAACTAGAAGAGGATTCAGGCAGGCCCGGGATGTCTCCATCAGTAAATGTGCTCCCTCAGAGCACACTTTGGGCCCCCTGACCCAAACATCTCTGCTTGGGTCAGCTCACCAGGACTGTGACCCGGATTCCCAAAGCAGCATTGTTGTGTTTGTGTCAAGGTGCTAACTGACCAGGCTCCTCCTGTTTTCATACAAACAGTGACTCCTACGTCCTACCTCATAACTTCAGGCTTATAGCATCACCAAGGCTCCTGTGTTCAGGGAAAGATGCACCACTCCTTCAATCAGCTCTCCTGTCAGACACTGTGGAGCCTCCAGGTTGTCGCAAGATAAGTTAATGAAAATCCTTAACACGTTGGATGAGCATGTAATCCAAAAATAACTGGTAATTTAATTATTCTTTCCAAAAACGTGGACACTAGTGTAAAAATCTGGAAAATATTTCCAAATGATTTGAAAAACACATATTGCTCTTCACCTGAAGGATCTAAATCTAAATAAATATTTGTATGTTTCACGTTTACATCACGGTTATGGCACATGAAACTTTAACTTTAAGTACCGCATGTATGCCTGACTTAGATGTGCTGTGATGAATGAATTCAAGAACTACTGTCACTTAAGATCAGATCTTTGTCTAGGAGCAGTGCTGGGAAAATGGTATTGCTAAGCATTTCAACAGTGACCCAGAAATATAACATCAATTGTACCCCTTTTTCTTAGAGGCTTTGTCCACTAAGCAGTGATCTGCTAATACTATGCAGTATTCAGAATTGATACACTGAAGACTCTGTGAAGCACTGATTTTTGTCCTTAAGTGGATTCTTAATAATCAAAAGCTTTCCTTAAGATACAGAAAACAGAAAGTTTAAGTCATTTAATGGTGTTCTAATGCACAATAGATCATACAGTACCCCAAATTCAGTTTTCACATAAAAAATGTAACTTGTATGCAAGCTACTATATAATACTGCCTACATGTAAACCACCTTTAATTTGTCCTGATGCCAGTACAAAATTGAAATTTGATTTTGATGGGGCTTAATATGCCATTTGTGAACATGGCTGCTCAACATACTGAAGTGTTGTCCAGTTTTATATATATGGATAATTTCCAGGACCTAAGTGGTTATGACATATGACTAATCTACCGCTCATATCCGATACATCTATAAAATTACACATGAATAAAAATAATTTGCAGAACTCAGTGAAGTGAGTTTTTCTGGGAAAAAAAAAACCTCCAAATATTTAAATCGGCCTTCACAGAAAACACAGATGAATAAAAGAGAGACCTGCTTTATGGATGTAGCCTTCCACTGCAACGGTCATTTTTCCTTGCACCTACACGAAGCTAGCGTGGATTCATCTTTGTTTCTGCAAAGCTCGTGACACAGTTCTTCAGAACAGCATGATAAGGTCTGATAGTTGGTTTCTGCAGAATAGCAGTTTACCCCACATTCAACCTTATCAGAGAAGAACCCATCATCTTACTGTATGCCACTCATTCAGCATTACATATTGGAGCTGACCAGTCAAGCAAACGAGGCACACTAATAAAAGAACATCTTGCTTCAGTTCAAATTTCCCTGATTGAATGTCAGTCAGGAATGTTAGCGTGGCAGAGGAAACTGAGGCTATAGTTAAAAGGAGCACTGTCTGCACCGATAAGTGCTTTTGTTCACATTTTTTCAAGATAAGTTCCCACAGCCTTACAATGCAGACCAATGCTGCAATATGTTTGCTGATTTTTTTTAAACTATGTTGTGCTTCTAACACTCACAATAAATTCCCTATTAAAATACATTGACATGGCTTTGCTTGCTGGAGAATGAACTCTGGAAGTACTACCAGGATTCACTCCTTGCTTTTAAACATGCATCCTGCTGACTTCTAATCATCTAAATCCTTACTGACAAACTGATGTGAACCAGTACATTTATGGGGGTATGCAACAAAAAAATCTTTTTCTTTATGTAATCTCTGTCTATTAAGAAATAAAATGGGCATGGGGATTCCCATATGCTCAACCTATTAAAATACATTGATTACACATATGCACAAGTCAAAGGGTTTCATGAAAATTAGCCAACAGCCCAAATGGTTTTGTTTAAATAAGGTAATTCATCTGAATCTGATGTGTGTGTGCATTATCAACATTAAAAATTGTCCCTCAGCTATAGAGTAGAAAACATATTTACTGGTCAATTATGAATAGTTTTCTTTTAAGGTTAAACTATGAAACCATATCAAAATCTGTGGAATTGCAGACAGGTGTGCAAAAGATATAAAGGCCAGGGCAAGATTTTATATAAAAAAATAAAAATACTACATCCAAGGCTGTTTTCTTCTAGAGAAAAAAGCTCTGCTGGAAACACCTTGTTTCCCAACGGTTTTCCTGATTTAAAACTCATCAAAGCCATCTAGACCAGGTGTACCCAACCCTGGCTGCTATGTTCCATTGCAAGTCTTTGCTCCAGCTAATCCTATGTATTGAAATGAATTTCTGCACCTCAGTTTGATGAGTAATTAAGGATCAATTCAGTATTCAGCGCATTGAGATGGAACTCCCACTACTGATCCATACATTTTCCATCATCCAATTCAGGGTCACAGGTGCCAGAGCCTATCCCAGTAAGCAACAGGCACAAAGCAGGATCACCCTGGACAGGACACCAGTCTATCACAGGGCACACGCAGACACAAACATGCACACACTCACACAAGGGCCAATTTTCCTAGAAGCCAATTAATCTAACAGCATGTCTTTGGACTGTGGGAGGAAAACAGAGCACCAGGAAGAAACTCATGCAAACACAGGGAGAAACTCCACACAGACAGCACTCTAGGTCTGGAACTGAACCCAGGGCCTCAACGCTGCAATGCTAACCACTGTGTCCCCGTGCCCCCCTAGTCTTGATCGCCTGAACCCTATTTTTGTCTACCTGTTCTTTATCTGACCAAGCACTTAATTATCATAATAATTTGCTAATTTTAATATTTAATAGCTTAAAGTTCTGATAACGATGAGGATTTAAGATACCCATTTGAATGAATGTTTTTTTTTGTCTACAGTATATCTTGTATCATTGTAGGTACTGAACACAAGTAAAACAACAAACTTTTATGGGTCACACATTAACCATTAGCTACTAACCCTGGAACCATGATGTGTCTTAACCATTAAAGCAGGTGCTTTGTTCAATTAAGCACTTCTGAAATCAATTGAAATGAAAATACCAACATCAACATACAATTCCTGAGTTAATCGAACCAATTATCTTCCTGAATTGATCAAAACCCACATGCTTTCTAAGTCTTTACAAATAGATGACTTTGGGTGTTATATATACAGTATATAGTGTAAAACCTGGTGGATTGTGTCTTTCCAGAATTAGGATTAGCCTCTTCTGCACAAGGGGAGCCAACACCACACTTATTATTCTCAAAAACAGTAATCCTCACTTCAGTTTCTCTGCTGAAGAACAACCTGCAGTTTTTATAGGGAACACAGCTCCTAAAGACTCAGATTAAAAGCCAATTAAGTCAATAATTTATTCACTCAAGGAGATAGTGTTGCAATGAAAATAATAAGAAAACCATGTGTTTTTCCAGGTTTAGGAGTGAGGATCACTGCTATAAAGAAACAAACAGCTAAATTCCATTTCCCAACCCAAATTCTTATATTTTCTTTAATTATTTTCTTATAGGATCAGAACAGCTATCTTTGACATCCACAGGTGAAATTAAACCTATAAAACCTCAAACCTAAAGGTGTCAGCCCTGTAAAATTTGATTTTGAGCCCCTGCCCCACTCTAATGTGTTATATAAACCTGAGTTGAAGAGCAGAGAGAAAAAAATAACTGAACGTGGAAATGACCTAGAGGATGTATTGTACCAGACAAGAAGCACAGATATTAATCACTGTTATCTTGGGCATTAGCCTCTGAACTAAGTTGCAATTTTGTCCTTAACGGATCTCCTGGGTTCTTTTTTTTTACTAACCACAAAAGGTTTTGCAAAATCCGTTTTTTGTTCATATCTGGAATACACAACCTGAAGAGTTTCAAAATCCATCAGAAACAAACCTCAAAAGACGAGAGCAGCGATTAAACACAGTGTTTGTTGCTGTATTCTGCCCGTGGTACAAATAAGAGCCTGTGTCACACTTGTTGTACTGAGACCTGACCCGGAAGAAGAAAAAGAGATGACAAGCAGATAAGCAGTTAAAACAGTTTTTTTTTTTTGTCAGACTCTGCATTTACAGCTGATACTTTGCTCAAATTTGAAACTGTGAAGTCTAGATAAGGAAACAAGAGATGCATTAGATACCCATGAAGGCACACCATCATCTGTTCAATTAAAGTAAAACAGATAAACTTTTTAAACCAACCTCTAGTTCTGAATAGGCCACTGTAAATCTTTGTCATCAACATAGAGGTATTCAAATGATCACTGTGCAGTTGATTTTGATGATTTTTTCTTCAGCTGGAAAATAAAATATTTTTTTCAGGTAATTCTGTCCTCTCTTGCAGTATATTAATTTGGAAAAGAGGAAGTAGCAGAGTTTACTAAAATATAACCACGAGCTGATAATACTGTTTCAGTAAAGTGCCAGCAAATTCTTCTTTTCAAAGTTCACATTGTAACAGTTTGTAAAATTCATGAGTCCAGTTCTCTCACTGGATATTCAATGGAATGTGTTCTCATGGTGGCTGTCTGCTTGTAACCAATCCCAGCTGACGGCAAACTACAACTGGGGCGCTGCTTCAGTACAGACAGAAAGCAATGTCTGCCAAAGTGTAGAGATGTACAGGTGTCTCTCCAGTGGCTTGGAGTGATCAGGGGCAAACCTCTGGACCTAATGCAAGCAGACATTTTGAAGGCTTGTGTACTAAACACAACTTACTAAATAAAAAAAAAAAATCAGTGAGAAACACATAGGGCTGTGTTACCCAAAGATTTGTAGCACCATGCAGATAACTATAAAGTCATTCAGTGGGCAAATACATGCTTTTATTGAAGATAACTATTGAACTAACTTGTATAGTGATATCTTCTATTCAAAGAAGCTAAGCCAGGGTCTGGATAGTAATGGGATGAGAGTTAAGCTACAGTAGGTAGCTGCTATATGTGGTGTTGGTGGACTAAGAGTTATCACTCATCTCTTTCCACCAGAGGCCCAAGTAGGACCAGTAATGAGCCCTCACCCTGCAGTTTGTGTGGCTCCTAATGCCTCGTTCCAATGAGACATAAATCCAAGGTCCTAACTCTCCATTGTCATTAAAAATCCTAGGGCATTTCTCGAAAGGACTAGGGGTGTTAACCCTGGTGTCCTGGCCAAATTTTTCCTTGGTCTTTACCAATCATGGCCTCCATATCAACCCCATCTATGAACTGGTTTATGAATTTCGTCTCCTCCCCTCTAATAGCTGGTGTGTGGTGAGCATTTTGGAGCACTTTGGCTGTCATCACATCAACCAGGTGGGGGCAACACATTGGTAGGTCTGGAGGAGAGACCCCAATATCAATAAAGCGCCCTGAGTGGTGTGTTGAGAAAAAGTGCTATGTAAGTGCAAGGATAATTATTCGAAATATTAATGTCTCAGTACGGTGACAGAGGGCACTGTATTTTAGGAGGTACTGTCCTTCAGAAGAAGCATTAAATCAAGATCCTGACTACTTGCTCATTAAAGATACAAAGGCACTGATTGAAAAGAAGGGGTGTTAAATTAATTCAATCGGTGAAACGGTTCCTCACTTTTCCACTCGATTTGCTTGATTAGAAAAGTTCCTCACTTTTCCACGTGATTCACTTGTGTATTGTGGCTTCTAGTGCATAATGGCTGCTATGTGTCACCCAGGTGTCTGATATCTTTCAGTACTGGAAGAATTGGGTCCTCTACTGTATATAAAGCTCTTTGAGATCCTTTGGGGTGAAAAGTCCTATACAAGTGCAAGAAAAAAAATTGATTTATATACTACAGATTGTCTCATGGAGATCTGAAGATAAGAAAATACACCACCACACTACACTTGTACAATTTTCTGCTTGTACCATAATGTAATTAATTCCCATGTGTGTGATGCTCCCTCTGTACTTTTGGTGTTTGGTGCCACAATAGACTTTTATCAAGGTCAGCGCTTGATGAATCTAATAGAAAAGGACTGTGTGTTCTATTAAAACAATCTGCATCTCACTCTCTGACTCCCTCTCCCTCTCTCTCTATAGATCTTTGATTATTTTCTGGATCTCCTCCAGCCTCCAGTTTCCTTATACAAGCAGTTTTGTGCACAGTTTTCAGCAAAGGAGGCATTTTTTTTTTATATTCCGAGTTCATTAATAGTAGATTGCCACTTTTTCCCTTCATTAAATACAATGAGGCTACACAGTAAATTTGCAGGAGAAGCGTGATACTGTCAGTTTCAGTGGGACCAAAGGCTGTTTCATGGCAGCAAAAAGGAAAAAGCAGTCCTGCCAACCTACAGCGCTGGAAGAAAGAAAGAAAAAATGTCTGAAACGCTCAGCTCCCCCATTCAATTTAATTTTAATGGCAAATTTGTCGGGTGCTGTTGTCAAATGTCTACTGAAAAAAAAATGATTAGAACCCACTATTTCTGAAAAGCTTAAACTTTCTTATAGATTCACATGGCGTGTATTGTGAGTTTGACAGCCAGTTTTGAAAACAATTGGTGCCCAAATTGTGAAGTGTGTTGGCACAAAACCCCTGAAACTCTCCCTCCTCACTACAGGCTTTCTTGCTGTTTGCAGATCCTCGATATCAGATGCTCATTAAAATATATATTTATAAAAACTTCCTCTGGCTTCAGGGAGTAAGAGATTCCTATTTGAAGTATCTAAAATTCTTCAAAGCACCTTTTCAGAATTCATCAGGTATTGGCCTAGGGTACATACAGAAACGCATGTACGAAGTATACCAAAGAGGGGGTTAGTCTATTGATTATGGAAATGGTGGTTCCCAGATCTGAACTGTTACCGATTCACTCTTCCAGCCTCAAAAAGTTACTAATTATCCATGTGCCCCATCTTTTGCATGGCATGCAAACCTAAGGTCTAATATTAACACACACGGCAGTGGAGTAGTAGACGCCAGACTCCTTAATTTCTTAAAGGTTTAAAATTTGTCACACCTTTCACTTGCACAATGAGTAATTGTTCTGAGGAAAGTGACCTCTCATTTTCCTTAATGTCTCAAAATTGGATTAATACCCTGGAGAGCTTGTTATACACGGCTAGGACTTAATTATTGTTTGGTTTACATTAAAACTCCAAAAGAAAAATGGACATTTTGAAATGTTTTCAAATGTTCTTGGTGTTACAGATATTATAAATTTGAAACAGATTCTACATTCGTGTACTCTCTTACTAGAGGAATAACAGTACAGAATAAATGGAAGAAAAACACTCTTTTGACCATGAAAAAGAGCTCTAAAAATGAACACAGTTTATTTTTTATTAAAATAAAAATTCCGTAGTACAACTTGCACCATGTCTGCAATACCTACTTTTTCAATCACAATGTACACAGATTGACTAATATAATGAAATTGAAGTTGAGGATTGCTACTACAATATCCCCTCTACCCCAGCCTCTTATTAAAAAGCAAATGCTTTGTTTATGTCAAATGGTTTTATGATTATCCTATTTTAAGACAAAAATAAAGTACTCAATAAACAGCAGGACAAATAATTCTCTATAGCCTCAAAATTGAAACAATATGAAATTGTTTGCTCTTGTTAAGTCCCTGTTCCCTGTTTCTTGATCAGATGCACCATCTTATCTACTGTACAGAACACAAATTATCCATCCAGTCACAGCTTTATCTAATAAAGGTACACGGGGGAGCTGGAGCCTATCCCAGAAAGCAACAGGCACAAGGCAGGATACACCCTGGAAGGGATACCATCACAGGGTGCACACAGACACAAACAGGCACACACTCACACCAGGGCCAATTGTACCCAAAGCCATTTAACCTACCAGTATTTCTTTGGACTGTAGAAGGAAACCAGAGCACCAGGAGGATACCCACACGAACACGGGGAGAATATACAAACTCCATACATATAGCACCCCAGGACTTGAACTCAGTGCCTCAACACTGAGAACCAGCAATGTTAACCACTGTGTCACCATGCTGCCCTAACACAAAATATGACTGCTCATATTTGGGGTGCACAAAGCAGTGTTGACATCCTGTTGATTTGCAATAATAAACATAGAAATTTCATCTGAAGTGAAGTGAAGTCCCTCTAGCCTGGAAAATGCCAAAGAGGTTTTTACTTTCTGTGTCGAACAACCCAGCACAGGCTGCTTAGAAACTGCGAAAGAAATACATTTCTGCAAATCACCAATGACTTTGCAAGTTGGATTTTTGCACGCCCAGCACATCAAGAAATTTGGTGCTGCTCTAATGGCCTGACATTCTCTTTTACAGAGAAAACAAGGATGTCTTTCCTCTGCCTGTGTTGTACACTTCTACGTCAGCACTAAAATTCACTTGCAATAAAAGAACAACAAATAACCAGTGAGGTAAATAAAACCCTAAATATCAGCCATAATCTTTAAGCTTTTTTCTACAGGTATACAGTGTAACTTTAAATAATAAAGGGAGTGTATTTCTTAAGTATCTGTAGTTTGTAAAAAAAAAGAACCTGCTTGATTTAAAGAACTGCTTCCATTTGTGAGATGAAAAAAATAATCATTAAATGAAGTGGACAAATAAAATTTTAGTCAATTATATTTAAGTATTCTCTACATTTTAAGTGTCTCCCCTTTCCTGACACAAACTTTAGTGACAGCTCTGAAGTGACAGTTCTGGCCTAACATTATACAGCTGTCTTTGCAGCACAATACTCTTTAGAAGCCTGGCCTGGCCTGCAGACACCAATTTTGTATGAAGTGCTTTACTTATTAAACAGCGAGTAGGCAAAGGAGTCGCACGGAGGAGTGCTACATGGCCACCACAGTGCAAAGGGAAGTGCAGGGGGAGGCAGGCCGGCGAACAGGAGCCGAACAGTTAATCGAAATGAGTGACAGGCTTTCAGGATGATTTACAACGTGCAGCTCAGCAGTGAAACCAGCGCTTGATGGATGATCCTGAAAGACGGAGACAAACCATAAATCATGTCTTTGAATCATTGACAAAGATAAAGGAGGGGAAGAAAAAGCAATGGCATTGACATTCATTCTTCCAATAATGTACATTGACGAGTTACACTACAGAGCCTTAATTAAAAAGTGAGCACTGGGCTCCTTTTGCTCCCTGCTTCCCTCTCCCCACAATGGATATATCAATGGTAATTAAAGTTGTAGCATCCCATCACGTGTGCCCACAACTTTTTTTAAAAATACACCTTACAGGAGGCAGATTAGATAGAAGCTGAACAAAGATGATGTCCGATTTGGTATCTGATAGCTCATGACACAGTGTTTAACACCAATGGAAATGTTTACATTTACATTTAAAAACCTATGGTATTAGACTGGAAAACACATTTGGAAACGCCTGCAGATTCTTTAACTTAATAGGTGTCCTAGTTCCTGGTGAAGCACAGAAACTGATGTCTTTTATTCCACCCCGGATGGGCATAGTTATTTAGTCTAGCTCCTCAACTACCAGGAAGGAAAAATTAACAGTTCTCTAAAAGAATATAAAATATAGTCACTGCACATTGAATAATCAGCTTTAAGCTACCTTGAGAAAATATTGTTTACTCAATACATCCAATTGACACTAGTCTGGAGAGCTAAAATAGCTAATTAAAACATATTGCAGCATTCTAGAAATGACCCTCCCTTGACATACTGTACTGTAAATATAACACACTCCACAAAACAGCAAGTCCCAAATGGAGCAGACATCCATATCTGGCAGGTTGACCTTATAATCAGATGCATAATCATGCACATTATTACTGGAAAAGTAGTCCAGTTCTACTGTTTTTCCATCAATCCTTTTCCTAACCACTCCTTCCAACACAGTGCCCATTTTGTGGTGTTTTTAAATTAAGGAATTATATTCTACCAACGGCTTATGAATGAAGCATAAAACTAAAAGCATTAACAGCTAGTTCTGAAGGTGGTTATAACAGTGGTCTCAAGCCCCCATCACCTCACACCTCCCCATCACCAAGCAAGACAGTAATGGCTTTCCCAAAGTCTTGCCGAGTATCATTCCCACCTACTTCACTTATTTCCCCAATGGCAAAAAAAATCATCTAAATAGCCACTAGACACAAAAAAATAAAGGTGAAGGGAAATTAAATTATGCTAGCAGTAAGTTGCAAACACTTGCCATTTCTAAGATCTGCGAGGGCAGCACTGTTCATGCAATGTTTCCTGACTGAAAGAGCTTGCCAAATCTCTGAAATCTCTGAAAAAGTCTTCACAAACAATGGGAAGGTGCTACTAATGGAGACCTTGACCTTATGGGAGCAAGTAACCTTGTAAATAAATTGAATCCCATCAGTGAAATTGGAATGAAAAACAGTATCCAAACCCCTTTCTTGGTTTTCTTTAACGTTCAGCAGCACACCACATTATCAATGCCCTTTCATTCTAGGACTTCACCAAGCAAGACAGCTGGCTGTTTGATTTGCATCCGATCAATCCATTAGGCTGCATTCAAATCATTTTAATTCTTTTACTTCGCTTTCAGCACAGACATGCATGGCTGAAGTCTAGTATCACATTAATTGAAGGTAATCCTACCAGTGTTTGGATAAATCAACAATAACAGTCCCCATTTTCTAAGCATTGCATGCTGCTTGAGGTTTGCAGCATAATTTGGTTGAAAAATGAATTTTGCTTATTTAAAGGTTTTCATAACATGGTTACTAACTAACCTTTTGTTGGTACCATAGCGCCTGCAAACATGAGAACAAATGTAGCAAATTGCACAAAATGCATCAAAGATAGCCCTTAAAAATAAAACAGCGATAGAATAAGTACACCGCCTTATAAATGGAGCATGAGAATGGACTTACATCAGACATCAGCTGCCTAAACTCAGAGCTCCTTTAAGTGTGCATAATAAAGCAATGAGGTGTGAGTAATCCCAAACATCTGTCTTGTGTGTCGTACATGCAGCACTATTTGTTAAATTTCTAGGAAAGTCATTAACAGGGAAACAGGAATACATCAATTCATGCAGTAGTTCTCAGAAAGGTTCAGTAGGAAGACAGTTTGGAATTATAATAAGAATAAGAATAGCTGGAATGATTGTGTTTTTTTAGTAACAAATTGTATAAGTGAATTTATACAGCCCAGCTACTGTACATTAAAATCAGCAGTCTTAAAAGCATTAAGATCATTAGGAAAAGATAATGAAGCAGAAAAGAAGCAGGCACAAACACCTAACAAAGGGCCTGAATTAAATATAAATATGAATTTACTATATGGACAACAATCTTGTACAGTTTTTCAGATGGTCACTTTAATGCAGAAAAGCTCCATATAGACCTACTGTGAGTAAACCAGTTCTCAGACATGAAAATATATTTCTTAATATTAGGAATTGCTGCAGACGTAATAGCAATTGATTTAAACAGCTATCATTATTATCATTATTGCAATGCTGTAAAAGAACTGTATTAAATGTACTGCAGTAGCTCTGAGACTGGAGGACAGATGTAAAGAAAGGCCTTCACACGTTGTCAGCCATCAAGCGATATACAATTATATTTCTCTGCAGTTTGATTTCAGTTACAGATGAGCAGTGTGTTGACTTTTTTTTTCCAAGAAATACCCAGGTGAAGCTGCTCTGCCAATAAGCCAATAAGCAGAAGGCGATAGAGAAGTATCTGAAAAATGAACTTTTAATGAGTGGTGAGAATTAAGAAACCATAGACTGGGCCAGACTGCTGGGCAACAAATGATGAAATCAGAGTGTAACACCCAGCTGCTTATCAAATACACATTGCACACTCGGTTTCCTACTTCAGCCTCACTTTTTAATTCGCTAAAGGTAGATCTCTAATTTTGTGTTTACATTGTTTTAATTAATTGGTTTAATGTTCTTGAAGCAAAGAGCTTTTTACAAGCCTGTGTCACCTATAAGTAAAGACAAAACAGCAGCATCTGTGACTCTTACTGATTGTAGCTCTACAATACAGATACACACTTGACGCAAAAAGTTGTGGGTGTCTGGAAGAAAACCAACTAACAATGTTGTGGAGTGTGATTCACTGGGATCCTTCAAAAATCATCCTGATGATTAAAAGATTACACTAATGGCAAGAAAAAAGAGCTGAAAAACCTTGTCTCACTTGTTCTTATATTCCATATTAGCCTAGGGGCTCATTGGTCCTGAGCTGTACCCAGCTCTGAAGCACTAAATGAACCAAGACCACACTATACCCACCTGGATGTGATGCTAGTCCATTGCAATGTTGCCCCCAGTAATGCTGATGTTCACAGAGGGGAGGACTGGAGCAATAATAGAAAAAGGGGGTAAATTCCTATTGAACTGCACAGGGGTATAAGAACCAAGCATGTCTTCTTCTGAAATGTGCACATGTCAGGATCATCTGCAATATTTTATAATGAGACCTTTCTGGAAAACATCTAACTCCTGGCATGAGATCTTTGCATTGGCTTCCTTGTTGAGTTTTGCCAAGCATTTAAAATATAGCTCTTGAATTTTTAGCCATCTTTCCCCTTTACCTTTTTCACTTCCCGATGACCTCCCTAACCACACTCTTTGAACCTCTGATTTTAGTTTTTCATTTGTCTCTTTAACAAAACAACCCACAGCACGACAGAGCCTTTTATTACACACCTAGGTTTTGGAATACTCTTCCCTATGAGATCAGGAATTCAGAGACTCTAAACTTACCATTTACTGGCATTCTTGAACATATACAAAAGTTGTGGGTGTCTGGAATTCCTACAAGACATTTTTGTCTGTTATAAATGAATGTATTTAATCAGACTCTTCAGGAATGTTCTGTTCATGTTTTTATTATACAGTGCTTTGAGATACGTTTGAATGGCCCTTTATGAAATAAAGCGAATGACTCTATCATCATTATAAGATAGCATAAGCAGGTGAAGTGAAGTATCCCTCTTTGACAGTACTGCAAGATCACAGGAATCCAGAAAACCAAAAGTGTAGCGATCTGCATTCAATAAGCCCCAGACCAGAACATTTCTAATCCTTCTTATCTCCACATATTTCATTATGAACAACCCACCAAATATCACGTCCATTATTCAGGACTTCTAATTCTGTCCTACATATTCTGTATCAATATGGCATGACTACATCAAGCACTACAAGACACACAAAATGTATCTGTATCCATTCCAGTTTTTGTATGATGTTATGTCACGATTCCCTTTTTGAAAAATAATAAGTCCATTTATAACCATGTGAAACATAATACAAAAACAGCAACTATGGCTGTCAGGTAAGGCTGTAAGTAATGTCCATTGCAATTTTGAGACAAGGACCCTGGCATTTGAATAAATTCTGACAGACACCCATTGTAATTTTGTGTCACTCATCCTTGTGTATGCATATTGTTCAGTATCCTTTTCAGTCAATATTTTGTACACTTAATAATGTGAAATAGTAAGGACTTTGGGGGAAAAGTAAATGAACTCTCCTCAATCAATGTCTTAAGGGTTAAGGCATTATGGCAAGACATATTATGAGATCTAAAAACCTAACTATGAAATCAGTTAGTGTTCAGTGTAGCAGTGTTCAAAATGACACACAACACATATACATACTGCAGATATTTTTCTATGCAAACTATAGTGAAGACAAATACGTTTAAGGCTTATACTGTGAGCATTTAGGGCTTTCCAGTTCAACAGGTTAAATTCTATCATAAAAATGGTTACATCTGAATTAATTTGATTTATACTGCATAGGGTTAAAAGTTCTCTCTGTAACTCAGAAATGCATAAAAGGTTAGATTACAGTAAATCACCAGATTAAACTGCAGAAAAAAAAAACAAAAAGTGAAAAAGCATAACTACGCCCACCCACAACTAAAGTTCTGACTATGTTTTAAATCTCACATCCATTTCTGAACTGTACTTCAGCTATATAAACTAGAAAGGTCAATAACCTCTGTGGAGTCTCTTTATCTTCAAGCAGTCAGTAGTTCCTAGCTTCAGGGCACTCTGATCTTAAATGGTCTTAAAAGATGATCCATACGGTAATGAACATCTCCGCTTGGCTCAAAGCCCAAATGAGAGTAACATGATTAAGAAAATGGGAAAATACAAAAGCTACAAGGGTAGAGTTCTATTCTGGGCTTCAAAAGCGTTAATTTCCGTACAGACAACCATTATTTTAAGCATCAATCTTACCAAGAGCGCTGGGACAATTATTCAGAATGTGACCATTTTTCTTAAAACAGTTCCTTTTCTTCCTTCCTGTATAGTAGGTTATAACACGAGTAGGCTTTGTAGCTCCCATAATATAAATATGAGCATCTTCATGCTGTTTTTTAATCCTGATCTCGGTTCTAAATTCTGAGTTGTGTATTTTCTCACTTCTAACTTCTAACAGCTTAAACTAATACGTTTAGGTGCAAAAGAAATGAAAAGCCCACTTGAGGTCAAAACCAAGTTTTTAATTGTTCCTTATGATTCCTCAGTTGTTGTTTGTGGGCCGTATAAGCTCACCCTATCTGGACCCCAGTCACGAACGATTTATGGATAAATAGAATAAGAATAAGCTTCAGGTAATTCTGTTAATGGCTTGGATTGAGCACTAAGAGAGTCAGACCCAAGGTAATGATTTCAATAATCAGTGTCATCTTAGCCTCATACAGATGCTTTGGATATGTACAGTACATTTGCACATCTATAACGTTTTCAAAACTGACCTGCAGTGGATTAAAATGATTTAATAATGGATACAACAAAAAATAAACAAAATGTCCCAAAATACTTATTTTCTTGTACTTTATGTTGCTGGGCAACTAAACTTTGGTTTTCCACAACAACTAGCCTTTTGATTCCATTTAAGTTCACAAGTATTTCTATGTAAAAATGTGCAATTTTCAGGGGTCCCAAAGTGTCCATTTAAAACCCATTATAGGGCTACAAGACGCTTAAAGAAGTATAATTTAGTAATCTTTTGAGCTTCAAACAGTGAGGCAAAATGAATCTCTAAGGTCTATGTTAAATATTTTTTTTAATATAGGCTGTGTGGTGTAGTAGTTATGGTTCTGCACTCACACTGGAGTACTTCATTCAAATCGCTCCACTTAATGCCAATAAATGGGTCCCCAGGTCATCATTGGAAATGAGAATTTGTTCTCAATTGACTTACCTGGTAAAATAAAGGAATTAAAAGAATTCAGAACATCACATGCAGATATGGGGTCTTGGGCTCCAGCTTCCAAGACACCTCTCAATAGTTAGAGCCTTTAATGACCAGCAGACTTAGGTGAAGTTTACGGTATTTTTACCTTAATGTTCCCGATGAGAAAGTCATAAAAATCATCTTTTAAAATGAATTACAAACTTTGTAATTGACTTATGAGAAATGTCTTCAAGGGAAATGGTATGATACACAGCACCTGCAGTCTTTTTAAAGATTAAATAAAAACAAATGTGTACAATATATTGAGGATGCAGGTTAATAAAACTCAAGTCTGAACTATAAACAGAATTCTCGAATACAAGGCCCAAGTTTCAGGTTTTGTGCCTCAGTCACTTTAAGAAATGTTTTTTTTTCCCCCCAAAGGTTCAGTTTGCAAAAGCAGAAGCACCTCGGTTTTCGCACAGGTCCTAACACATGAAACTGAAGGTTGACTTGTATCCCGCCCCCCTCTCCAACTCGTACAGGACCAGCCTCTGTGCGCAAAACCTTACAGGAAGTGAGAAGTTCCACTCACTCACAGCTGCTGCAGCCGGACCACCCTGCTAGCTGTGGGTCACACATGACAGGATGATCCCGCTCAGTCCTTGGACCCATCGCATTGTTTTTCTTGGACCGTGGTGAAAGCAAATAGCAGCTAAAGGCCCTCCGCTCGCAGTAAAACCAGAGTCCCGTGCAGTCATTCATCAAAACCCAGACAACCTGCTTTCCCCAAGGCAGGGCCATCTCCCTGGCTCTGGCTTTTAACTAGGACTCCAAATAATTCCAGAAATGACAAATGATACTTATATCTCTGGCCGAGCCAAATCAATAAGCGCACTGAAGTACTATCCATCTTAAGGAGTATCGACAGGGAGCGTTACGATTTGTGAAAAAGTGCCCAGCAGCGTATTCTTCTAAGGAATCTGAAGGGGCTGATAAATAAAAATAAAATAATTAGAAAGTATGAGACCTACATGCTTTGGTTATCTTCATTTTCTGTTCCTTCCGATCTGATCTCAGAAGCCACCTACTATACCGTGACTGCCATACAGAACCAACCTCCAACCTCCACCTGGTTGTTGGACATTTCCGCACGCCGCTTTGAGCAAGGCAATGCAGCTTCTGGTTCTCCAAAGGCTTGTGTAAGTGGACAGTGCCTACGATTTCTTCAATTCTCAAGCTTTGAGATGAAACAATGTGGCTGATGATCTGAATCTGCGCTTTGATTTTGAAGTGTTGGTAAATGCAATTTTATAACTGATCATCTGTGGGTATGTTACATTGTCAGATACCCCTCCCCCCAATAAAAATCTAATTATTTTCCATCAACACTGTCCTTATAATGCATCCTCTGGTTACCCACCAATCATCTGTATCTGTTTTTATATGTTACCTGCTAAGTCATTGAGCCATAGTTCTGTTGGAAGTTCTTTTCTGGGAAAATTGACTAGTTCAACCAATAATGCCTTTATAATTTTCCTACCAATTTGTCATTAGAATTCTCAAGTTTTTTTTACCTGAGCTTCATCCTATAGGTCCGAAGACGTTTTTTCCTTGCAGAGGTTTCAGTTGTGAAACAGTTCTCACAAGTTCAAATTCTATATTACTACTAGCATTGCTGTTGTTTTTGCTATGTCTTTCCCTTAATGCACAATATCCTGTCGGAAAAACAAGAGCTTAATGAAATGCAAAACACTGAAGAAAGCATCCTTCTCAATACCTTTGTCATCACAAGAAATATGGCAACCCCAAACAATTCCGATGTTTCTATAATTTTTTTGGCATCATTAGGTGATTTAATTCACACATTTTTATTATTTTGACAAAACTGTATGATTTCACATTTTAAACTATAATTTCTTATAAAATATTAATAGATCATATCATTGCATTAATTAAGTTACAAATGCCTCCAGCAAAAAAATATGTTTTTCAAATGAAGAGCGCTTTTCAAAAAATGTAGTTTTTAAAAATCATTTTGATCCTAAACTGCCGGGAGAAAACTAACAGTGTGTTTATTATTTACTGAAGTCTGCTGTTAAATGTGGTTTTGAGGAATTCTGTGTTGCCCTTTAGACTTTGAACCATATCGGTGGGAAACATCACACAGAGCACATTAACGTTACAGTACATTTTCCATGAATTCTGATTGCAAATATCAATATAAACTGACAAAAGCAAAAACCTTCCTGTTTCTCAAAAATATGTCTTTAAGTGCTGAGCTTGGTCATCCTCCCACAGCGAAGATAAACAAAGGCTGTAGGAATTTTGGCAAAATGACTGTATACTGTACCTTCCCCAAACTAAGGCAAACTCTTCACTCCAGCCATGTGGCTTCTCCTGTTTTAGTTGTTTGGATTATACAGTGGCCTGACCCCTTTTCCCCATCCCATCCCTGGTTCCCTCTTAAATAAAAGGATACAAACTCATTAATTTCACTTATGCCACAGCACATGCGTTTAAGTGTCTTGAGCAAAGCCATATGGTGAAGGATTACAATTTGAACAAAGAAACTACCTCAGCAAATAAAGTCTCGGTCATCAATCATGGGCAACGACAAGTATTTGGGTTGTTGTATCATATAAAAGCCCGCTTAATAAAACAATAATCTCCAATACCATCTTCCAAAAGGACAACACAATAAAGTAAAATGAGAGAACAAAATGTAATAAGCAATACCTCCGATAAAGGCATATTGTGGAAAACCCATTGCAAAGTTCTTTATAAAACAGGTTACTAGCCTTTAACCAGGCACTGGAAGGGATATTAGATCTAAAGCACTAGAGAATGAGCTTGTAACAGAGGTGTTTTTGTTCACAAAATACAATATTTTTGTGATGGGTTTAAAACGAGAACTTTTTTTCTACATTTTTTTAAATTATAGCGCTGAAAAAAAAGTTGTTGACTGTTTCAGTTTTTTTTTTAAAAAGGTTTCATTTTTCGTACAATATCCTCTTTCATTTAGATTATTGACTTTCCTTGATATTCGAAACAGAAAAAAAAAATGCCCAGCTTTATCGCCAGGATAGAAATCATTGCTTTTCCTGGGTTTTGATTTTCCCTGAATATCTGTAAACCAATTCCATCCTCTTGTGTGTCAACTCTTTCATTGGGGAAAAAGAGACTTTTTTAGCCCAAAGAACCGCAATCCATCATTATGTGCATGTCACTGTTAAATTTCAAAATGGAATGAGGAAGAGTGGAAATTATTTGAACCCATACTAATAGCATCAGCGACTGCCCTACAAAAAGTACTGAAATTCAGAAAAAATCACAGCAACAAAAAGGATTAAGAAGCAACAAAGCCCCAACCCCAACTCAAATATAGGGTGTACTGTAGTAAAAACTAGGGTTATATTACTTGTTAATGATATTTGGGTTTTAATGTAAGAAAGGCAGCCACCATAAATGCAACATTTATGGCCTTGTACTGTAAAAAAGGGTTCTGCATGCTTGGCCAAACGTAGTTTTAAATCTATACATAAACATGGCTTTATAACCAACCTGTCACAGATAATCTCCAGAAGACATCAGGTTCCAAGAACTGGGAAGAGCATTCTAAATGGATTTATTAAACTTAGACTACTGAAAAGCCTTTAAAACAATGGCTGTCTGTTCTATAATCATGTGTGTTTCACAGTTTTAGAAGTTAAAATCCAGCAACGTTAATGCCATGCCTACTGTAATTTGTTGACAATATATGCTTGGACTCCAGGCTCACTTTTCAGATGCTCCAGATGCTTCACAGAGAGGAAAAAGAGATGCCAGCCTGTCCTGAGGATTGCATACAACAAAAGCTCTGGTGCTATGAGTGTACACCTGATTGTTAGTATTGATTACTATACAATCTGAACAAAATGTCAGTTTAATATGCCACAGTCGGAGGTGCTAAGGCGTCGGTATTGATCAGATGTACAGATGTCCACGCAGCTGTAAGTAGCTATCAAAGCCTGTGCTTTGTGAAATACTATAACTCACTTTCCACGAGAAGAAAGGAAAACGCATCTGTCTGATGGCAGTCCTTTTCCCAGACACATGGGTTATTTATTTGTATTTTACTGGAAAGCATTGAGCTCCTAAGCAATACTTCGATGGTTACAAACAAGCTTTACTTAGGTGCTGATTAGATGTTTAGTATCATTTTACTTTAATGTGTGAATCTGTCTCTCTGTGAAAAAAGTAAAAAGAATCTTGTGTAATATCAATAAACAGCTAGGACCACCAGAGCAGGTCTTTCAAATAAAGTAGCATCATAATGACACAACGCAGCCCAATTACCAAAACGGCTAATGAAATCTGAGAACTGCGTAGCCTGAAGATCAACAAATCTCAAAACATTATGAAAATGCCACTTGACGAAAACAAAAAGCTAAATTAAAGCAATCTTCAGACATTTAGAGCGGGTGGCTCAGCAGATTAATACAATAAATTCAATATTCCCAGTTTAGCAAAAATGAATATAATTAATTAACATTTAAATTATGTTTTTAATTGCAATCATGCCCTCTCCAGGGACTCATAAGGGGTCCATAATTGCAATTAAAAACACACGGATTCGATAATAAAACAATGATGTCAACCAAACTGCTAATTCTTAGAGAAAAAAAATAAATGAGGGAGGGTGCAACTGAATTAGTCATGCACATCCAGATTCATTACTGCCATAAACCTACCGTGGCTTCCCAGAATACAATTCACAAGCACCTGTGTTCATTTATTAAATCTCTGGTCGCAGGCATAATGTGGCAGAGATCAGGTGAAATTCAAGGGAATGTATCTTCAATCACACTATTCACTCCGGAGCTCTCCTGTTTCGCTTGGCGCCCTCTCTCGTGAATTTAACGTGCTATCTGATATGCATTCACCTGCAGGAATTTCTGCAGTTCTTCTCTTTCCATCATTCCCAATTCCTGTCCATAATTATACACACAATAGAATAATGTCTGCAAAGACACCTCTATATACTGTGTATGTATTAATAAAAGCACATGCATTGCAACATTTAAAACTAGCTTAAGTCACAAAGGAGGATCTTTTGAGCATCAAATAGATTTGTGAACCGTTCTATTCATTCTGTTGACACTAGACTATGGAAAGACTATTTACGTACATGGCCTTCCATATTCCTAATCAAATTCAAATAAGCCTTTTGTGTTAATAAAAGAGTGTTGAAAAAGTTCATTATTAGAGGTAAAAAAGGATGTAGCAAAAATGGAATGCTCCACCTTTTAATTTGGAGATTTTCGGACACTGAAGAGCAGTTGTTTCTTATTTAGAAATCACCAAATATGTGTTCATATACGCCAGATTTGGAAGATCCAGGTCTAGATTTTGACGTGTCAGCTTCCATTTATGAGCACAACACGAGGAAGTGAAGCCAAGTACCAACCTTTAAGTCATTCGTCTTTTAACAAGTCAACCTATTGAAAGAGTTCATTTGGTTTATAGTTCAGACTAACAGCTCTGGTGAAGTAAAACAGCAGAAGACAACAAAATTGCTGACCTGTACACTCAAATGCCGTGAAACTGTTAATTTTGCTTTCTATATGAACAAGGTGTGCTAATGAAACCAAAATGACATCTGTTGTTGCCAAGTAATCGTTTCCCAAATGTCAAAAAGTGTTAAAACTGTTTCCCACTGGGGTTAGAAGTTAAAATACAGTAATTACCATAAACTGAAGGACAAGAACCTCAGAGAAACACGTTTAAATTTTATTTTGAGGAAAGAAATTCTCCCAATTCTGATCCTGGTGACCTCTGTGTCTATGTGGACATCCAGTTGCTTAACTGAACCCTTCATTAAACAATCTCAACCTCTTGACCTCCTAAATGTTTTTCTACTCCTGAAAAGATGACATTTTGAAATTCATCTAACACTTCGTGCATGTCTAGTTGGCAAACTATAAGTTAAACATGGGGTATATATTTATGAGAGGTCTTTAACTCTCAAAATAGTTGTTCTAGCTGTTATATACAGTATCTCCACCTATTTATTTTCCCTAAAATTAGCCACCAGATCACATTGTACGACAAATATATGCTGCACCTCACTTGCTTGTGTCACACCCTCTATGTACAGTGTATTGCATTTATGGGCATATTCATAAATAAACGCAAGTTCACATGATTAAGTAAAATAACATGTTTGTTCTTGCTATGCATGATGAGCTAACACATGACATTTTGTTTAGAATGCTGAACAAACACATTGCCTTAGGTAAGCTGTCAACTGTTCTGTTTATGGTGAAAAAATGTCTTACACTAACAGTTAACAACTCCAAAAAAAAAGAAAAAAGCAGCCTGGGCCCAGGGCAGAGCTTGGATGTGAGATCTCTGATGTCTTTAGCTCCTTGAGTGCTGTGACCAAAATGATCAGGTCGCAAGATCAGATGGAATCACACCTTGAGCTGTGAAGATCTATAATCTTTCCCGAAAAATGTTTTCCATCCTTTTGCTCACAGACGTAAAACACGCCAGGTCTCGGCCCACGCCTAGGCACTTTTTGGGTTTTACTTGTCTTTGGTGAGGAGAAAGGGAAGGGAGGTTAAGCCATTGTATTTAAAGAGAATGTTTATCAGAGAACAGAGAATACCATTCTCAATAAACTTTGTTTATAAACAGTATCATTAGCCAACAGTCACTGCTCGCCAACTGGCTTAATGTAATTGGTGAAGCATTGTCAGAGTTGAGCGAACATGAGTTGGCTAAGGTATCCTCAGTAACCCAAGCAACAGTAATCCCTGTGTCCTGCCAGGTGCCTGTGGGCATCCTTTGTTTTCACTGAAAGCCATAGCACTCCCCCAGTCGGTGCTATATGCTGTGGACGCTGTGAATCTCCGAGTGTGTGAATGACTTTGATAAGTGCTTGTTCTAGAGGAAAGTGATTGGTGATTTTAATTTCAAGAGAACAAAAAAAAACATAGACTCTCAAAATAGCCTGGCCCTTGTACTGCTCTCATTTTTTACAAGGTAAGAACAACTAAAAGACCAACCCAGATCTTACACTGTCTGTATAATAAAATGCATTTATTTATTCACCTTGCTTTCTCTTCAATCCTGTGTTAAGAGAATATTAATCTTAATGTGGGCACATTGGAGATTAATTCAGCACCCTACAGCAAATGTCTTTCATTTTGACAAAATATGAATAACTCCTTTTAAGCAAACACAGATCCAACGAAAGCACACGATTTGCGCAACATCACTTCATAATGAACATGCTGGGAATTTCGCAAATAAGAACACTACAGTCAGACCTGCAAATTTAAAATAAAAAAACAAGCTCATTAACCTTTGAGAAACCACTGTAGCTGGTACTTTTCTACATTACACTTTCCCTGCGCAGAAATGGAACAGATGGTTTGAGTCTCAGTTTGAGAATGAAAAACTTTTTTTTTTCTCATATGCTGCTCACAGAGGGTCACAAACAGAAATTTCTAGGGATTTCCTCATGTTAAGTACTTCTATCGGTAAAATCACCTTGCTTGCTAGGGCCAAGAGTCACAGACAGCTTCTGCACACACATCACCTGCCAACCTCTTCTGCTTGGCCCTGCTGAGATGGGGATGGTTCTGGCACATACCTAATGTTTCATGTACCTTGGGGGTATCTGCAACTCCTCTTTAGTGGAGTCGGTGGCCGTCTTATGTGACAAGATGGGGACGTGAAACTTACTGCAGCAAACAGAACTGACTGTGCGTTTTGAGCAGCATTCCGCATTTATTTACCCACAATGCTGGGGACCCAAAGAGAGGGAAGGATAGAGAGACTGCTGAGTGTGTGTGTACATGTGTGTGCAGGGAGGGGGTGGAGGGAGCTGCATGTCAGACTCTGTCAGCTGAATTTCTTTCAAGGCAAATAAATGAAAATGAATAAATAACGCTCAGGACTTAATCCTTCTTTCAGGCTGAATGTGAGAGCCGGCACTGCTTCGCTCGCAAACTCTTTGTCAGTTGCTGTCTTAAGTTAAATAACCCTTCTTTAGAGAACACAGCGCAAGAGAGTGCAATAATAGTTGCTCATATCCCCTTTGGAAAACCCCCATTTAATGTATCAGTGCTCAGGGGATTCTACACACCTCCAAAAGAATTTGAATCCCTTTTCCCACAACCTCTTTGAGTCCATATGATAAATGACACCCATCATTCTGTCACTGCCAAACAGCACAGAGGGGAATTTCAGTGATATATGATTCACAAGAACAGGAAATCAACTCTTTTTTTTCCCTTTTCCTCTCTTGCCAACAAGAACTGACCTGGACACTGTCACGACTTGGCCTTATTAAGGGGGAAAATAACCTGTGCTAAACCCAAAAAGATAAATTTGACAAAATCTGCATTTCTCTCTCTCTCTCGCTTGCTTTAGGAGCTGAACAACCAATAGCTCATGAAAGGCAAATGCTTCCCATCAAAAAAGAAAAATAAAATCAAGCCGAAAGGCATAGAAAAATAACCTCTGTCGAGGTAAGAAAAAAAAACACTTGGCCTAAGGAACTTAAAAGCAATTAGTAATAATTAATAAAAAAGCAATGCTGAGCAAAATGACAGTCTCCCCTTGCCCCCAATTATAAAAAAGGCTAATTACTCTACCTAGATCATTTTAAGGATCTGTCTGTGTGTGTGTGCTGGGGTTTTTGCAATAATGAATAATATATAACCCTTCTACTTTAAAACATAATGAATGGAATTCATATGCTTATTTGGGAAAATGAAAATGAGCACTCCTGTAGGTGCAATACTCAATATATAATAAGTCATATAAATGACGTGTAGCACACTTCAGTTTATTTTCAGGGCTGCAGATGTGCATACTGCAATAAGAATGGTTTATAAAATTCAATATTAAATGAAGAATCTAAGTTGAGAATTATATACGGATACCATTTATTTCTCAACATAAAGATTTACGTTTACATCTCTCAAAATATTTTACATAGCATCAATTGAGTACTGCTAAATTTAAATTAGACAGGCCTAAACAGTTGTTTGGCTTTGCCTCTAACTGAGAAAAATGAAAAACCCCATTCTCGTGAAGATGAATGCAGTTTTTTGCAATAACCACAAACCAGCAATGCCACTGGCTACACTACTGCTTCTGAGCTAAAGATCCTTGTTTTGGTCATGTCACACTGCTGCACCTCCCAGCTTCTCTCGGCAATTAACAGACTCGTTTTTCGGTTTATACTGAAATACTAACGGCATTTTTTAAAAATAAAAATAACAGAAAAGCAGCAGAACACTGGTGTGAACAAGCTAAGTTTGGGTTTTGAGGCGGTGAGGGAGAGTTCAGTAGTACAGGCTTGCAGGTTTGTTTTCGTGTTTGGTTTTTCTGAAGCTTGCATTGTGCTGGAGGAGTAACCCCTCAGGCAAGCACAGTGCCCCCCCAGAACAGTTGTAAATACAGCGATCCACTGACCCCATGGCTAAGAACATTCGATTGTACAGATGGTCACATGTCCTCGCCACTGGTGTCAGAGAGGCCCTGTGGTGGTAATGGTGGCGGGTTAAAGATATTTACGAGAAGCGTGTTTCACACTTGCCTATGTTGCTATAATTTCAGTGATATACTTCAAAACTGCCAAAATATTGTTGAACTGAGCTGCAGAACAAAACCTAGAAATATGTACAGCGTGTGATATACATACAGTGGTACACAACATATATAAATATTGAACATGCACAATAAAAAGAATTCAAAAAACAACATTAGCTCATTTAAAGTATTATCATTGGTTTATGTTTATGCCAACTACTTCTTTATATCCTGCAAAAATTACTTTCCACATCTGAGATTTATAGAGGTTTCTGATCAGCTGCCATTTTATACACCCCACACAACAGGCTGTAAGTGAAAAGGCTACAGTATGGGCAACTCTAGAGTTCACTGAAAATTCCCAAAGTGCAAAAGCTTTTGCACACGAACAAACATCATATATTCCCGACAACAAATGTGCAGAAGAGCTTTGAAATACCGAGTTTAATTTTAAGTAATTTAGAGGAAAGCAGATTTGAACAATACCTGAAGTGCGATATATATTTCAAAGCACATTTGTCTTGGCGGTTTGCTTGAGAATGGCGAAGCTTTGGAGCAGTGGAACACTTGTGCTGAAAATTTTAAATAAAATGACACTGAAGGAAAACAATGCAGTGCTTCTAGCCAGATGACTTATAACAAAACTTCCTTTTGTCATTTTTAATCATTTCAAATTTGGAGTGAGAGGTGCTCCCTGAGCACAACAGCACAATTACTGCTTATTACTAATTTATAATCTATTATGGTGGTTACAGTACATTTAACCTTGTACTAAACTGCACATTAAATTTAGATGACCAAAAACTGAACTAACCGGCATTTCTCTCAGACAGGAAACCTGTGTCCACAGTATCACTGAAATACGAAAAGGTATTTTCTGTATCCTGTGATATATTCACATTTTACACAATACTTAGGTTCCTAAAGTGCTAGATCTAGGGAAAGTCGGTCTTTGGAAAATTTTTGAAAAAACAATTCACCTCCCCTTTAGAAATAAAAATAATAAAATAAAAAAATGCCAACTTCTACCTCCTAGAAGAGCATTTAAAATGTATAGTTCAAGCTTAGTCAAAACAAAATCTCAACACATACGAAGAAATTAAAGCGGAGTTCTTTTACAGATTTATTTTTTTATAAGTCCTCCTTAAAGCAAGGTGCCCGTGTCAGGTATCATCAGAAATTAAGTACATCTCGGCAATTTGTAGGCATTTCATGACTTGATTGTTAGTAACTAGACCCACAGGAGTCAGTTAAATGTTCATGAAAGCAGTATCTCTTTCGATTTTTGTAAAGAAATAATAACTGCATAATGCTTGTGAGGGCTTGTGGCAGAATAGGAAATGAATTGGAAATGGCTTAAAATTGTTGCTCTCAAGCAGAGATGTTCCTTCTACCACCAGGGGTTCCTTTCGTCAAGCAGGTTTAGGTATTAAAAGAGGTCTAAAAGGTATTTGTAATGGCCCCAGTAAAGCTTCATTGCCATTAAATTTTTTTTTTAAAAAATCAGTTTTACATTTTGCGGTCCCTAGTTGCTTGATTTTCGTCTAACTTTTTTCTTCTTCTTTTAAATGCTCTTACATTTTTATACTTTTCTACATTAAATGTGCACATTATTTTTTTTCCATAACAAATAAGAGTTTTTCCAACTATATCGGAGGATCTGATGAATAAACTGCTTTAGGAACTCAGTGGTTCAGTTGTGTAGTGGAACAAACATATTTAAGGTATGAACTGAACAATTTATTTTTATGGGCCAAAAGAATTATATCATATTATCTGCAGTAATAAAGCAAGCAATAAAACAAATACAAAGATTTGTCTCTACATGTAACTCTGGAAAAAGCCCTTTGTCTGCTCAATAAAGTTCATATCAAAGAAAGTACACTCTGTAACCCACTAGATGTGCACTTTATGTTGGTGTTTTATTTGTTCCATCATTATCATTCTATCATTTAAACCTTTTTTACATGTGGTGTAGTGCCAAATTTCAGTTCATTGAAATTCAAATAATTATATATTTATATTTTCAGTCCACTTTTTTCCTTTTCTCAGGCAATACAAAAATACAAGTTTTCAAAAACGTTCAGAATCGCATTCATGAACATTAATACTGAATTTTTTTTACACAATTCTTGACACAATTGTTTTAGCACATTGCCAAACCATACCAAAATGAACACAATAATGAATACAGTTTAATTTCTGTGTCGCTAAATATTGCACTGTAAAAAAAGACACATTTACTTCCTGTAAAGTATCTAAGCACATCATCTCTCTGCAGACTGCTTAAACAAAATCCACCATCCAGATTAATCTCCAGATTGTTTTCTCAGAATTTAGATACCTAGCTGTATTCATTTAAAGTCTTGTCAGGGAACTGTGATTAACTGTGGTTCTTATACTTCTCATTCCTGAACTCATCATTAAAAGTGAGATCTTCTATCACTGAGAAAATTACCAGAATTAAATTACAGATGCTGCTATTGCCACCTTTCTGGTAAATTCAAGAAAAACATGATATATTAATAGAATCTGGGAATTACTTGTTTTTCTGGTACTTGGACGGTCTCTCAGCTGGGCACAGGTTCGCAAGGTCTGGTGATTTTACAGCACACCCTTCCTCATCAATGTGTCTCAACAGGAATTGCTCATAGCCTAATTTTCAATTAACGCCATTCCCAAATACCACATCTGACCACTTCAAATTTCTCCCGTCTTAGCCTCTATCTCAGATTTTGATATTGAGGAAAACGACCAATACTGGTCTGTATTGTGTGGTAATGCAGTCCTTTCTGAGTCTGATATACTTGCAAGACCTTATACTAACTGTACCAATGGAAAGAGAAAGAGCTGCCCAGTTCAAATTATTTTATCAAGCGGCCATTCAAAGGAGGATATTGAGCACAAAATGGGCTGCACCTGGTTTTTAGAGTCTAGAAATTGAAAGACCAGAAACGGGTGAAATGGATCTGGATAATGAGTGTTAGTCTCTTTTCATTTCCCTCATTTCTGCAAATTCATAGAAGGTTCTGGAATCCGCTGGGCAGCTCACTTCCTTTCACTCTTTGGTGCAGGACGCTCCTGTTCTCCACCTGCCTGAACCGCAGCCGTAACCCTGAAAGGAACCGAGACTAGTTAGGTTTTCAGGTGGGGTTTCTGAACGTGAACGTTCTCACTGGGTAAGTCAGGCAGAGCAGCCATCTTTAGAAGCGGCTTGGAGTTGGCTGCCTGAGTTGGGCATGAATGGCGTGGGTGCAGTCCTGGTGTTGAGTGCGGTGGTAGAGGACTGGCTCCAAACGGAATGAAGCTGAAACACCATATGTTTCCTTGCTGACTTTTGCAGACAGCTGGCAGTCCCCAGCTAGAGCGCGAGAAAGAGCGCCAAGCTTTGACAAGGCAGGGAAGCCAGTCTTTCACCAAGAAAATTCTGCTGCCTGGAAATCTGCTTTTATTTCTGCCTTTTTGCTTCATTGTTTTGCAAGCACAAGAAATACAAATGGGAGCCTCTAATACAGGACCAATGCAACATCAAGGTGTGCATGCAGAAAGATGGACATGTCTTTTTCAAATTTAATCTGTATATCTGTACTGTGATTAGGTAACATTAATAAAATCCCCAAGGGTGAATTTTATTTTAAATGCAACAGTAAGTATATATTTCAATCAAACTGTATAGTGGATATGTAACTGACCATTTATCCTTTCAACTCCTGCACTGTGTCATGTAAATTTGTAAACTTTTTTTTTCTTTGTTCGGACACTGTAACATGAGCTCAGACAAAGGAATTAGCCAAAACATTTAAAATCCATCTTTCTATATGATTGCAGTAGAGTTTAATGAACACTGAATGTACATCTTTAGAGCCTGCATCACCAACTACCATGTGCACATTATAAAAACAATACATTAATTAATCATGTAATCTACTCAGAAATGCAGGCACCAGGGCTATTTTTTACTGTCTGTGATAAGCATATGTTCATGATTTTAAGTTTAGCCAATTTAATATTACAACTTGATAGATCTACCACCAAACTATTCCAACATTTCAGAAAAGCATGATCATAAAGTGGTTGAGGACCTTCAGAAAATGAAGGACATGAACAGTGTAGATCCTGGGAAATGTACTGCAGAATTTTTATACTTTAATAACATGTACAGGTATCACAGTCAAATGTCCACACAGTATTTGGTCTGTTTTGGTCATTCTGTAATGGCAAAGGTGGTCAAATAATGAGTAACAGCCTATCCTGTGTACTGTCTGAGTCTGTACTTTCATAAGAGAAAGAAGCCTTACAGACATTAACTTCCAGGCTACCCATTAACAACTATGAATGGCTTTCCCAAAGAGTCTGCTTTCATGGATTCATCATCCAGCCTTAAAGCAGAATTTACAAACTCATTTTTCAATAAAGCTAAGTTGACTCATAGATATCAGCAAGCCATGTACTGTATGTAGGAACTACTGTTGGATATGGCAGATTTGTAAATATATGCCATAAAATATAAGCACCATCCGAAGTGGTGGAGTCTTACCATAAAATAATTACTAGCCTTTTGTAATACAGTCTGAAATAGGCTTTTTATGTAGCAGAAGACTTTGTTACCACCTACTAATAGTTAGCATCTACTCCATTTTGTGCTGAGTGTGGTGTCATGGACCAACTACCTCCATGCCAAGGCTATGTACTTGAAACTGGCATGGTCTTATGTTAAAGTGCTGTGGAACATACTGTCAGGTTTAATTAAGATGATTATGATTGCCACGCTTGGATAACATTTCATCTTCCCCTTCCTTTTGAGGCACTTTGGAAAAGACAAAACGAGACATTCACACCCCAGTCACACAATCAAACACAGTGTTGAGGAAACATCTTGATTGCTTTCTGGCTTGCTAAACCTACGTGCCATATCCTGCAGTCTGTGCTGTTCTTGGAAGTGTTAACTCCAAAGCAATCTCTGCCCTGCTACCCCTCTCAATAAACCACAGACTGCTGCATTAGTCTCCCTGAAAGAATGGATGATTGATTGCTGCCAGTCACAAATGCCATCATTCCCAGCTTGTCCTAAGCCTCAGAAATAAGCAGTGTTTTCAGCTAGCACCAGATGACTATTAAAGGATAGTATTCATCTGAAGCCAAGAAGGGCAGTGGGCAGGTTATGTGGCATCAGGACTCAGTTTCAATGTACAGTGTCCCTTTTGTTCAGCCCTGGCCTAAATCAATTTAGTAATTAATACATAGCAACAGTTTATTACATATTTTAAGGGTCTACATTCTTGTTTGGTATTAAAACAGTCTTTTATTTAGATATACAGTATAAAGCAACAACAATATTCCATAGCTTATGTAAATAGAGTCCATTGATTTAGCTCCTAAACTATCCTGCTTCATTCCTGATGTGAAACATTAAAACAGCCATTTGTTTCCACTCACAAAATTATAAGATGAACCACGGAAGCAATTTCCAAAAATCTTTTTTTAAAACATTTATCTTGTTTTTAATAAATATATATTAAAAAAGAACTATGAACTTTTACACAGAAGGATGATGTTGTTTTTAACCCCTTTTCTTACATATGATGCCAGGATCTGGGTAATCTATACCAAAGTACCCACACAGAAGCTATTGTATGTGTTTCAATAGGTCTCATTATTGCAACAGAGATATACAAGAACTAGCAAATGAGTCTTGTAAATGCATATTCTTTGAGCCTATTTGCATTTTATCTGATAAGATTTAGTCACTGTTTCATAACTGATAAAGATTTTTAGACAGTTTGTTCCAGGTTTTGAGCATATAAAAATAATTAGGTGAACAAATACGAAATTTACCTCTACAAATCTGGGGAGTTTCCCCAGTTATCAGAGTCACAGATCGCATGCAATTCAATTATATGGCTGCTAGACATACATAGTACATCTATCCATTTTCTAACCACTTTATCCAATACAGGGTTGCAAGGGAGCCAGACCCTATCCTGGAAAGAAACAGGGACAAGGCCAGAAACAGCCTGGACAGGATGTCAGCCCATCACAGAGCACACACTTACACCAGGTCAATTTTCCCAGAAGCCAATTAGGCTGCCAGTATGTCTTTGGACTCTGGGAGGAAACTGGAGCACCTGATGGAAAGCCATGCAAACACATGGAGAAGATACAAACTCAACACAGATAGCACCCCAGGTTTGGAACTGAACCCATACCATAATGCAAAAATATACAGGGGCTTCATATTTCTGAAAAAATATAGTAAGGTATTCTACAGAATTGTCAAACTTCAAGGAATCCATAGCAAAGTACAGATAAAAGTTTGATGAAAGGTGGTAGATAGAGGAATTCACCAGTACCAATAAAGTCTGTATTATCTCTATCTCACCCTCCTGTCTCATGGGCAGCCTGAATGCTGCTATAAACCCATTTTGAAAATTGCACCCATATATTTGCCGGAGACAGTTAGCTCATCCTCATGACAGAGCAAACTTTTAAGAAGAATTATGCCAGTGTCATTCTGAAGCGTTTATCAAAGCGGGTCAATTACTCACAGGTCGAAACACCTAACACATCAAGTGCCTGTCGCCTCGTCAGCTGCCACAGTCCACTGTCCCAGCAATGCACACTAGTGCACACTGCCAACAGACAAAGAACAGGGAGTGACACAAACTTCATCCATTGGAGAGGACTGACTGTTTCAAACAATGTTGATCGATGGGTTTCTTCAAATAAACTCGGGAAATTGAGGATACAAAATGAGAATTTGGTGAAACCTCAGTGGTTTGACTATGGACTGATACACAATACTTTCAGACACTAAAAGGGTTAGTTCTTCTTCTCAATCTCATTCATTGCAGTCACCGATAACTCTTGAAGGTAGTTTTTAAATATCAATTAAAAAAAAACAGCATCTGAAACCTTGAGGCAGTTATGTTCACCTGAACTAAAATAAATTACTCGTCAGTCACAGGATTTATTACAGTTAACTCTCCTCCTGTCTTTCAAAACTATTTGACATCTCTTCCTAATCCCGCGTTCCCCAGGAATTGTCAGGTGATGTGTTCCTTTTAAAGCAGGAGGATGTTTTCCATTACAAGGTAAACACTTAAAATGCAGACTGTGCTCTACCTCACCCCTGCCGCTTATTAAATCACCCATCGTACAGAGAGGCTGCCTTGATGATAGGCGCTGGTATCACTTTAAAATGGATCAACGTGCATATAACTGTCATTAGTGTTTGCTCTGCACATGTGCAAAGGTCATATGGCAAAGATTTCAAGGTCAAAAAGTGTCCTGTGACTTCAAGGAACTACTGTAAATGGCATCTAACTGATACTAAATGGGAAAATCTTCAGTAAATACACACCTGCAGATCACCGACTCAACAATGACTTTCTTTTGAACTGAAGCTTTTTATTCAGCCATCGAAAATCCACTATGAAGTACAGAGTTTGAAGACTGCAGTTGATTGGTGGGCTCAAAGTTTGACTCACTGGCCAAAATGTTATGAGCAAGAAACGCTCTACCATCCATCCTTCTATCCATCTTGTAAGCTCTTCATCCAATTCTGGGTTGTGGGGGAACCTATCCCAGCAAGAAACTGGTACAAGGCAGGATACTCGCTGGATGGAATGCCAGTCCATTGCATGGCACACAGACTCACACACATTCACAATTAAGTTCACATTCACAAGTATGTCTTTGGAATGTGGGAGAAAACTGGAGCACATGCGAACTTAGGGAAAACATACTGTACAAATCCATCCAGATAGCTCGTCATGAATTGAATCCAGGGCCCCAGCACTGCAAGGGAGCAATGTTAACCACTGTGCCACTGTGACACTCAGCTTTAACGCATTCTACAAAATTTCCTATAATTTGCAGTCTGATCCCAACCCGTTCACCTGGATGAATCACTGCCATTTGAGGAGACAATGAAGGTACAGCACTAGTTTGCACTGGGACCCCCACTTTTCAAAAGGATTAAGACCTCTGGAGTTCTGGAGTTCCCAGTTATTGTATTTCAGCATTAATAACTGTGACTTACTGGCAAGCACTGAAATAAATTAGAACATCTCTCCTAAACACACTCTAGTTTCAAATGTGCCTCTTCAAAAGCTGTAAATGAACAACCCATTGATAATACAAGAGATATCACCTTACCACTAAAGGTACTGTATTTGACACTTTCCTTGCATACTTAAAACACCACTCGAAAAGCAAAAGATCTCTGCAAAATTACAAACTCCACCAACCATGTCACATTCATTTAGCAATCAAAAATTCTTACAGAATCCTCTTATAAGTATTTATTACAGCATATTTCTGAGTCAATTTTTTAATTAATTTTTCAGACACTATGTTCATAGTTGCATCAAGTTCCTTTTCCTCATTCAGTTTATGCAGTTGTGCACTGGTTGCCTTAAGTATCCTTTAAGCATGTTTTAGTTGGTTGGGTGTCAATTAAAATAATCAAGAGCCTGGACACAAGACTTGTGCGTTAAACAATTACATGACATACCTTCACCTGCCTTTCCAAAATATGCCCTGTGTTCCACTCTAATAATCTTGTCTGTAAAAGAATCAGAGCACTCAACAATCCTTTTATCAGTAAATTATTTATCCGTAGCAAAAAAATAAACCTCAGATTCTATAATTGTCAAAATATCAATGCTACTGTGAAAAAAGTGATAAAACATAAAGTGTGTTAGCTTTTCATTCAGTTGTGCATGAGTTAAAATATGCAATATCTGATAAAATAGATGCTTTGCTAAAAATCAAAAGAGAGTGTAATGATCAATGTTTAAAGAATGGCACTTATATTACATCAGTCTGTTACATCTTAATTTATCTACACTAATATTTTGCAGGAAGGACTTTAGTGGGATTCAAGCACGCTCTGTGTGGTCTTTACAAGCCACAAACCCATAATCTTAATCTGTGAGGGAATCTAAGGGGAAATTTTATCAAGACTCCTAATACTGACACATCTCATAATTTGCACTGAACCCTCACCAAGTCTTTATTCTTTCTCAACCTCATCCCTGCCCCCCCCCCCCCAACAAAGACCCTAAAAGGCCTGGAGCCATGACTGCTCTACATGGCTTGTAGAGACATCTAGGATTATACGTCTGTGAAACTGAACAGTGAGAACCCACTTGCACAAGAAGCCACACGCTAGAGATGACACCACTCGAGAGTTGCTCTGTTTATGGTTGGCAAGGTAACCTGCCACACCTGGATGAGAAGGCCCTCCTGACTACGGACCAGAGGGGCTGGGTATCTCCACCAGCAGAGATCTGAAATGGGAACTGTACAATTTGCGGTGTTTGAAAAAGACCAAAACCTTGACGATATCTTCAAATTATTTAAAGCCGTTCAGTAATTACAAGTAAAGTGAGACATTCCACCGAGGTAATTACTTTTATTACCTTCCAATTTCTCCTTCTCAGGGAGAAAGAGAGAGATAGTGTGTCCCCACCACTCAGAAATTTAATCACAGGTTTTCATTACGCTATCACTAACTCTCCGGTACGGTATAGCAGCTCTCTTTTAATAGTGCCGTAAAAAGAAAACCTTAGGAAAATACGATTCAGCTTCCTCGAGAAAAGATTTGAGAAGGTAATGTGATGAGAATGTTGAACTAATTGGCACTTAGGGCTACAGAGTTTTAATACCAAAAGACAAAGAAGACATATGCAAAAGTAAAACTGAACCAAGAAAACAGATTGAGAAGTCAACAAAATAAACTCTCCGCAAAACCAACAGCACTATTACAATTTGGTAACAGCTTGTACATAAAATATAGTCATTTCTACTGCTAAGAAAAAAAAACTCATTTTAAACAGCTTATTTTGAGTTTAAAATTTACTGAAAGTGTTTCTAAACAAAAATCACTGTTGTTCTTCCCCATTATTCATTTCCCAAAACTGAGAGAGGTTACACCTACAGTACTAAGGAAATTTTACAGTGTTTACTGGTAGTTACAGATGAAGCCAGGTTTTTATAAATTTAGATTAAAGAAATGTAACATGAAATAACAGACATTATAAAAGACAATAATAAATAATAGACATGGTAATAGGGAAGAATCTCAATGAACTTTCCCTGTACAAGCGAAGGCCAATAAAAGAGAAAAATAGTTTGGGAAGCAAGCTTTCCACTACTGAAACACCATTTTACTGGATTTTTCCTAACACATTTCAGATTCACAAGCATTAGGAGGTTGCGTATCTATTCTTTTGTGTTTTTAACACTCTTCGTGTTTTGACAAGTTTAATTACACTATCACGTCTGTTGCCTTGTTCATTTTTAATATCCTTAATCTCTTGTATTTTTTTAAAACGTTGCCGCCTGTTAGTGTCTGTCTCGTTTTTATGCAGTAATTCCATGTTTCCTTTAGAAGTGGTTGTATGGATTATCTGTCTTTTAGGTTTTCTGCTCTTAAATAACTACTTTTAAAGACCAGTGAATTAAATGATTGCCTTAGATCCAAAGCCTTTTTATTCTTCCACTTCTGTTTAGCCTGTGAAATAGGGGCAACACTGATTAAAGTTTTTAAACTTAAGACACTCTAGTTATTACAATAAGCAATTGCCTTGTGTGTCTTCTTATGGTATGGCTCTAGGGTGCAGCTCTCACTGTCTGTTACAGAGGTGGTGGTGTAAATGTCCATTTTATGTGCCAAGCAGACCAGGCACACAACTTCCAAGGTTTCACTTTGCTACATATTTCATTCAGGAAGCATCAAACACAATGTCCCTAGGTCATACATCTAAGCTTAAACATTATTGAGGAATATGCCTAATATTAACTGCCCCCAGCTATCCATGACATCTCCTGCTCCTAAATTGCTCCTAAAATCTAGCTATCCTTTCTCATGCCACTCAGAGGTAAAATGAATATTGGCGCTCTCAAGCCAGGAGGTATGTAGAAGGTACTGAGGTTCCTAAAGAATGTATCTGGGCAGTACCTGGGTTTGTAACATGTTTCCATTTATAAGCCCATTGTGGATACAGGCAGTGGACAGAGAAGAGGAAAGGGAGAAAGGAGACATTAGGATAGGGGCATCACAGAGCTACTATATGAAACCAATGCCAAGATGCATACCAGGTGTTGCAGTGACCACATATGTTCTGGCAATCCTCTGACATTGCAATGAATCTCACTGATCGATGTGGCAGGGCAGAATGGACAGGAAGTAATGAGTCAGTATTCCAACAATGCTTTTTTTCCCTCTTGCTTTTTTCAATGGAACAAATGAACACAAAAACGTGGCTACCACCACCACCACCACCAAAAAAAAAGTATATTTGGGCAGGCAGAGCTTTTATACAGAAGAATCTGTTTTCTTCCTGTCATTAAAAAGTCACAATCACAGACAGGTCTTTGTTAAACAACAATTTTGTTCTAAGCAGTATTTTAGCTTGTGGTTTTATCACATGCATATAAAAATAAATAAATACTGGGTCTCCTAAGTGACTCATCTAATAATAGTCAAGGAGAAAAGTTTTTTTTTGTAAGTCCACATGCAGGCCCAGTCTATGGAAAAGACGTTGCAGATTTGAATCTAAATTCAAATTTAGGTAATTCTCTATGAAAAATTTTAAAAAAAGGCAAAGTACTGTAGGTCCTATATCACAAAGGTAATTATATAAATTATAGCTAATGTAGTCTGGATGAGAAACACACTTTTCAGATTAAATTATGCTCTTTGTGAAAAATACAAGATAGTTTTAGATTTTTTTACAGAGTACTTATTACTGAATTGTTTATTTTGAAAATGGTTAGGTTCAGTTTCTTTCTCTTAAGATTTCAGAAAAGCCTTCTGAAGTATTTTACTGACAAATCTGAATTTACTCAGGTATTTGACAGCACTGCTACAAAATATCAAATTGTAGGGATTTTCTTCAGTCTTTGTTGAGTGCTAATTATCTTTCGCAGACATTCCAACAAAGCAATACTTGTCAAAGAATGCTTTCACAGTGATCTTTTTTGCAAATTAAATATTACACAATATGAGGTTTTAACATTGATAAATTTCACTGGATACTTACTGTACTATATACGGTGTACATGTTTATCTTTCATACACTTCTCCAAACACACAATGCAATCACACAGGACTTTCTTTTCTTGCTTTAAAGATCTAAGAGCTGAAGAGAACAAAATGAGCTAAAGTGCCAACTAAGAAAATACAATATATCAGTTTGTGTTCAGCTGATTATCCTTGTGCTTGAACGTTTTCCAGTTCTGAAGGATTTCTGTTTACCATTTGACAACACAAAGGAATCTGACCAAGATATACTATCACGGGCCCATTCTAGTTCAATACTGGCTTTGTTTTTCAAGAAAGAATAGCTTTTGTGTTAAAAAAAGTTGCAGTTTCAATGCCAGATTCGGACAAAGTGACAAATATAAAGTGCTTCTAGATTCACACACAGAATAAGTAAGTCTGCAAAAGGAAAGAGATTTAAAGAAAAATAAATGAGTTACACTAGAGTCTAAAAATATCCTGCAATTAAAAAGAATAAAGCATTGTTTGTCTATAGAGTATCGGAGTTCAAGTCAAGATAACTTATGTTAAGAATACATAACGCGCTCATTAGACCTCACTTAGAATACTGTGTTCAATTTACCTTGTTCTTAATAGGACACTGGGGTCTACTTAATGACTTAAGCAATGACAAATATAAACACTGCCTTCCTTAAATCACAGATTTACCCTGTTGGTGTCCTACCCCTCAAGGGAGATTAACAGTTTCTTCATTTAACATTGAAAAATAAATAATATAAAAATGAAGCAATTCTTTGTCATTGAGCTTTGAAAATTTAACAGCGTTGCTATTGCGTTCCATTTGTTCTTGGTTCATTAGTAGAGTCAAACAGCATACCCCATGAATATATTCATTCCAGAAGTATTTTTATAGCCTTTTTCAGTCTAACAGTCTATATATCTTTTGTTTTGTACATGTTGGCACTGAATGCGAACCTGTGGGAAGACATTTCATGCTCCTCCTTGACATCTATTACATTCTTCCAAATTATCCAAGAAAAACATGCAACATGGACTAAAGGGACTGAAGACAAACCAACAAAGTTTGCTACTCTGCAATGATTATTAGGATCTTTTTTTAATTTTCTGCAAAGAACAAACATACACAGAATTATAACTGCAAAATACTTCATGGCAGTTTTTAAGCTTTTGAGCTGTCTTTTTTTTTCAAAATAAAACACCCAAATGGAGCTTGCTTTCTAATCAGCATTCAGAACGATAGTCATGAAACGAAGAGAAACAATGTACTGTACCAGAGCAATGTCATTTTAACACCTCCTTCCTACTTTTTTACCCTCTATGGTATCACAGTTACATAAATGTAGTGGGCTTTCAAAACTGCACCTCCTGTGGGCAAACATGACTCCAAAATTACAGATAAAATGCAGAATGTAGGATAATTTTGTCACTTTCACATTTTGATGTTGAACTTACGCATTTGGAAAGATCTCATTAATATTTAGCCAATACATATTGTTTCAATTTCTCTCTGGACCTTCACGTTTTTAGGATTACTTGAATTTTCTATTGCTAGATGCAGTAGTTACTGTGTGTGGCTGTTCACATTCATTGACTTCTCTTCACTTTTTTTATTAAAACTGAAATTAATGTTTATTGAAACTGAAGTAGAACATTGCCTACACCCCTTACAGTACATTAAAGATAATCTAATAACAGATAACAGATGCATAAGTAAATAACACGATAGAAGAAAAGCTGTGTAATGTATGTAAACCATAACTGTTAAACATAATAATTCCTTGTTTAAGATTTAAAAAATATTCTAGTAATCCCAAACCTAATGCAAACACTGACTTTAGTTTTGAAAGTATGACATGCTCTCTCCAGGATCTTATTGGTTAATTCTTAAGATGGGCTTAGATTCCAGTAAATCTGGGCTTGCAAATGTTTTGACTTTACAAGGCCATATCTGTAAAACTGCAAAAAGATAAAAATGTTGGCTGTTCTTTTACATCCTATATGTAAGATTAATAGCCTAACTATGAGAACTATCCTCAAGGAATCTGACTGCCTCTTCACAGCAAACTTCAATGTGAAACATACATTTAAGAACTGATCTTCAGAACAGTGGTGTGACATGTGACCTTCAAAGTGAATAGAAATACCACGTCTAGTTACAGAAAACAAGGGGAAACTCTTTTTGTTTTTTCAAAATAGTTTATTGTAACCTGCAGCGTTTGAAGGTTTAGGTTGTGTGAAGATTTAAATTGGGCAGTTAGTACATTGTTGTATTGTGTGGCAGGAAACATCTGTTTTGTTAATAAAGGTCATTTGATTTTCATTGGAATTACATTTCAGTCAAGTTTAACTCAATATCAGAAGACCGGATTCATGGTTTGTTATTCTAAAATTCTAAAACATATTTTTTTTTTGCTTTTTGATATTTTAGTTGTCATTTTGTTGTCGAGCATTTGACCTACAACCTCCCATTTAAGAGTTGGCCTGTTTCCTAGGAACAACCAGAGTTAGTACTGTAACTGTCTCCTGCGCTTAAGACAAAAAAGTACATGAACATGCAATAACTTTCTTCCAGAAAGAAATTTGCACTTCAGGGTCAACTCCCTAAATTATACCTCAAAAACAACATCTGGGGTATAGCAAACTGTATGGTTTAAGAGCAATTAATTTGTACTGTAGCTAATATATAGTAGTTCAGTTGAATCCTTATGCATTTAGGCTGAAATATCTTTTTAGTCAATTTATCTGGTTAAATAAAGAATTAATAATAAGTTAAGACTAAAATATAATGTTTCTCAAGATTAATTTTTATGTTTTGAGATTTATTCTATTGATGACTGTGTTAAAGTGCTATTTGCCTCCCAGCTAGTTTATTGGGTAAGATCAGTACCTCCAAAGACCTGTCAAAACTGACCAGCAGGAAGTGGACCAGCACATTAAAAAAAGCATACTGCAGCACTGCTGAAACATTCTTTATCACAGACATGTTCCGTGCAACTTTATAAGAAATTTATTTCTTATAAATTTCTTTCCTAAGATTTTGTTTTAATTGTTCTCAATCAAAGCTATTGAAAAAAACATGTCTCCCAAACCAACATTAGAATGAGCCTTCACACCCCAAGTAGTGAATATGTGGAATGGTGCATTGCTTACCACCACACCCATGGGACTACTACTAGTAATAATCATGATAATTCCTTATACTTATATAGTGCTTTTATGGACACTCCAGTCAAATCTCTCTGAAGGTAATGGGGACTCCCCTCAACTACCACCACCACTGATGTGCAGCACCAACCTGGATGATGTGCCTGCAGCCAAAGTGCGCCAGTACGCTCCCCACACATCAGCTATCAGTGGATAGATTCATAGATGGGGACATTCATGTGGGCCTCCATAGTAGGCCTTGTGTGATGCAGGAAGGTTCTTTCTCAGAGCGGCATGTGCCTGTGTATGATCCTTGGTTGTTGTGTCTTGTCTAAACATCGGAGACCACTCATTGTAATGTGACAAGCCTATGTAAAGCAGAAGCTTGTCGAGTGAGGAATTAAACGTCAGTCCCAGCCTTATGAGAGCTGATCTTTTAAAATAAGAATATCAATTCAGAGTGATTCCGTCTTTGCCACATTGTAAGACAACGGTAGTTTAACACTTTGTGGGGTTGTGATTCATGCAGTGTAGCACTAATTAATGTCCCCTGTCCCCTCAACACTGATTCCTTTTCAGAAAGAATGCAAGAGATTCCTTTGTCATCAGAGTCCATGGACAGTCAAGTTTGTCATAGTCAGTGGGAGAAGAGACGAGACGAGTGGGTTGGAGAGGTGAGAGGTGCTGCCAAATGCTATCAATTTCAGAAACATCCCTCCTCATTTTACACACAGTAGCTCTGGAATGCACTACAGAATATCCTTATTAGACTTTAAATACTCTCATGAATAACAGGTGCCTTTGTTAAAGGAACACTAGACAATAAGCTTGTCTCATATTGCCTGTAACATGGTTTGCTATTTGAAGAATCTGACAGTATTTCACATTTATTTTAGACCATAAATAAGCACAGTGCTCTCCAGACCATCAATAAAATGGGAACAATAATGTATATCAGAATGTGCTGTGGATTCAATGAATCCTTAAAAATGCTATACTGTAGTCATAATAACCTTGCAGAGAGCAAACCCATATTTGTCATAATTACTTTAATTCCAGAAAACACAAGGGTCACATTGATGCATACATCTAAGTATCCCTTTAAATAAAATCCAACAAAAACACATCTACCACAATATATAACTCTTTAGAGGCCTCTGGAACTATTTACAGGCCTCTGAAGGTTTTCCTGTTTCCCTGGAGTATGAAAGGAGGTAACTCATGGAAGAAATTCAGTAGTAGCAGGCATCATAATAGTGAAGATCAGAGAACTTTCCAATGGTCACTGACCTCTACAATTTGGGGGGTTGTGATAAAGAATTCCAGAAAAAGCTGAATCTACCTTAAGAAAATGTAGCAGCTGATTCTACTACAGAAAAACCTGTATCCTTTTTATTAAATTTAACATTCCTGGTAAAATGGCAACTACTCCAGGAAGAGGAAACAAGTGTATCTCGCCATGACAGTCTATGAGACTAGTAGGTTGCATGGCAGACATAAAGCCAAAGGCAACATTGGGAGCCCTTCTATGCAAATGGGCATCTTCAGCATACTGTGACCAAAGCAACCATCAAGGTTGCCTGGAAGGATGTGGCATACAAAGTCAGGCCACCAAGTAAGAAAGGCTCTTCTGAAAGGAAACCACAAAAAGAAGTGACTCAAATTTGGAATCACATCTTATGGTCAATTGAATGAAACATGTTCAGCTTCTTGGACAAGTATATCAACGTTGTGTTTGGTATATACTGTAAAAGGTGGCGCTCATGTTGAGAAACCACCCATGCCCGCTGTGATAAATGGCAGTGAGCAGTGGTTCTGCCTACCAAGAAGTTCAAATGTGGCTGAAAATGGACATTCTAGCATTACAATGATAGAAGTCATGCAACTAAATCAAAAATTTTAAAAAGAAACAAAAAAATTGACATTTCTCAGTTTAATCATTCTCCAGGTTCAAACTCAAAAGGGTAGATCACAAATGGAAACCAAAGGTTCTGTAGGATCTGGAGCAAATCTATCGTGAGGAATGGTTAAAAATCCCCTTTCAGAAGTGCCAGAACCTCATAATACTATGGGAGACATTTTGTCAGTGTAACCCATGCCAGAGGAGGATTTAGAAAAAACTACATGGTTGTGAACAAATGAGACCCTCGCATTTTCTGTATATTATGGCAAATATTAATTTGTTCTGTACTACGCTATTAAGCATAGAGAACAACCTTTTTAGAATATGTTAAGCAAGACGCATAATCCAATGTGGAATGCTTTCTGTTATGTGATAGAGCAATGAAAGAGCTTTATGGAGCTCTTTCATTGGGCAGTTGAATAACACTAGAGACCACTGTACCTACAGTAACTGTGAAAATAAACACGAACACCTCGATCATCAACTTTTATAGGTTGGACAACAGATGTAAATTTATTCAATTTAAAATGTAAACAGCTTTCAAAGTACTGTGCCAATAAAAAAAAACTTTTGCAAAGATGTAGGGAGGAAACATTCACAAATAACTTTAATTTTGAAATCACAAATCACAACGAATGAAGAGGAACTGGCATACTGAATATTTCAGTATTCAGTTTTTTAATTTAATTAGCAGCAACGGTTACATTATCAATAAATGAGCTGCCTGGGTGCAAAAGGAGAGGAGGAAAGAAGTGTATTAATACAAACCATGCTCTGATAACATGATACATGTTAAGCAGATGAGGAAAACTTTCAGTGGAGTAATCATACTGCATTACTGTAAATAAAGTTTATTGCACATTCATTTGAAAGGCAGAAGACAGGTAAGCATCTGGGAGGAAGAAACTGGTAGATAAAAGCAGAAAGAGACAGACTAATTTGTGCTTGAAGGCTACTTTGGTTCCTCATTCACACAGCAGTGTAAATCTCCAGGAGGCAAATTAAGGATGAAATTGATATGATTCTGTTCTGCGACAAGAAGCTTTTGCTCCTAATTAGTCCCTTTGGCCAGGGAGTGCCAGGTACCAGTGTGCTGATCTTGGAAAAGTCCAGGCGTTTTCTCTTCACTTGGCTGTGGTTTATGCATTGGCGTGATTTGCTTTGCCCCCAGATCAAACCATGCTATTCAAAGAACGTTTGATACATTGAGTCATTTGCTTCAAGCCCTTACACAAGGACGTCTAGCCCATCCTGAATTAAAGATGTTACTAAAGCTGGAGAAAGGAAATTCAAGGTCAAGGTGTAAATACTGTTAGACGGACAGGGAAACAGATGGTTAACCAACTGATAAACCCATCAAAGTGTGTGTCACAATGTTGTTTGTTGGTTGAGGACTTCTTGTTGACAAAGGGTGTAGGGGAGGAGGCATGTGTGTGTTTGTGTGGGGATATAGAACGTATCCTGTAAAGCTTCTGATTTAGGGAAGTGTTTTTCAAGGGAAAAGAGCCCCGGTAGATCTATGAGAGCAGAGGTCATTCAGGAAGATCCTGAAACAGAAAAGTCTTTGGAAAAAAGACATTTGGATTAAACAAAAATGTTGTTTTCCCTTCAGATGTCACACTGTGCTAACATTTTGTTCAAATCTCACAGATGTTCAGATGTATAAGTGCTGTATAGCTCTCAAACCAATTAAGCTCCTTTTGGAATTACTTGCAACTTTAGACAATGTTTAACCAGCTCCAGCTTCCTTTAAATATCAGAATCGAAGACGACATACAAAATCCCAGTGATCACAAACTCGGAAAATAGGAATGAACAAACAAATGTAAAATGTATTTCACACAAGAAATGGCAATAATGGTTTCTCAAATAAGCCTGCCTTATTGTGTAATCCTGCATACTCCCGCACTGCAACATAATCTTTTCACTACAGAAAGTAGCATACTGTAAACTCTGGTAAATCAACTGAACAACACGATTGAGGAATTAAGCATGTGTGCCTTTTATCGAGTGGAAAATCTTCATACAGCAGTTTAATAGTGATGAAATCCCCCACCCACTCAAGCAGAGTCTTTTAAAGAGTCTCCAAACAATGGCCTGTCTAATTCTTTCTATTTGTGTCAGAATGCCAGTAATTTAATACGTCCTGTCAGTCATAAAACATTTACACTCATATCCAGCCAGTGACATAATACTACACCCACATGTAAATTACAGGAACCCTGCAAAAGTCAAGTCAATTCTTACAGGAAAGCTTGGCATTGCATTATGGTTCAACCAGATACAGTTGGGCCACAATTAAGTACAAGTCTTCCTGTATAAAAGCCCTTTCTGTATACAATAAATCATATCCTGTTGGCATCAAAAGCTCTAAATCCATCTTTTTCTAGAAATGTTTCCTCCTTTTTGTTTATTCTCAAAACTGGTGGAGGAGGCAACTGTTTTCAGAGAAGTGCAGAAAAGGAAAACCTGGTTTTCTGGAAATTATAAATAGGCTCTTTGGAATGTATTGCTTTTCTATGTTGTTCTTCACTAAGGAATTATAATAACATGAAACTGCAGTACATACTGTTCAGCCTTAACATCAAAAAGCCCTCACAAAAACAAATAATTTGTACCTAACAGATCATAACAATAGATTACTAGCAAGGGCTTTTCTACCTTTTTTTCCCCATATTAACTTTCACCCTTCACCTACAACTTAATATACTTTTGTAGGTGGGTACAAGATTCTATCAGAGATATCAAACTCTATAATATCAATATCTATGAATTTGCTGGTTTATGATAACTGTTAAGGTAGTTGCAATGGTATACAGTAGGTATTAATTAGCTTTACAGTTATTGTCTTATGACTTTTAATTTCACCTTTTACGTAAAAAAGTATTTGAGATACTTTCTTTTTATAAGCTTTGTGACAGACACTAGCTAATTAATGTTCACATCCCCAATTCATAGCGACTCCATGCTTTCATAAAACCAATATAACCCTGGAAGGTGTGCCTTGTAAGATATCTTTTTCACAATTTATTTATTGGAATTTTATTTCTCCTACACTTTACATTTAAATGACTTTCCCCCCAAGAGAAAGGATACAATCAATCAAGTTGTGCAATTTCTTTTGGGCACATTGTGTTGACTAATCTCAAACTGGAGGCTGACTTGAAACAACAAAACTATGTTATGTCAAAAGGAGAAATTCTGACCAGGCGTCAAGTTTTGCCAGCAAAACTACTATGGAAGTATTACTTGTGATTTGCCTTAGCCAATTAAATCTTCCCAATATTCTCAGTGTAAGAAAGAGCTATCAGTTATTTGGCTTTAACCTAAGGAAAAAAAGGCTCAACAATATACAGCAGAAGCAAAACTAATACTGCATCAAAGCAGAAAATACAGCATATTTTATAGCCCGTGATAAAGTTTTCACTTCTCTAAGATTAAGATTGCTAGGTGCTTCAGAGGTTTAAAAGGAAAGCAAAAACAAGAACATAATACGATTGTATTCACAGATCCTATCATTGATCAAATGGGTCTTCTCATGTAGATGAAATTGTTCCTGAAGTCACCCTTACAAAGAGGACAAACACCCATCCACTCGATGTAATTACCTACCCCAGAAACAATTTATTTCATATAACCATAAGCTCAGATGACTAAATGTAATGTGCAGCCAGCAAGATACATTGTTGCCATGGTAGGAACAAGCCCTGTTTGTGACACAATTAAGAAACGCAGACTGAATTTATTGTGCCAATGCTCCTCTTATCGGTAAAGATCCAGTCTCGTAAGCTTTCTTCAGTATTGAAAACTGACAGACTTGCCGCACCTTATGCACACAGTCTACACTTCAATAAAAGGCTAAAAATGCCTCCCATTATTTTAGAGAAACAAGAAACATTGTTTGAGGCAGTTTTACATTACAGTTTATCTGCTGCTTGACTTTCCTGGCTGGGTTTTTATAGCTTAAAGCTCAAAACTTCAATTTAGCAAAATACCTTTTCAACCCAGCAGACATTTATGGCGGCAAACCAAAATGTAAGGAATAAAAAGAACTACAGAAATATTCTGCAGATAGAACAAGGATCTGGACATTTCGATTTACTCACACCAAGATGACAAGATTAAACTGCTTGACATATTAGTGAATATGAAAGAAAAAAAAACATTACTTATATTAGTAAACCAACTGCAGTCTTATCTAGATATGTGACATTACAAGCCTAAGAGAAATTGTGAAGACAGCAACAAAAAACTGGGGTTTACATTTAAGCATCATTTTGTAACATTAGAATCTTCTGGAACAATGCAGATCTTATAGACTGATTCAATGTACATGCCTTGTATATGCAGTGTGATTAGTTAGACTAGTATATCAGAACAACTGTATTAAAACGATTCTCAGCTTGATAACTTAATGATAGCAGATCTCTATTTGAGTCACTAGCCTTTCTCTTTCTGGTTCTTTCAGAAACCACACTAAATATTCCCCTTGAATATTCATTGCTTAGAAAATATCTACAGCAAAATAAAAAATGGTAAAAAAGACAACAAACAACATTTTTGGTCTACATTATCATTGATCATTCAATTGTTATCACTCTGATGCAATATGTTATATTTACAAAAAGCTAATAATGTGAAACTCATTTGCAGGATCTGACCATAATGATTTTAGTTCTCATCTTTGATCCCTTTGGCATGCTGGATATTTGTCGATAATTACAAAAGAAAGAAAGCTTGTTTCTTTATTAACATGACCAATCTCCTAAAGCACTGGCACAGTGGAATATATAATCGTTATTTAAAAAGAAGGGTTAGAAATATTAGCTGTCAATTGTCACAAGGCAATTTTTCTTCTTTGTACACTAATTGGCATCCAGGTGTTAAACACATTAGAGTCTACTGTGTACACTAAGAGTATAAGTGCTATATTTTAGAAAATCATGGAGCTGATTTTCTGATTGCTTTGAATTTTTACAGACATATGTTTGACTTCAGTGCTCAAATGAACTAAGCAGACATTTGGAATTAGTTTTTCTTTTCTTTTTGGATTTGGGCATTGGGTTTGGTTTAATTGTCTGCTTTTACTTCCAGTGAGAACAGGTGATTTTTGCATTACTCTTAATACAACACGCATTGCTATTTTCTGTTCTTCTTTATTAGAACCAGAACACGTAAAAGTCACACATACTCATTTGTTCACTGTTTTACTTACGTTATGAATAACCACGTACTTTATTTAGACCAGAGTAACATTTTGTACCAAAGCTATCTGCGAACACAAGAAAGCTTTGATTTGAAAAAGAATGGGCAGGCTTTCAAATTAATTTCTATTTTTCTTTTTAATAATTCCAATCATAAATAAGAAGCTGTTGTCATTTAGATCTAATCATCTTAAAGGATGCTTCACTTGCAAGAAAAGCAGAACTTTGATGTGTTAGTGCTTTCATGGATTAGAAGGATTTAATCAATAAAGAACCACGTGCTGTACAATGGTTTCCAAACCAACGTCATTCATCAGCATTTCTGTTAGGTAGCCTTAATCAAGATGCAAGTGGTACTCAACGATTACTCTGCTTTTTTATATTCATTGAAGACACCTGAGCTGTCAGTACTGTTAATGAGTTTCAATTAAGCTGTAATTTTCAAACGAACAGCGCTGCACACACTGTCAGGTATTCACTGCCTTCTGCAAAAGCAAAGAACATGATGAAACAATTCCCGTGAAATGGTGCTGAATATTTTTTATAGTTATAAAATGCATTCGACTCAAATCAAGCACTCAATATATTGCACTAAAGGAATTTTGAAAAGTCAGTCTTCAAAAACAGAAAAACTGCATGGTACAAGTGGGCACAGCATGTGTTATAAAGGACGTTCAATGTGTACAGTAGAACAGAGTTTTGTGCAATTACGGGACTGAATCACATTTTTGGAACAGGAAAAGCTAGACACAAAAAGTGTCTTAAACAGGGCTACAGTACATAAGCATCCCCTATGACTTTACATACCATTTGTTTCACAAAGTCTTTGACAAAAGTCTCTCCAAGGCCTTTTTTTTGTAGAACTTACAGCTTCTCGTTAGTTAATAGTTTTCCTCTTTTTCTTCTGTTTAGCTGGAAGAAATACGTGTTGTGCAAGAGAGGCCTAAACCAATCACTCTGCAATGCGGGATTTAGTTTGGGTGTTTGGTTTAAACACAGGATGGATGATAACTCCAAAAGTTTATGGAGTCTGCATACTTCACTTAACAGTCCATGTTGCCAGTGATTGAGAGAGCTTGTCAGACCTCTTGCTTTGCTTTTTTTCTTAGTTTCTATTTCTGGATTTAGTCAAGGATGCATGTCCAAACATTATTCCACAAGACACGCTCTTCATATGTGATGGGATTAGCAAAATTTCAGAGCTTATTTCTGACCTCCAGGAGAAAATTGAACGCATACACTGGTGAGGCCAACTGGGACTGCAAAACATCAAGTTGATTCATCAAATTAGCTCATACGTAATTGCGCTGCATGACTAGTCATGGAACTTGTCAGCTATAAAGCTGTCAAAAAGCCATCAGCTTTAATGTTAAATGGAGACACAAAAGCATAAGGTTCAGAACTCGGCTCTCCTTGGACATTAGCCTCTGAGATGCAGTGGATTACAGCACTATTTCTTTCCTGTTTAAATATGCAAGACTTATACCTCTGTAATAATGAAGCATGTATTTAAAATCAACACCATTTTTATTTAGCACAGATTTAAAAAATATACAATTTAAGACATCTTGTCTCATGATTTTCAGGATCAATTGGTACATTTTATTCAAGTTAAAGAAATCTCCATTAAAACAGGACTGTATGAAACCTGCACCACATAAGATGGAGACCAAACGATTTGTGGAGAAAGAATGTTTTGGATGGTGGTACAAAGGAAATTATATCTCACACACCTTTTTTTTTTACAAAAAGCACAGCTATTGCCATATGCTTTACCTCTTATGTTCCACTGAAACATGAATGGTTTTCTCCTCCAAAAATAAATTGTGTGCCTATATAAAATCACTGCCGCAGAGAATCTGCCTGTTACATTAAAAAAGAAAGAAAAGTAAAATGGTGGTTTAATTTCACACTCTGCATTACATTTATCTTGCAGGCAACAAGTAAATTGAACAGTACCTTAAGAGTGATCCTTCATAGGATCTTTAACTCTGCATATGCTGTGTGCATAATATTCAAATAATTAATAGCAAAAATCTGAGTTTGCTCTGGCACCAATTATTAAGACCACACAAATTTGCAGCAATAGGTAGAAAACATTTCTTTAAAAATGACATCTATAAATCTGCACAAGACCTACAGCAGGACTGTGTTTTGATGCTTTAAACTCCATTCTGTTACAGATACTGATGAAACAGCAGGTTCTGATCAGTGGTTTGCGGTATAAATATGCCATGTTAAGTGAGAGCTACAATTTAAAATTCAGAGAGCAAAAGGAGTTTTGCAGGGGGAGGGTGGTGATTTAGTCTCCTACTATGCACTCAGCAACTTACAAGTGCTCCAAGCTGGTAACATCTGTAGCTTCATCCAAGTGGCTATGCAAACAGACGATGACCTAATTATTAGCTTAGAAGTTGGGCTAGTATTACTGTTGCTGACTTCCCCTTGCAGCAAAAATGCACAAATCGTTGCAAAGAAAGTGGTACATTTTCCTAGTCAATCCTCATTATAGGCACAATTCCCACTGCTTTGTTGCACCACAGTCTTAACTAATTCAATATATAAAGAAATAGGCAATAGGGCTCTTATTCTTAGCTCTGAAAAACATAAACACACTAACAACAAAAACAATGGCGCAACAAGCTTTGAGAAGTGTCTTCTGTAAATAACAATAAATATTAAAGTGTTCTTTTGCTACTATTGTTGGGGCTATAGTCTTTCCAGGGAAATGAATAGTTACAAAAAGTTCAGCTCCATTCAAGACAAATCTCCAGGCTCTCACCTTAAAATAACTACTTCAGAGGCCTGCAGTGCAGCAAATACCACAACCCATGAAAAGACAAAGAAACAAAGATCTTCTTTAATACAGCATGTTCAAATGCAACAAAGGAGATTAAGTTTCTGATTTGATCTGCCTTTGGGATGACTTGCTACAGCGCTTCACACGTTTAGAGCACTAGGTAAAAAAAAAACACTTTTTATCCTTAAATATAGACTTACATTGAGTGATCAGCCATTAACACGGTGCAATATTAGAGGGTTCAAGGGGAAAGGAAAGCTGAAATATTGTAATTATATGACAGAACCAATTCAAAAGAGTCATTATAGGTGAGGAGACATACAGGGATACAGACAAAAAGAGGAAGGGTGGATTTATAAGATTATGTAGGGCAGACTTCATTGATACTGACTTTTTGTCAGTGTTTTGTTGTTTCAGTAAATCTATCCTAACCCTCCATGACTGCACTAACCAGGAAGACGATCTCATTTTGATTGTGCTTACTCAAAATACCAGCTGGTAAACCTAGATAGCATCTAGGAAAAAAATAGCATCTTTACAGAATGGTAATACCTAAAGACTGGTTTTGCTAACTTAGGTATTGCTAGACATACTTTCCTACAAAATATCTTTATTTTAATTTTATTTTCAATGGAACACTGACCGTGCGTGCCGTATGTAAATCAAAAGACATAAGTAAAAAAAAACAAGCTTTCCCTCATAAGTGTTTAAGAGCAAGCAATCTTACACTAAGTTCCTAGGCTTTTAATACAGGGTCTTAATTTATGTGACAAATCTCTGAGGTAACAAAACTACATATTAGTAAAGTAAATTGGAAGAAAATCAGGTTGGCCACAAAAGCATTCAGGTGGCACCTGATGTAGTATGTTAGTGTTTGTTTTCCTATTTTACACAAACAAATATTAATAATAATTATTAATATAATTATAAATAAAACAATAGTACTTGTTTTTATGCTTGCACATAGATACTTGCATTTTTGGAGCCAAAATACTCTTAACTTTGCACAAATATTCTGCAGTACTTTATTTAAAAGAGAAAAATGTTATTGACACATGTAAAAATCTGGTACGATTTTCTTTTCATTAATCATGATCTTGCTACAATATATGTGTCCTTCTGACTTCTTAGAAAGAGAAGAAGAGAAAAGAGAGCTGGTCAGATCATGTTCTGTTAAAACAACAGAAGTAAAAATTTCTAGATAGGGAACTAATATTGAGTTAGATGGATCTGTTGCCATGGAAAACTCTAACATAAAACATATACTTCATTTAGGAAATAAAATCAATATATTCTAAAACTGCCTGCATATATCTGGGATGAGGGGCAACTTCAAATATGTGTACCTTATAATAAAATTAAATCTGTAGGTAACACAGACTCAATGTGCTTAAAGATTATAGTCATCATTATATACTAGTGTCACAAACAAAAAGTGAGCACTTCAAATATAATTCAACAGATATTCAGATTCACTCCACAAACATGTGAACAAAAGAATACCACATGATTCCGATACATTCACTATACATTTTTACAATTTTTACTGATCCACATACAGTACACTTCACAAGAATGGTGTACTAACATGTACTGTAAACTGTACTGTACCAGGATGCAAAAGAGCTTCTTTATACCCAACTTCTGTTACAATACCGACCTTTCAGCAACCTTAAGACATGCTTTTTATCCTGACTTAACCAGTCCTGAATTATCAGACTCCTTGTGAGTGCATCCTGTGACTAAGATCCTGTGACTAAAATGTTAGCACAGTGCTACACTAGGTTGCAGAATTTTCTTCAGCAAAAGTAGTTTTATTACAGCTCTTCTTAAATGTGCCTCAGGTGAGAAATGAACTGCTTATTCATTCACTTTTGCTGTATATTCCAACTATGTAATAATCAGCTTGATTCTCCCTAAATAAAATCCTGGCAAAAGCAGAGCTGTGCTAAACTGCATGCAGCTAATTCTTAATGGGAACACATCTCTTTTAACACTATGAAATATAACCTGCAATGTAAGAGAATTCAGAACTAGCTGCCCTTACATTTGAAAGAAAATAACTTGAACTTTACCTTAAGGTGTCAAAATGTGTCTGTTATGTCTGCTGAGATAATCCATTTGACCTACTGTATAGCTCACACCAGGTGTAATTTAAAGAGTTCAACCACACATGAGTCTTAAGGAAAAGGTCTTTAATCAAGTGCTTGAACTATGGTAGAAATTATTTCCAGATTTTTTAGATCTTGTACCTCACCCTAAACTGAAAGTTACAGAAACAATTCCTAGCCCACAATGAGATTCAAACATGGGAAGGTTTTCTTTTATAAAAAGAAAGAATTTCTCCAGGGAATAGAACACAAAACCTGAAGCGAGAAAGCATAATTATTGCTTAATTACTGACTACCTTCCCAAAGTCTTAAAAGGCAGGGAAGGGAATGACAGGCTACACTTGTCATCCTGATGTCTATGTGATGCATTATTGACACAACCCTACTACATTTAGTGACAGAATATGGCCTTAAAGAAAAAGAAATGAAAAGAAAGGGCAGGTAAAAAGTAAGCCTGTCTCTCTCTTTCACTCACCTCTACATTCACAAAAAACAAGCATGTATTTTTCTGTATTCATACCAACATGCTCTTACTATGTGAATCAGGCTCAGGAAGAGGGTGTGATCTGCAACATAATACTCTGGTAATTATGATGCCCATGTCTGAATGTCAAAAGGCTAACAACTCCTATGTACTAATACACTGAGCACATCTGAACTGCCTTTAGAGCTTAAATGGTAACCTGAACCAGCACAGATTGTTCTGCTTGATTTGGAACCACATGGTCAACCCATACTGGAAAGTCCATTCAGAATAAATCTGCAGGCAAATCAAACCACTATTAGTCTTGCGCCCACCTACTGTATGTGATGAATTCAGGTGATGTTCTATGTATTATGTTCAAGCACCTTTTCTGTCACGCAAAATCAAGAAAATACTGAACACAGGCAGGAGAGTTGTATGGCACAATGAATGATTTCCTTTTTGCACATTTCTGGGCCTATAAAGAAACACAATTACATCAATCAGCCATTAAACTCTTATTCTCTGTCCTTCCCTGTTATACATCTTTCATGTCACACAGTTATTAAAACACCATTACACAATTAAAACCCCAATAAACTAGAACCTGTTTTTCTTTCATGATGATTTTTTATCATATTTCCATCAAATCTCCCCTTACCCATTTTTTCTTTTGTTGCTAGAACCATAGATATATAATACTAACTGTGCTTGGTTAGACACAGACTCTAAATCCTAAAATATTCAGCTGAAAGGAACCATATTCTAATACTTTCTTCAGACATGCCATCAGGGGTAAGTTTAAATAGTTTTGATCTGAAATGGGGGAGAACTGTTGATTTATTCTCCATAATTGTGTTATCTTTTTATAATAATAATTAGAAATAGGATTCGCTGCAGCAACTAACGTATAAAAATAGTTTAGATGAGCAGCCATGCGTGTTCCATAGGTAACCACACACCAAGAAAGGACCTTGAATTTGGTTTAAATTGAGTCTTAAACAATGCAGGTATAACAACAGTCATGATGCCTTGAGGATCTCTACACCAGGAGTGAGTATCACTGCCTCAAACAGCCTTATTCTCTTGGGAGTGAAAAAAGCCTTTTCTTCTTACCCAGGGAACAAGTACCTGTAGTACATTAAAAAGTGTGGTGAACCTAGAAACAAACACGGCCCATTGAGAGAATGCCAAGTAAAGCAACAAATTCAGATTCTCCAGGTACTGGCTGGCGACTGAACTCACTCTCCCATTATGGATGTGGGCTGGGAGCTCCACAGTTGCTTAGGGCCACCTCTGCTCCAGGCACAGGTCTTTGAGAAACTAGTATTAACTCCCTGAACCTCAGGTTCAGAAAATCCCAAGTGCAGGGTGAAGGGTGAAGGGGAATGAGGGGGAATGAAAAAGAACTCTTTCTTTTGCGTTAGGTTTTGCAAAGCTGACCTCAGAAAAGGACGCCCACATTAAGCTGAAAGTCAACTAGCTGTAAAAAAAAAGAAAACCATGAGACAAAATGTCTATAATGAAGTATTATGTTTAATGATAAACAAAGG